>NW_023416306.1:57697369-58297369 GCF_014176215.1 Rousettus aegyptiacus | reverse complement strand
CCATGACCAAAAGTTTTTCTCTAAACCTGGTATTTACCATTAATGCTTCATTATAAATTCTGGTCTTGACTTACCTTTCCAGGGGTACATGCCTTTTTAAATTAAATGTATAAAAACAATATATTTGTACCTAATTAATAAGAGTTCAACTATGTCATGTATGAGGGTGGAGCCGAGATGAGGTAGCTTTTTTTCTGGGTCCATAAAAGGATATCAAGTTGATCGGTAAAGGGGAACCTGGATCCTGAGTGAGAAGATTGGGCAGATGTCCCAGTACGGCTGCTGATTATTTATGTGAGTATGGAAAAAATTACCAGTCTTAGCCATAGTTTCTTCATCTTTAAAACTGAGATAACCTGTTATACCTTTCTCATTTTTTGAATGGCGAAAGGATGAAGTAACGTAGATGAAAGCATGTTGTAAACTACTACTCAGGTTGGTATTTTTCACTCATATCTATTTGTAAAGCAAGGTGACCAATTATAGCAGGAAATAGGAGGTGTCAGACATGCTTCTCTGCAGATGCCAAATGCTTAGAAAAAGATAGGTAATACATTTAGGCTTTAGATAATATCAATGGGATAAATGTTAGTTGTTTTAGTAAGTAAATCTTGAAATGCTAGTGGCCTGACACAATAGGAATTTGTTTCTCCATCTCAGCAAGAGCAGTCAGCATTCTTGGTTGGTGAATGCTTTCCTCCCAGAGGTGATTTAAAGAGAGGTCGTTTAGGGCCTCTGCCATTTTATGGCTCTGCCATTCTAGGGCCTCTGCTTCCTCATCTAGGTGGCAGCCCTGAGAGAGGGTGGAGATTCTGTGAGGGAGGTTTTCATGGACCAGGCTGGAAAGTGCGATGGGTCACTTCTGTCCATGTGTCACTTGGTCAGAGCTTACATCTAGAGCCAGGTGATTCGGGGGAACTAGGATGTGAAGTACCAGGCTGGGCAGCTGCTCCCAACTATCTATACCCGTGCAGCATAGAGGATGAGCACAGGTCAGTGCTCCCCTCAAGTGTGGCAAAATAGCTATAATTCTGCCTTTTTATTCAGGTGAATCAGGATTGCTTAGAGCAGCGTTAGTTGTGATTAAAGCAAGTTCACGGGTTTGAAATCTGGCTCCAGTTCTTACTAGGTATATGAAAATAGGTTCGTGTTTGTATCTACGTAAGCCTCGGTTTCTTCCCCTGTAAAGCAGGGATATTAATAGTATCTCATGAGTTTATTGGGAAGGTAAAATAAGATGATGCATATAAAGCATTTAGTAGTGCCACTTGCTAAGTGTCCATCAAATTTTAGCTATTAACATTTATCATGATGATGAAAAAGATGATGATGATATTGACTATTATAGACTGTTGCCAACCTCGCCATTTTAGACCTTTGTGTATAAAGCAGCCTTAAGTCATGGCTATTTTATATTTCACTTTTTCTCTTAGAACAGAGTGCCTTCTCAACCAGTCAGGCAAAAAGGTATCTACTAATTAATTGTAAATATATAATACGTATGTACATATGCATATAATGTAGACACACAAATATATTGGTCATACTACATACTTGATTATAAAGAAGTGACAGGCAGATATAGTGACAAAAATTTGGGGCTTTGGAGTGGGACAGACGGTAATGAATCCCGGTTTACCTTTTGATAGCTCTGTTACCTACGATAAGTCATTTAACATTTGAACCTGAGTTTCTTCATCTGTAAATGTTAAATGAAATGGTATTTGTAAAGTACTTAGTGCAGTAACTAGCCCACAGGATTCTTATTAAGCAATACTACATTATTAGCGTGTAAGTATGCATGTGTGTTATTTTTTAAGTTATGATTCATTCCAAATATGGGTATCATTTTATTACCCGTGCATTTCTGTATTTTAGTAATTTCCAATACCCTTCCCAGCACCTGGCACAGGATGAGTACTCGATGAATTTACTAATATTATTCAAGTATCTCAGCTTTTACCCCATTGCATAATGTAAAACTTATTTAAAATAGGCAACCTTTTTTATACAGATCTTTTTAGGAAATTTCCAGAGCAGAAGGATCAATGGGCTTAGGTATAAATTTATTTAGGTAGTTCTTCAAATAGCAACTTTTATTGGTTAATTTCTGTATGCTGAGTATATAAGAGAAGATGTCCCAGGAAGCCATCATTCTAATGGACAAAAAGCAGCTGTAAATAAATCATGCAAGTTATATGATCAAAACTATAAGAATGTACAGATGGCCCATAGCATTGACATAGAAGAGGGATTATATGACTCCAGCTAAAGATTACATTATCACTGCCATAAACAAAGGTGTCTTTGCATCATGCCAACAATATGTGAATGTTTTTTCAGAAGAAAAGGGTCACAGGTGTGAATGGTCAAGATCCTCTGTCTTTTGTCAGGTATAGACAAAAAGTAGGTGGTTGAGGGCAATGTACTGAATTTATGGTGTCTGTTTTTCAGAATGCTTGGACCACTTTATAGATATTATCCCAGCAATCCCCCTAACCTCCCTATTAGAGAGATATTTTCAGAGACTGTTATCCCTGGTTTTAAAGTTATCGTGGCTTGAAGGCCTCGGGCAGGGTCAAAGCTGGAAGTGGAATACAGGGATTTTGCCAAAGCTGTAACTATTTGAACAGCAATGAAAATAAACACCTTATATCCAAGGACATAGCTTGATGTTTTGTGCTCAAAGTTAAAATAAAAATATTCCTCCCTTTCCCCTTGTGAAGTAGAAATAGATAGCTCACCACATTCCAGGATGGAATGCAGTAACTGCTGGAATTGAATGTATGTCTATGGGACACAGAGGGAGAGGATTTTTTATTCCCCAGGAGGAATAGAAATGAGCCCACAGCTCTGGCCATTCACCATTTGATAAGAACCAGTTCAGATTTACTTGAAATGGATATTCTCTGTGATGGCACTGATTAACCCATGATCTCCAGAGCAGCACTCTTACATGTTTCTTGTTGAATTTAAAGTGGAAAGCTCCTGAGCTTTGGGTTTAGACCTCAGTTCTACCAGCAGTTAGCTCTTTAGCCTTACAAAAAGTGCACAATTTCTATGAACTTTGTTTTTCTTATGAAACCTTCCTGATGGAGTTTTGAGGAAAAAGATAAATAATTTGTTGGGTTCATAGAAGTACTCAGTAAATGTTCATCCCTTAAATAGAGAGATTCTTTAGTCCCCAGCAACCACATCCCTTAAAATTCTAGAGCAACAGAAAACTTGTGGTTTTCTACTTGTCTATATATTTTATTTGATCCACTGTATCCTTTTGTAATATTTTCCCCACTTTGACAGAAAGGGCAGGTGAAGGATGAGAAGAGGGGAGTTATACAGGAACTAAAATCTCTCATAGCAAAGAATCATGGAAGGCTCTCAAGATTCGACCCTAGTCTACCATCTGTTTCATTTGAATGACCTACATTTCAAATATTCATATATGAAATGGTGAAGGGCTGTGAAAAGTAGAAAGTAAGGTGGGGATCTTGTGTGGATTTCTGGAAGGTTTTGTTAAATCCGTACAAATGGGACAAACAAACAAAGATTCTTTATTTGATTCATGTATGACAACCATAAAAGTAATGCCAGCAGCAACTGGAAAATGGAACACAGGCCAATGCATTTGCTAGAAGTATTTCAGTGACCACTGCCAAATTGAATTACTTTAGGGAAGACCTGTTGAAAGAGGAGATTCTTAAGGAAGAAGAAAGTTATTGTTACATAGTAGAAAGGATGGAACATTTTTCTGTACAGGAAGAATGCCATGTTGGTAAGAGGTGTGAACAAGTTTATGGGGGAGAGTTGCATTTCAGGTAGGTGAGTAGCATTGAGCTGTAGTGTTGGCGAGTGTGGTTATGCCAGGCCTGGTCCTATTGATCAGAAGCTGTTTTTGATTTACCGTGTTCGTATTGCCATCTCTATCTAAGGGGTGTGACTAGTGATTCTTATTTTGTAGGTTCACAGACCTGGCATTCATTGGTAATAACATTATGTCTTAAAAAGGTAGCTCACTGGCTAGTAACTTAATGAACAGTTGTTTTAGAAACCCACTACTGAGGTGAGGTCCTGTTGCTATCTAGGAAGTATTTTAATTTGTTGGTGGCAACTTAATGACCCGTTGTACCCTCTCTCTGTCTGTCTCTCTCTTTCTCTTTCTCAGTCAAGGTAGACTTGGCATGGGCGACTTGGAGAGTAGATTGAACAGTGATAGTCCTGTGTTTCAACAGTGAAATGTCTTTCATGGCTACAGTAGACCATCCTACATAAGGCCCCCAAAAAAGAGAATGAGATATCGGTTGCTTGCATTTTCTGTCAAGAGCTCATCTTCCAGGATACTGTGTTTTTCTTACCTGCAGCCCCCAGGAAAGCATTTGTTACAGACTTTGAGAACTAAAGGTCCTCTCTGTAAGGAAATGTTTTAACATGATTTTCTTGTTCTCATGTAATTTTCTCTTTAACGAAGCCATAATAACAGTGTCAGAGGCAGCTTTCTAGTTAGCATGAGTAATGTGGTTACTGTATTTTCTATTTTTATTTTAATATGCTTTTCCTGCTGTGCCTTTTTTTTTCTTTTTTGGTTTTAAAAAATAGAAGTTGAGTAAATGTGGTAACTCAAGGACTGGTGCACACTGCATCCTCTCTGGGATGGAATGCTAAGGAATACTATGCACAACAGCCCTCGCCCCCCCCCCCTTTTTTCCTTCACACCCCTTAGTGGAATAAATAGGAGACTATTTGGAACACAGACCACTGAAAATATTGGCTTATGGTCAGGGTAGGCCAGACTTCACTGAAATTGACATTTAAACAATAGAGTATCTATCCCATAGGTTTTTGTCTCTAGAGTACCAGTTACTATTAAGTCTGTTTATTTTATGGTGTGTTGATAAGACACGGAGTTAGGTAGCTAGGGACTCACCTTATTGGTTCATTCACTTACTGCTTTTTAAAGTAAGCAGACATGTTTAGAAATTTAAATTAGCAACAATAAAATACAATTAAATTTTCCTTAAAAGAGTAATTAAGAGCTACTTGTCTCTGTGTCCTGTCGCCTCTGCCAGAATTAGAGTTCATGCTGAGTATATTCCATTGAGTCAGCCATCATTCCATCACCAACAGGGATTGCTTTTCCACATATTGACATGTGAAGGAATGTCTGCCTTGCAGTAGCCATGGGCTTGTGCCAGATTTTGAGATCCATAGGGGCAGTGCTGGGAGCTTTTCAATTCTGAATCAGAGATCCAATTCATAATAGCTGAGCCAGGGAAACCGGGTTGAATCTGTGGCCAAAACCATGGTTAAGGAAGGGGGAAAAAAACCTTTTTTTTTTTTTCCTTTCCCTTTTTTGCAGCGTTTTATTGCTTTAAAATATGAGTGCCTCTGTCCATTGATCCTCTAGTGACTTTTCATTGGATTCAAATTGTGGTCTCTTAGGTGAAAAGGTCAGTTTTTTATTCATTCAGCCACACATAGATGGAGATTAACAGAGAGCAAGCAGTACAAGACATTTGGATCCTGCCAGACCTAGGGCACCTGAAAGAGGTTTATTTCTTTTCTCCCTAGCCGCCTCTATGCCTGCTGCAGAAGAGGATGGCCTTGTCTTCTGGGAGTGGGGGAGGGTTTTGATTGGCTCTGTGTTAACTGCCTCAAATCCATGGCCATAGGGGGAGTAAGAACCCCTGAGAATCAAACATGTCATCTATGTAGCATCACCTGATTTAGTGCTTTTCCTCAAGTCTGAGATGTCTCAAGGGGCCTTTTTTCCCTTGCAGCACTGATCTTTCAATGAGGTGCTAGTGTCTGTCCTGAGCAATAACAAGGAAAAACCATGAAGTGTGAACAGCTCTTATTAGGGGGTAAATGTCATTAACGCCTTTGTAGCCTTCTCTGCAATCTGAATGCGCTTGTCAAGAGAGCGACTTACTGAAGCTTCCTTTAAAATCATATAAATGGAATTTAAGATGCTGAAGCTTTACATTTTAATTAAGCAAGTCCATTAGCTTCTTTTGCTTATGCATTTTTGTAGTCATTTATGCTTGTGTCTGATAGGGACAACCCTCTAAAATCTATTGAAAACCATCTACAAAAAAAATGTTTTAAGGGTTTGAGAAATCGAAGTTTTAAATAATTGTTGGCATTTGTGGGGAGCAGATGCATCTCTCTGTTTTAATTTTATAGAGACCCATATACTCATGTACCTGACCATAAAATGCCTGTTTTCATATGTGCTGTGAGAAAACACATTTCAGTTGAGTAGGTCAGTCTGGATTAATGAGAAATTCAAAGCGTTTAATGTTTAAATAATGATTCTATTATTTTCAATATGTAACCAGAAATCTTTTCTCTAGTGATTTATTCCTTTTATGTAAAATTCTAATATTCTCCTGAAGCAAAATTTTTATATGCAAAGTTTTGCTTCTATAAACCTCTTTCCAAGTTTGAGAATTTCAGATTAATTTCTCATCATTCTGGGTTGTTTCTTTAAGTGACAAAATAAAAACATGTTGAATAGTTGTGTTGTAGGAGGGTTGGCTATAAAAAGAAAATAATCTCTTTTACTATGATATTAATTTTATATAAGAAAAATGAATTGAGACATTTGGTTAAAACTTTGAGAAGGTAAATCCAGGAAACTTACATGATAGTTAGAGGTGGTGAATGGAAATTAAATATAGAGTACCTGTTATTATTAACTTAAGATTAATCATTTGATGAACTCTATTTAATGTACAGTCTGTTTCAAATTTGATCCTCTATCCTTTTCTTTACATCCCATTATGTGACAAAGTTTCCTTACAATGCATTTTTTTTTTCTATTTTGAGGGTTCAGGAAAATTCTTTAAACAAATATTTACTTTAGTGGCTGCCGTATTCAAATGGTTAAGAGATAGATACCATGCCACTCTGTTACAGCTCTCAGTTTAGGGGCTCAAGTTAAGCTAAGGGAAAGCAGAGGCCATTAGTGTATGTTTTCTAATGAATATATAAGCATGATCTATATATAATTAGTCCATTAATGAGTTATATATAAATAGATTCTTTGGACATATTTCCAACTTACTTGAAAAGTTAATGCTTTAAAGCATTTTAAACATTCCCTACCTGTTTTGGTTGTACCATTAATTCAAAATTTGTAATATAAATGACCGACTACACAAAATTAATTTTCAACCCAGCCCCCACTTTTTGAATTAATAGCATTTTTTAGTTTGAATTAATGAGATTTTGCTGTATAGAAAACCCACCTATTTATTAGATCACAGGGTTAAGCAGCAAAGAAATGCTTTATTCCAATTCCTTAACTCATAAATGTTTTGACAAGTTAATAAAAACTTATTTTAAAATTCCTCTTTAGTGAGAATCCAAAGATGATCATTTTTAGCCCCATCAGGATCATTTTGCAAAAGCTACCCATGAAGTCACTCACTTAGAACAAAAAAATCTCCATGGAATTATTGGCAGTGCCACTTGGGGAATAATTGGACCAATTAAACTGTAGATGTTTTATATTAAATTATGGTGCCTATTAAAATAAAGAATATCAAATTTGGATTTAGTCTGCATTCCCTTTGTCAGTTTTCTTCACTCAATACATAGAATTTTAGTTCACCTGCTTGCTTATTTGCCTCATAAGTAATATTTGTATGTAATTTAAGAAGACGATAGTCTGGTGCCAGTAGGGTTCTTCTTATGGAAAATAATCTCAGACTTGGTAGTACAATAAGAAGGACCGTCTGACAGCACCATCTGCTTGTCCTCTCTTTTCTCTCTGTTCGACCTTACACCTGGATCCAGGCTATTAATATAAATTATAATTTCTGAGGTTCACATTTTAGGGTAACTTTGACAAAAAGATGTCTGGAATATCAGGATTATCAAAGATGTACAGTAAAATCTTTTCATAAATGTTTTTCAAGGCACCAGATGGAAGGAAGCTTTACTGCATTATATTTACCATATGGAAAAGTATCTGGGACCTGAGAGGGGCACACCCTTGGAAGGGGAATACTTCTTAAAAAGGAACTTCATAAAAGAATGCTATAGTATATGGTTTTCATGTGTGATTTATTCATTTGAGCATATTGCTTTGAAGGCCCAAACAGCATCCTGGATGTAAGTTGTGGGTTCCCAGACCTAAAAAGTGTCTGATAGTTTAAATTTCATAAACTTTTAAAATTTGCTTATGCCACAGGTCAAGTGTGTCTTGCCGAGACTGGTTGCCATTTATTTTAGTCAAGGTTTGGCTTTCGTTAAAATCATTAGATTGGGTATCTTGTGAAAGATAAGTGTACCTTCACCTTCACATATTATTTTATATTAATCGAAAGTCAAGATGGTAGAATTTAAACACCAGTGTTATTATGTAGTGACAATGAAGGTGTTATTTTTTCTACAGTGTTCTTTCATATTTTGAGATACATGTCTTATAATCAGTTCCACTTAGTAGATACTATATAATACTCAGAAGGGTTTGAAGGATCATAGTTCTTTTGTTGTTATCCACTTACTTCACAGCAACACTTGTGAAAGAGTGATATGCAGGTGTAAATATAAGAATCCTTTGTAAAGTCTGCAAATAATACTATAATGTTTTGAGTAAGATGCAAGGAGAGATTTGATGTACTTATGCATTGAATAACACTAGAGTTCTATAGTATATATTGGAAAGATGATATTTATAGTGATCGCATATGTATTCTTTTTGAAATTACAGTCACAACATTAGCACATATTTTCCTATACATTTTCAACTATCTAGATTAGTTGAAAAACCTAAGTAATTCTGATAGGTATAGAACTACTCAACATGCTTCCAGAAGTATTTTTCTTCTGGATAGAAGTTAGTGCATTGATAGGTGCTAATATGTTAGTTGTCGTACTTTAAATGTTTAGTTTTGATAAAAATAATATACTGAATAGAAGGAATTTCCCCTTATATAACAGAACCACCTTTGAAGAGGATACAGTTTATTGTGTAAAACAGTTAACATAAACAGGTAAACACTGTTTTTGTTAAAAAAAAAAAATTTGGTTTAGAATAAAACCTAAAATTTGGCTTAGAAAAAGTTTCCAAATTTCTATCATTTCTTTCCTAAATATATCTGTGGGAGAAAGAATAAAAATGTGAGGCTTCATCTCTTCAATTGAACTAGAGTATTAGCTCGAGTTAAAATTTTATGAGTTATTTATGGGACATAAACAAAGCTTTATTTAATGTTACAGTTTCTGTGGACAGGCCTTAAATGCAAGGCTCTAAAAGAGAAAGGGGAATATTTTCTCTCCATTTCCCATAGGTTCTGCAAATTATGATTATGAAATAAAAGGAAAACATTAACACAAAAGCAGAAGTCTATGTGTTCGTGTTTTAATTTGTGGGGCCTGGAACACGTATTTAGATATAAAAATATTTATAGACCTCAACTTATTAGTGATTTTTTTAAAAGACCTTCTGCAGAAAAGAATATTGCCAAACTTTACAACAAGAAGGTTCACATTGGGAGATTTAGATGGCCTTTATAAAATTTCATCAGCATTTCGTACTTTCACACAATGGTGAATGCCCATAACAAAGTCTCTAAGACTGAAGTATGCAATCGTCTCAAGCACTGGAAGAGTTTTAGAAAGTTGGAATGGAAGCAGAATACCAAAAGCATTGGTTGCCAGATTTTAAAATATTCTTTCATTGAAATTTGATTCTTTTTAAATGAGTGATGAGTACCTTAGTTATCCATTATTACATTACAAACCACCCCAAACTTTGTGCCTTAAACCAACCACTGTTTTATTATTGTTCACAAGTCTGTGTGTCTACTGGGGGAAGTTGTGCAGTGAGGAGGTACACTGATGGGGTTGAGGGAGTAAGTAGGCTGGTTGGTCTAGGATGGCCTAATTTATATATCTGGCTTTCAGGTTGGTACTGGCTGTTGGTTGGGGCAGTAGGAGAGGGCAAGTCCACATGTGCAACCACTTTTTAAATGTCTGCTTGCTTCATATTTACTAGTATCCCATTGCCCAAAGCAAGTGACATAGCAAAGTCCAGAGCTAGAGTAGGACAAGCATACATGGACAAGCATACATGGAAGCCTGAGCAGTTTGGGGGCCAGTACTGCAATAATTGACCACCAGATTAGTGGTTTAGGACACTTAATTTGGTAGTATTATATGGAACTGAGGAGGGAGAAGTCTTGAGCTGTTTGGAAAGCCTAGTTTGGAAGCTGTCACAGTAGTTCAGGTAGAAACTAAGCCTGGTGTTTAGTGGCAGGAAAAGTAAGCAGCAGGGTTAGATAGAACCACTAGCTGACCAGATTCAGTAGGTGAGGGAGAGAGAAGTGCTCATAGATTGATTCCAGGCTTCGGGGTTAGGTAGATGGGAATCTAGAGAACTGGTAAGGTTTGGGACCTAATTATGTTTGCAGCTAGCATAGGACATCTGTGCACCTTTTTAAAACAATTCCTATTCCTCTGTCCAGAAATATTAATATGAAATGAGATTGCATCTTTGAAATTCCTATTTTTTTAACTTCTTGCTTTAAAATTCATGGCCTCATCCCAGTGCTTTCTTTACCGTCAACTTTGCAAAGATGATTAAATGACAAAAAGTGTTTCATCCCATCTTTTAAAAACACATGGGGAACTTTGCTGTAACAAAAAGTCCAAAGTTTGGATTTCTGGTTTTATTTCTCAGAACTGAACATCTGCCTAGGATTTTAGAGAATTCAGTATATACAGATATTTTTTCAAGATTGTTTGTGTATTTAGAAGTATGTCAACTTTGATACAAGTAGAAAATTCGATGATACCAACATTCCTTTCTAAACCAGATTATGCTTCAGGTTTCAGAGCCAGAGTGTAAAAGTTTTGCTTTTCAGTCATTCACTTCATAATCTGGGGTTTAACTCCTCAAAATTATGAATGTGTTTTGAGGAATTCATGTCAAGATTATTTACAAAAATATATAAAACTCATCTTCCTCTTAAGTAAGTAGAAAATCACTTTGGCCGTGGTTTCCCTGTTCTTATAAGTGGATGGAGAACCATTTTTTTAAGGATATGTGACTTACATAAAAAGAAAGAGAGGTACTTGGAGAAAAAGCAATTCAGTGATGAGTTGATTCTGGAAGAAAAATATGCAATTTATCATTTAAAAATAGAGTGCGTAAACTGTTATGTATAATAAATGACAAAATATATTTCAATTTTATATTTTGGTCAGTTAAGGAAGGAAAAGGATAGGGAAGGGAAAATGGAAGGACGACACAGGTAAATTTTTTAAAATGATATTCCCCTTTTTATTAAAGCAATGTGATTTTGCAATCTTGGTACAAATCAGAGAAAATTAGATTGCATAGTAGAATGTTCCATTCCTGTATTACCATTATGTGATTCTCTCATTTATGGTCAATTTCCTCAATTACTATAAAACTAAAACAAAGAATTCCACAGTTATATCAAGAAAGAAATATTCTAACTCAAAAGTGGATTGGCTTTGCTAGCTACTAGATGATATATAGAGTAACAAGAACTTGTTAATTGGCTTTTGGGGTCCATAGAACTTGAAGCTTACAAAGGAAGTTCACATATACTGATTCATTTAATATGGAGACCTATTGAAGAGACAGAGCAAGTTTTATTAATTTTGTTTTATAGGGTATTAAAACTAAAACTTACTCTCGATAATGGTGAAGAAGCTTAACAGTATCCAAAACTAAGTACTTGAATTTGGATCTTCCGATGTCACATCTAGAGTTCTTTGTATTGTGTAATGTTTATCTTTAAATAAGCCTTTATTTAGTAAAGGACCATTTTAAAATGCACTTCCATAATTATTGTTTGATGATTACAATTAAAGTCTACATGTAGATTTGGATATCTTTGAAAACAAATTTTAGAAGTCAGACATATTTTTTATAGTTACACTGAAATCTCCTATATTACTCATAAGAATGGCTATCTTAAAACTTGATTTTTAGACTGTGTTACTCTCTAATAAAATTTACTTCCATAAAATTTTGCCAGCTGCTATGGGAAGAACTATAAAACATTCATTTAAACACTAGTAATATTTATCCTGCCTTTCCTCTCCTTGTTGGCGTTTGTAAGATTTCTGAATGGTTTACTATTTAGTTTCAATATTTTTTCTTTTAGTAGGTGATTTACAAATAGCAGTAATGTTGAAAAATGTAATGTTTCTTTTAAGATTATAAACCAGAGATGAAAAAATGAGATTGTGGATGAACTGTGTAATACAAATAGGCAGATTTTTATTCTTATTCAGATTTAGTTTTTAAGTATAAGAGTATTTGATTCATCATGATTTTCATCTTAACAAATATTGTTACATGTTTAAGCAAAAGTAATTTATCTCTAAATTTTTCTTACATCTCAACACCTATAAACTGCCTTTTCTTCATTGGCTTCGATTCCAAATAATTTCAGTCTTTTATGCTTTATTCCTTAGGTGTATTTATACCATAGATCAATTAACAGTTTTCTAAAAAAACATGAAAAGATTTACAATGGCTAGAATCTCATTTACTAATTTAATATAAACAGAATAATTCAGGCATTTAAAAAAGTAAATAACGGTGTGCCTGCGACTTAATCTTTGTGTTTATTTCTGAAGGCCATGTAGGGTGTTTCCTGTCCAAGGCACAAACCATATATTTCATTTGTCATATCTAATGTTTTTCATATCCGGAAATCATGCTCCTTGTTATGTTTTACAAGACTTCATAAAAATAAGTGATCCAAATAAAACTTATAGTTATTTTTTAAAATCTGTCATAGCAAAATTATCTTTCTCTTCTCGTTCTCCTTCCCAAATGGGTACAGATGGGATTATGAAGATTAAATGAATGTGTGTTTTAAAATGAAGTATAAGTTTTAAAACTAGACAGCCATCTATTATTCAAAAGAAGCTAGTGGTGTGTTGGTAAATGCTTTACAACAGCTCTCTAAATTAAAAAAAAAGAAGAAAAGAGAGAAAGAAAAAGACCTGAAATGCAGTGTTTGCTGATTTATGTGGTAAAAATATCCCATTTAGCCTAGCTGCATAAGTCATTGAACATGAGATTGAGAGATGTGTAGTAGCACACTACAATGTAGTGTTTCCACCATACTCGACGTGTAGATGGAAGCAAATTACCTCAAAAGTACAGATAATAGTAAAATGAAGTCAAATAATAATTAGAAGTGATGTGTTTTGAGTATCTTTTACCTCTGTTTTTAATATTTTTTTAATCATAAGTATACACAATTAAATTTTTTGTCTACACCTGACAACCAGCTCACCAAGTTCCTGAACCTTTTTAACAATCAGTTCTCATGGGCTGTTGTGAGCTCGCTCTAGCACACCATTGCAAGAAGCTATTTCCTCTGATTGGTGGTACTGGGAAGGTAGTTGTGGTCTATACTCTGTGGAGGAGGGTGCCTGGTGTCCCGGGCCCGAGGAGGAAAGGCAGCCATTTTCTCTCTCAGCTAGAATTATTAAACACCACCCAGTCCCATAAATATTGGTATTTGTATTAATAAGATTTGAATGGGAATAAAATGCTAGAGTCTTTTAGTAAAAGAGCTTGAAAAAATTTAAGATTTTCTTTGCAAGAATTATTCTTAATTCCTTTTCTGTTTCTGTGTCTTTTGGCTGTTCTATAACTCTCAGTTAAACGCTAAAAGGAAAAAAAGTTCGATCTTGACATCCTGTTGGCAGTAGCATCCAGTAGCAGTATTAAGCTATTTACATTAGTTTTGCTCAACAGGATATATCGATAATGAATATAGAATATGAAGTAGTAGCTGTAATCTTCCAAAAGAAAATAAACTAGAATCTTTTATAATTGTTAATATACATTACTAACTGAGGTAATGAAACTGTGTACAATTAAAGAATCTGATGCAACTAATGACAGGGTTTTAAATTCATTTTTCTCAAACTTTGTTGTTATTTAAAAAGAGAAGGCGAGCTTTTTCCTGTATTGCTGTTGGCAGCTTATAAGGTGGTATTACTCAGGCTTTTTGAATAAAATTAGATGTTAAAATATAACTGATTTCTTTTGGGGGATGAAGAGATCTCTAGACAAAATTCATTCAGATGGATTGACAAAACCGCTGGTGTGCAAGGTCAAGAAGAAAAATTGGGCATACTTTGTGTATAATCCTTTGACTATTAATTTTGACCAGATCACATTGTAAATAATGTTAACCGTCATAAAATAAACACAGCCGGGGTTTGCACCATATGTTTTATAATTATTTTTTGCAGCTTTTTTTTGTTTGTTTTTACTGAAATGGAACCTACTGATAGCTCTGTGAAGTTATGTTTATATAAAAGTAAATTACACTTGTACTTTAACAAACTTGGCTTCACAAACCAGTGTCTCTAGGCAGTTTTTGTTTTTAAAAAATTAACTGAAAGAAAAGCTTTTCTCTCCTTTTTGGTATTCCCCCAGAAACATAGTCTCAAACAGAAATCTGCTGTAACGCCTTTGTACCAGTACCTTGTTTTTGCACATGTGAAGGAGATGCTTTTGGAATGCCACCCAGAGGAGGGAATCGCCTAACCACTGAACTCGCAGAGGGTGTTTGGCTTAAGTAGCCCTGGAGTGGCCTTTCAGACTGAGGCTACTGTGGTCTCCTAGTTTGTTTTTGTTTTTTACCTTCCTGCTTGTGAGTGTTTAACACTGTCAGAAGTTAAAGCTCAAAGCTCTCTTAGAACATTTAGGTAATTTTTAAAACTGTTATTATTTTCATAATCACCATCTCCTCTTGATCTCAGGGGAGGCTAGGAGCCCTTGATTGTCTTTAATAGAGCATATGAAACTGATAGTGCCAATGGGAGGTGGGTGGCAAGTTTCGTAATATGCCAGCTTCCCCACCCCCCACCCCTTCTCCGCTCATTGCTAAATATGTCTCTTGGCAGATCTGACAATATCCATAATTATCAGGCACTGTGAGCGCTGACTGCCGAACTGCTTCTGCGTGTCACCTGTCCAATTCTTTCCTTCTGCGTCTTCTCGTGCCTCAGCTTGCTGGCTCGCTTTGTATCAACAGTCCGCCTTTAGAGAACTCATTTTTCTTCTTGTCAAATCTCAGACATCAGACGTTCAACCCACACAGCTTATAATGTACACAGTTGTTTATGTTGCAACCGTTCACACAGTAGGCGTTTCATAGACTTTGGGGAATAAATGAAAAAAGTTAATGCAGACAGTTTTCTTGGTTTCCATTTCCCATATATTGAATGTCTTTTCCTACTCGACAGATTTGCTTAGTGTAATATAATCCTCTTTTTTTTTTTTTTTTTTTTTTTTTTTTGGTAAAAGCACATCTTCATTGTCATCTTCTCTTCTAGCCAGAGAAAAGGTTGCTCAATTTGTATAGCTGCCTGAGAAAGAGAATCTGGGGAACCCCAATTGACTGTCATAGTGCCTGGCAATTCTCATGGAAGGGGAAAAAATGAGTTGAAAAGTGTAAAGGAGTAGAACAAAATACAATGATTTTTTGGAACTTTTTTTCCAAAATGTTTCAATAAGGTGAAGAAATTGTTACTGAATTCTGTGAGTGGAAGAAAACTTATAGATGAAGCTGTATTCAGTGAGAATACCTGCAAAGAGAAGTCGTATAGAAGGAAAGGTGAACAACTAAGTCCATTTTAATGGTCTGCGCCTAAGCATAGTCAAACTTTATAAATGCTTTCAAAATCTTTGTTTTTGAAGGAGAGGTCATAGAATTTTGTTTTGTTTTAATGGAATAATTAAGTGTTTGTAAAAAAATCAGATTAGGTATACACCTTTCTTTCTTAGACACTTTGCAGTTTTATGAGTATTGTACTTGGAAATTAATATTTATTTATAAAATTTTATTCTACTAAACCATTGGTAATTATCTTCTGTTCTTAAGGTTTGACTAAACCTTTTTTCCTTAATAGGAACCAAAAAGATTATAGAGTTGGGTAAGATAATTAGGGGGAAATGCCATAATATATTCAAGTTTCTTTTTAAATATGTGTTGTTGTTTGCTTATGAAAGTATTATAAGATTGATATGAAACTTCAACCATGGCAGTAATATATAGCTCAAAGAAATGAAAGCTGTTCCTAGCTCCTTTCTGCAGAGACAACCTCTATTATTTGGTATATAGTCCATGTATTTTTATGCATGTATAATACTAATTAATTCTTATTATTTTAATTAAAATGGGTTCATTTTAACATATTTTCTTACAGCTTACTGTTTAATCATATATCCTAATCTTTGTGACAGTCACAAAATGGCCCCGCACTCCATCACCCAAATATTCATGTCAAATCCTTGAAGCCAATGAATGTTATCTCATTTGGGTAAAGTT
Organism: Rousettus aegyptiacus; assembly: GCF_014176215.1. NCBI lineage: Eukaryota > Metazoa > Chordata > Mammalia > Chiroptera > Pteropodidae > Rousettus > Rousettus aegyptiacus. Next base: position 58,281,023 of record NW_023416306.1, on the reverse strand, counting down.
TCTATCCAGATGTGATTAAGGATCTTGAGAGGAAGAGATAATCTTGGATTATCTGAGTGGGCCCTAGATACCATTATATGTATCCTTATAACAGAGTGGTAGAAAGAAATTAGGGACAGACACAAAGAAGAGAAGAAATGTGAAGATGGAGGCAGAGGTTGGAGTGATGTGCTTACAAGCAAAGGATTGCCAGCAGCCACCAGAAACTAGGAGAGAGGCATGGAACAAATGCTTTCCCAGAGCCCCTGAAAGGAGCCTAGCCCTGCCAATATTTGATTTCAACTTCTGGCCTCCAGAGATATGAGAAAATAAATTTCATTGTTTTAAGCTACTAAGGTTGTAGTAATTTGTTACAGCAGCTCTTAGGAACTAGTACAGGCCTCTTTCCATGTTGGTATATATAGATCTCATCAGTTCTTTTTAACCTCCCTGTAATTTTCTCATTGGGTGGATATACCATATAATTTATTTAAATAATCCCTTATTTAAAGATAACTGTTTACAGTGTTTTGACTTTACATTGTTTTAGGGAATATCCTTATACATAAGTATTTTCATATGTATTTGAGTGTTTTGTTTGTTTGTTTTGTAGATTAACTATTTGGAAATAGAATTATTAGGTCAATAAGTGGGTACTTATAGAACAATTATTTTTTGGATAAGTAGTATCTACACATAGGTATCCTTGCCACGCAGCTGCTCAGTTACCCACCTCAAATGCAGCTCCTTCTATTAGTTTCTTATATTTGTATATGCTTACAGGGATAATCTGTAATTGTATACATAGAACTTTTTTTTTTTTTTTTTTTTTTTTACACAAATAAATGAATAGTATAGACGGTTTGGGCATTGGATTCCTCGTTTTGTTTTTTTCACTTAGTGTGTCATTGAAGGTTAAGAGTAGTTACATTTACTGCAGTTATTTACTGATTGTATCCTATATATTCTCCAAAAAACTTTGTACTAATTTATACTCTTATTAACAATATACGACTTCATTTTCTTAAATGAGACTGGTTCCTGAATATCTTTTTCTCTTTATTTTTTTCTTGATAGCTCTTATTTTATAGTGGTAGAACAACATATATGGTCGTAGGAACTTTCAGATCCTCTAGAAATGAAAATGTAAAAATTTGTTGAGGATATTTATTGTCATAGATTTTCAGTTCAATATATATTGAGCTCTTCCAGGCTTTCCAGAACATCGAATTGAGAAGAATAACTTTTACTGTTGATTTTCTTGATATTAGTACATGAGATAGTTTCCACAGTACCTACTTAGTTTCCGGTCCAGAGTCATGATGGATTAGCATTACTGTTAGTTTATATTAAAGTAGCAGATGTCATATTTACCCATATACAAGTTATAGTAAAAATTATTTCAAGTAATAATTATTCTGATAATTTTAGTTTTTAAACCAAACTTCTGTAGTGTCTATCTCATCCTGACTGAAGTGGGGTATTTTTTTTTTCTATTTTTTTCTGTCCCAACATAACTCTTCAATCCCCCTCATTCCCAACTCCAGTTTACTCTTGAAAGTACAAGATACATTTGGCATCTGTTCTGTTATTAAAGCCCCCAGGAAAAATTATAAAGCTGTTCTTACAAATTCATCATTATTATTAAGAACCATAATTCACCTCGTGGTTATTTCAGCCTTTCTTCACCTCTCATTTGAGTTCTGGGATGACATTGCCTTCCTAGGCGAGGCGGCATTGCAAAGTCTCCTGTCTCCTGCCTTAATTTGTAGCGATGCGTTGCACTTGGGTGACAGGCAGTTGTTCGTGCTTGAATAAGCCAGGATTTGAATTCTACAGTTTGTGGCATCCATGTAATGCTTAGCAGTAGGTACAGCTGTTAACTATTCACTTATAAATAATCTTTTTTCCTTCTTGACGTGTCTCCCAGGTAGTGTACCTGTCACCATTAATAACTCTTCGGCAGCTCCCTGGTGATTTGACCCATCAGTCGTCTTTCACAGAGGAGTGGTGCTCTGGACTGCTGTTGAAGCTTATGTAGGTTCCTTCAGCTATTCAGTCACCCCTGCAGCCCTGTTGTTATAACGAGTCCCTTGACTGCAGGGAAGTTGTATTGGGCTTCACAGGCAAGCAGCTGAACACTTCATACAGTTTGAGAAAGGTGGCATTGTGTTTGGGGCTGTAGATGTTAAGACCTCCCATTTAGACCCCACAGCAGGGCAAGAGGCATCGATGGGAGCGTGGGAGATGGGTGGAGAAGATGACCAGCAGCAAATACAACATTCCTATCTCTTTGATGCTCTCCTTGGATATAACTGTTATGGCATCATTTATCATTCTCTGATGTTTGTAAACTTGGGATTGGTGGACTTGATCTGGTTAGTGAATCGATCCATCGGGTGTGGCATTCTGCCTATATCTAAAGCTTGAGTCTAGTAGCTATAATTCAAATGGGAACTGCCTCCTAAGAAGTTCTTTGGCAGTTTTGTGGTTCCTCCATTTGGATATGTGCTCACTTGCCTCCACTGTCTTTTCCTGACGTGGGCTGCTCCCAGCAGTTCTCTAGGCTAACTGCCTGTAGGTCTCAACTTAGCCATTACTTTTCCAGGAAATTGTTATCTTCTCCATAATTCATGTTGGCTATACTACCTCAAGTGTCCACGTGGCAAGTTTTATTTACAATAATTACCTATCTGTTTACTTGTCAGTTTTGTAAGTTCTAGACTGTAAATTATTTGATGAATGGTTCTTAGTATTGTTTGCTATATCCACATACTGAGTATATCATAGAATCTCAGTAAACTTGTTAAGAGAATGAGTTTATTTTTTTATGAATTCACTTTCCATTGACATATCATGGTAATATCAAGAGGAAGTTCAAGCTATGAGTTATGAGCATATACTGTCTACCATACACTGTGTAAGTACCATGGGTATAGATAGGAAAACATTTGCCCTCCTAGTGAGTGACTAATGTCATATATACATATTTTTTGTCTGACAATATATCTTAGCAGTTCAGGATTTCTTCAGATATAGTACAGGAAATAGCAGAGAATGAAGTATCACAAGACAAAAAAAAAAGTATTAAACTGTATCTGGAAAGTAATCCTAGTATTTGTGAACACTATATGTGAACATTATGATGTTAAAATAAATCTTCTAAGGAAACAAATCAATTAGATATATATTGGTTAGGTTTTCATTTGGAAATGAGTTCACCCTCCATGTGATCATTGCTATTCTTATCTCATTGAGTGTAATAAAGTAGGAAATGATAAAAATTCTGATATCAAGAACAATGCCATACACACACACACATAATTTGGGTATAGAAATACACACACACCATGTATACATGTTATTTATATATTTATTTATAATCAAGTGCGATAGCAATCTGAAAAAAAAAAAAAAAAAAAAAAAACAAGCACAATCTTAAATTTCCTGGGAGGCTCAGAAACAAACAACAAACCAGAATGAAGTCTTTTAAATTACTTTCATAAAGGCGAGGGCAACTATGCCTGTAAGAACTTACACTGTCTAGTAGATGGAATGATGGCAAAAATTAAGGTAAATAAAAAGATATTTAGTTATAAGTTCAAGAATGATAGACCCTTAATTCTGATATATAGAATACATTTCAAAGCAATAACATTTTATAAAGAAGTAGATTTTTTTGTTGTTGTAAAAAATAAATTACACAAAGGACTATATAGTTGAAAGTCAGTCTTTAATATTGGGGTACAGTTCTGGAAATAGTCTATGCATATAAAGCACACATATTCTTCTGTTTATTTAATAAAAATGGTAAGGGAGTATACATTCAGCACATTATTCCACACTTTCCATTTTTTCACTTAATAATATATCTTGTAAATAGTTTTGTATCAGCACATAAAGAGCTACCTCACCCTTTTAACAGCTGCATTGTATGGATGTATCATAATTTATGTGCTGACTCCCTCACATATTGATAAATAAGACGTTGAAACAAATTTTTTGACCTTTAGCATTCTAGTAGGCGATAGGGGATAAATGGTAGTGCGTTGATTTAATTTTCATTTCTCTTAATGATCAGTAAAATTTGCTATCTTTTTATGATTATTAGTCATTTCTTTTCCTATTTTTCCAAATATCTTTTCAAGTTCTTTATCAGTTTCTAATCTCACTATAAATCCTTTTTCTTATTCATTTTTAGCATGTTTTTGAATATCTTAAGTAAATTAGACTGTGGTCTGTCAGTGTTGTAAATATTTGTTATTAGTTGATCTTCAGCACTTTGTTTTTGCTTTTGATTTTTATTTGTTTTTGCCTGATAGTTTTTTTTTTTAAAAGTTTCATGTGGTTTTATTAACCTTAGATTGGCCTTTGATTCTTGAATCTATCTTAGAAAGGTCTTCCAGTCTTCAAGACAATTGGAAAGAATAATTCATTTTATTTTCATCAACTAATATTTTTATGTTGTATTCAGTGAGTTTCAGTCTTAGTGACTACAGTTTTTCAGCCAGGACTTTTGTGTTTCTTGAGACAATGAAAGTATATTGTTTAGGGGTTATCTGTTTTCTCATCCAGTGGGGTATTATTTTAATGATATTTGATTATTTAAAGTATATACAACATTTTTGAAGGTTATCACATATACAAGCAGCATAATTCTAATTAGAAAATCTGTTATTTAATATAAGCCTTTAATAATTTTTAGGTACAATAGTGAATGTGTAATTAGAAGAAGAAATCAACCCCCAAAACAGGAACTTACTGTAATGATGGAGAGTCAGATCTTTTTCTTCCAATATTTCCTTAAGGAATTTACTAGACATGTGTACACAGAAGTCCTTCCTGGTTTCATCCTGGCATACCCTCTCCACCTAAACTGTTTTACAGCTCTCTGAAACTACTAAGGGTCTAGGCAGGTGAATTCTCTGTTAAATCTACCTCTGGCTGTCAGGCAGTAGATCATACTCTGTATGTACTTCCTTACAATTTCCTAGGTCGTTAGCACCCCCGTATTGATCAGTCCCAGGACTGACAGCCTTGAGGAGGTCATCAGCAACTCTGTTCCTACTGGCCTTCTTGTCATCTTAATATTATTGTCTTTATCATGATTCACTTCTCTTTATTGTGATATCCTCACTTGAACTACTCACCAAATGATAAAGAGAAAAGGAGTTTGAAGAAGCAGTTTAATTCACAGCATAATCCCATATAGTGTGTTGTTTCTTTGTTTTGAGAGGTTTTTGGTTTGAGTCATTTTGGTTTGGTTTTTAGGTGAAGCTAAAATCAGAGTTCTAAAATAGTCCAGTTGTTAAGAGATCCTTTTAATCTATATTCTTTTGCCAAAATGATTATATATTTATCTTGCCATATTTATCACAATTGTTTTAAAAAGAATATGACCTGCAATCTTAAAAAACAAAACAAAACAAAGAAACGAAACAAAACAAAGAAAACCCTTACCATGTTATATTTGGAGCCATTCTCATTGTTACTGCTTTGCAAACATGCAATTAAACACTGAAAAAGATAAATTAATACTCGTATTCTCTCTTACCACCTCTGCTGCTTTTTATTTTTTACATTTCTCAAATAGTTAAATGATGACCTGAGAGTGAGATGGGAGTGAATTCCTGGGGACATACAGCTTTCATTATGGGATTTAAACTCACTTATATTTCCCCTTACGGTTTTAGGCTTGATAGTGATTTTATATTTTTCTGGGCAGCTAGGAGTTAAAGAGTTGGTGGTTTCGAGTTTTGGCATTTTTCAGCTGTTCCTCAGGAGAATATAAAGTGCCTGTGGAGTGGGTCCAAACCAGTGAATGTTTAAGAGAAAGGAAAAAAAAATATTAGCTGAAGAACATTCTTATGCGACTTAGTTGCCTTCTGTTGCATTAAAAGGATAGAAAGAGGAATAAGTGTTGTGCTTTATCATTTTTAACATTAAAACTCTCTTTAAAAATCCCGAACCTTAAAAAACATGAAATGACCTTCAGGCCCATTGGTTCCCACTGTTTAGTTTATCAAGTCTCTGTCACACCCTTCCCCCTCCATGTAAAAAATCCAGAGGGAAGTGTGAAAAGCATCAGAAAGTCTCCTTTATGCCAGTTCAGCCTTTTAGTCGTTTGCCAGCACCTTCATCTCTTCATATGTTTCTAGCTAAGGTCTAACATGGAACAAAAACCCGACAGCAATGGAGACCAGATGCCGGTATTTCTTCTCTGTCACTTGGCTGCTGAGCAGATGGAATTTATATCAATCGGGCATGCTAGGAGGAAGAGGCCGTGGCAGCCAACATGTGGAACTGGGCTGAGTGACATTTCTGCTAATGTTTTGTCCTTGTAGAACATTATGCTTCCTCTTTGCTTATGAGCTGTGGTTTTCCTGACTCAGACGAGGTTCCAGCTCCAGCTGGAATGGCTGTCGCTCTTCCCTTCTCCCCAGCCCCCCTTTTTGGAGAGTGCTGGGAGCTATGGAGGAGTAATGGGGCCTGCACAATGGAACTCTTTATTAAAATACCTGACATCTGCATGCAATGCACCAAAATCATCTTAGCTCAGGCAGAGGAATGCGCCAGGCATTACTAGTCACTTTTTGCCTGGTGCTTGTGTGCTTGTTTGATTTATATAATGAATGAATGCCTCTGGCAAAAGAGGACATTGAGCATGTTATTGGAGGGAGGGAACTTTTAAATTTTTTTCCAAGAAGCATTGTCACAGAAAGGCCTAAAATATGAGTTTTTAAAAGCAATTGCAGAAATCATATGGATTTCTTGCTAAGGATTAAAAATATTTGTTCATATATTCCCCCCACCTCAATTAAAGTAAAATTAGAAAACTCAAAGTCCAGGTGTATAACACGATATGGAGTGTCTACTGTAGGTAGGAAGTAGCACTTTTAAAGAATCTCTAAAAGAAAAACTGAAAATATATGTTAAACACATAAAAAAAGTTGGTGAGTTTCAAATTCTAGTCCACTTCCTCAGGAAAGTACATTACCCTTTTCCTCTTACAAGAAATACGTATATGCGCACAAATCGTTATTTTCTACTCTAATGATGTAAACCATTTACCTTTACCTATCATGGCAAGTAAACAAGAAAATACTGCCATGTTTATATCATTTCAGAAAGGTTGAAGTGGTTATGAAATTGGTGCCATACTGCAAAATTATCAAGTACTTTCTCATTCCTACTTGGTCAAATCCCTTATTTCTTGGTGGAAGTCTGGCGAGGTTTCGATGTGGTCGTGGAGAGATTCAGGGAAGGACACCAAGAAAATGAGTGAAAGAGAGATGGAGCCTCTACTACTATTGTCACTTTTTTTTTCTTTTCTTTCCAAAAGCGGCCTCTGGCAGAATTCCAAATATATTGGCCATATATATCCTGAGTCTTCTAGGATATATGTGGCCGTTTCCTCCTTCCTTTAGGAAACCTAAAACCTGTCCCTTTGGCATTTTGTTTTTAAGGATTCTTTTGCCTGGCGTATTCTCCCTTCTGTCTCACCGCTTGATGTGGTGGTGATGGACCCCACAGCTACCTTGGGATTAAAATAAACCCATATGGACTATGTAGAGGCCGGAGAAAGTCCCATTTCAGTCTTTCTTGGAAAATTCTTCAAAATCGTCTTGGACCTTTTTTTTTCTTTTTTCTTTTTCTTTTTTGCTGTTTTCTCACCCATGTTGTACCATATTGAGCACAAGACTTCTTAGCTGTGAAGTCACTTAAGTAGACTGGTATAAGGAACGTATAGTAGTAATATAGCATATGCTTGTAGTTTATGCATGGATGGTGGCATCTGGAGTTAAGAAATACAATTCCTCAGTATGCAGACATTAGCTGTCTGTATTCAGGAATGAAATACATTCAGATAAATTATTTAGATTAGGCTATTTGGATGAAAGGAATCTCCCTTTTTCTATACACTCTTATGTGCTATTCAGATAATGTCACATCTCTTGCTTTCCAAACTCTTGCCTTCTAAACCATAATTGTCCAAATACAGGAACAAGATAGATAGTGAGAAATGCCAACTATATACTGTACTCCAGAGGAATGGCAATCTCTTGCTGTCAGTTGAAGTTGAACTTACACCAGTTCCTTTCTTGCTCAATTTTGTACTTAACCCTTTATGCTTTTTGAATCTTCAGCTTCTTGTTCAAGAAGCTTTTTTCTCTCCTTTGCCCTCAGAGTCACTCATGTCATAGACCACAGACTTTCCATGCTTTATTTCCTGTGACCTTTGTGACAGGGACGCTTCAAGCTAGAAGTACCCAAGTGTTTTCCAGAGCTGGTATTTTGGGGATGGTGCTGAATAGTCTAGGATGATTGTTATACTCTTGGTTGAAGATTTCAAGCATGGGAAATGCTTCCTTGTGGGCCTACTGGGACTCATATGCCTGAGCACATTTACCTGGAGAGGAAAGGCACCAACTTCTTCCTGTAGAAGACTTTGGTAGCCCAAGTCTGCGAATTTCCTTCTTTTAGACTTACTCAAGGAGAATTCTTGAAGATAATTTGATTCGGCCCTTTGATTTTGGTCTTGGGGATTTGTAGCACCAGCTCCCACCAGTGAAGTCTGCTTTCTCATGGTTAGGGTCATCTGTCCTCCTATAAAATGAGAATCTTTTAGCTCTTCCTGGAAAGACACTAGGCACAGTCTTTGGTAGTATGTGTCAAAGTCTAATTCTGTCTCTTACCGGATGTATGAATTCAAGCAAATTACTTAACTGCTATGAACCGCACTTGTCCCTTCTGTAAAATATAAATGATAATATTTACCTTACAGGGTTGCAAAACAACAACAACAAAAAATGGAGATAATGGTAATGGAGTGCCTGGTACAGAGTAAGATCTCCACAAGTGGCAGCTTCTGTTGTCTTTGAGGCTAACAGCTGTGGCAACCTTAGCTAGCCTTTTGGTTTGTCCTCTTTTGTTTGCTTGGTGAGCAGCATCCCAAGGTCTTACTAGAAAGTGCTGCAGCTTGAGTGCAGCCACTTCCATTAGAGCTCATTATCCACTACAAAGCAAGAAACTCCCAAACACTTACCTTTGCCTGTTCCTAACCAAAGATATACTTCTTCAATCCCTACATCCTTAGAGGAAGTTACCTTTTAACTCTGTTACCAAAGATGATTTGCTGCAAAACCTCCAGCCTCCTATAAAGTATGAGTTCCTGTCTTTTGAGACTATATTGGAGTCTTTAAAGTCCTTGTCTCTGACCCTAGATCCCTTAAATTAGGGCTGTGTCTCCAATCACCCTCTGATACCTGTCCTTCCCTTTGTTGGTCAAATTAGGCACTGGGATTTGTTAGGCAAATGAAAGTCACACCTCTGAGAAACAAAGGGACCCTAATCACTAGTCTCAGTTACACTTTAATGACAGTTGGGGAGAGGTGCAGCAAAGGGCACATTCAATCCTATTTAAAGAAATTGGGGCAAAGATTTTGCTTGTGTCTCTAAAATTAATCTGACAATTCTGGCAAGCATGTCTCAACATAAGGACATGCTGGCACTGCATCTGTGTTTTTTCTTGTTTGACACATCAAACTATATTATAGAGATATTTGTTTTCTGGTTTTATCGAAATCTGATTTCTATATCGTTTTATCTCAAATCTCATGTAAAGGATTTTAAGAGAATAAAATGAATAGGAGTAAAGTGGGACATCGCTGTATGCATAAAAGGTATGTTTTCTATTTTAAAATTTAGTTTGTTTTATAATATTTTAATACACATAAGTATATTTAGTAGACCACGAATGAGCTATTCTGTTGGTACTTCTCCCAGAATTTCACTCTCATGTAGTAACTGGTGGGCCCTATTCACCAGTTTGTTGGTATTCTTCCAGACCAGTCAGTTTCTGAAAGGATTTGGTAGAAACCCTAGCATGAGATATTTGTTCCAAATGCCATTTTGGATTGGTCTACATATCTCAGGTATGGCTGAGAATTGTGCATTATCTAGTACATTGATCAGCTTAGAAAACTTATGATTCTGTGACGTCTTCAGTCTTTTTTATAAATAAAAATTTAAATGGTTACATCAAGCCTCCACTTCACTTTGTTTACATAAATGCCTCTGACTCACTTTCTTTCAGACAAGAAATAAATGACACGGTTTTTTGTCTCCTCTAAGCTTTGGAGAAAGGAAGTAAACTAATGAGCTTTACTACAAATAAAAATAAAGTCTGCTTTCCATCACAGGACATCAGGACAAGTGTGTACATTTATTTAAGTCTTTTTTTGCTGTGTCATTAAAATTAATTTGTCAGTGTAAATTCCACCATAGGCTTTCCCCCTACCCCGCTTCTTTTTCCCTTTCTTTCTAACAAGGAGTACACCTTCAAACGTGTACTTGTGGTTCGAACTGGACTAAAATTTCTGGCATAGCTATATGTAATACATCACAAAACTTTACAATAAGGTAAATATTACAGTATTGCCAATATTTCAGTGTACATTAGCATATTCTTGCCTTTCATTTTGCTAGGATTAACTAACATTTAATTGTCCTGCCTATGTTTTAAAAAAGGAAAGAAATTACCTTATAGGGATATGCAGACTCCTGAGGTTTCTCGGCTGCGAGCCTAGCCAAGTTGCCCTCCTCCAACCAGCTACCTCACTCTTGAACACCCAGATTCTTATACACAACAGTAAATAACCCTCAATAAATCTGAATCTTATCTCAATCTAAAGACACCACCATCATTATGGGGAAATATTTTTAGTCTGCAAAAAGTCAGTTTAGAGCAACACAGCAGTATTCAAACTTTTTGGTTTTGTCTGGATATTGTTACTGCATGTGTTGCCTCTACATTCCTGGGTGCCATTTATAGAGTGATTTTATAAACACTGGTTGTGTCACAGTGCAACTGACCAGTTTAAAGCAGTTTTGTTATTTTTCCTCAGAAACAAAGAAACCAGAAACATCTACATCATTTAGAACTAGAATCACCTGATTATCTTACTATATTTGGAGGAAGTATAAAAGGTGGTTTACATCTGACAGATTTAACATTTTAAAATGGAGTGAATACATTTATTTTTTCACTTTTTTATTAAATTATAACTATAAGACATTAATATGATATTTTGCAAATTACTATGGATTATAGGATTAAAAAGGAAAAAGCACATTATTGAATGCTCTTGTTTTGTATGCTTCTCTGTATATAAAGAAAATGTATACTAGAGAGAACTGGCCATTGGATATAAAAAAATCTTTGAGCTCTCATTCTATATCCTCGGGCGTTCAGGGTGTACCTAAATATGTGATATAGACATTGATGATAAGTAATGTTTATCTCAGTTTATATAAGATCTCATGAGTTATCATGAAGTAGGCATAATTGTTATCCATTGTAAACACACTTCTTTAGAAGACAGGATTAGTGTGCTTACATTTTTTTTATGTTTCCCATAATCACTGGAGCATCTAAGCATTTAACTTGCAAAAGCTTCTCACAATACAGATACCAGGCATGGCATCACAAAGACATTGTCCACACCAGCCATGTCTTAGTAGGATTAAACACACACACACAAAAAATGTATGTTAATGTGGCTGAATATTCATTAGAACCCTGTGGCTGGGGCTGGAAGCACAGTGAGGCTATGTGTTTACCAGGCCACCTGAAAGGCAAGAGGGCTTAAGGCACTTATAAACAGTGGCGCTGCACAAGCAGTGTTGTCTTTGAAAAGTTTTCATTTTCCCTTGAATCAGCTACAGTCTTTTACTTAAGGTCACTGCAGTTTGCAATCTTTGGCAGAAAGCTTCTTCCTTTTTTGGTAGTGGCAGTCTGATTTTTTTTTCCCTTTTGGAAGTGTTTTCTTCTCAAACTGCCATTATCTTCCAAACCTGTTTCATGTTATCATTGTCAGATGCTTCTTCTCTGAGTTTCTTAGAACAAAATGTGATGATATATATATATATATATATATATATATATATATGAGAAATTTTTTAAAGCATGGAATTGAAAGTCATATGGTTATGATTTGAGAATGTCAAGCTTGATTTTTTTTTTTTTTTCCCCTCAGAGTTAGAAAAAAAACTGTACCTTTTTCTCTGGGCAGTGAACTCGCTGCAGAAACATCAAAGAGAATGTGTACTGGATCAAGGTGATTTTTTTTTTCGACCACATCATTGCCAGCTGTGGTGTTTATGATTAGAGGCAGGCGTTCCAGACACCTCCGAGTCCTCACTAAGCGTCAGATCTTTAACAGGATCCATCCCAACTGAATGACACTAAACAGACAGCCAGAGGGGAGTTGGTGGGATAGAAGAGGGAAGGGGGTGGGGTAAGCAAAGCTTTGGTGCCTGGCGCACTCACCAGCCAAGCTATGTAACAAACTCTGCTAATGCCAGGCTGCAGGCTGCCCAGAGGCCCCATAGCGTGCCTTTCAGATCAGCTTTCATTAGCCAAGGGGATGACTGGAGCCCAGCAAACACAGTCATTGATCCTCTCTCACTGGGCGCAGGGATGTGCAATGTTCAGGTCACAGCCCAGTTGGCTTTGAAGCAGCTCCATTTCACACCGCTGACAACCACAGACTGCCGGCTTCCAGGAGCTGACACAATTCCCTCTCGGATCTTCGTGCTCTGCTCCATGCAGCTAACTACATCGAATTCCCTCCGGGTGTTGCCTCCACTTGCAATATTAACACTAGTTTACTGGTCCTGTTGACATAAGAATTCTGCAAATAGCCAACAGTTCTGATAGCAGTGCATGAAAGGAGTTCTGCTCTCTGTTCTCTTCTGGGTCAGTGTAACTGCTAGGCAGTTTTGTTAGTTTCAAAAAAAAAAAAAAAACCAGAATATGCTGGCGGACTCAGGAAATCAACGCAATGGGTTTGGAGCTGAGTATTTGTGAATTGTTAATCTCAAGATAACAGGGCTTATTCCAGTGATTTCCATTAGCAACAAAGAAAGAAGTGGTTTGGTTGACAACTACTAACTTTTTCAGTATGAGAAATATTTTTTTTAATTTTCATAATTGTCAGGAGATGGATCATTTGCTAACAGAGCCTTGTGACTATAGAAATTAAGATCCTTTAGAAGAAAAATTTCGTTACAACAGTTCAGAAACAAACCAACCAACCTTGTTTGCATATTGGCGGGAGGACAGTGAGATTTATACCTTAAGTTAGAACATCTAAAAGGTAAGTAGAGAGGAAAGGAAGTTCAGGAATTTGATTTCAAAGAGGGACACAGTTAATAGATTTCTGGTATAGAGCTGCTTTTAAGAGCCTCTCCAGTACTTTACCTTTTCTTTATTTAAGAATTATCTAACCGATTAGATGTCAGGGCTGGGTGAAAACCGGATGATGAAAGTGCTCCTCCTTTCGTTCTTTCTGCTCTTAATTTCCATGCCCTCCTTTCATTTCCTCTCAACTGACTTAGCGACTCATATCGCCAGGGGTGTTTTGGCACCTATCCTCTTTGAGTGGTGGAAAGCACATTGGTTCTTGGCACAGGAGTGTGAAAGTTAGTTTGAAACCTAGCAATTCCCAGGCTGTGTGGTCTCGGGTTAACAGAGGTAAGTCATCACTTGAAATCCACAAGGCTCTAGAGTGACCAGATGGACCTTCCTTGTTGGCTGGTGGAACATAGCCAAAGGCTTGAACTGTAGTGTACAGTTAGGACTCTCACCCTACTGTAACCCAAGTGGTACAGGTTTCCACTGGAAAACTGTGATATCCTAACATCTTGAAGAAGAAAGTGGTGGGAGATACCTACAGGCGATTCCTGCTCACCTTGCTAATAGTATTCTTGAAAAGAGTATTAGTTTTAGACTTTCACAGAGGCTAACCTGTCATCTCATAGAGCACAATCACCAGTGTGAAATGAAATAATAGCTTAATATTTTGAACCTCTTGAGTATAATAATCCTTAAGAAGTTTTCCTTAAGAAACTCTTAGGTGTTCTTAGTATTTTACCTGAACCTCTAATCATTGACCATAATTACTACCTTTCTCTCTTCTGAGTTGCCTAATAATCTTCAACATACTCTACTTTCCAACTAGTAACCTAAACAAATATGAATAAAATTAGCATATTTGAAAGATGATTAAAGTTTTCTTCCTGGTCCTACTCTCTGTTTTATTGTCCTTGAGAAATCTCTTAATTATGAGCCTTTTCTCATCTTAGTCCTCTTCGTAAAATTTGTTTCCTTTAACTAGATCTAAGTGTGCTTTTTTGCCTGTGCTACCCTTCTCTGGACAAATATACTCACTAATTATTGTTTAGGATGATTTGTTTTCTTATATTAAAAATACAATATGTTTTTGTATAAAACGATTCTTAATAGTTTTTATAGAAACGCTTAAAACATGAAAGTTTTATAGTGTATTTAAACCATGCAGTTGTCCATGTACTAACACTGTAAGTAAATGTATAAAGGAGAATAACAAAGTAGTTTTATTTTATGTGCCTCTGTCATCTTGCAGTATGTTAGTTCAGTCAGTTGTTTATTTAATTACACCGTTGCCCAGGTTCTATTTTATTGTTTTCTTGACCTTCAATAGTCTTCAGAACTGCTTTGTGTCAGCATTATCCCATTTTACAGGTTCTGCAGCAGAGGCAGAAAAAGGACCTCATTAGTTTGCTTCTGAGTTTTTGGCTTTAGGATTAGTATTTCTCAGTGTGTTTTAGTGTCCTCAGTAATAACAACTTTTTACATTGCTAAGAATTATATTTACCACATGTTGAAGTAGGATGGTTTTAAAAAGTATTCCTTTCTTCTATTTAAGAGAGTGAAGGTTATATCAGCAATTTGATGATCAAGAAACTTTTTCAAGTACTTAATTTTTCCAGCACTTCAAGAAAGGAGAAAATGTCTAAATATTTAGGAGGATAACATTTGTCAAGTTTTCTTTAAAATATGAGGTGTGTGTGTGTACATGCATGTGTGTAGGTAGGTCAATATAATAATTGATTTAAACAGAAATAAAAGTAGATCCCACATTAGTCTTTGATTCCATTGTGGATATTTGCATTAGTATTATAAATACCACAACAATGATTTTTTTTTTTTTTTTTTTTTTTTTTTTTTTTTTTACAGAGAGCCCTGTTAATAGAATATAAAGTGAATGTTTTAGCAGGTTGTTGTCTGGCATAGATACATAAGTACTCAAATGCTTTAGTGTGGTTTACCTTGTGCTTTTTTTTTTTTTCCCAGTGGAATAGTATTACTTATGTAATGTGAATAGAAATACTTTTGTTTGCTTTAGCAGAAAGCAGACATGATTTTTCTGCTACTGGAGTTAGATTAAGAGTAAATTTAGTGATGTTCATTAACATTTGTGAGAAACCATTTACATTAAATAAAAGCGCAAGTGCTTTTTTAGGTCCTAGTTTTGCCCTTTATCTCTTTGTCTTTAGTGGAACAAGTAGATGTTTTCTGACAGACCCCAGGTGTAGATCTGAAAAAGTATTTTAATGAGATCTTCACACTTGGGGTCATCTGGAAGGAAATGTGATACTTTTTCTCCATGTAAAATCCCACCATCACTACCCAAATTAAGGACAAAGTAAAGCTGACTAGCTCAGTAAAATTTGCAGTTCTGTCCGTTTAGCACCAAATAAGACTTCTGGCAATGAGTTAGTTACCTTAAGATTTCGTCTATCGCCAGTTGATAAAATTTGAGAACATTTGTAGGCCAATTTATTTCTTTGGACTTGCCTCTCTGCCTTCCCTAACCTGTAATGCGCAGGGTTTGAAGAAGAAGAAATGGTTCAAAAATCCATGAAGACTTAAATACCTATTGATTTCCACCAAAGAAAAAGAAATTAACCAAGTTTTAGACCTTGTATTTGAAGAGCTGGAGCAAACTTATACAATATATGTAGCTTTGTTGGGACATAGTGAATTTCCCTGGCTTAGGGGCATGATATACCAAATTTAAGAGTAAGCGAAAGGAGAGAGTACATGAAAGGAGGTCAGATACCTCTGGGAAAAGTTGTTCCAATATCAGAAACCTGCACTTCCTGCCTTTCTGTTTCCTAATTCCATCACACAGTGATGGTAAGTGGATCTCCCTGCTTTCTTTTCATAACCAAGTAGGAGTCTTTCCTTTCAGTGGCTGTTGTGCACCTCTAGGAAAATCACCAGCTAGGCAAAGAGGGAAGCCAAGATGAAGGCCTAGCAGGAGGCTCTCTGAGACTCGATGAGGAAGTTGGACATTTTCTTTTCTGTAAAGATGATTGATGGCCTGGAAATTTTTAAAAAGTGGTCACCGAAGCCAGCTTCTCTAAGACAGCTAGAGAGAATGTGTGGCTAGTGCTTTCTTGATTAGCAGAGGTCTCCCTGACCTTGGCAGTGTGTTGTAACTCATAGCCTTGCAGGGATGAATTGTTTCTGAACAGTTCTTCTGACATCTGAGGTACAAACAGGTCTTTTTAGTCATTTGTCAGACATCAGAGGAAAAAAATGGTCTAACCCTCTTAAGGCCTGAAAACAGACTTGAATATTCAAAGATACCACATGCTCAAATGCACCTTAAGTTCAGAACCCAAAATGTGGACTGTAAGAAAAGTGCCAGTTGATCATTACAGATTAAAAGCCCAGCAAAATTACTTATATTTCTAAGAAATGTGTAAAAGATCTCTACATATATCTCCCTTAAGTGAGTTATTAAGTGATATTAAAACTTTGTGCTTTGGAGGTTTTTTTAAAAATAGTCAATAATGGTGCTTTCTTTGGTCAGATAACAGTTTTCCTGCTTTCCTGAGTAGAAATTTGACAGATTTGGGAACATCATGCTTTAGTAAAGAACCAAAAGGTCTACAGGAGCTTAAAAAACACCTCTTTGCCCAGATTAGTGACTTTGACTTAATTCTCACTTTTAATTAAGGATCTGGTTCTGTTTCTTTTATTATCTCATCCTGGTTTTCTGTAACTTTGATGGATACCCACAAAGGAGCCTGTTGTTCTGTTCTAGAAAACTCTGTGGTGTGGCTTCTAAACACACACCCCCACACACACCAGTGTTGTCAGTGGAATTTATCAAGTAGCTTATGTGTGCAAGGCCCTTGCAACTGAGGCCTAGGGACATTGTTGCGTTACCTGTCTCACGGTCTGTCTTGACTAAAATGATTGTCGTACTTTTACCAAAATTGACAGACTAATAATACACACTTGTATGTTATATTTTGAGGACTTAAATATAGCAGTGATCTATAACAAAAGATATCAGGGCCAGGTGACTTTTTTTGAAAGCTAGCTTCCCAGAGGATGTGACTTGGGCTAAGTATTAAAGGTGCTAATAAGGGGTGCTATAAAGGTGAAGCGGGCATTCAAGGTTGGGAGAGTAAAGATGTACAATACATATGTAGATCAGAGAAATAGACTTTCATGAGCAGAAGACAGAATATCCTGGATGGAAGAAAAGCTGACTGTTGAGAAATGACTTTGTTAAAGGGAAGCTAGGGTAATATGTGAAGAGTTTGTGGTTTGGCCCCTGAGCAGTAAAGAACCAATAAGAATTTTGAACTGTAGAATGACGAGATGAAAAATTTTATGGCAGGAATATTATTCTGGTAATAATGTATTAAATAAATTTAGGTGTGAATAAATTGGAGGAAGTCGGTTATCCAGGACAATACCTATGTGGCAGAAATAAAACAATGGATAGAGGGTTGAAAGACTTGTAGTGAGAGAATCTGTAAGAATTGTGTTGTTTTGTACTGAGTGTTAGTAGAGAGAACTATAAGAACATGTCTCTTTTTTGCTTTTCACTATTCATTGCAAAATGGTGGTGATTTAATTTATAGTTGCCTAAGTATGTGGCAGAAATCCTGCATACTAAAACCTATTTAAGAGTTGACCGATCTGTCAAAAAATGTCCAAGATGGCTTTCGCCAGAAATGGTAAGCACCTGTTGCACAGCAGTATTTTGAGCTATAGTCAAAGAAGCAGTGCAGACTTCTGTTGTAACAATTAAATGTTATGTACTGGTTTTACCTGCCTTACGTTTCTTCTCCCACGAGACTCTAAATTCCTCATCATCAGAGAAACTATTTCTTCCTTCTGTTGATATTTTCTTTGCCTAGTAAAATGCCCAATAGATAATCAATACTCGATAACTAAAAACATTTCTTAATTTGCATCCTCTTTGGTAGTGAAGCATTGTCATGTATTTTTATAAGTCTACTTCGGAAAGCTCTCATTGAGCAAATAAGATATTCTCAATTGTCTTTGTAGTTGCACTAATGCTTCCTGTAATTAAGGTCTATTTATTCACCCAGTAAATGTGGATTGTGGGCCTACTATGAGCAAGTTGTTGAACAGGAAGCAAACAAGAAAGAAATAGATACTTTTACCCTCAAGAGGCTTGCAGACTAGAGGGAAAGATGAGGTATCACAGGAAAGAAGCTCGTTCTGTCCAGGACTTTCCTTGGTAAATGATGATTGTCCTCCTGAAGGTCTTTTGAGGTCCCATCTGGGGCCTAGTGGATGGCCTCCATCTATTCACACAAGTATTTCTGTGACTTTTCCAAACTGTTATGCATGTAAAAAGTTCGTGAAATTCAGTATGATTTTCTTTTAATCTACACTTGACCATTAAAAAGGTAGAAACTTTTTTGTAATTTTCATCCAAGTTTTAATGGGAAAAGTTTGTGATAGGTTTTTAAGAGCTTTCATGGACCGATGTCTGTGCCAGTTTTCTTCAACTGGCTTTTCTGACTCCATCTCTTACTAAATCCTTGGAATAAAAGTGAAAAGAGCTACCAGAAAGCAATAGTTATACTGTTTATTTGAGGAAGTGTTGGGTTGCAGTACTCCAGAATTTTTGAAAAAGATTGTAAATGTAGTTAATGAGACTGTGTACCTGTGACCATCCTACAGACATGTTAAAAATAAGACGGTGGCTTCTCAGCTTAAGAGACTGAATTGTTCTGCTTGGGGTGTTAATGCTATCATGAATGCTAAAATGAAATTCAGATTACCTCATTGAAGTTTTTGGCACTGTGATAAAGAATGAATTTATGGGAGGAGAGTGTATAAAATTGTTTTGTCTAGAGTGTAACTTTTACTTATATATGAGACTTAGAACTTTTCTGATTTTCTTAAGTTTTCTCTCTGAACTTAAAACACTGTTTGCTTTCAGAACAGCTTTAGTGTCTCAAGCTTAAAATCTTCTCTGTTTAAATCCTGGCTGCATATTCATCTTCCCTCCCCTCCAGGCACAGTTTTCTCTAGATCTTGGTTGGCTCTGAATCCCAGGAGTTAAGACAGGATAGATTCTATAAATCAGGAGACAGCTTCATTATCAAAGTTATGTGTTTTCACCTTAATAGATAGCCAGCCCTGGTGTTGGTGCTGGGTCCTGCCTTATCATGTAACCATCAGCACTGCATACTGGAATGTTCTTTGTTTGGATTATTTACTCCTTCTATAAACAAAGATTAGAGTAAAAAATGTCAGCACTGGGGCCCAAGCAGAGCTGAATGTTACTAGAAACTCTTGTAGTAGCGTGTTGTGGGATATAATTTGCTGCTCATAAGCAGGGTAGCACTGCCTTTGCATTATCATTAGATCTGAGTTCTATGCTGAAGGTTGTGCTTATTTTATCTCGTTTAATCTTCCCAATATCCCTAGAAAGTAGATTCTGTTCTTCCCACTTTACAGAGGAAGCAACCAAGAAAAAGATTAAAGAGTATGTCCTCATTTTACATTGTAACTAGTAGACATTTGAGCTTCAAACCCAGGCATTTGACTTCAGCCTTGTCTTTTTATCAACTGCACTATAAAGAAGTTCCCAAGATGGTACCTTAAAAATAATGTTACCTGCAATTTGAGCTGCTTGTAACCATTAGATGGTTCTACAGTTTTCACTTCTATTACTTGATCAGCATGGGAAAGTAGTTTTAGGATTGAAACTTTATTCATTCTTAGTTCTGTATAAAAGATGTAGAGATTACTTAATTTTATCAAATCTTCGACGTGTCTCCAGTATTTTTGAGAGTTTGCATCTTGCTTGCAGCTTGCAGGGTCTCTTTTATTTATAAATCTACATTTTAATTGGAATTCAGGAAAGCAACAAAATTATCACTGATCAAGCCATTTTGGACATAAATATATCACAGAAGCTCATCAAACATCTTGTATAGTTTGCATGTAATTATGAAGGAGAAACTTTCCCCCCCCCCAGAATATTTAGACTTGATACATAGGAACCAGAATTAAAGCAGTTATTTCTAGAACTTCTAAGATGTTTGATTCTCAGTAAATTGCACAAATTACTGTTTTCTGTGGGAACACAATTGCTTACAATTTATCTTTGTATGCGTTTCTACATATAGTGCAGAAAAAGAATCCTCATATTTCAGGTGAGGAAACTATGACTTAGAGAAATGAGTGATGCTGCCAAGATGACATTTGATAGACGCAGATGATGTGTTATTACTTGCAAACTTTCCTCATGGCTTCCGACTTGCTTAGAGGTGCTGAGTATATTTATAAGATCAGGGTATCTTCATTTCTTGACTGGAGTACATTTGTTTTCTGATTCACTACAAGGTTTTTTGTTTGTTTTTTTTTTTCTTTTGAACTATATTTCCCGGATGAAACCCTTGTTGAAAAATTGTGTAGTGTTGGCACACGAAGC
Organism: Rousettus aegyptiacus; assembly: GCF_014176215.1. Taxonomy (NCBI): domain Eukaryota; kingdom Metazoa; phylum Chordata; class Mammalia; order Chiroptera; family Pteropodidae; genus Rousettus; species Rousettus aegyptiacus. The sequence goes on along the minus strand of NW_023416306.1, from coordinate 58,260,435 downwards.
CCACATAATTGCTAAATAATAATACTTAAAATATTTATAAAAGTGCTATTGGGTTGTAGTTTGTATATCCATATATATTTATAACATCCTGACAAATAAAAACTTGAATAAATAATGTCATGTCTACAGATATCAATGATAATAAAAAGTTACCAGGTACAATTAAGGATGCCTTATTTAAGTCAACTCTGCCAGATTACCATTGATCAAAATTTTTTAGGAGAGGTGGCTTGACCCCACTTGCCTGTCTCTTGAATTTGTCATATCACCATCTGATTGGGACCTAATTCCCAGATGTGTTGTGTGATGCTGACTGATACGTGATTATCCTTTCCCCTTCCTCACTGCCTTTGTGCCCATAAATTTTGTGTTTCTGGTTTCGAAACCAGGTCCCTTATAGAAACAGAAAGGGGCAAAAAAGTGCTTCGATGGATCTGTTAGAGCATACATTAAAGTACATGGTCATTTATTCCTCTCTTTCAGCATATTTATGATGTAATAATTGGGGCTGGGTCCTGGGAGAGGGATATTTTGCTTTCTTTTAGGACCCTCAAAATGTCTTCATTCCCAGCCATACCAGTGCTATTTAGAAAATGGTATTTGTTGTAATGTTTTGGGACAGAAATGTTGGAGGTAAACCATACATATTACATTTTAAGATTTTTTTTTTTGCCTTTCTTGCCTTTTCTCTTTTTCTTTTATGTGCTTACTGTAGGAAACTGCACAATTCTACTTCATACAAAAATTATCTTGTGGCAGGAAGTAATTCATTTAATTGTCATGGCAGTTTCCACTTGTGCCTTTGGAAAATCTTACTCGTAAGGTTTCATTGATAACTCACAATCCTATAAATCTAGGGTGAATTAGAATATATTTGCTATCACTCTTCCTTTGAATCAGTTTGTGAGGCCACATGAAACCGCTCTCTGATATTTATCATGCATTCATTTTGCCCTCTGTGGGATTAACCCCATATCATCATCAACTGAGAACCTGGATACCAATTTATAGTTTTTCCTTTCAGCACAATGAATCTTGCTGCTGATAGAAATCTTATGAAATGTAGCGGGATTGTGTTTTTAGGTAAAGTGTAGGTTTCCTGCAAATCTGACTGTGATTTTGGTCCAATTTTTCTACTTGATTCTGTGGCCTCTTCTGACCTATGGCGCTCTTTGGTTCTGAACTTTAGCAGACAGAATGTGAAGCGCCAGAATGATATCCTTAAAGGGAACTCTTCAGTCCAATGAAGAGTAAGAGGAATAAAAAGATGAAAACTGTAACAGTAGAAGAATGTGTCTAAACCAGTATTCCCAAGGGTATATCACAAAACATCTATTCTGTGAGATGTTAGTGTTATACTTTAAAAAGATACGAAGGTGAGATGAGTTGGAGAAAATCTGGGTTTGAAAGTGTTAACCCAATTTTTTGTTAAAATCTTCTCATGAAACTTTTAATATGCTGATAAGCATTGTGTATCCCCCCAGTCCCGCTGTACCCCAGAAAGACAGAATGTTACATTTCCCAAACTCTTTTATTAAGGGAATCCTTTTTCCTGTAACTGGCAATTTATAAAATACATGTTAGGAAATGCCCTTGCAAATAAGAAATACATTTTAAATATGCAAGAAAGTGGCACAAAGAGTCTTGATATGCCTCAGGTTTACTAAGTTTTTTTCACTTCAGCAATTAAGTCAGTGTACCAGAGCCTGTGGTTTTCTTTGGGTATCTCCAGTGGTCCAAAAGAGTTCTGGCAGTCCTGCAAGAGGTCAGCGCAACACAGACCTGAGCTTTCTGCCATCCTTTGAGTGCTGGTTACATTCAGCACAGAGGATGGGTCGTAAACCTACTTATCCACTCACCCTGCCCCTAATGGATGGGATCAATGTTTTTACCAAACCAATTTTAAAGAGAATTTATAGGGCTCCTGTTGATGCTTCTTAGATTTTGAGTGCACTCCTGGACACGTGAACTAAAGAGAAATACTATCAGCTTGTGTAGACATTGGGATTTAATTTTAAAAGCAGGTATCGGGCACTATGAGAGCCAATTTTACTTGACCCTGATCAATCCATTTAACTTCTCTGTATTTAAGGTTTAATTTACCTTTCATCCACCATCTGTACACCCAATCATCTGTCCGTTCACCTCACCAAGTGGTTGTGAGGGTAAAATGTGTGAAAACTGTTGACAGTGGGAACCTTTAAGAGTATTACATCAAAAAGCACATGATACCATTATCATCAGTCAAGAGTTGTGTTGAGGAATGGTTTTCATCACTGACTCATGAGGTAAGTTATTTCCCTTGTTCCACAAGATTTTTGGTGAAAAGAATAAACCTTACCCCTTTATATGAATAATAAGACTCCTTTCAGCTGAATGTTCAGAAAGCTAATTAGTGTCTCTGTCGTTCTCTCCTCCCCACCCCCCCAACACATACACAGTAGAGAGGATATAGAATAATAAAACAGATTATAGAGCACTTGTGCTGTTCTAAGTGTATATTCTTATTTTATCCCGACAACTCTATGCAGTTGGTATGATTACTAACTTTATTCCACAGATAAAGAAACTGAGGCCACATATCATTTAACTAACTTGCCCAAGGTCACACAGCTAGTAAGTGGCAGAGCTGGGATTTGAACTCAGATGGTCTAGCTCTGGAGTCCGTGCTGTTAACTGCTACCATCTACTGCCTTGATGATTTATGCTGGGATGCTGAAAGAGATATTGCCTTGTAGATATGAATTCAAATACTGATGGTCAGTTATTGATGACAGTCCTTTAATTGCCTGTCTCATTCCTGTGAAAGTATTTTATTAGGTATAAAGCACTAAATAAATATTAACTAATAGTGTGCTCTTAAAACAAATGACAAGCATGTCCTATTTTGCCTCTAGATATGCTCTTTTTAATACTGCACTTAAAATGATTGAGCGACGATAATTTTTTTCTCTCCCATGCCCCTCCGTGCCCGCCAAAACTAAATCCTTTGGCCACAGTTTGCAAAAGATGGGTGGCATGACACAGATCTGCATTTGCGACAGCATGGGCAAGGACTAAACAGACTCTATAATTGTTCTGTTGCATATGAAGTACATGTTTGGAGTGTTAAGATTTTTTCAGACTAGATTTTTTTTTAATTTTCTGCTTTGGTTTTAAAACCTGGAAAGTCAAGAAAAATAATGCTATTTTTGTCATCTCTGAATTTCTATATGGTTATAGAGACAAGTTGTATACATTTAGAAAGTTAAAAGTGTAGCTATTAAATAAGAATGCAAGAGGATGCAAAAAGTCAAGTGCATTGCATGCTCCTTAAGTGCCCTGGCTTTGGGGACAAACAAGGTCACCGAGGACTGGAGAAGCTTAATGAGGCACATCAGAGTTGAGTTTTGGTGGGTGAGCAGGACTCTGAATGGTGAGAAGAGTATTCTTGAAGAGGGTGCAGGGGAGGGAAGAAATGTAGTGAAAATTCATATGGAGAGTCAGCGTGAATGCAACTAGTGATATGTTTCAACCAGTGGGCTGGGCTGGAGGGCTAGTGGAGAGGTGGAATGGGGAGGTGGGGAGCAGCTGGCTACAGGGCTCAGGCTCTGTGATTTTGTGAATACCCAGCTACTGAATGTGGTCTAAACAATTTAGATAGTCCGGTCATACTAAAGATGTGAAGTGGAGGAATGGCATCCAGAAAGCTGAATTCCAAGAATGTTGGCATGATAGTTAATTGGGCAGTTGGACTGGAGATTGAAGATATTATGAGAGTGACCAATTAAATGGCAATTGAAGATATTTTGAGAAGAGTTGTATTTGATGGCAGTACAAATGAGAGGAGAAGAGTTTGAGATGTGTCAAAGGAATAATTGATGGGATTTAGTGTGATATAATTAAAATGCCAGGTAATTTTATAGTAATGTAATTAATAGCTAACAATAAATTAGTAAAAATAATCTCTAAATATAGCTGCTGGAATCAGAATTGATCACTAATAGCCAATGACTTCAGTAAAATTATTTAAGCTATCTGAGCCTCAGTTTTCTCATTTGTAAAATGAAAATAATAATATCCACCATGGAAGAGTGACATAAGAATTAAATTAGATAACATGTTAAGAGCTTGGCACAGAGGCCAACAAATAGCAAGAGTGCAGTCAATTTTAATGACAATTATTGATACACATATTTTAAAATTTGAATCAGCTTACATTGTGTCTTTTTAAAGAGCTAAACATACAGGTTTTCCTCTTATGGCAGGGAATTTTATTAACTAGTAAGACTTATTAACTAATAATAACAAGTGTATCTAGCATTTTCTGGTACTTCGTTGTGTTGGGTTCACATTCTTTTCCCATTTGATATTCAGTAGCCCAGGGCAGATGGTTTGACCCCTCTCTGATTGAGGAGCTCACTTCCTCCAAGCAGTGATGAGCACAGGGAGATGGGCTTGGGCCTCGGCAGTAGAGCTGAAACTGGAATCCAGGTTTCCCCACTGTCAGTGAAACTCTCTCTCCCAGTACTAGGCTTCATAGCTCAAGAAAGGAGACAGAAGAAAACAGAAAATTCTTTGAAAGCTCTTTGCCTGCTGATAAGTATGACTGGCTGAACTCTCTTATTCTCAAGGATGTACACAATGCTGCATATCACGCGATAGGTGTTTCTAGCCCGTACTCTTTCCCTGGCTAATTCTTGCCCAATCCTCAGCTTAAGTGACACCCAGTCTAAAGTTCTTTTCCATACTTTCCTTTTTTCATAGCTTCCATACCTTTCCTTTATGACACTTTTTAAACTTGGTAATGCTATATTTGTTTACCTGTTACTTAATATCTGTCTTCCCCACCAGACTATAAACTCCCTGAGCACGGAGATCATTTCTGTTTTGTTATTTGGTGTTCTTGACATCCCGTATAATTGTGTGACATATAATAAGCAATCAATAAATATTTGAGAAGTCCTGGCCACAGCAATCAGACAAGAAAAAGAAATAAATGGCATCTAAATTAGAAAGGAAAAAGTAAAACTCATTATCTGCAGATAACATGATCTTATAGAGAGAGAGAATCAAGACTCCACCAAAAAATTGTTAGAACTGATTAATTTGGTAAAGTAGCAAGATACAATATTTAGAAGTCGATTGCATTTTTATACACTAATAATGAACTATTAGAAAGAGAAATTAAGAAAACAGTCCCATTTCCAATTGTATCAAAAATAATAATAAAATATCTAGGAATAAAACTAACCAAAGAGATGAAAGAACTGTACTCAGAAAATTATGTCATTTAAGATAATAAAGCAGATACAAATAAATGGAAGCATAGACTGTCTTAACCCCATTGTATATTTTTGACAAAGAAGGCAAGAATATACAATCGGGTAAAAGCAGTCCATTCAATAAATGATATTGGAAAAACTGGACAGATACCTGCCAAAAAATGAAACGAGACCACCTTCTTACATCATCTCCAAGAATGATCTCTTCGATTTATTGATGATAGCCATTCTGACAGGTGTGAGGTGATAGTGTGGTTTTAATTTTCATTTCTCTGATTAGAGACCTTGAGCATCTTTTCCTATGTCTATTGGCCATCTGTATTTTCTCTTTGGAGAAATATTTGTTCAGGTCTTCTGCACATTTTTTAATTGGATATTTTGTTGTTTTTGAGTTGTATGAGTTCTTTATATATTTTGGATATTAACTTCTCATCAAAGGTATCATAAGCAAATAGCCCAAGGAGATGTATCTGAAAAGAAATTACTTTTAGCAATATTGGAGTTTACTGGCTATGTTTTCTTCTAGAAGTTTTATGGCTTTGGGTCTTACATTTAAGTCTTTAATTCATTTTGAGTCTGGTCTTGTATACAGTGTAAGAAGGTGATCCAGTTTCTTTTTTCTTTTCTTTTCTTTTTTTTTTTTTTTTTTTTTTTTTTTGCACATATCTGACCAATTTCTTCGCCATTTATTGAAGAGACTGTCTTTACCCCATCGTATAGTCTTGTTTCCTTTGTCATATATTAAATGAGTGTATAGATGTGGATTGATTTCTGGGCTCTCTATTCTATTCCATTGATCAATGGAACTGTTTCTTTGCCAGTACCATGTTGTTTTGATCACTGTAGCTTCGTAATATAGTTTGATATCAGATAGTGTGATACCTCCAACTTTGTTCTTCTTTCTCAAGATTGCCATGGATAGTCAGAGTCAAAGAACAAGTATTGGCAAGGATGTGGAGAAAGGGGAACTCTCATTCACTGTTAGTGAGATTGCAAATTGGTACAGCCACTATGGAAAACAGTCTAGAGGTTTCTCAAAAAATTAAAAATGGATAAACCCTTTGACCCAGAAATTGCACTTCTGGGTATTTATCCAAAGAAAACCAAAACAATAATTCATAAAGAACAATTTACAATAGCCAAGATATGGAAGCAACCTAAATCCCCATCAACAGATGATTGGATAAAGAAGTTATGGTTCATATATACAATGGAATATTACTCAGCCATTAAAAAAAATGAAATCCTCCTATTTGCAACGACATGGATGGATCTAGAGGTTATTATGCTGAGTGAAATAACTCAGACAAAGATAGATACCATATGATTTCACTTACAGATGGAATCTGAGGAATAAAAAGAACAAACTAATAATCAAAAACAGACTCAAAAATATAAAAAACAATCTGGTGATGACTAGAGGGGAGGGGAGTTAGGCTGGGATAATGGGGTGAAGGGTTAAAGGGGTACGAACTAGTAGTTAATAGAATAGGGAATGCAGTTAGTATTAATGTAATGGCAAGGTGGAGGGCCAGAGGAGAGAAAGAGCCATTAGGGGGATTGTTTTATAAACTATATAAATATCTAATGAATGTACTGTATACTTGAAACTAAAAATAAAATTTAAAAAATACTCAAAATGGATTAAAGACTTAAATGTAAGAACTGAAACCATAAAACTCCGGGATGAAAACATAGGCAATAAACTCTCTGACATTCTGACATTGTTCTTAGTAATATTTTATCTGATATATCTCCTCAGACAAGGGAAACAAAAGAAAAAAATAAACAAATGAGATTATCTCAAACTAAAAAGTTTTGCACTGCAAAGAAAACCATCATCAAAACAAAAGAACAGCTTACTGAATGGGAGAAGATATTTGCCAGTGATATATCTGATGAGAGGTTAATATTCAAAATTTATGAACTCATACCACTTAACACCAAAAAAAAAATCCAATTAAAAAATGGGCAAAGGATCTGAATAGGCATGTACAGATGGCCAATAGACATATGAAAATATGCTTGATGTTACCAATCATAAGAGAAATGCAAATTAAAACCACAATGAGATATCACCTCACACCTGTCAGAATGGTTATCATCAATAAATCAACAAACAGCATGTGTTGGTGAGAATTTGGAGAAAAGGGAACCCTCATGCACTGTTGGTAGGATTGCAAATTGGTGCAGCCACTATGGAAAACAGTTTGGAGGTTCCTCAAAAATTAAAACTAGAACTACCTTATGACCCAGCAATTCCACTTCTGGTTATTTAGCCAAAGAAAACCAAAATGCTAATTTAAAAAGATAGATGTACCCCTCTGTTCACTGCAGTGCTATTTACAATAGCCAAATATGGAAGCAACCTAAATGCCCATCAATAGATGATTGGATAAAGAAAAGGTGGTACATATTTACAATAGAATATTACTCAGCCATTAAAAAAAAAAAATCTTAACTATCTGCAACAACATGGATGGACCTAGAGGGTATTATATGAAGTGAGATAATAGTCAGAGAAAGACAAATACCATATGATTTCACTTATATGTGAAATCTAAACATAAATGAATAAACAACAAAAACAGACTCATAGATACAGAGAACAAACGTAATTACCAGGTAGAAAGGGGATTGGGAGGCTTGGTGAAAAAGGGTAAAGGGATTAAGAAATACAAATTGGTAGTTACAACATATTCGTGGGGATGTGAAATACAGCATAGGGAATATAATCAATAATATTGTAATAACTATGTATAGTGCCAGGTGGGTGCTAGACTAAATAGAGGGATCACTTTATAAATTATATAAATGTCTAACCACTATGCTGTACATCTGAAACTAATAAAAATATTCAATGTCAACTCTAATTGAAAAATAAAAATTAAAAAAAGTTTTATAGAAAATATTTGAAAATGAATTAATGACTTAGAGACTATGTAATATTCACACATATGTATTTATATGTCAAGGGGTATGGTCTCTACTTTTGCCAATAAAGCTCACTTTAATAACATCATTAAAATTCTCAATCCTATGCTTTCATCATCTAAAACGGACAGAATAATAATTGTCCACATCTAGCTCATGGAGATGTTTTCAGGATAAATGAGATATAGAATACTGTTCTTTCCAATATCTAAAAATCAGGCCTAGGTCATGAACTGGGGGCACTTAAGGAGCTTCCTCCCTCACACTTCAGGATGACTAGGGAACCCCTTTCAGACATTGCAGTTCCAGAGGAGGCTGCTCAGAGCCTGTAGTGGGGCAGTGGCCCTGGAGTGGACATGCCTGAAACAGCTTGGTAATAACCAGCAAGGTTGAACAGACTCCTTGAGCACTGTACCTTACTGTGAGGCCAGACTCTGAGGAGCATCTGGTCACACTTAACCTATTGAATTATTTTACTGTCTTCAGAAAAAGAGCACAATGCTGTAGTAGTGCTGCTAAACAACTGCTAGTGTGACAGTGGAAACAAAGTCTATGAGGTAAAAGACATTCACTTGAAAAGCAAACACTCTCCAGATATTAGCCCTGCAACTTTGCTAAGTACCTGGGAAACTACTGCGTCAGTTTAAATGGACATGTTCGAATAAGGTTTTCTCATCAGTTTCTAGGATTCTAAAGAACTTTATAGGATTTTTTAGTTGTTGAGGCAACCCCTTCTACACCTTGAAAAATGATATTGATCCCTGTTCCTGACAGAAGAAAAAAAAAATGCACCTGGCTCTGTTGTTGCTGTAAATATTTAGATGATGAAAATTCTCTTAAATATTTAAAGAAACTGCTGAGCATAGCTTAATCATCTTATTGAGAGCCCTAGATTTAAAACTTAAATGTCTGTTCTAAGGAATAAAGCAGGTTAAACTGCCTTAAAAATAAAGTGCCTCACAGTTGTATCGTAAAATCTCAACTGACATTAAAGTAATTGTGCCTAAGTACAATTTAGGGCCCTTTTGAATGTTTGCTGTAGATACAATGATGCTGTTTTTAATAGTGTAATACTCATTCTAAAGAAATAAACCCGTATTCTTTGTGCATGTGTTCTAAACAGAATCATTTGAGAAGGAAATGTAGTCTCTGAATATTTTCTCTTAGCAAAAAGACAAATTATAGGTTGTAACATCATGTTTAAAAAGAAAAGAAATGAAATCTGTAGTAGGAGCTTGTATAGTCCAGAGTAGTGTAATCGTCCCTGAATCTCACGTGCTTCCTACCATGGCTGGGCCGACTCTTTAGTCTTCTGGGAACCATGAATAACATGTAGTTCCTACTCAATGCTGAGACTGTATGGAAATTAGAAAAAAAAAAAAAATGTGCTTTCTGGACACATGCATTCAAAACCAGAGCACATGGCTTGGTCCCAGTGATGCCAGGCCTGTGCTAAATTCAGTCCTCCTTGCCACTTTGGCTGGGTACATTTGTGCAGTACACACATTAAAGCCCTTGTCCCTTAGGTTTACTAGATCCAAATCTCTAGACAGGACATACCCACCATTAACAGGTGCCTTTGGAGCCACATAATATCAGACTGGCATTCGTGTTACTATGCCATTACTTTTGAGTATGTGGTCTGATTATGTCCCTAATGGTTTCTTGGCCTTCAAACCCCAAATCCTCGAGCTGATGGCATGACTTCTAGGATAGGAATGGACAACACTCTGTGGAACAGAAAAGCTATGTCATTTCATCTAGAATTTAAACAATATTTGGAAATGTTTGCTGCTGATTTTCTTCATCTTGCTCTCTCATTCATGCTAGATCCAGAAAGCAAAGTGGGTTAAACTACAATCAACTTTTTTTTAGTATCTGTTAATAATTTAGATAAGAGATGGTGTTTCATCAACCATCACCAGCTTATTCAGGCCCTAATCATTTTTTTTTTTTCCCTTCTGGCATCTCTGCTCTAGTTTCTTAACTCATCTAGCTTCTAATCTGTTATCTCTTCCAATTCATAGAAGGTCATACTTGCTAATGATGCTTCAGTGACTTTCTCTTGGGTTAAGAAAAAGTCCCTATCTTGATCAAAACTCGGAGAAGTCCCTCCATGCAGAAAGCCGAGCCCCATAGGACTTACTAGGCCTGTGTGGCCTGCCTCCTTCTACTTTCCTCTCTGACCACGTCACCACATCTCCCACTCTCTTTCCCTCGCTCACTTGACTTTAGCCACGCTGGTTTCCTTGCTGTTTCCTCTCTCAAATGATTTCCCACCAGATACTAGATCTTGACTTTCAGGTCTCCTCAAAAGGTCTTTCCTTGGCTATACAGTACCTGAAATTTCAGCCTCCCTCCACTCCAAACACTGCAGAGCCTCCTTTCCTACTTTGTTTTTTGCTCCTTAAAATTAACATCTGACATAGTCCCTATTTTATTTAGTTTGTCTATTATTTTTCTCTGCCACCAAGATTTAAGCTCCATCAGAGTAGGGATTTATGCGCTTCGTCCGCTTTCATATTCCCAGTGCCTAGAACAGAACCAAACATGTAGCGTGCCATCAATAAAGGTTATGTAAGTGGGGAACTGAATAAATTAGGCCCCCGCCTGCCTTTCCATCCCCATGTCTCATCAAACGTTTCCTTCTTGTTGACATCTTTTCAGTCTTCCTGCTTGCTCTCTTCTCTCAGCATACCATACTTTCCCACATCCTCAGTGCCTTTTTACTTACTGCTATCTCTACTTAAATGACTCCTCCTCACCTGCTTGTTCCTTCCAGCTTGGCTCAGAAGGCACCTGTGCAGGAAAGCTTCCCTGGGCCTTCCCCTGTGCAGACAGAATACCCTTTCCTAGATTAGAACCAACCACATTACCTTGTTTTTTCTCTTTTGCCTAGTTCTTGATTGAACCAGATAAGCTGTTTAAGGGTCTTATTTGGCTCGATATTCTCAACCCCTAACACAGTGTAGCTATATCTTAAATATTTGCTAACTAAAGAAAGGAGAGAAGGAGGGCACTATAGATCTGGAGGATTATCAGCATTTCATTCATCCTCGTCTACCTAGAATTTTGCCATATATAAAATAAATGCTCAATAAAGCTCTAAATGAAACTGCCATTAGCTCCCTCTGACACATCCCAATGCCCAGTGAGACATTTAAAATATTTGTCTTAATTTTGAACTTTGAAGAGATTCTCTTAATTTATGGCTTTTAACTTCAGGTTGTTGATCAGATCTGGATGTGGTCAGACAGGACAGACAAAAAAAACCTCTTTCTGACTCTGAAATTTATCAAGATACAGTGGGTTGGGAAATTGATATTTCACAGACATCAGTTTGTGTGTGTTTTCTAAAAAACACAGATCAGCAGCTTTGCTTGCCTGTATCGGTATTGTTGGTAATGAGTGCTTTCTCTGTGAGCATACTTTATTTACTCAGAACAGGACCTATATGAAAACAAAGTAGCTTAATTGCTCAATTAGAGTTTCATCTATGAAACTTTTGAGTAAAAATGAAATAAAAAAGAGCTAGGGAGTTCTAAATCTTTTTAATACTTTGCGGTGTTGATGATCAACAAGATATTTTTTCATAAAAGCATTAATATTGTGAATGTTATTTATTTTAATGATGATAAAGAATGTCATCTTAGTAATGCCTGTAAAAATTTTTACCTACATGTTAAGTTGAAACACCGTTTCAGATAGCCCATAAAGATGTTAGTACCAGTTTGCTATGACTGATTTGTAATAATGCTTAACTACTCATCATTAATTGAGTCGACTTTATGGATAGCTATGGGAGAAAAACATTGGGCAGTACTTTGCTGTAACCAAAGAGTGGAGCTTGGCTTGTTTTGGATTCATGACATAGATCCCTAAAAGATCAGAAGTACATCATGTGATTTCTCAATGGACCATAACATCTCAGCAGGAACACCTTTATAGCCTGCCAGGTAAACACATATTAAATTACTTCTCAGTCTGTGCTTTTGTTACTTTTGAGGAAACCCTATGCAGTTGCAAATCCCTCTTATCTTTTGCAGCCAGAACCAGAAGTTAGCTAGTTAATCAGCTGAAGTCGTGAAACTTTACAAACCACATATTTTAAACATTTTAAACTTAAAACATATAAATATGCATTCATTCTTCAAACTTTTGAGGTTAGCCAGACTTATGAGGTATGGATAGTTGTGCTCATTGGAGTTCTAAATTGAATTCTTACATAAATGACATCCATAATGTATCACTATGATTTTCACCTTTGATTGTTTTAAAGTGAACCTAGAACTTTGACACAAATAAGTAGTCTTGGATGCAGAATCCTTCAATATTTTGTAGTTGCCTTGCCCACATCACGTTGAGAGCGGGGTTTTTTTTTGTTGTTTTTGTTAAGTTACCCATCCTTGTCAGTACTTCCCAAAGCATTCAACTTAGTTTCTGTAGAATGAACTTTTTCTTTGACAATTGTATTTTATTGATTTTTATACTATTCCATTAAATTATGAAGTTATATTTATAGATGAAACTGTTACAGTCAGGTGTGAGAACAAACAACTAACTGACTCTTAATAAATCAGTCAGTAAAAACAGAAGTGTGTGAGCATACTAGAATGTGGTTTACTAGTTTTGTTAATTTAGCGTGCTGTGAACATCAATATATATTATAGAGGGAATAATGATTTGATAAATCTCATACAATAAGCGCACACGTAGTCATAATTTTTTCTTTGTTCCTTTTTCTGTATAACTTAAAGAGAGGTAAAGTTTCAATTACAGTGAAAATAATTCTAAGAGACCAGTCATATACGTTTCATACTTGCATGCCACACATGCACACATTCTCGTGCGCGCACACACACACATATTCTGCAAGTGAATAAGTTATAAAGTATATCTTTAACTGCTAACTTGACTACCATCTCTTTCATTTTAATATGGCCCAAATGAAGCTCATTCTCTTCTTCCTTAAGCTTCTCCCAATTTTTCAGTCTCTCTTAGAATTACTGTTGCTTCTCCAACTTTCAAGGTATTCATTAGAAAAAATATTTGATTCTTACCGTTTTCCTCTTGTGCTTGGTCAATTACTAGATCTCGTCATTTCTGGGAAATGTATCTTGTCTATTTAAATGGCCACACTCCCCCCCCCCCCCTTCACCCCCAAAACACACACACCTTTGCCTCCAGCCATGTGCATCTTTGAAGCTGTGGCCAGATCCTTCTTCCATAAATCCCACTTTCATCATTTTTCATTGTACTCAAAATTCTCAGTGACTTTTCACAAACTGCAACATAAAATAAAAAATATTTGTCTTAGCTCTCTGCCATTCTTAACAGGGTCCCATTCTCATTTCAAATGTCAGCTTCTGCTTTTTTGTGTTCTCTGGGAACCTGCTGCAATCATGTGACTGCCTTTTTTCTGTCCTCCAAACTTGTACTCCATCTCCATGCCTCTGCTGCTCATACTAAGTCATCTGACCTGTAGGATCTTAGGTTTTATATTCAGCTTATTCAGTTCCTAAAAGATCGTATTTGAATCTTTCTTCCAAGGAACCTTCCATTAGACTGGGATAACAGGATGTTAGGAATCGCTAATTCTGACGCTAAATCAAGTGCACTGCATTAGACCGTTAGTTGATATCAACTAGAAAGTAAAGCCCCTTGAGATAGAAATTCTCTCCTAAATTTTTCTCCCTCTGTATCTACTATTCTTCAGAGAACACCTGTACTGAGCACCTGGTTTGGGGGACATAAGAATGACTAGGCCATGGACCCTGCCCTCTAGTTGCTCATAGTCTAACAGAAAAGAGATGTTCTTAAACATACACCTCTAATATCAAGTAAATAGATGTTAAAGTTTGTTTGAGTAAAGGTATGTATTATATTTAGATGAGAATTTAGGAGGAAATGAGATTTGATTCTAATGAGGAGGGCCTCTGACTGGGAGGAATTGCTCAATATTTGAATTAGTTGTTAAATTAAACACTTGAATCTGGGTGTCATTGGGAGAATAAAAAGATATGCTTATTTATTTCTCTGCAAAATATTTTTTCAAGGGAGGGATGAACAGTTCGTTAATCAAGTAGGCATTAGGAAACTTAATAACTCGATCCAGTTCACATAATTCATCAGTGGCAGACATTCAAGGGCTCTTATTCCACCACTAGGGGTTTTGAGCATTAAGTTCTGCTGCCTCTTCAAGTTTTGTTAACATTCTTTTGAGTCACCTGAACATATGGAGGGATCTGAGTTTTTAGAGGATAAGAAACTTTTCAGCCACCCCCTTATGTAACACTCAAATCACTCAAGAATGTTTCCTTTTGAAAGCACTTCAATCCTGCCATGGTTAGCCTTTGGGGAGGAGAAAGGCGGGTAACATAAAATATCAGCCAAGAGCCTTTGAAGATGGGTGATGTGTTTTCCTCCTTCGGATGCTAAATCACACATCACCACACGTGTGCAGAAAATAAAAAATGTCAGACACGTTTGTATAAACCGTGGATCATATTTGCATATACAGCATTTCAACTCGGCCCTCCTACCTCAGACCAGCAATGATGAATGCTTTATATTTTGCCTTTTTAAGGATTTCTCTAGTCCTAGGATTTTGCTATATGTTAAAACTAATGCAAGGTGAATTAGAATGATTAAGCTATAGACCTATGCTATTTAATGCCATAGCCACTAATCACGTGTCTATTTAAACTTAAATAAAATTAAAAATTGATTTTCTTAGTTGCATAGCCACATTGCAGATATTCCATACTGAATTGAGATGTGCAGTAAATTGTAAAATACCAGATTTTCAAGATTTAATTCAAACACCAATTTCAAAATATTAAGAATTTTTATATCAATTATACATTGAACAGACAATATTTTGGACATGTTGAGTCAAGTAAATATATTAAAGCTAATTTAACTTGTTACTTTTGATTATTACTTAAAAGCTTAAAATTACTTCTGTGGGTCACATATTTCTGTTTGACAGTGTTAGCTTAGAGAACTCATGTTATTTTTTAGCCTCATTGTTTTAGCATAAAAGTGTACACTGAATGGATTTGCTAAACATTTTGGAAAATAGGCTAATTAATAATGACTAAAACATGATGGAGATCATTTTGTGATTGCTGATAATGTTTTGCTTGTAATTTTAGCTAAATATACCAGTCAGCATTTAGTATTTTCTTCTCTCCCACCCCTTCCTTTTTTTTCTTTCTGTTCTTCCCTTTCTCTCTCTCTCTTTTTTTTTTTTTTTTTTTTCTCGCTAAAAAGCAAAGGCTTTTTATCCCTGTTAAGGCCACTTACCTTTTAAAATTGTTTTTGGCTCTGGGCTAGTTTAGACTTTAATCTTTGTTCCTTGATCGGATAGTGAGTAAGGCTAACTGAATGATAAGGATTAGGATTCAAATGTTTCATAAATGCGTCCACTGCAGATTTTTTTTTTTAAATGAGAACTTATAGTCAATACACTATCTAAAGCAGCACACTTAATCTGAAGTATTTGCAGGCTGAGCCTTGAATCTCTGAATCAGATATTTCAGTGCTTGGAAAGATCTCCAGATAGAACCATTTGTTTGCCAATTAGAAAAATTTTGTTTCCCACTAAAACATTTGACTCATTAGCTTTCATGTACAAACACTATGAATATTTTCACAAAGTTACTTAATTTATTTATGTGAGTTCAAACTGGGTTCAGTGTAATTTTTCAGTTAGTTTAAGTGTAGGCGTGTTAGTGTTACATAAACCCTATTTGGCTATTAGCACTGTTGTCATTTGTTTGATTATTTAAAAAGGCTTATCTCAAGCAGAGAACAGGCTTCCTAACAGGGGATTTTAATATTTTATTTTTTATCATATTTAGAACATCAGGATATAGTGTAGGTTGGAAAGGAAAAAAACCCTTGTGAATGCAATAGAAAATTAGAAACCTTTCAAAGAAAAGGCCATCCCTCCAGTTTTGAGCTAACCTTACTGATGCTGTGTGTAATGATACACTGAAATATAAGTCAGGGGAAAACAGTATCTTTCTGTGCCACACGGGGTATGTAGTTCGGTGGTACGTTGACAAAGAACACCAAAGAGAGGGTCATAAATAGTAGCATTAGGGCTTTTGCTGACTTGAATCACGCTGATGTCTGAAGATTTTCTAGTATTGAACTCTGTCTTCTAAACTTAAGTCTCGTCCTATTTCTCCATCTGTGTAAAATTTCCATGGAAACAAAGTGGTTGCCTCATGGTTTTCTGATGTGTTCACACTGGTTCCTCTCCGAAACAAACAAGCATCTGAGGAGAAAAAAGAGTATTCCATACAGCTGCTTTTCTTACTAAGGAAAACCTAGAAAAATGTTTATTTCTCACTAGCCATCTTCAGTCCAGGTATTAGGCTTTGGGGCCGTGCAGCAGTGAAATGTTACTGGAGTCCTAACAGTAACAAGAAATTATTGTTTCCGAGGATGGCTTGTCACCTTTTTCTCATAGGACTTGGCTAGGGTTCAGTGCTCTCTTTGGTCTTATTTGAATGGTATTTTATCAGTCAGACAAAATAATATTCAACTATTAATATCGTTCTGCTAAAACAGTTTAGAATAAAGATTTAATGTTCTCTTTTCAGCGAAGGGCTTGTGCCCACCATGTAGGACCGTAATAAAAGAGAAACAAATGAGGCAGCTCAAAGCTATGGCTCTCCATGGCTTTTAGGTCTCTCATACATTTTTATAAAACATCTATCAGAACTTCTGAATTGTTAAATTGGATTATTTTTTTTTAAATGAGTTGTATTCAAATACAGATCTGAGAGTAACGTATTAGATTTCAGAGTTCAGAACAGGCTCTCTCCTGGCTGACAGACTTAACTGCTGTTAACTGTCTCCCCTGGTCTGTAGTCAGGATAGGACAGTTGACCCTAAGACTGTGTTCCTAGTCGATCTTCAAGTAAACTGGTGCACTTCCAGCCTAGCCCTGGGTTCATCTTCGTACCCTTAGGCCAAGTATCCTACCTCTTTTCTCTTCCGTGCTCGGGGAGTATAGAAGGTGTCACTTTCTGGATTTCCCAGTGGGGATTTAAAAGGCAGAGATGAGATTAAAGATGTCATGTGAGGCTCTCATGTCGCTACTATTTAATAACTTTCACACTTCCTAGAAACCTAGAAGATCTTCCAAGAAGAGAAAGTAAATTTTAGCTCAAATCTTTGCGAGCTTGATGTATTATTAAATGTTTGTGGGAATGTGCTTTTGCTGAAAAGCTGATAATTAGGGTTTGATTAAGTAAACATCACTCAAAATAACTTAATGGAGAGACTCTTCCACATGACCTTGTTCAGCTGTAGTACTGGGCTGATACTAAAATAGGTACGTGTTGATTTTGGTGTATGTGGTGGGAGGTTAAGATTAAGCACTGAGTGGGTTTCAGCAGTGATGTTCCTGCCTCAAGACAGAAATTTACCCCAGCCTCAAATGAAGGAGGAACATGGAGTCCTACAAAGCTAAGGATGAGAGGATGATTCTTACCTCAAAAAGTATGACTGCTGTCCCAACTCTTAGAAATGACCTGTAACACTCAGGTCTTTTTTTTTTTTTTTTTTTTTTTTTTTTTTTTTTTTTTTTTTGGCACTAGTCTCTTTCCCTCAGGCTGAAATAGGAGGAGGGGAAGAGTCCAGGATCATTCGAAGTAGATGGATCACCACCGCAGGTTGTTTTGACTTAGTGAAGTTCTTAGCATTAAAACAAACATCTCAAAAACACATTAGCCTCCCAGCACAGGAGTGGGAACACACAAAGCAGGAAGCGTGCTGGGGTCTTTAGGGAGATCTTGAGTGCTTTGGGGTGATTTATTTTCAGAGGTTTGAACTAGATCAGCTCAAGAGAAGATGGGAACATTCAGGATGGTGGAAAAGCAAAGTAATTGACTCCTTTTCCCTCTCAATAAATGGTCTCCTGGAAAGCCATCACAAGTAAATGTTTTGTTCTGCTTCGTGGGAGTGGGTGGTGGTGGAATAAAGTTATGGATTACATGGAACATGGTTTTTTTTCATAAGCTCCAGCAACATGAGATGAGCCCAGTGGGGTGTACAGCCAGCCCTGACAGACCCTATATGATGCTGTGACTAGGTTAATGCAAAGTTAGCCTCTTGTCAAATTAAGCAGAAACTGCAGAAGGCTTGTGTCTATGAAATGGGTCCGGCCTCTGAATCCAGAATGACCCACAAACCAGGATTTTGATAACAGATGCTTAATGAACATTCCTGACCTAAGTTTATAAACATGCAAACCTAGCTAGAAAATGTTTACCCAAGCAGAAGGAAAGCTCGAGTTAGGGAGAGATTGGTAGAGGTCTCACCCAACTATGAATCAGCTTCTCTTTCCAGCTCAGAACACCTGTATTAGATGTTATAGGGAATGGTCCTTCAGAGCTGAGCTCCCTGTCTCAATGAAAACAGTCGTTATGTAGGCTTAGAGAAAAAAGAAATCAGAAATACTGTGTGTGTGTGCGCGCGCACGTGCAAGCACACGTACACTTGAGGAATTTTTCAGGAAGCTCAGGAGCAATGAGTTCTTTTTTGTTAAGGGACTTTATGAAACCACTGCAGTCCTCTTCTGTACAGTGGTTATAATTATAACCACAGGGATATTGTGTTCTCAAACAAACATTCAAGCTCCCTGATACCAGGTTGCCTGAAGCCAAGCTTCACATATGGATGCATGTAACAATGCCCCTTAGTAATCTTCCCCATCACTTGTCACTGGCCTTCCCCTCTCACAGTAGAAATGTCTTTATAGTCTGCGTCTGGCATATTGTTTTTGTTCATCTTTGATTCATCATGCCTGTTTTAAACAGTGAGAGCATAGAGGTCCTTGAGACAGCAGTTGGAACTTAAGGTCTTGATAGAGGGTACGCACATGTAGAAATAAGTGCTCCCTTTCAGAAATTTCATGATGCCATTGGAACAGTTGGAGAGAGAAAATTTGGATCCAGTTGTATGCCAGCCAGCTCCATTTTTAACACATGATTATTTTATTGAGGTGTACATTAATTAATTCTGAAATTAGATCCTGTGTGACATTCGAAGTTGTGTTGTGTAGCTCAGAGTTTAAATATTTTAGTTTTACAACTCTGTTATGCTGGCAGCCAAAAATGGTGTCTCAGTGAAGTCAGCATATGAGCCCTGCTTGTGATGACATCTGGAAAGCTTGTTTTATCTATAAGCACAGTTGTAGACAAATGAAAGCAGACAGATGTAAGGCTGGGGTGGCATCTTTGCCTCAAGCACTCTCTGGCTGTACACTTTCCAGTGTGTCAAAAACAGGGAGCTTGTTTTTCAGGGGTGGAATAAAAACATTCTGTCACATTCATACACCAGCTACTGTGCTGCCTTTTCTGAGCTCTGAGGTGTAAAATGGCATATATTGTTCAAAATTTAACAAGAGGGAGACTTAGGAGTCAGTAAGGAGGTGCCTGAGTGTAAAGGGTACTTGACACAAAGGCAAAAGACATGGTGTCATTTTAAGTTAATCACAACCCCCTTCTCCTGGGAGAACCAGGAGGAATAGAGTTGTTAGAAGGGGATTTGGAACTCCAGGTATATTTTTTCTTTTGCAGTTGTCTTTATTAGTCAATGTGTATGGTACCTACCGTGTATTAAACACCACAGTTCACAGAGAAGCCTGCATGGCAGTTCGCATGGGTGGGTCAGAGATAGGTTTTAGGGATAGGGTTGTACTTGAAGATGAGTACTTAGAAGTGTGAAAGTCAGTGGCGTCTTTTTATGGTTGGCTTTCAAGTCATTTTGCTCAGGGACCATTAAGAAATTTTTATATAAGGACAGCTTGCCTTTTATTCCACTATTTATTATAGAAATAAGTGTGTATCTCTCTCTCTATATGTGTGTATGTGTGTGCGTGTGTGTGTGTCGCACACACGGTTAAAGTAAACACTTTTCAAAGTTCTTATTCCTACAACAGCAATAGAACCCATTGCTATATCTGCTGTGGGTGTTAAGTTCATATATTTTCATCTTTGGGGATTTCTAGCCATACGTTTCATGGCGTACACTATTTATGCCATGGAACTATTGTTAATTATTATGAAATATGTTATACTGAAATTTTAGTCTTATTGAGCATCTGTTTAAGAACTGAGTTGCCCACTTACAGGCAGAAACATTTAATTTTATAGTACTGGAGTCTTGTATCTGAAGAAACCACATAGATACACAAAAATTGAAAGCAGTAAAATAACAGAAATATAGAGGAGGGAATAGTGTGGCCTAAGGAAGTGAAGTAGATTCAGTTGCTCATTCAGGACAAAAGTCTCCTTTCGTTTCGGCCCCAAGTGTCTTTTTCAGTGGCTCAGAGTGGTTGAGAACATCCTCTTATTTTTCTTTCTTTTTAGCAATAAAGTTGCATTATGCTATTAACAAGGGAAAACACAGATGTCCATTTCCGGTCCCATTCCCACCACACCATCATCAATCCTTTCAAAGTGCGTGGCGTCAAGAACCACTGAGCCCTGATAAGTGCCTTTGTGTGTACAAAATGACACTTTTTTGTTTTACATGCTGTTAGGCATGGTGGAGAGAATATATATGTAATCAAAAATGTACAGCAAATTGCCATTTGTACCTACAAAGACTTAATGGTCGAGTAAGGCGGCTTGTTGGGGTTTTAGTAACAGCCGAGTGAACTGATGGATCAGCCGAGGGAAGCCCCTGGACCTTTGCATGACTTTTCACTTAATGCCATCTGAGAAGTCCAGCGATTCCATCAGTGTTCTCTGAAGCCCAGTCTGGCCCTGAATGTCTTGGGTTTTTAAAGCAGTAGTGGTTGACTCCTCTAAGTTTCTTCATCTAAATTGGTAACACAGGAGGGAGGGAATGTTTTCTTGATTCTTAGGATCCCAGTGTTGCCTGATGGCATTAGGGTTCAAGAAGAGGTAACTGGTTTCATAAAGTCTTTGCAGGCCATGGAGTTTTGAAACCAGGAAGATTTCGTGTATCATCAGCCTTCCAGAACAGTCGCAGAGTCTGCTTTAACAATCCCCTTCCCCATTGCCAACTTACAGTTTAAAGTATTAAAATAGAGACCATAATTCCCTTCTCGTGTCACTCAATGCAAGAGATTTTTCTCCTTTTGGTTTGAGTTTCTATAGCTGAATATCGGAGAAATTTTAAAATGCTTCCTGACACTGTGTTGACATCGTTGGATATAATAGCCAGCAGGGAGCTTGTGCCAATACCATTTTAATTTGTTTATAAAGTAAATGATTCTGCTAAATCTGTAGTACTATTTAGTCATCTAGAATTAATCAGAAATATCCTTTATGATGCCATCTCCTGCAAGGCTGTGTTTGGCCAAAATTAAAATTATTCTTTTAGTAATTTTAAAACTGTAGATCTCCTCATGGTATTGGTAAATATTAATTTTTATTGACATGTGTTGATCTTATTATTGTTATAAACAATACTTATTGATGTCTACAGTGTGCCACTTAGAGTGCTAAATGTTTCACATGTGTTTATTGAGTGTTTATTATATTATTGTAGGCACTATAGAACTTAGGTTACTGTATATAATTCTCACTGTAATCACATGAAATTGGTACTACTATTATATTACCCCCATTTTGTCAATGAGGACACAGATTCAAAGAAGTTAATTAACTTGTTCAAGATCACACATCTTTATTTATCAGACTGTGGGCGTAGGTGTGTAGGCATTGGTTTCGTTTTCAGCATACATAATTACTTATTATTCCAAATACATCATAACTATAATGTGCCTTGTACATGTGTTGTTTACTCAGAAATAATCTATCAGTTTCAAAAAAAGATGCATTGAAATTGAGCATTGCTTCTCTCTCAAACAAATAACCCATCAGTTGGTAAGTTTGCAGGACCATCAGTGGCGATAGTGAGGTAACATTAGGTTACAGGCACAGAATTCTTTGTTTACTAGAGAGGCAGTGCAGAGTTCTGGTTGGTCGGGAAGTGTGCGGTGTAGGTTGCTGAAGTTCGAATCCACCTCTACCACTTATGAGCTCTATTTGTGCCTCTTGTTTCATGTCTTTAAAATAGTGGTCATAATATTAACTACTATTGTATGGAGATATTACATGTATGGAATGAGCTAAAATATGCAAACCACTTAGACTGACACCTGCCACATAGTAAATACTATTTGAGTATTAGCTGCTATAATTATTTTGTGGCTCTTATTATGATAATAACTTAAGCTGACACATGGGGACCACAAGCAGCTTGCAAGTAATTTCCAAATTTTTAGAAACATTTGGAGACTATCAAAGGTAAGTGTTCTTCCAAAGGTTAAGCTGTTACAGATAACATTTTGCTATCTTTGTACTGAGCTGTTAAACGGATACTCTAACAGATATTCTACCCATTTTGTCAATGAGGACACAGAGTGCATAAAGAAAGAATTTAGAACTCGAATGCAAGTAAGATTGATTATATTAGTCTAAATTAAGCATTTGAAATGTTTATATCCATACTTTAAAAAATGAGTGCTGACCAAGTAATATCAGAGATTTTTCCTCTGAAATTGTAAATTATATGACTGTTGTCTCATGCTGATCAATGATACATAAAAAGACCCTTAGAAGCAAATATAATAAAATAGTAATTGTAGAATTTAGATGGTACATACATGCATGCTCACTGTACAATTCTTTCAACTTTTCTGTATATTTAAAAATTTTAACAATATAATATTGGTAGTGAGAGACTCTTATAATATTGCCTCTTAATCACTGAAAGGAAAATAAACCTCTCTGAAGCTCAAAAACCTTTCCTAGGCCCTGTGCTCCCTGACGTGATAGATGGCGGCGAAAGCGGTATGGAATAGCACAGGAGCACACCTTCTAAAATCTCATTCCTGCTTGCTTGAGGGTGTATTTTCGAACCACCACCTTTCCTTTCTTTGAGTCCTGTTTGTGTGTTAGTGAACTGAATTCCCATTTGCATTTTGTTTGTCAGCTTGCTATC
Organism: Rousettus aegyptiacus; assembly: GCF_014176215.1. NCBI lineage: Eukaryota > Metazoa > Chordata > Mammalia > Chiroptera > Pteropodidae > Rousettus > Rousettus aegyptiacus. Next base: position 58,237,237 of record NW_023416306.1, on the reverse strand, counting down.
AGTGTCATGCTTCTTTAGTCAGAGCTGGATGATCTTTGAGACTGAGTTGAGAATGCAGGGAACCACAGGTAGTTATTTCAATTTAATGACACTTTTACACAATGACATTCCTTTGTGACCTAGAAGAGTTTGCCAGGAGCTTTATGGTTAACATAAAGCTCACATTTTCTGAGGCTAATAAACATCTGTATATTACATGATCTGTATTTATTACATCTAACAGTCTTTTCATCTTGTAATTTGTGTTAAAGATGTTTTGAAGATAAATATTCTGTGTTACACTAACACTGTTCATTGAAGAGTAGAATCAGAAAGTAGGTTATAAGAAAAAGGCAGCATTTTATAATCATAAAGAATAAGTATTCGGTTGAAAATATTTGTATTCTGTCATTTATGTCATGTGCCTCTTAAGAAAAGTGCATTTGCTCATTAACTACAGAGTTATGGTGGTGTTGTAAAGTATCCCCTTCTTCTCTGTGCTGCTCAGAGCACATACAGAATCTTGCTTTTAATTCTGGGTATTACATTGTATGAGGAGCATTGAGCAATTGAAGTGTGACCAAGAGTGCCCCTGGTGGCAAAGGATCTTCAGACAAACCACGGGGAATCTGTTGAAGGTATAGACAGTATTTTGCCTATAGAAAAGCCTGCCAGAATGGAATCTCCTCCCCATTTGTAAGAGCTTCCACATGGACCAGGAAGCAGACTGATTCTGTTAATGCCTCAAAGGACCAAAATTTATAGGAAGGCAGATTTCAACTTAGTGGAAGGAAAGAAGTATAGCAGTTAGAGCCATGAAACGAGCGGCCTTATCATGTAATGAACCAGATGCAGTTGGGGGTTTTTCTGCTTGACTACTCTTGTCATCTGTTTCCAGGATATGGAAAGATGCAGGGGCCCACCCACGCCTTTTTCTAAGGAGAATGATGTTTCTTGAGCTGTACAAATAGGGGGACCAAGTGCTCTCCCCACAAAAACAGAGTATCCTCTTTGTGCTGGGAGTCAGTTCTAGAGTAGGAGCTAACGGAAGTTTCTTTCCAGTTCTCTTGTTTGGATGCATGTCTTTGGGAAGCACTCAAGGGAAAGTACATCTTAAGTCAGGATTCTGATACAAAGAAATATATTAGTTTATTTATTTATTTATTTAAAAGAGCAAATTCTATAATATTAAAGCTGAATTGAAAATATAATTATGTAATATTTTTTCTCCATATGTATTTTATAGTAGTCATTTTTTTAGGGTTATAACAAAATAGTCTAGTATATTAGATGCCTTATGATGGTGGTCTTAGTTTTTTACTATGTTTGGAACTACAAGCAAATCATGCGATATTTTTGTTTCTTTGTATTGGGGAGGTAAACACAAACAATGAAAATTTTAAAGATAAGATGCTTACATAGTAGATCAAGAGTCATATAAAAATTTGGGAAAATGTTTGTTTGACATTTTTAAGTAACTGACTGTCTACCATAGTTATACGGCTTTGGCTGCTGCTTATAAGTTTTAAAGTCTTGATTTGTTAAGAAAATTAAGGAGAGTTTTGTTTTGTTTTAATTTCTTTGTTACATTTTTGTCAAGAAATGTTTGTTTTTAGAAGCAAATACTGGAAACTAAAGGTAATCAAAGCGTGTTCCAAAGCTGAATAATACTTCGGCCCATTCGTCAATGAGTGGTTTCTGTCTGTCTTGCTACTACTGTCTTCTCCTTTTCTGTCGCAGTAGAGCAATATGGGGTCTTGGTGTACACTCTTGTATTTAGGTTCCAGTTGGATGTCAAAGGCCCTCTTAAGGGCTTCTGCTACTTTAGCTTTTTTATGGATCCCACATTACTTCCAACAGTCCGCCCTCTGTTCTTTTCCCACTGCAGACACATGTAAAACCTAACAAATTGTAAATGTTATATGTATTTCAAAACCTTTGTCATTATACTTATTTAAAATATGATTTCAGAAACAATCACCTTGTTTCATGAAAGAGCTAAAGAAAATAACAGCAACTTGGTATACTTAAGAAGACTATCAGGAGACAGTGGTAGCTTAATTCAGCATTCAGCCATTTAACAAATATGTATCGAGTTCCAACTGTGTGCCAATCAGAGCTGCTAGATTCTAGAAGTTAAAAGGGGATCAAGAAAGATATGGTTCCTACCCTCATAGAGCTTATAAGACTAGTAGGGGGAAGATGGTACAACTAATCACATAAGCATAATAACAAATAAATTGCCGTAAATTCTTTAACACACACGGACAGTGCTTTTAAAAGCAGGTAACCTAGGGGACTTCTGGTGTTTTCTTGATAAAGTGAGCTTTGATCAGCGATCTATGGAATGAGTTGCACTGATACAGGTTTACAAACAGGAGGAAGCATGGCTTGCTAAAGAACTGGCAGTAGAGACCTAACTGGAGTATACTGGTATGTAGAGGAGAGACTCTCAAGGGCAGCATAAGGGCTTGCCTTAGAATACACATTTCCCTTCTCCGCTCTGCTGCTGTTTTTTGTGGTCCTTCCAGAACTTTCCTAGGGTTATCACCCACAGAGGAGGATGTTCTGTTTTTATTGTAATGAATCATAACCCTCTATTATTTCAGGTGATAAACACTTCTCGAAGCAGTAGAGCTAGTGGTGGTGTCAGTGTCTCAGCTCTTGATGTCAGATCTATAAGAGGGGGAGCCCTTTCAGTTGTTAATGGTGGATAAAGCAAAACTCCTATTGCGCATCAGCTTTCCCTCTAGGCTGCCCTGGGTAGGGAGTTGATAGGAGATCTTTTGGACATGGGAATTGCTTTGCTGTTGACAGAAAGACATGGTGAATTTGATTAAATTAAATTAGGAGCATGTGTATGCTTGACAAAGTGAGCTAATGAAGGAAAATGCATCAAAAGGATTTATGGTGAATTGATTAAAATTTTTCTTTGCGGAAAGCACTTCTGGCTTAACGCTTGGAATTATAAGGCTATCAGTGCTTCTAGGCTCTCCAGGTTCTCACTCCCCTTTATAGTAGGCAGTTTGGGGACTTTTCTTTCCTTGGAGCAGCTGCTCAGTCTGCAGCATACTCTGTTGCAGGCAAAAGTATTCCCAACCTGCAATCTGAATTGCATGGAGGAAAGAGGATAAAAGACCCTATTTGATTTATTAATTTCTAGTGGATTAGAACTACAAATGTTTGCTATGTTTTTAATTTGAGAAGTAGAGAGAATCACAGCAGCTTTTAATTATGCATTTTGTGTAATGCAGCTCTGAATAGAGCAGAACAAAATTAAAATTGTGGATCAAATACTAAATCTGAGTGGATGCTAAAGTGAGCTGTAGTGTAATGCTAATGGTTTTGCGTCTTCCTGGCATTATGTCAATAATAGCTCTAATCACATTAAGTAGAGAGCCCATTAGCTTTTTCTTTGCAGCAGCATGCACCATAGCAACATACTACGACTTCTGAAATAACTTTTGACATATTTTTAAAAGCACTGCTATGTTCAGGCTGAGAGGCAAGTGTGTAATGTGTGCGTGTGTGAACACAGTTGTGTTCACATTGCCATACGTGCAGTGTATGTTCTTTTGTTAGCATAGGCAGATTAGTCCTACCTAACATTGTCTTTGAAAAATGTAACCCAGTGCCCTTATCTTGATAAATTTAATAGATTATCTGTTATTTTCATGAGACTAGAGCTTTCCTGGAATTCACCATGGTAGAAAATCAGATCTACTTCTGCAGCATCATACCTAGAGGGATGAAAGGCCTTTTGCTATTTCCTTTCTTTGTTCTCAAATGGCATGGCATTTGATAACTGTCCAGCTCTATATAGTTCTATTTTTCTGTTGAAGATGGAACAGAGAAGTCTGGTTGAGGTTCTTTTGCTTTAATGTCATTGCAAGTCCATTTTGGTAGAGTGCTTTTGTGCTCCCAAGATGAGCTTACCATATCGTTTTTCTCGTGGATGTTTTTAGTGACTGGGAGACTAGAATTCGTATAGTATTTGAATATTCTTTCTTTAAGTAATAACTTGAGAGAAATACTGAGTATTTTTAAACTTTCAACCAATTAAAAATTTTTCAGAGAAAGCTTCAAGTATAATTAAGACTTTCAGTTTTTTTGTTGTCACTCTATTTGAAGATAAACTAGAAAGTTGAAAAGGGAATTTTCAAACCAGTAGTGTCCAAAGGCATTTTATTCTCAATATGTATGTGACTTGATGACTTATCTCTCTCCCCAAATCTTTACCCAATCAATTTATATTTGGAGAGCCAGGCTTACAAGTATTGAGAGCCCGTTTTTGATTCTTTCTTCTTTTTTACCTCCTCTATCCATTTGCTACCCACACCCCCAAAAAAGTCATTGCTTCAGTCTTCTAAGTAAATGTTGTTGCTTCAGCCTTGCAAATAGCCCCTGAATTCATCCCTTCCTCTCCACCCTGGAACCTCAATATGGACCCTCCTTGTCCTTTGCCTGTTTTAGTGATAATGTTCCTTAAAAGTTCCTCATTCTGCTACACTATGAATGTTTTTTTAAAGAAAGCAGCATATATTGATGTTTATGTAGATGGAGTTCCTTTTTTTCCTAAGATGTGTTCTTTTAAGTTAGGATCCATAATCCTAACTTGTATTCAAGATACACAATCAAGGACAAGCAACCTTAAATTTTACAGCTGGTGACTACATTCTGTTAGTCCAGTTGCAGAGTCTATTTCTCTTAAAACTTGAAAACAAATGCTACTTCAGTCAAGAGTTGGATATCTTGTCTGTTTATCTTTGGTATCAAAGACCCCGAGAATTTGGAGAAACATCACACAGCTTTAAAATTATTCAGACAAGTTGTAATATCACATGGCCACTCCTCCAAATAGTAAGACATTACTCACTGGATCTTAAGACATTTTAAGTACTTAATCATTATAATACCTTAATGAGATAGTCAGGAGTGAAGTTTAAATCACTTTAAATTGGGGCGAAGAGAGGTGAAATGACTGCCCAAGTTTACTTTGTCAGTGGCTGAACTGGGATAAACTCTAGAAATAATTGCCTTTTTATTTTTATATGTTAAAGTATACTTCCACTTAGCCTTTTAATTCAAGGGTTAATTTTAGTTCCTTAAAAGAATTAATAAGTGCTACTTTATACACACATGTCACAGTCTTACCTTTTCAAAGCACTTTCAAGTTTGTTTCTTGTGAGAGGCCCATAAGAGGAAAAAGTAAGGCCTTCTGAAGGTGGGAAATGTAAAACGTGGTCAGTCATGACAGAATCTAAATTTTTCCGACTCTTGATCCATGGTAGTATTCTGCCGGAATGGCTTTTCACTTCTGCATAGATGTAGTCTTTTATGGTGATAAGTGCCATTCTCTGTCAGACTGCACACAGGGAACACCTCACAGGGAAAGAGGTGGGAGCCATCTGACTTGCCCATCTAGTACCTTGCCCAGCTCCAAGGTGGTCTCTAAATGTCTGTCTTCTAACATTGTTGTCTCCTTTCTCTCTAGATCTGCCTCGAAAACTTGCCATAGCTATAGCTCCACCTTTGGGTAGATGACTCATATTCGGTTCCCATGCTCTCTCACCTTCCTTCTGTACCACAGTTCCACAGCCTGGAAGCACTGTTGGTCAACCAATATCAACGTAACTAAAACCAAATTCTTAAATTTCACTCCCTTTCTTAAGAAGTTATTTCCTATAACTTCCTACATTGAACTTTCACTTAATATTCAGTAGAGTCTTCAAAGAGTGGATTCTGTGGTGTTTCCCCTTGCAATTCTAAAGTTTGATAAAACATAATTTTTACCTCCTAGAAACTTAAATACAGTGTGGATCATACTTGTACTTCAGGAGTTTTACTGTGTTTGAAGGCTGGAGACTGGTTTAGGACTTAAGGAATCAGGATTCAGTCTAAAAGGAGATGGAAGATGATTGAACAAGTGACCTCGTCTGAATTTTTGTCCTCAAGCACACAGTCAAATAGAGGAGAGTCGATATATGTCAGTGTAGGTGAGGTTAAAGCAACTCAGACATGTTTAGAAAGCTTAGATCTCAGTTTTTCCTAGTTTTCATCATTCTCACTTTGCCAGGCAAATGCAGTGCAGCATAGCATCTCTTGTGAGTTATTACCACCTTTTCTATCAAACACCCCCTCCTCCAGCAAGTGGGAGGGAAGGAGAAGAAAGATGGAAAAGGGTTGAGGTTGTCTATCTGTACTGTCCAAGAGTCTTTTCTGCTTTTATATTGGTGCAGGACAATACCGTGTTTGCAGGGCCTTTAGAATTCATCCTGTCAGACCCCAAGAGAATCAACAGTATAAGATGAACATCCTCTTTTTCAGAGCTGCTTGTTCCTGTAAGGTGAATGCAAGGTTTACTCCAGATGAGCTCAAATTCAGTTAAGTATATTATATAGTTTGTTGGCAATGTTTAAAATATGAGAAGCACACATGGATATAAATATAATATTCCATAGCACATAGGCTGAATGAAAAGCTAATAACTAATTTACAAATGGAAGATTTTTAACTAGATATACATTTGCTTAGCAAGCATATTTCATGAGTTTGTTGTGTGCTAAGTACTTTGAATATCAAAGTAAAAAATTCAGCCAGGTCATTGACAAAGATTTGTTACCATGAAAACTAACAATTACAGTACTATGTAGTACTTGTGTCATTGAAAGTGTGGACAAATAAACGTATAAGAGACTGCACTTTGTTGTCAGACTTGGGCCTAAGTACCTTCCCTGCTTTCTATCAGCTGTCAGTTTAATAGGATTTTTAACCTTTCTAAGCCTTGATTTGGAGCTAGTAATAGTACCCACTGTATGGTGGTTGTTGGGGAAATTACTTCAGGTAGTACATGAACAGTACATAGCAGAATACTTGGTGGAAAGCAAAGCTCAGAAGATATTAGCTATTGTTACTGTTAACATTAATAGAGAAATGAGCCTCTAAGTTTATCTTGGGCAATCAGGGAAGGCCTCTCAAAAGAGCTAGGTAGCAGTTGAGGTGATACTAAAAAGATGAGTGTAGGAATTTCTCAGGAACAAAGTATTTAACCTAGGCCAACAGAAGATCATCCGTGAAAGCGTAGAATTATGAGGAATGATAGCCTATTTCAGAATTTTGTGAATTAATATTACTTTAGCATAAAAAGATACACCAGAGATAACCCTGGATCAGGGTCCAGGTCTTGAAGAGCCTTGTTGTCCAGTAAAAGGCATTTTGAGTTTTTATTCTATGCCAGTCATCTACTAAGTGGAGTGGCTTAGATATTAAGAAACAGAAAGAAAATGTTAAATTTTTATTTATTTTTTTCTTTTCTAGGTTTAATTTTCTTTTATAATATTCATAATATGTATATAACATATTATAAGATATTACATATTGCCTGTATATAATATATAATATAGTATACATGTAGATAGTTTGATATGATACTCAGCCAGAACAAAAACATGCCCATAATAAGTATTTTCATGGCTAGTGTTTTTCTGATTGGTTATGGCATTCATTCAGATTGATTGTTGCTCAGCCTTCCCAATTATTAATAAGTTTTAATATCACTCCTTTAATTAAGTATAGCAGTGTTGGCTATGTACTTGTGTTTTATCACTGATCATGAATCTGTTGACAGCTTCTCTGGGCGATGGTGAGCCACTGGAGGATTTGGGGCAAGGGTGTGAAATGATTAGAATCAAATCTCAAAGTCATCACTGGGGCAGCATCCTGAGGGTGAAGTTAGCATTGAGAAAGGTTATAAGAGGAGATATCACCTCCTGATTTAATTAGGTCTAAGCACATAGTTCATAGTTGAGGCACAAATACCACCTTGTTGGAAGACTTATGAAAGAAAGAGTACATGATTGGTTTAACTTTTCAAGGGCCAATGAGTGAGTAGAAAAGATATTGTTCAAATTTGAAAACAATATTGCATCATACTGTATAATGATATAGTTACAGAAAAACAAACCCAGAGGAAAAAAAAATTGAAAACTTTTAAAAAAATAGATAAGGAAACAAAAGTAGATACAAAGAGAAGAATACCGTCATAATATTTAATAATTTTAATAATCTGAATAGCACAGGCATTAACAATAAGAACAGATGCCCAGACATTGGCCTGTTTTCCATACTAGTCTGGTATATATCAGCTCAGCATTAGCCTGGAGGAAAAATATATAAGTAAGTGTGTGTGTGTGTGTGTGCACGCGCGCGCGCGCGCGCTTTTGCATGTATTTGAGGGTCTGAACAATTTGTTAGCTATAATTAGCTGCTACTGTATGCCCCCTCCCATTTTTAAACCATTTATCTTTGTCTTCTCAAGTTATGAATTCTGTACTCAGAAGAGGAATTGGGAAACAATCTCTCATCAGTGTTGATATGTAACCCTCCTTCGCAACAGATAGGAATTTAATTCCGATTTTGTCAGTGTAGTGAAATGGCCCTGAGAACATCTTCTATTTGGATAGGCCAGATAAAGGATTTAGCAGATAAGTGTATACTCACAATGGCAAATTTTCAATGCCATCATTTTTCTCTAACTTCCAAAATGGTGTCAGAACATCTCATTCGCTCTTATTCAAACTCCTGAAAGTTAGCTTTTTTTCATTTCCCACGAGGTTGTCTGTGTTTCCTGTTACATGCAAAGTTAACGCGCTCTTATCGTCTATCTGTGTGATGGCACACCTTTCATAGCAACCTTCTTTCTCTAAAGCAAAGTGAAATGAGTAATAGAGGAAAGTTGTTTTCAGGAGTGAAAATGAAAAGAGGGCATTGGAATAGTATGCAGAAAGAAAGAAACATGTGAGCTCTGAATTGGGGAAACAAATCACGAGAAGAAGAAAGAGGATGGGTCTAAAAATTTGGGAGCAAAACTAGGGAATCACACAAGAATGGAAGGCAAACAACTTCAGATAGGGCCTTTTGAGTTCTGAAGCACAAGAGAGAGAGAACATTAACTCAGAAAATCACAGGTGGAAACAAAGAACAAAGAGCAGGGTGGGGCGGTCATCTCTTCTGGCAAAGGAATTGGAGGGAAGACCAAGAATAAGCAGTAATGCAGCAAACGACCTTTTGGGATTGATGATGTGTTCTCTCTCCCCCATTTCCACTGTAAAAGAGAGAAGAATGATGTAGCTGGAACACATATTGATTCTTAACTATCATATGAGCAAAGCCATTTATGCATGAGTTTGCCACTTTCCATTAGGTGGGTTTTTATCAGATGGTAGATAGGGGGTTTTCTTTGTTTTTCTTCAAACTTAGTCTTTAGTCTTTTGACTCTGTGTTAATCATTTTGCCATCATGGGGTTTAAGATTTATTCTTGGTTCCCAATTTTATACTAGTTTAATTTTTGGATCCCACTTTTAGACTAGTTTAATTTCTGTACTTAAAGACAAAAATTTAATTCAAACTTTTGAGAAGGTAGAGCAGATAGAGGAGTAGGTGCCTCTTATATAAAAGTTGGGGACAGAACTTTCAGAAGGTACTCCTGAGCTGTTTTAGATGGATCACTTATTCTTATAATAAAGCCAAATTTAATTTCCATTGGCATTTCATGTTTCAACTGGCAGAAATAACTTTTTTCTTTGGCTGGTAGTTTTGAGGTATAAAAAAATAAAGAATGCGAGTGAAGAAATCCTGGGTTAGCTCAAAGACAGCAGGAGGATTTCTGAGAGCAGCAGAAAAGCAAGCCATAGACTTGCCGATGGACACTCATTAAATGTTAATAGGAACTGCATGTGATGAAAGGCAGACGACTCTGAATTTATCTTGTAACTGTATGTCCACAGCCAGAGGTATGCGAATGAAATCAAGGAAAGGCGTTAAAGGAATTATTTGTTAGGAAGCAGAAGCAAGATTCTGTTTACTTATATACGTTGCAGAGAACACTACCAGCATTTGTGAATAGGAAGCACATGAGAAGTGAGTGGCCTTCCAGCTCAGTGGCAGGTGGACAGATGTTGTTAGAAAAGAAATAACTCTTATACCCGAATAAATTCCCAGGAAGGTTGAGAGCCCCTGACATAGTAGGTATGTAAAGCCATGTAGCTGACATTAAGGCCTGTTGCACTTTTGTAACCTCCTTGAATCACTGGAGCGAGCAGTCCCTGGTGAGGGAGCAAGTCGCTGGGTTCTGAGTCTTGACAGGGTGTTGCACCTGTGATTCCTGAAACCTCCTTACACTCCCCTGTTCATTCCTGGGTCATTGGAATGCAGGCGCCTGATTGAAGCATTTATTCATAGCAGATTAAGAATATAACTATCTGTGAGGCCTTACTTAGAAGGCTCTTAGAGGATTAATAAAATATTTACAAAATAACCTATATGATTGCTTCATTTTCGAGATATTTGGCTCTAATTGCATCATAAATCCTCATTCAAATGGCTTCTCTGTCCTGTGAAGGAAATTCTGTACTGGAGAAGCAGAAACAGATTCCTGCCATACTTTTTATTAAAAACAAAAAAGAACCTGGCTCCTCTGCACATGGGTGTTCTCTTTCTTTGACACACACAGAGCCAACATTCAACACACCAGTAAACAAAAGGGTAAAATGATCATTTTAAAGAGACATTGATTCAGCGAATGACATTCACATGTAAAGCATTCAGAAAATTCATCTGATTATTATAAGAATCTTATCTCTGCATGTTTTATTTAATATAGCACCTATAACCAAGAAACTCTTAAGCTGATCAAAGTATATAGTTGTTTTCCAATAATTTAATTTTTTTTAAATTTTAACCTTTGTCTTTAAGTCTGTTTTCACTTATTGTTTCCTATTTTATATGTAATCTCAGTAGATCATGTTGTACAATCAAATTTCTAGATGCAAGGTTAAGGTTTCAGTTAATCCTTGGATTTATGCTAAAGCTGTAACTATTTATGTGACCAATCATTTACTGAGTGCCTGCCTGTGCCTAGAATTAGGCAAGGCCTTTCATGAATGTTTGTACTTCATTTAACTCAATCCTAGCAATTACTAATAATCCTAAAAATAACCCTAAAACATATTGCTATCAGGTATTATTCTTGTTTCATAGCTGGGAAACTGAGGCTCAGAGTGGTCACACAGCTAGTAAGTAAAAGACTTGGTATTGGAGCACAAGTCTGTGACTTCACACTCCATACTATATTTTCTTTTGTTTTAATTGATTTGATTTTCCTCTTCATCTTTCCTCCCCTTTCTTCCATAAAGCGGGTATTCAGCATTGCTAGAACCAGAACATACCCTGTTTTCCCCGATAATCAGTAATTTTTAATGCTCTGTTACTGAATTTCCCTTCAGTTGTATGCTGTTGCTCCTGTTTTGTTGCTGTCATTTTTTCTATAATATAACTTGGATTTGGCCTCTTGACACATGTTATATAAACTTTAATAAAATATTTATTAGATGATTAAAAATTTTGCCAGAAATCTATATTAAAATGTTCTTTAAGGCTAAAAATTATTTATCTGGCAACATTCTGCTATATATAATGGAAATATTTTTACCCCATTTCCTTTCATTTTCTTTCTCAGAGCCCTTACAGAAAGGGATAATGGAGCTGGCAGCTGTAGCTATAGGAAGTCTGTGCAATCTGTGGTTTATATATATGAAAAATATATGTGTTTGCCACATTTTTTTCTTTTTGTTTGTTGATAGATACAGAAGCACCAATTTTCCACTTGTCTTACTCGTGATTAATTGGGATGTCTTTGTTCTTTCCTATGCAAGATCTAAAAACCAGCCTGTCTTTACTGAATGTCAGTGCAGCTGCTGTTTGCATGCTGTTTTCTTTGTTGCTATGTGTGTGGGTGCCTCAGGCCCAGGTCCTGAGTCCCCCTTCTCCTGCCGTGCATTGCCTGTGTTTCTATGGAGAACGGTAATATTCTTGGATCAGGGACTTTTACAAATAGGTGTGTTCTTCCTTGTTGGCTTGGAGTGATCCAGGACCACCATGCTTCATTTTGCCCAGAGCCTCAAATCCCGACCCCCATCTTCAGCAAAATCTATTGCAGAGAGCTTTACCCTACAGCCACAGAAAACAAATCCGACACCTGTGGCCTGAGAGCATCACTTACAAAGGCCTGGAAACTCCCAGGATATTGTTTATGAAGTATACCCTCAGTCAGGTTCACAGGAGTTGCTGTGTCTCTTGTTTCTAGATACATGTGAACATCAGACCCTTTTATAGAAAAAAGGAGGAAGGTCATGTTATAGAACAGGATCACACATGTCAGGACAAATGCTGTTCATGACACTGAATTTCGACTAATCTCCTGAGGGAAGGAGGAAATACATGCATATGGGCATGTTTTGGCTTCCATTGAACTCTAATTGTTTTTGTTTTTTCTTAAACTTGGATTTCTCTCATGATGAGTGGTGCTATTCACAAGAGGCTGTAGAGTTTCTGCACTCACAAAATAGAAGGAATGTGTTTTGCCTTATCCCAACTCGGTAGGGTTGTTCTTTCTAAAACCAGGAAACTAAACAGAAGGGCAGTGCATGTATTTGGCCATTTTTCTCCCCTCACCCTAGACTTGAGCTGAAATGCAGTTTCTAGCCTTCATGTGTGCGCTTAGTGATGGAGTAATTAAGTGAGGTACTACATGTGGAACCTTTCTCCTTAGTGCCTGGCACATAGTAAGTGCTCAGTGAACAGTAGTTGTTACTTTTTATTGGAGCCAAATTCACATCACACTTCTCTCCTTAATGCATATTTATGATTGTCCTTTAGTTTGATCTGAAGGTCAATTTCTACCTTACCATAGAGCTTTAGGAAATGTCAACTTAAAATGAGAATTTTGTTTCGTTGGTGGATTGGTTTGAAAACAAAATGCTACATTGATTTCATAAATTATTTTATGTTTCTAGCAGATTGCCATAAATAAGTTGGGTGTCATATTTGCAAGCTAAGTACTGACAAACCAGTTTCAGACAAAAATGAAGATTTTTCTACCCTATTTAAATATAAAATTAAAACCAAGAGATTTGTAAATGTCCCCATATTGATTTTTGTTCTCAAAAGTGAATGTTGAAAGGGACTACAAACCTGCTTTTCTAGCCTCTGGACCAGAGGTTTTTTGGGGGGGAACCATTAGTTTTACCTTCTAATAGATAACATTTGACATAGTAAGAACTCATTTGAATGGATGCTCTCTAAAGAAATGAAGCTAACATAGTCCCCTTGGTGTCTATGAGCCTTAATCTCATGTATTTGTTCTTATTATGCAGTATGGTGGTATGGTTTCCCCCCCCCCCTTAGATACAGACTGAGTTTTCAGTAAGGTTTTTTGAACTCAACCTAACTTGATACTATAGATTTATAGATACTATAAATTATGCCTCCCTGTGCTCAAATACAGACAGACATCTCCCTGTTTCCACCCTGTCTACCCATTTGGACTGAGCTTTAGAGCTGAGGTTGTGGCCATCTAGAACCACAATGTTAGAATCTGTTTTAGTGTGGGATGGCAGAAGGGGTGCAGATCTGAAACAGTGGTGGATCTGAAGCAGTGATGGGTAGATGTGCAGAGTAGTGTTAACTCAGCAGGCCTGAGACTGCCATCCTTAAAGGGTCTGTGTGCATAGTTGCCCCTTGGCTGTATCTAGGAACTTGAATTTGAGGAGTGTTCCCACCATTTCCTAACTGATTAGAGTGTCTCACTGTTCTAAACTGTTTGTGCTTAGTAACGCGGTTTATGCTGAGTACTTGCTTTCCTTCTAGGAGTCTGGAATTTTGGGTTTTGGTACATGCTAGGTGGATGGATATATGACCAGCTCCCAAGGAAAACCATAAGCTGAGTTGCTAAGGAATTTCCCTTGAAGATAGTTTTCACAGTTCGATGCTGGAGAAATTAAGTGCATCCTGTGTGACTTGGGAAGAAGACACTTAGAAGTACGCTTTTGGTTTCTTGTCGAATTTTCCCCATGCTTCTTTTTCCTTTGCTCATTTTGCTCTGTGTCTTTTCATTGTAATAAATTTAAGCCGTGGGTATGATTATATGCTGAGTCCTGTGAAGTCTTAACTGATCTCAGGACTGATCTTAGGTACCCCCAATACCGTAGTTAAAACCTAACTCGTATAAGAGAAAAGACAGAGTCTGAAGGTGTGCCTGAAGATTTGCCTCATGGAGACCCCAATTCTATATAATTTTATTCCCAAGTACTACTTCATTTGGCATTAAGTTTAGTAAATATGTTTATAATATAATTAGGTGGGCACTCCTAGCACATTAAGATATCATTGTGAATTTATTTCTTGTTTTCTTCTTCCACTGGAACTGAGGTGTAAAGTAGAGATTTTGCACAATGTGGCCTGTCTCTGTCTCACATACGTGCACACATTTTTCCTTAACCTACTATTCCAATAATCATAAATCTGTACTAATTAGAATTCTCCTCATTGATGGAATAGAGTAACAATTGACTCTCATTTGGAAGTGCTTTAAAAGTTAGCAAAATAAAATAACAAAAATTACCTTAGAGTTAATTTTGGGGGTGTTATTACATTACTATGCCACTTCTTGGATGTTTTTGTAATATGCCTTTTCTTACTAAACCAAGAGAGAATTTGCCAGAGTTTAATATCTCTACTTGAAAGGACTCTTTACTTGCTTCCTCGATGGGAATAAAAAGAGAAACAGAAGAGCTGCAAAGAAATATCATCTAGGAGAACATTTAGGGAGAAAGTACAGGAGAGAAACTGGATTTGGTAGTGGCTCCCCCTTGCTTCTGTTGGCCTGATAGTGCTCTCAGCTGTCTGCCAGAGTTTGCATACGCTTTGCCTTTTTGGTCTGATGGAATAACCTTTATGTGTTACTTCTGAGACAATTGAACGTAGAGCAAATAGAGCATGTAAATTTATAGACAGTGTCTATTTTAGACTTCATGAAAATAGATATCAACAGAAGACAGGTGAGATGACAAAACTTTTGTCTCCTGCCTTGATAGATAATTCCATAAAAATAAAAATGAAATGATGTTTCTGTGAACATGTTTTCATTATTTCCAATAAAGAAATTTAAATTTTTTAGTAAAATTACTTAATTCTTTGATAGTTTTTATTTAATATATCTTTTCATCCTCAGATAAATATGATAAGTAAAGAAGCATCCTCCTAGCATTTAGAAAATGAACAAAAAGTTGATTTTCTTAAAAGATGGCTAAAAAAGTTGAACTGTTTTAATGCATGGTGGTTCACTGAGAGAAGCAGCTCACTAATTATAAAAGTTCGTACATATCTATGACAAGCAATTCATTCATTTTATATTCTATTGAATTATTATAGCTACTGTTTAGAAGTGACGAATGATAATAGGTATGCAAAGTAAAATAAGTGAAAGCCTTTTATATTTTATAGTGTAGACTGGCTGAAAGGCTGCCTTTAATTCTTTATCAATACATTTCATATTCATTTATCAATATCTGTTTCTATCCTTTCTTCTCCCCATTCTGTGCATTTTATTTTTGTTCACAACCAGAGCTCCATATTAGGATTAAATTGATATATTCAAAATTAACATTCTGGTCTCTACTTTCCTATAACTATTTATTTATTTTCCCATGCCATTTTAGTTTTACCAAATCTTCTATGAAAGAGATTTCTCTCCCACTCTTTCCTCTGCCCTGTCTGCTCATACTTGTATACCTCAAACGTTAGCCAGGAGTTTCTTACTGTTTCATTTAAACCATTATAAATGTTCTAATATTTAGTTTGAACATTGAGTAATTCGTTGTTGGCCACAATGGGAATTATTTTTAGTCTATCAGACTTGACATGTATACTCATATCCCACATTTGCATTTTTAAGCTCCCTTTTTAATACTTAGCTCCCCACTCCTAAATTACTTTTTTCTCTTAGCTTGTTTTCCTGTAACAGCTACTCTTTTTCTCTACTGTCATTTATTTTTGCATTGTAGACAATTTAGTAGTTTCCCCTACACCAATAAATAATTCTAATAAAATGAACTTGGAAATGTAGGCCCAACTGAGGTTTTAAAATATTTTGAGAGAAATTGATTTTTAATTGCATCAGAAATTAATCATATTTTTACTTCTTAAGTACATAATATAAACCTTTTGGATATCTGCATTTGCAAATGTTGACTGCCTAACCCACACATTGACAACTTATGTTATAGACGCACACTGGCTATTTTTAGAAATCTAGTAAGCATCTGTTTAAAGAACATAGTTGGGTTTACAGAAATGACATGTAGTCATCAAAAGAAATTAATTAGGTTTAAAAACAACATGATCGGTTAAAAATTTATGTAAAGACAAGTTTTCTGGAGCCTCTATACTCAGGGGTCTGGTTGTATTGTAAGAGGTCACCTCAGATTGCATGTGACCTAGGTAAATTGGAATATGTTTTTTAAAATCATATGAAAAGCAGATGAGGATTCGGAGTGGCTCACAGCATGTATGATCGAGGTAATATTTGAGAGGTAGGCCTTGGATGATAATGGGCTCCCATAAAATTAATGACGACATTCCAAGGTGAAGGGACAGTGTAAGCAAAAATGTGGTGGAGTGAAAAATTATAGTGTTCACTGAAAGCTAACTGGTTCAGCTACAATGTCAGAATGTATATAAAAGAGATTAAGACTTAAAAGCTAGATTGGGGCAGTTCTTGAATGCTAACATGAAGAATTTATGTTTAAATTGTTTAGCAAAGGAGAGCCATTGGAGTTTGGAGGGAGGGTTTGTAATGTGATCAGAGGTGTACTTTAGGAAAAGAACCTTGGCATCTCAGTGTAGTCAAAATGTGAGTGGCACGAAAGGAATAAATGGGAAGAATGAAGAATGATTAAAATAATCCAGTTAGGAAGTAATGTGGGCTATTACTTAGCTCATAATAATAGGTGTAAAGAAAAATAGTGGGAAAAGAGGGAAAGCAAGAGGCCACCGATGGACGTTTAGGTGGGGGTGGGCAAGCAAGAATGTACAGGGCATTTCAGCATAGTTCTAGACTCACACTGCTGGTTTATATCCTGGCTCCAAAAATTACTAGTTTTATAACCTTAGGTGAGTTGTTCAACTTTGATGTACTTCAGTTTCCCCATCTGTGAAGTCGGTTTGATAATAGTACCTCAAACCTGATCTGAATGTGGAGGGACATAATACATACATATTAATTGCCTAGAGTCCTGCCTGGCTTATTGTAAAGGGCTCAGCAAAATGTAGGCATTATTATTTTTCTTAAATCCTGAGAGCTCTAGCAGGTAGCTCTTTTTATCCCATTTCATACATGAGGAAACCAAGACACAGAGACCATATTATATAAAACAATCCTTTAGCCTGAAAATAGCATTTAGTAAAAAAAAAAACAAAAAAAAAAAAAAAGGCGGGGGGGCAACATGCCTTTGTGTGTTTCAGATTTTGGGTTTTGTTGTTGTTTTGTTTTGTTTTCAGAAGTCGAGTGACAAATCTTTTTGAGCAACTGGGTAGTTATTTGGTCAATAGGCAGAATCTGTAAAGAAATCCTGACTTGAAATTTTCCTCATAAAAGAGATAGAACAGATGCGAGACAGAAATGAGAAATAGCTGGATGATGGGAAGACCAGGTGAGGATTCAGGAATTGATAAATATAAAGTTATTTACAGAAGATAAAATGAAGGAAGAAAGTGTTGACACAAGGAGTTTATCTCCACTAAATGCACATTTTCGGCCCCACCCCAGCCAAGTAGAGTGAGCAGTTATACATACCATTCAGCAAGGTTAAAAAAAAGGGGGTGGGGGTAGGACGGCAACAAAATCCAGTGTTAGAAGAAAAGGAAAGTTAACGATTTATAAATTACCTTTCCTCAGTTCTATATCCAAAGGTAATCTAGCCTGTTTTTCAGGAAACTTTTAACCCCTTAGTGGTGGTCACGGTGACCTCAGTCTTAACCGGGATCTCTTAGCTTTGGTTTCACGCACTCAAAAGAAAAGACTATGTATGGTGCTTTCATTTTTGCCTGCAGCACTTGCTCAGCTGAAACTGCGTTGACTGAGTGCAGGACTGACACTAAAATCAGTCTTTGGGGATTGGAGGGAACCCTAGGGGTTGTGCTTAGTATCCATAAGGCCCCTGGGCTAGGCCTGTCAACTCTGGCTTTCATGTTTTCCTTTCTTTTTACTGCAGCTTTTTCTTCCAGCCTGTTCAGCACGTGAATCAAGAGGTACTGTATGTGCGTGCATGCTTCCACCAAATAGTTTGATCATCAATGCTTTGAGCCCTCCCTTATAAACTTGTGGCTGTCATAAGGCAATTTGATGCAAGCTTTCTACATGCCCAACTAATTGAGAGTTGAAAGCCATCCTTCAGACTGGTGTGGCCTGGTTACTTGTGCTTGCCAGCTATCAGCCACCTTGTCATTTAAATGAAGGCATTTTGGTTGTTTCACATTTCAAAATGTTTTCAGATACTGATTAAATGGCAGTCACCTCAGGAAGCCAGATGTTTATGCCTGTTCTCATGCAAACATTTATTTACCTGGTAATCTGCAGAGTCATAGATTTCAGGTTGAAAACAAATTCTTCCAGATTATTTGCAGATGACTCAATCTTTTTTTTTTTAATTTAAAAATACTCATATTGTTCACTTTTCACTGAAAATTATATCACAGCAGATGTAGTCACCCTGATGCAGCAGTGGACTAAACTAATTTCATTGTTGTAAACATTGTTAAACAGTTTCAAATGTGACTTTGAAAACAGTGTTTCTGAACCTGTTTAATAATGTTTAAAAATGCATCAATGAAATTGTCTTAGCCTGTGGCCTTATTACATTATCTGTTCTCAATTACGTAGATTCCGTGTTTTTTGTTTGGACTGGTTATTAGTATGTCCTCCACCTCACCAAAAAAAATATCCCAGCTAAAGAGTATGGCTTATGCCTAACCCATTGAATTTGATTTATTTAGACGTGATAAATCTTGGGAAATACCTCAAGAATGCTATGTTGGCTTTTAAAATAATAGAAGATGCATTCAGGAGGTTAACTGGCATTACTATTTCAGTTTTGAGTCTCTTTTTTTTCCCTTTTTCCTCCATTGCTCTTTACCCTTCACCCACCCCCAGTGCCATTGCTGTGATTCCAGATTCTTAGCTATCAGCCTTGAAATGTAACATAAAACATTAAATATATTTTTACTAATTGTGATCTGCTAAAATCACAATTCAAGCTCTATGCCAAAGCATTTTTTTTTTAATTTCAGAAGCAGTATTTAAGTGATGACATACAGTAATTTGTTCATTCTTCTGTCAGTATAATTTACAAGGCAATGGCAGATAAACATAGCAATACAAGATTCATTTACGGTGACACAATGGCAGATACACAGAGCAGAACCCTGCCTATGAGATAAAGTGGACTGAGTGACTTATGCAGTAATTAGGGGATAATTGTCATTAACCTCACAAACAGTAGTTTACCCATATTGTTTAAAAGGCTCCAGGATGCATAATGACAAGGTAATCTGTCAAAGCGCTAGGGGGAAATATTAATAAGATTTGTGCAAGCCTGGATAGAAAATATGCAGAAAGCGGCCACATTAAGCTAATTGGTGGATGAATATACACTTGTAAAAGTGCTTCTAATGGCACGTTTGCTGCTCTCCAAATGACTACCGTTAATGTGGAGAAGTGGGCTGCTTAGAAAGTCAGGACTGCTGGGACAAGAGGGTATTAAGGCATGTAGACGCAGTTATTACCTTGTGCTCTGTAATGCATGCTGCTGCTTCTTATCCTCTTTTATTTTGAATTTCTGAGTTTTTTGTTATAGTCTCATATATGGATTACTCCGATTATTCTGTTTTTGATCTATATTTGTTCAGTCAGCCACCAACAACCCCAAATCACTTCTACTTTGCAGACAAATAAAATGTATAACATCTACATTGATAGCTGCTTATAAATATACAGAAACATAAACTGTTAATGCATATGCGATTTATAATTATACACATGCGCGCATGTGTGTCTGCGTGTGCGCCTTTGCTAGGAACACATTTAATCTGAGCAATCAAAGGAAAGTATATCCATCAACAGCCTCGTGTATGTGTTACAAGTAATAATGTGTTGTTCCCCGATGAATGCTAAAGCAGGAAATTAATCTTTGTGTTCTACGGCTATTCTTATACCCGGAGAAGAACAAAGTTAAATTTCCCAATACATCTTTCTGTTCAATCACACACTCAGTCCTCAGTGTGTTTTATGGAATACTCAATCTTTGCTGTTTTATGGAATACTGCTTAGTGAGTGTTTAGTCCCTTTCTACCCTGCTCTCTCACATCCTAATGAATATGTTAAAGTTCCTTTGGGTTGTTCAGTCAGCTTTGGTTGTGGAGTAATTCAAAATATACTACGTGAAATAGAATCTTGCATTCAAGCTTTAGAAGCTCTTATAACGTACCAGTAGTGAGAATCTTGGCTGCATAGTTAAAACTTTAAAGCTAGAAGGTTGTGGCCTTGAATTTGTTCCAAGGTTTTAGCCCTTACCTGATGTGTAAAATCAGTCATTATGAAAAAAAAAAAAAATTGTTCACTCATTTTTTGCTATTTATCAGATATAATAGGAAAGCACATCAGGAAATGCCAGGGTCTCTGGCATTTATGTTTAGAAACGTAAAGCCCCAGCAAAGACAGATATACAAAGGCTTTCCACAAACTCACTGGCAGAACTTTGGTTATGGACAGAGAGGTAAACTAGAAAATGTAGACCTCAAAATGTCAGAAAGGGCTCTGGTGAGTTTTGTTTATTGCAAAGCAAGCAGATTTATAGGTGTCTTAGGAGTTGGGCTTATCTTAATGTAGAAGAAAACAAGACCACCTGCAGGAACCATCCTTCTCTATTCTCCTATTTCTAGTGTTTTCTCTGATGATTTCAAACTGTTCCTTTGCTGTCCTGAAGCATAAAATAATTTACCCTCTAGCATTTCAGCTGTGGTCCTCTCCAAGTGAATAACTTGTATCTGTTTAAAGGGTTTAAGTAACTGTTGGTTTTATTTGTTTGTTTGTTTGTTTGTTTGAACTAAAGACCACTGGAAGACTACAGATACTTATTTATATAGCTTCATGGAATTGTAACATTTATTTTGGAATGGTTGAGCTTCACGTTGCAGAACATTCACAGACCCTACTGGTGTGATTCCAGGGGGTTCCAATGACTCTTAGGGACTTTCTTGAGAAATTTCTCTAGTTTGTAAGCAAAGTTTTCACATTGAGCTGGTCATTGAATTTACCAGGAGTAAAAATTAATGCAGAAGAATTAGTGGTACCTCTAATCACATCACTGTTCAGCAGCCCTGGACATAACTATCAGGGAAGCATCCATTGTATAGGATAATACAGCAGCTCTCCATAAGGGCATGTATTCTGAACATAAATTGGTTATGCAAATTGATTAAAGGAAAAAAAGTTAGTCTAGGGTTTAAAACATGTTAATTAAAATGATTTGTGTGTCCAGATTCTAGGCTTAGATAGTCGAATATTGGAACATTACAATCGAATAATGGAATTTTGGTTTAGTAAGGCTTAGAAAGTTTAGTAAGACTCTCTTATTTACATCTGAGGAAACCAAAGCTGGGTATTGGCAGTCACACAGATGATCGTTAACAAAACCAAGACTGGAATTCGGGTGTCATTCACTTACATGATTTATTTTCCTCCAAGGTTGAATATGTACAAGTTATATTAAGCATAATCAAAATTTGGAACTTTAATATGCAAATTCCGTGATAGCCTACTGGTATGGAGTTAGATAATCTGTGTTTAAAGACTACAGGCAATTTTATATTAAAGGTTGGTATGCTAAGAATATCTGCTGGATTTAAGATTTTCTATTTTGAAACCTGAATGATTACTAAGGTACTATTATTAAATATTGAAATGTATCATGTCTTTAAAAGTTTCCTAGGTTTGATTTAGGATTAGAGCTAGGTAATTTGAAAAATGCTTTTGAATCTTCGAAGTGCAGCTCTACACATAGCAGAATGTAATACACGCCTCAGAAATTTCTTTTTACATGGCAAAGCAAGGCACCTGTTTTATTTATTTGCAAACAAATGCCCATAGAGGAAATGCATGTGGCTGGTTTTAAGCTAGACAAGATAAAATTCCTGGGTACAGAGAAGAAATCCTGACAGGCCTTTCTTTAATAGAGCTTAGCTGGAGGTTCTGTGATTAAATGTGTTGTAACCCCAGAGTGATCTATCATAATCACAGTTTTTAAAGTAAAAATGCTGTACAGATTGTTACTGAGGAAAAAAGTGATAGTTCTCTGAATTATATATTCTTATCTGGTCCATAATCAAGAACATTCTATAACAAAGTGAATTTTTTATCAAAAGTCAAACAATATATTTTGAACAGAATCACAAGAACAATTTAAAACTTGTGCCCTGGCATTTTGATAATGTAATTTTGGTTCAACAGGTGGTCATGTTGGGAAGGGTACATTGTTCACTTTATCAATTTTTTTCTTTTAAAAGGTGCCTTGTTCATAGTGAAAATATTTTCAAATATGGATCAGAAAAAGAAATGATTGAAATTTATATATTGAAAAATATATCAAAGCAAGTACCTAAAAGTCACATAAAATTATTCTGTTGCTTCTTTCTTCTACTACCAACTTCAGTCAAGTGCTCCTCAAACTTACAACTTCATCCAAGAAGAGGCATTCCTTAGCTTTGTATTTTTTTTACACATTATTTGATACTCCTTACCTCATTATACCACTACTCTCCACGGTTGAACATTTTGAATGTTATAATAAGACAAATTTATAATGAGGCTCATGTACAATAGGAGTGAGCCAGGTTGAATGGTCTCTGTGTACATGTGTATATTTGTGTATATGCACATATTGTGATAAGCAACTTTTAAAGTAAATCCTTGTGTGCAAACAATATATATAGAAAGAAGATATCTGTTTTAGCATGTCAAATAACAAGGACTAGTAAGGTTTTTATCTTGATAGAAAATTCTTTAATACAAAGTTTTCTGAGAGCTGTAGCCTTCTAACCAGAGTGGATATTCATGTAGTGTTTATTCCTCCTTGTAGGGAGAAAGGAGGAATTGGAAAGATACTTCAAATGAAGTTCTTTATAATCTGGACATATTGACTTTAGCATCAGCTTCTGTAATCACAAAAAACCAGTGCATACCTTGCTCTGATGTTTGCACACTCATTTCGTGTCCGTATTGGGTTGACAAAGAAAGCATATTTGTTTTCCAAAAGGGCTGTTCACAAGGATAAATGTTAACAAACAAAGTCCAATCTTGGTTTTTATTTGGAAGGCTTTTTTTCTTTCTGTGCCACACCTGATCATTCTTTCTCACGGGACACGCTCTGTCCTAGAGCAGAGAGGAAGAAGCAAGGATGTGACTGGTCAACATTGTATTTTGAAGGTAAAGTGATGCTCTTAAGAAATTCTACAAAATACAAATTTGAGTAAGGTTTTCATTACCCAAAATCAAATGTTGATTTTTTTTTTATCAAGTCTAATTTAAACCATCTGATGCAATCATGATACAAATGAGTATGTTTCATTCTGCCTACAGATATTACAGTTGTTTCAGCCGGCCTCCTAGAAACGTTAGCTTAAAATACTGCAAAAGCACAGTCACATACAAGAGCTCTGTGTGAATAGAGAATGGTATAATTTTGTTTATTAGACAACCAAACTGCTCTGATATATATTGTATATACTAGTAGTACATCTTTCTTGTTTAGTACCCTGCAAGAAATGTGTGTTTAAATGTAAATTTGCTAAAACAAATAAGCATGCCAAGTTCTTTTCCCACATAATTTCAAGTGTTTCTCAGAAATTATCATAACATTGCTCTAAAAATTTCCCTAGATACTTCCCAGAATCTGTTATTTTCAGTAAGATTTTTTTTGTCATTTTGCTGTTTTTATTCATCTACCCTCTTGCCTGCTTACACACACACACACACACACACACACACACACACAGAGGCATACAGACACACAGGCTTTGACCCATGCATACACGAGTATGCCAAGTCATATAAATTAGGAAGATAAACACAATCTAACAAAAAAGGGGGAAAAATAGCTCTGATGTGAGTGGAGAGCACCCAGACCAGTTAAACTTATTGGCTAAGAGAAGAGAACTTTAAAATTGACTTGACTTTAGAAAGACCATTTAAAATGGAAGTATCTGTTTGTTATATATGAACCCATCTGAATTTTAAAATACATAACTAGTGGAAATTGGAAGAGAAGAGGCCTGAAAGTTTTATGACTTCTACAAATTTTTTCCTTAAACTGTGTGTAGTATTCAAAGGCTCCTCTTCTACAGATTATCTCCCTCAAACTCCTGCTGCTTTCAGCTCTCATAGCCAGCTCTATCTAACCCACTAGTGGTATCTATTTGCCAACCTCATCTATTAAGTTGATAGAATGCCTCTGTTCATATAATCTGAGATAGTGGTCTGAGCCCATCACTTGTTCCTAAAGTGACCCAGCAGTTAGATGACATATTTCCTAATTTCTGGGTCATATCCTGGCACATGTCTACCTAACCAAGAGGCCAGCACAAAGACAGATGGAGACAAGTCAAGCTGAAGGTGCATTAACTGGCTGCTCCTCATCAACTTCTTCCAAAGAGTTTGCAAAGGTCTGTGCACATAGTGCTTGCCTGGTACATATCAGTATGAGCTCTGTAGAGAAGCAGTCTCCAAATTTCTATGACTGTGATCCCTTTAGTAAAAATATATGAGCGCACACCCTGATAAATGTAAAACTATTTCTAAATTAGTGTATTTCTGTAAATCCACAAATGAAATATTAGGCAAAAAAAATCATCTTTTCAGATTAAAAAATAGAAATTCTATGTTAACTCACCATGTCACAATAGATTATTATGCACACCTTGCTGATAGAGAATGGAGGACATATATTCTGGTCACAACCGAATGCAGAAAGGGTGAAATAGGATGGCCTATAAGTAGGGAAGTTGTTAATATTGAGTTGTGAGTTTGAGATTTCATGTAATTTGCAATAATTAGTGTTTTGAGTCAGCTTCATTAAGGTACTTTACATACAATAAAATCTACCAATTTTAAGTGTACAGTATACATAGTTATAAGAACATCAGCCCAATCATGATATAGAACATTTCCATCACCCAAACAGTTCCCTAATATTCTTTTCCAGTCAATTCCTTTCCCTTACCCCCTTTCTGTTATTACAGTCTTAACTTTTCCA
The DNA here is from genome assembly GCF_014176215.1 of Rousettus aegyptiacus. Classification (NCBI taxonomy): domain Eukaryota; kingdom Metazoa; phylum Chordata; class Mammalia; order Chiroptera; family Pteropodidae; genus Rousettus; species Rousettus aegyptiacus. Next base: position 58,212,058 of record NW_023416306.1, on the reverse strand, counting down.
GAATTTTTTATGATTGGAATGATAGACTCTTTCGGGTCTTCTGTCATTACTAATGTAATGCTTTTGAGAATCATCCATGTTGTACTGTATATCAATAGTTTATCTCTTTTTATTGCCCAGTAATATTCCATTGTATAGTTCTCCCACTGTTTCTTTACCCTCATGAATTAAATGTCCAGAAAACCTGGTATTCAAGATTTTGCATAGCATTGTTTTCATCAATTTTTAACTTAGCAATTACTGTTAAATTTTACCTTACAGAGTACCAAGCTGGATTGACTTGAAAATTGGTAATTTCTGTATCTTCTACCCAACCCCATTCCTCTTGCCTTGAAATATGGGTTAATCCTGAATGAGAAAGAACAGAAAATTCCAACAGGAAACTGGTTATGAAAATAAGTTACCAGTGTGGTCATAATGGAATATTTCTTAAGATGACATATTTTGCAAAGACATGAAATCAAAAAGTATGTCTCATAAACCTCTCATTTTGTTCTCAGTGGTTAGCAAGACCTCTTCTTCAATATTATTTAAAAGATTTAAAATTATATCAAAGAAAAATTTTTTGTTTTTAGCTAATCATTTTAGGACTTTTCTTTAAATTATGCCTTAAATTTGACAAGAAGTTTATGTAATACAACAGAAAATTAAATTTTTCTGCATCTATCTTTTAGAATTAAATTATTTGCTTATTTCTTAATAATGTGAATACTACTAGAGCAAATAGGCCCTAGATCTCTGCTGTATTCAGTGTTCCTCCCTCAATTTCCATGCATGGACAGAAAGAAAGGCATTGTTTTTCCTATGTGCTGTGACATGGTAGAGGCCTGCCATGAACACAGATGGAAATCCTTGGACTGAGAGGATTCTCTGGGCTTGAGGTCTCCTGACAATCTGATTATCCCAAAGCTGCTTATCTGGTCTCTCTTCCATTTCTTTACATCCTTTCCTTCTCTACTATTTCTCTCCTGAATTAAAAAAAAAAAAATACACATTACTTTACTTTGATTTTAAAACTACAAGTCATATAAGGTGCTTTCATGTGAAGAAAAGGCTCACATAAAACCACCCAAACCATGGCAAGTGATCTACTACAAAAAAAAAGATTTTAAAAAATTACTCTTCAGAACCATATAGAATTGGGTGCCAGGTTTATACTAAGTGACAGTCACTAGTTCTGGTAAAATAATAAAAGGAAATGCTTAGATATAAATATTTTTAAGTGTTTTATACTTTTTCTGGACCCAGTAAAACTGGTTTATAAGTCTGGATTATTTGGTGTTACTCATCTTTTAATTAATAGTATGGCCAGTTATTTTCACAAGAAATCAATACTTATAATAATACCTCTCATTTCACTTAAGGTAAATCTTATTATCCTATTATCCTCATTTTGTAAATAACAATTCCCTGTGTAAAGGTCACTGAACTCTGGTTACAAATGGAAAAGCCTAAAGGAATTGACTCACCAACTACAAAATTGAATAGGATGGACAAGTGTCCAGTTATACACTTGATGTAATTTATTTTTCATGCAAAGACAAATGTCCCAGTATGGCTTGGTCATCAGTCAAGATATTTATACTGGCTTAACAGACTGAAATTTTGTTTTATTAACATTTATTTGATGGTAATACCTGATTCTTTTTATGGCTTTTATTCTCTATGGTAATGTTTGTTTGACATGGCAAGAGGGCCTAGATTTTATATCTGTACTTCTCAAACTGTCTGTGCAGAAGGACCAGTTTTCTCCCTTTTCAGTCGTGAGCCAATACTTAAGTTAAATAAAAATAAATTACTTTAAAAAATCATGCCTTTAGTTCTTGTAGCAGTATCAAATTGTCCTAAAGTTTCCAAATGGTTACTCTCAGTTACTTGTAGAATGGTTAAAAAAAAAAAAAAAAAAAAAAAGCCTTTAGTCTATGGCCATGCCACCCTGAACAAGCCTGATGTCTAATCTCAGAAGCTAAGCAGGGTCGAGCCTGGTTAGTACATGGATGGGAGACCACCTAGGAAGACCTGGTGCTTTAGGCGTGGGGGGGGGGGGTGGCGGGGAGGGAGGCCCTTATATTGGCACTAGTCCTTTGTGAATAGCATATAGACCACTCAAGCATATTCTTACCTTAGCAGCGAAGTCTCATACCACTGAGAATCACAGCACCAGAATGTGCTTATTTCTGTGACAGAGATCTTCAAAAAAGAAAAAGAAAAGAAGAGAAAAAAAAAAGAAAGTGCGCTTACCTGTTTTCCTTTTGATAATTTCTAACTCCTTTCCACCAGTTTATCTAAGAATACATGAAAACTGATAGCCATAACTAGCGTGGAGCTTGCAGACTCATGTTGCTAAAAAAGTCACTTTGTTTCTTACTATAGTTTCTTCATTTATGAACATGATGGTATTAGATTATCTTGATCAAATATGAATGCTAGCTTCTTTGGAAAGAACTTTCGTGGCACTTTATATGGCCCGGACTCCAGGTTGAATGTGTACTATAAATATTTGTCCTTTTTCCAAGTTAGTGCAATTTACTGCTTCTCTCACTACTGTAAATGAAGCTTCTCTTTTATAATTCAGGCTACCAACAAAATTTTAAGTCTTACTCACCTGGATCTCTTCCACAAAAAGTAAGTGGTTTAACATAACAGTTTCTATTTTAGCATAGACAGTTTCTCAGGACTAAAAGCGAGTTTAAAAGGTAGTAGTTTCAGAAATAGCAGCAGGCATCGTGACAGACCAGGAGAAAAGAGAAACCATATGGGTGAAGGAAGACAGGAGGATGATGGAAAGGAGATGCCTCAGGTGGGTTTGATCAGTTGCTATGGTTTCTAAGGACTGTTCTAATACCAGAGGCTGGCAGCTATGGAGATGTAGGTGCAGGCTGCCTGGGGAGAACCTAAGGAAGAAATGACTATGCGCTGCTCACACTGGGTTTCAGCCTGAGAATAGTCACAGTGAAAGCTGTATAAAAAACAATCAAGAGAGTGGATTCGATGGTAAAGAAAATGATGTAGAAGAGGACATGGCAATGCTCTAGAGACCAGCCTCGTTTAGGAGAACTCCTACTCCTTGTTATCACAGACTCAGTGTACTCCCCAGGGAAATGGCATCATGGACTGACAGTCACTGTGCTTACTGAACTTTGAGTCAGAATTTCTGGGTTCAAGTCCTGGATTCCAAGTCAGTAGTTTGGCAACCTTAAGAACCATCTTATCTTTCTTCATTTCCGGTTTCACATCCATTAAATATTTGCTGAGCTCTGAAAGCTATTAATGAGGTTGAGATGAGATAATCTATAGAAAATCAGAATTTAAATTCATTCTGTTTATCTATAATGAAAGCACTCCCCCTTGCTTGCCCTATTCAAAAAAACAAAAACAAAACAAAAAACTATATGATAGGCCAATTGCTGTGAGTGATACCTTTTTATAAAATGGCTATTGTAGAACTCCAGGATCACCCAAAGTCACCATGTACCCACATCATTATATTGACTATTCTGAGCATATAGTCGTGTGGGAGCATTTTATCTGAAGGCTACTTTTATCTACAATATAAGGGAGGGACATCTGTGTTTGACAGTTTACATAAGAATGGACACCCGCATAGACACATTTACACATACTTTTTTTTTTAAATTATAGAATGCTAGGAGGGAGCCTTATAAAGAAGAGCAAATAGCTATCAGAACTTTTTTTTTTTTCAAGTAATTTAAATAAATGACAGGCATCTCTTTATAATCAAACTAGTTGTCATGGTTAGACCATATGACTGTGGTCCAGAGAGAATTTTATACAGCAAGGCTGAGTAGAACTGTATACAAGAGAGAATTTTCCATTGAAGTAGTAGTAGTTCCCTTTATCCTGCTTCCCCTAATGTAACATAAGATTGACACCATACTGTTAACTAGAGACTCTATTCACATTTACCAGTCTTCCCACTTATGTCCTGTTTCTGGTATAGGATCTCTAGGATTTCATATTAAGCTTATATATCCTATTTTCTTATTTTTTCCTCCAATTGATAACTATTCTTTGTTTTTTTTTTTAATCGTTCCTGACTTTACACTTTGAAGAGTACTAGCCACTGTTCTGTAGAATGCCCTTCAATTTTGCTTTGTCTGATGTTTTCTCATGATTAGATTGATGTTATAAATTTTTGACGAGAATACCACAAAAGGAATGATGTACCCTTCTCAGTACATGTCAGTAAGTACATGACAGTACTTATCACTGCTGATGTGTTAACTACGATCATTCGGTTGAAGTGGTATCTGCTGGGTTTCTCCATTATAACGTTATGATTTTTCTCTGTAATTAATAAGTACCTTTTTTGCTTTTTTTTTTTTAAGATTTTATGCTTTCTTAAATTAATGGTCAAGGTTGGAGCAAGTGTCATTCACTGAAGGTTGCAAAGTGTCCTGTCCTGGTGGGAAGAAGCTGTGCCCTAGAAAATGATGGAGTCATTATTTAAGTGTTTGAATAGATTTCTCTCGATCCATGCCAAAATGGATTGCCTGACATTACATTGCAGGGTTTTTAAGTCCTACCTCCAGGCAAATCTCATAGTTACTAGCAAAAATGAAAGTGTGAAATACTTTTTAATGTATATTTAACAACACATAGTCTGGTGATTGCTGATGTGTATTCTCTGTGGACTCCCTTTGCTATCAGAGGAGGATGTTAAGAGACAACATTTTTACACATTTATTCCATCTAAATCCATCACGTGTTTACTTTCTCAATATCTGTAACTGTCATCTATAACAAGATCATAAAAGTCAAATACTTTAAGTCTAACTCAAACTTTGAATCACAGGATTACAATCAGTTTTCTGGAAAAGGACAGTCCTTACTTTACCTTATAAAATTGCCCACAATTAAATGACACTAGAATATAGCCATTAAAATAAGAAAAAATATGGCTTAGTAATGGGAATATAGGAGGTAATGTTACTTTATATTCATCTTTTTGATTTAGAAATTCACATAATCGCTCTTATTTAAAGGAATTTTCATCATCAAATCCAGTGTCACGTCTGCTTGTGTTGAAGAAGTAAAATTCATGAAATAATTCCTTCATATGGTGTCATTATTTAGAAAGGGTTAAAGTACCATTTTTTGCATTTATACTGGGTTGCGCAGCACGAGTTCACGTCTTGTACTAATGTATGCTAAATAGTTGCATAGTATATAGACCATTGTTGTTAAAATAGCAGTAGTGAAGGCATTTTAGCTCACAGAGCCCCAGTGGTCTACATTTTGTTTGTTTTGACATTATTAAACTCAATCTGTTTCTCTAACTGTGACTCTAATGACTACATTTGCATGGCAGAAAAGTTTGCTTTGTGGGTCGACTTTTATTAACAGTGTTTGCATGTTGTTTTCTGCTCTTGCTCTCTGTGTTTTATGAGCAGACAAACACCTTTAGTTACTTTGAATAATTCTGCACAATCAATAAGTTTTTTTTGTGTTTGTCTTTGTTGTTTCTTTGATGTGGCCTCTAGGATGCTGCTGGCAAGGTGCTGGACCGTTGGGCCATCATGTCTAGAGAAGAGGAAATCATCACCCTTCAGCAGTTTCTGCGGTTTGGAGAAACCAAATCCATTGTAGAGCTGATGGCAATTCAGGAGAAAGAAGGGCAGGCAGTGGCTGTACCATCTTCAAAGACAGACTCAGACATAAGGACTTTCATCGAGAGCAATAATCGTACCAGGAGTCCCAGCCTCCTTGCTCACCTAGAGAACAGCAACCCTTCCAGCATTCATCACTTCGAAAACATCCCCAACAGCCTTGCATTTCTGCTTCCATTCCAGTACATAAACCCAGTCTCAGCCCCATTGCTAGGATTGCCTCCCAACGGGCTTCTGTTAGAGCAGCCAGGACTGCGGTTGCGGGAACCAAGCCTTTCAACTCAGAATGAATATAATGAGAGCAGCGAATCTGAAGTATCTCCTACCCCTTATAAGAATGATCAGACACCCAATAGAAACGCCCTGACCAGCATTACTAATGTGGAGCCCAAAACCGAGCCAACCTGTGTGTCCCCCATTCAGAATTCTGCCCCAGTCAGTGATCTAACCAAAACTGAACACCCAAAAAGCTCATTCCGGATTCACCGGATGAGAAGGATGGGGTCAGCCTCTAGAAAAGGAAGAGTGTTCTGTAACGCATGTGGGAAGACATTCTATGACAAAGGTACTCTCAAAATTCATTATAATGCTGTTCACCTGAAGATCAAACATCGATGCACTATCGAAGGTTGCAACATGGTCTTTAGCTCCCTCCGAAGCCGTAATCGCCACAGTGCAAACCCCAACCCTCGCCTTCACATGCCTATGCTAAGGAATAACCGAGACAAAGATTTAATTCGGGCCACATCAGGAGCTGCCACACCCGTCATAGCAAGTACAAAATCAAGCCTCACACTCACCAGCCCTGGCCGGCCCCCAATGGGTTTTACCACTCCCCCATTAGACCCTATCTTACAGAATCCTCTCCCTAACCAGCTGGTGTTCTCTGGGCTAAAGACTGTGCAGCCAGTTCCTCCATTTTATAGAAGTTTACTCACTCCAGGGGAAATGGTGAGTCCTCCCACCTCTCTCCCGACCAGTCCCATCATCCCAACCAGTGGTACCTTAGAGCAGCACCCCGCACCACCCTCCGAGCCAGTAGCGCCAGTCATGATGATGGCCACTCACGAGCCCAGTGCTGACCTGGCCCCCAAGAAGAAGCCCAGGAAGTCCAGCATGCCTGTGAAGATTGAGAAGGAAATTATCGATACCGCCGATGAGTTCGATGATGAAGATGATGACCCCAGTGACGCTGGAGCTATGGTCAATGACGTGAGCCAGGACAATCACTGCCACTCCCAGGAGGAGATGAGTCCAGGCATGTCTGTGAAGGACTTTTCTAAGCATAGCAGGTCCAGGTGCATTTCAAGGACTGAAATAAGAAGGGCTGACAGCATGACCTCTGAGGACCAAGAACCTGAGCGGGACTATGAGAATGAGTCTGAGTCGTCAGAGCCCAAACTCGGCGAGGAATCCATGGAAGGGGATGAGCACATTCATGGTGAAGTGAGCGAAAAAGTCCTGATGAACAGTGAGAGGCCTGACGAGAACCACAGTGAGCCCTCCCACCAGGACGTCATCAAGGTGAAGGAAGAATTTACAGATCCCACTTATGACATGTTTTACATGAGCCAGTATGGACTGTACAACGGTGGAGGAGCCAGCATGGCAGCCCTGCATGAAAGTTTTGCATCGTCTCTGAATTATGGCAGCCCTCAAAAGTTCTCCCCAGAAGGTGATCTGTGTTCTAGCCCAGACCCCAAAATCTGTTATGTGTGCAAGAAGAGTTTCAAAAGCTCCTACAGTGTGAAGCTTCACTACAGGAACGTTCACTTAAAAGAGATGCACGTGTGCACTGTGGCTGGCTGCAATGCTGCCTTCCCCTCTCGCCGAAGCAGAGACAGGTCAGTAAATCTCCATTGGCTGCTCCTGCTGGGGGTGGGGGAGGGTGCCAGTCATGTTGGACTTAACATTAAAAAGTCCAGCTTAGCTGTTTTTGATGCACTGTAAAGATTGTCCACAGTGACCACAAGATAACTAAGCTGCCATGCTCATAAAGGATTGTTGCAGTTGATGCTTGTTATGATTAAGCATGCAGAATCATATGCCATCTTACCCAGTAATGCACGCCATTTTTCTCCGTGCTCCATGTATGTGTGTGTGTATGTTTTTCCATGCATCTAGGTGTGTGAATCAGTTAACTATGTACACAGTTCCCTGCTTCCCCATGAACTTTCACTTAGAAGCCGCAGCTTCTGTTATATATATTTCTGCTTTGCCTTGTGGCTTTTTAATTAAATCAGTATATTATCTTCATACACACATATTTATCCAATATAGAAACAGAAATTTACGGATGGAAAGAACCATAGGTCCAGGACATCGAGACAGCCTGCAACTCCGTAGGTATAACCAGAAATGTTATCATTCTTACATGAGTATTTAGTGTATCCTTGAATTCTTTGAGTTATGAAAACATAAGAAGAAAATGGGACCAAATTAATTGTTAATATGGGGAAACGGTATGGCAGTGTGCGTTTATTTATTTTAGCTTCACAGTGTCTTTGAGCACATCTCTCAAATACTGTGAAGTGTCATGGGAATTATGCAGAGAAAGGGAGGCATGCATATACTTTTAGGATTAGTTAGAGTATATTATGTCCAGCCTTCAGATGACATCAGACCTTAGCTATGTAGCTGCAGCTCTGAAACAGTTGGGCTTAAACAGAAGCAGCTGGTCCTAAACCTACAATGTTCTTTTTCAGTCCTAAAGAAAATGTAATATGAATGGAATGTGTCAAGGTGGTCAGTGGTAGGGTGCTACAGTTATCCCGTGCTCGGGGCAATAAGCTTGTGAGCAGATTATTTATATAATACACAAGCACAACTAGAGTCACACACCAGTTAATTCTTCCTATTATATTGATCTGGTTTTTGGTTTTTCATGGTCTTTTAAAAATGTTTTTAGAGAAACTTTTATTACATGGTAAAAATCATTATATGTAGAAAAAACAAAATTAACTGAATTTTCCAAAAGCCACTACTAAATTCTAGTGCTTATCAATTAGATAGTGTTATATATCTGTATAACAAAACAACATATCATAAAGGTAACACTGTGACCTGCTTCTAGAATACTCTTTTATCTTCATATTTAAAAGATTAGTCTTTTTTTAAGGTTTAAAATTTTTCCCCATTGTACCAAAGTATAGTGCAAGGGGCCCAATTCATGAAAAGCAAAAATTCTGAGAAAGTGGCTCTCTTTATACAACTCAAAACATGCTTTGAAGAGAAATCTATCTTCTTAATGATTTCTCCTCACTAACCCCCTCTCCCCTACTCCCATTTATTCTGTTCTGTAAAAATGGTTTATAGTAACAAAGTTCTTTTCAGTTCTGAGTTATCATTGACAGTCCCAGAATGTGGCCAATAAGATAGCTGTAGTTTGTATAATAAAATACAATACTATACCCAACCTCTCCCTCCCAACATTTGTGAGTGACATTCATTCTTTTACATTTGAAATAGAGTACTTGTAATAATGAGGTTAATGCATCAGATTTTTTTTAAAAACAAAAATAAAAGACTCATGAAAACATGCATAAAATATTTATGGAAATGGAGTGTTTGAAGACAAGCCAAAATTTAAGCTTATTTGCATGAATTCCTATCACAGTTTTAGTTGCTTTGCTGAAAATATTACAAGTCATAACACTAGAATAAATGACTGGGACCAAAAGGCTACAACACCCGAAGCTTGGTGCTTTCATTTATGTCATATGTGTTTTTATGTCCTAGTGCATAAGGAGCTACTGTTGAGAGGGTGGTTTGTCTAAGGAAACAACACTTATTGCTAAGTGAATATCTCCCAGTTTTCTAAGGATTGGGAATTTGGTAGTTAACTAGCCATATAGAATTTAGAACAGTGTCTAGAATATTTAGGGTGAGAGGACTAGTACTAATATTCCCCTGTGTGTGTTCAGTTACACAAGAGATGGCAAACCATGTAAGACAGGTTGATGCATTTCATTTGGGTGAAATATCACATCACATCTGATCTTTTTAATTCTGGGATTTTGTCATACATGATAAATGAAGAAAAGCAAATTGAAAAAAATACTGCCAAAGGAAGTTTTATGATTCTCACTTGAAATTTTGCTTTTCAAGAGTAGTCAACTATTTTGATCCCAGGTTAAAACTTAACAAAAACTTTGATATTTTAATTTTGAATTTTTTTTAAGAAGAAAAGTGTTCATCCTTGTCAAGTCTATGACTCGAATTAACATACAATGCAAGTGTAGTTACCACCAAATAACCAGAAACAGATCCCATTGGGGTACCAGCCTCTTCCTGCATCTCAGCAGAGTGGATTCAAACGTAACTATATTCCTGTTTCAGCCTTTCATTGCCATTTCATCAACTAATGTCAACCTATAATTTAATCTATTCATGAAGCCTCTTGGATCACATCTCTGATCTACCCCTTAGACTTACCTTCCCCTTTCTTTTCACTTTTACTGCATCAGTTACAAGAACCCCAGGAATTTTGTGTCCCTGCTTTTTTCCTCTTCAATTCACTATGAAGCTAAGACAGGTTTTCTTACCTTTCTCTGAGCCAACAGACCTTCCCAAACAGAAACCATCCTTTGCCTTTTAATCCTGCTGTCCTCAGGCCCAGTTCTTTCCTCTCCCCAGAGTCTCGATTCATCCATCCTTGACTCCACAATGTCTTCCTTGTGCAAATAAAGCATTAGAAGAGATTTTGAGTGGGGCCTGAAGTGTGCAGGGCTATAGGGTTTCTAGGATGTCTGTGATAAAAAAAATAACAGAATAACCCTTTTCCTCCTGTTTATGAAAGCAGCTTTCTTGTCCATGGGCTTAGAACACCTTAGAGGAGTGATACATGGGTCTTCTTGGGTTTCTCCCACGAGGGAGTTGCATTTTTGGTCTCTAGATAAGCATGTTAATATAAGATGAAAGTAGAAAGATGTTAAATACTGTGTTTTAGATTTGGCAGATAGTTAACAGAATCTTCCAGATCTTTGCTTATGGTCTTTATAGATTTTGTAAGATCACATCGAAGGCTTTTTGCAGAGCAAGAATGTTCTTTGTCTAAATTCAGCAAAAAGGGAAGAGAGAATGGGGCACACACAAGGTTTGTGAGGACTGAGGATTCTAAGCAGTGTTTAAGTGATCTTGTTTATGCAGTTGTGAATGAGTGAGCATGAATTTAATAAATTCAAAGGCAAAGAGGACCATTTCACACTAATGACAAGGAACCAACTAATAAACACAAAAAGTCCAATCCATCCAGTCTATAGGTCGCTGTTAGAATAATTTTTAGTCTGAGTTAGAGAAGTTAAATGTAAATTATTTTCTTCATGATACAATAAGGTAATTGCTAAAGTGTCTAAGTGTGTATTGATAACATTGTGTAGCATCAGTCCTGAAAGTCTCTAAACACCCTTCCTTTCTTCTTGATTTACATCATGATTTTCTGCTATTAAGATGCTGTTCTGTCAGGGAACAGGAAGTTGTTGCTCCAGTTTTGAAGTATTCACATGGAAAACTCCCTGGGCAGACGAAGTTATAACTAACTATCCTAGATCCTATGGTGTTCATAAGGGACATTTTCTCAAAGACAGGGTGACAGAATTAGCTTGGCCTAATTTGCCTTTGGTCATAGTCTCATCCTCTGCTTTGAATTTTGATCCCCAGGAGGACCGATTGGCCATGGGTTACCTGTAGTTAAGGGAAGCCTATTAATAAATTGCATTTGGTTTTTATTCAGAGAATACAGACATACATACCCTCTGTCGTCCTCCCTGAAATTTCTTGTCATTTACTAATATGTTAAAATCTATTTACATCTGTTTTAGTGGTTGGCAGTTTTAAAACTCTCTTCACTAGAATGAAGACTTTCTACAGAGAAACTAGATGATTCACAAAGAAAGAAATATTTACCTCCTTTGTTTTTCATTTTATCTGAGTTTCACCATCTTTATTCCTCTCTTACTCTGAGAATAGTGGTCACTAATTGCAAAGTTAGTCTTAAATTTTATCAGGTAAGTATATATGTTTGATCTTCAAGGTGTAGGAAAGGTGATTCAGCCCCATGAATAAATTTAAAAACAAAATAATATTTGCTTAGGATGATTTATAAATAAATATGAGGCAACTATTGGTGCCAAGTGTGAACTTTCTCTTTGATTGCTAGTTAAATCAGTCCAGATTTAAACATGTAAACTTCTTGATTTGTATGGAGTAAGACATCTGTATTTGGTTTATTAAAACCTGCTGATGTTTCCAGAACTAAATTTGTTCATCTATAGGCCTCTGGGTAGCTATAGCTAAAAAGCAAAGATGTATAGTTTTTGCTCGTCTGATTACCTGACTTCCAGCCCTGTACAGGTGTGCAGGAATAAATTAACATGAGCTACCTTTGATGAGCCACTGCATACATTAACAATAGAGGTGAAGATGCGAAAACATGCTACCTGCCTCCTGTTATCACATCAGCAGCAACATCCATCTTTCCCATCATTCTCTATGTTTGGGAACTTACAGAGAACTTTTCTAAAGAGAGATTTTCAGTAAATACACATGATTTCACTAGGCAATACCTCCAAGAAATGAGTCACTTAGCATCAATTCAAGATAACTATTAGTATATTTGCCCTAATATAATTAGCTGTCAAATACAGCCTGTTAATCCTCTCCAAATACAAGAAGAGAACGTTTTAAGGTATCAGTGATTTATTTCATTTCCTATATTTTTGCCAATTAAACTGCAAATCTCCTTTCTCAGAATTCTCTTATGAAGTGAAGCAGGTCCTCTAACTTTTAAACGTTAAGGAAGAGATTTTTTTCTCTTACTACTCTATTTGGTTTCACAATAGAGCCAGCAGATCAATAGGTCTTTTGTACTTATCTCCATTACTTTCCATCAAAGGCAAACAAACAAAATAAATCCCCCTTGTGAGTGATTGCTAGTTGCCCCCCCCCCCCATGAAAGTTTGTGGGTAAAATAAACTTCGGTGTCATTTCTGTCTCTGGGGTTCCTTTTTATATACTGGGAGAAGAACAATAAGCAAAACAGCCTCCTAGTATCGTGGGGAGAAACTCTGTCAAGCCTAAAGTGAGCCTCCCATCTTCCTAATGACCGCCTGCTGGCCCAGCTGGATATAAGACAAGCTCATTTAAGCCTCTGCTGACCTTTCACTCCTCCACTCTAAGAACTATACCAGTCACTTCCACCAAACTGCCTACAAAATAGACAACAGAGCTAATGGCAGGCGATAGACTTCCTTATCATGATACAAAGAGATTTTTACAAATTTTTGTTGGTGGGAGTTACATTAAATCTCTTGTGGCTACATTAACTTCATTGTACAGATTCTATATACTCTTTATTCTTTCCTCAAAAGCAACAAGCTACTGCTCTTGCCAGCATTATCTTAAAAATGTAGGCAAAAATAGCATTTTGAGCAGAACATACATAATGAGTACACAGGCAGTATTTTTCTTGATTACACCACTTTGAAAATGTCATCTTGATTCTGCCTCTCTCGGGTCCACTACCATCTATCTGATCCTCTGATAGACTTTATTTGGTGTGACTCTTTCTAATACATAATTATTCATTTGAGATATTAATTTTGGTAGATAATCTTCTTTAAAAAAAAAAAAAAAAGGCTGTTTCCCACCAGGAAGCAGGTTGTAAGACTGCACATGCACATTAACATTCACTTGTATCAGTTGGTTCTCTCTTAGGTGAAAGTCTCTCTCACTATAAGTGGTTGTTCATTGTTGTGCTAAGAAGAAGGGAGACTTTTCTTTCTCTGTTGAAATTTCACAGTAAAGTTTGGGCTAGATCGCATTTCTTATTTCTCTTTTAAAAATCCTTCTCAGAAATAATTTAATGTTTCAATGTTTTTGCTGTAAGACTCCTACTAGTTTTAAATAAATGAATGTGGCAGAATATGAAAGGAGTTTGCACTTGCCAAAAAATTACAGTGTCATAAAAAGGGGATTTAGTAACTTTGATTCTCAAGTGCCAAGATGTGTGTGTGTGTCAGAGAGAAGCAGGCTGAGGAAAGAGGAAGAAAGAATACTTTTTAGGAAAAGACAGTTTTCTTCAGTTATTTAACATAAAACTACACTTTAAAAAAATACATAGATTTTATGTTCTAATGCAAGCTGCTTGAATTAAAACAAGAGTTGTAAATTCCTGGTAAAAAGCTGTTATGCCTGAAGTGTTAGTGATCTTAACTCTAGTACTTTATGGAGTTTATTACGTCTTTTATTAACTAGGGGTGAAAATGTTACCCAATTCAAGTTTAATTCTTTTTCTTGCTTGCTCTAATTATTTTGACTTTACCTTGGGAAAAAAGAAAAGGCAAGTGTTGCTAACTGAATATATGTAACTGATGCTTCAATTTTGCTATTGCATATATCAATTTAAATTATTACCAGCTATTCAAAAATTATGCTAACATTATAATCTAAATGCATCTACATAATGTATATGTGTGTTTATACAGAAACACCCATATAAATGAGAATATCAAAAGATAGATCATCCTAAATTGCCAGAATAGATATCTTTATCTTGGAAGGTAATGTATAAAGTTACTATGTCTCATTGATGGGAAATAACAAGATTTTTGTAAGTAAAAGGAGACAGATTTGGGCAATGAGAACAACAGACCTTCAGAAGGAAGCCTCTTTGGTCTGATGGCCAGCTGAGGGGAGCTGCTCTAACTCTGCTGCCTTTTTAGTCCGGTCTGTCGCTGAGGGGGCACTGGTGGGTCAGTTCGCTCACTAGTAATTGTGTTTTACAGACTTCTAAAGCAATTGGCTCAGTCAGTCCCAATTCAATAAAAGTGGAGAGCAAGAGAGAGAGCACTTTTGTTCTATTTTTTACTTGAAATTATTTCATTCAGCAGTCTGTCTTTTTTATTACCAGGACTTGACATTAGCACTCCAAGCTATATTAGCATCCATTTCAGCAGTTCAGTAATGGTATTAAAAAAACACTTAACTTCAACGGTGAATGGTTGTATGACAGTACCATAAAAAATCCACATTAAAAAAAAAAAAAAACTCATGTATTTGTCCCAGCAAATTATTTTTCACTTGTTTAACCACTTCAAAACTATGTTCTCATGATGGGTATTCACGAGGACCTTCTTGTTCTCAGAAGCAGCCAACGGAAGTACTCTCTTGATTGGGGAACTAGGGAAAGAGGAAAGGGAAGAGGAGAGGTAAAAGTGCTGTTTACCCTGTAGTTAGATTACCTTCCATTCATCAGCAGAGATGGAATTGGCAACCTCAGGGCACCCAAGGTGAAATTCTTGGATCCTCATGCATGTCTGGGATTTGATTTTGAACCCAACCCTCTCCAAACTTGGGAGCAAAGCCTAACTACCTTGGCACTGTAGTGAGCTCATAAATGACTACATTAGGTTCTAAATTTTGATTAAACATTCAGTAATTAATCAATGGTAGACATGAAGCAGTTGGCAAGGTCCAGAGCTGCAAAATGTTTAAGACATAAAACATTACGAAGTAATTAGAATATGCTCCTTCAAGAGAAGGATTGCCTTCAATAAAGAGGTAAATGATAGCATCCTGTTTATTGTGGACGTAGGCAGCCAGAGCAATATGATAAACTGCTGGAGATACACATATCAGTAATCATCCACATTATTAGTGCCATTAATCATAATTCCAAAAATATGACAGCAGCAGCCAACTTTTTGACCAATTTTGCTTCTGCCTGTTGGCCATTATGACTTAGCTAATAGACTGCAGAGCTCCTGTGCGTGGCAGTTTGCATTGAGAATGGAAGGTTAATTATATTTGAGCTGCTGATTTCCTCTCTCCTTGGAAAAGGCTTAGCACTTTGACAATCCCAGGAGCTTGCTGTTGTTAAACCAGTAAAAGTAGTTTATTGAAATTTTCTTTGTTGGTCAGGAATGAGGAGATGTTTCAAATGAGATATAAGCGCCAGGCTGGGATAGCCACTAATGTTTCTTACTCCAGAGTGATCCTTGGGCAGCAAGATGAACTCAGTGGTTTCTTTAGATCACTTTGCTCTCTCATTTCTCTTCTGCAGACAGGTAAACATCTCATTACTACACAGTGATACACCAGGAAATCCCGCAAGATTAGAGGTCTTCTCGATATATACATGTAGGACTAAGAAGCTGGGAGTGGTTAAGAATATTGGGAGAAATAAGCATGTCTTTAATATGAAATTCTGCTTCAGCTATGCTTGTGGGAATGAAAGTAAAAAGAATATCACAAAAATCACCCGAATGTTTCTAAAAATTGAAATGTTTAGTAGCATAGGTGCATTGGTGGTTGATTAACTGAAGTTTTCATGTTTCAGCTGACAGTTTTAATATCATTTAACCAAAGACATAAATTAGATTTTGCACTTCCTTTTGTTTGTGTATCTTAAGTAGTTTTGTTTTCAACATAAAATAAATTCTAGATAAGGCCGTAGCTAAATATTAATAGTCTATAAAAATATTGTCTACAAAATTTTGTCCCCTCCTCTGGGGAACTCATACATCCCTAATGTTATCTTTTTAAATGGTCATAAATTAACCATTTTAATGATAGAAACACATTTTGAATATTTAGTCTCAGGAAGCATTTCCTTTGAAAAAGATCTCAGAAAGAAATTGATGTTCCATGTTGTACATATTAGAAAAGAAAACTTAGTTTTAAAGTGACAGAAAAATTTGAATATCAAGAGAAACATGCATTCCTATTATTTTGGGAATGTGTATTCTAAACTTTGTAATTCAGGCTATAAATCACGGGATGGAAAAGATCTGAGGCTTGGTTCATCCACAGTAAATATAAAATTCACAATTCTTACCTCGGATTTATTTAAATCTTTAAAGATGCCAGCATTCATGGCTTTGATTTTTCTTGCCCAACAGTGGTAGTAAGCTGAGCACCATACGAACTGCCTGACTGAGAATATTTCCAAATGCTGTGAAAACATAATCCTATTCACTGTTACACTCAGTGTCTCACATTGCAGTGCAACAGGTACCTATTGAATAATCAGCACCCCGGAGAAGCCTTATGTGTCAGATACAACTCAAAAGTAAAACGGTTAGGGAACAAGGCTGTTGGATGTTAATACTACACTTAACCTGAGCATCCAGCATGCACATTTTCATCTACCAATCTGCTTTCCCAAATGCCATCGCAACATTAACATTTTTTATGCATTCCACAGCAATGACAAATTGTTTTCTAACTGTAGCGCCAGATTTAGTATGCGAAAGACACGTTCGCCTCTGCCAACAAACCAATAATTCTCACTAACATCTTCAGAGTTACAACATTTATAAAGTTGCAAAGTGGAGTAAACAAACCATCTGTTTGGCTTTTCCATATATGTCATGCTTTCTTATTAGCATATTACGATTCATTTAGTAAACAAATTTGGTGATTTCGTTCACGTCAAAGTTAGGTCGGAAGCTTGAAGATGATTAACATTCCTGGGACAGGCACATTAATACGTTGCTTCCTCGGCAAAGTTAAATGGCTTCTCAGGAGAATCGCCCCTTGTTGACAAGACAAGACTGTCAATTTTGTTTGCCTGCCACATTAGGGGCCATGAGGGGATGGCAGGCTCTGAGAGAGGGGAGTCATGTAGGCAGCATAATTCACTGTGAATTGAGAAAAGAAGTCTAATTCTGATAAATGGTCGACCCCAATACATCCTACCTGTTATTACAACAGACGTGCCGTATCTGTGCAGTAAATTAGCTAAACCCCTGAAGAGTTTGGTGGAAGCTTATCTTCAAGTGAATAATTTGAATATGGAGGGAACTGTCTGCGTGACCAGTATAGATGATTTGTTTTGTATTGTAAGGGATTGAAGCGACTGAATTTCATACTTTTAATTTGCAAGAATTTGCTTAGCTTTTATATCTTGCATTTAATATGTCCTTCGTTACCTTTTTTTTTTTTTTTTTTTTTTTTTTTTTTGAGTTTTGGTCACTAGAATTTTACATTGAATTTTTTCCTCAGCTGGGGATGGTTTTCAGATAATTCTGGAGAGAATTTTAAATAATAGCCTATAGAAAACTACTAGTTTTACAGAAATACATACTATCAAAAGTATCATTTAATTTGCAGGACTGTAAGCATCCTACCATTAATAAAATGGTAATATAAAAATTTTGAGGAGTTAAGGACAACTGATAGTGTTGTAGCAATCCAGACAGGAACAGAATTAGTGAGGGGCTGGGGTTTTTCTTTTTCATTTTCTGTCAATCTGGATAGCAGTTTTACATTTCTATGCAGGAATATTATTGACCCAATATCCCACAGTACACTCAGACCTGGCATCTAGATTTCCCCAGATTAGATATAAATGTATCTATCTCCATATGCATATACATACATACGCACACATACACATCATATAAATATCTGCTATGTAAATATCATTTAGATCATTCTGGATGATATAATTTTAAAAGTCTGTGTGTGTGTGTGTGTGTGTGTGTGCGTGTAGTGGCAGAGGTGAGCAAGAAAATACAGGCGAAAACTAATTCAAAATGGAGCCTCAATTCCTTTGTAATTGGAGGCATTGTAATTAATTATCAAGTATTTTGTTTCAATTCCCTAAGTTTAGAATGGCTCAAACCTAATTAAGAATTAAGAGTTAGATGTTGGACTTGTCATGTAACTGACAACTTGATTCACTACTCAATTTTGACTGCTATGTTCTGGTTTTCTCATTTGGGCATGAGACTATTTTAAAGAAAAAGTTCCTTCCCTATACCTCAAAAGTTAAAACCTGAAAACACTTTTTCTATTAAATATTTTTTATTTTAACTTTTATGGGTTAAACATTGCATTAAGTTGTACAGGACATTTGAGCAATTTTGGAAGAGGAGATCTGAGAAAAGAAAAGCCCGAGACAGGACTTACTTTCTCTCTCTAAAGGACTCTTGCATTTACTTGACTGTGTTTGATGAATTTGGTATCTTCTGTGGTTGCATGGCAAAGTTTTTTTTTTTCCTTTTTTTAACTGAGAAATAATTGACCTAAGTTTTCAATAAAGAAACTGAAAAAGACTGGTAGTCTACTTTAGTCCCGTTAGAGTACTTCCACTTAGCATTTCAAAAAATAAGTTTAGTGTTATGACCCCTCCTATGTAATATAGGCTTCATTACTTTTTACTTTTAAGGGTCTTCCAGAGGCTTTTGGTAAACTCACAGTGTGGAAGGTGTAGGAAAGAGTGCAGAGGGTCAAAGGAAGCATAGCCCGAAGTATAAGACTATTTTATGCTCTAATTATATAGCATTGCTTTGCACCATACTGAGGTATTAATACATCAGAATCACTGTCTGCTGTATTACCACTGTATTTGCTTGAATGTTCTATTACATGCCTCCAATATTGGGATCATTGTTTTGCTTTCTACGTGTATTTTGGGGAAAATCTTAAGCTTCTTAAGACTCATGCATATTATTGATTGAAAGCAAATAGATGTACTTTTAAGTATCTCTTATGTACAAAGCCTTCTACTTTACTGCAGGAGACTTGAGGTTGAATCAGATTTAGTTTGTGTTCTTGAAAGTGACCTTCTTGGGGCTAAATTTTGGACCACTCTTCTTAATAAGTACTACAGTGCTCATTAAGGACAGATCCCTATTAAAACCAGATCCTTACCCTTTCTACTTATGAAGTCATTTTCTCTCTCTGTCCCAGTCATTTGTGTGTGTGTGAGAGGAATCTACTTCTGCATACTGCTATTGCCTACCAAATCAAAGCAAGTAGAAACAGCTTTCACATACTGTTTATATTCTTGTAAAATATTAATTCTAATATAATATAGATTTGTGTTAATGATTATGTTTCCCTCTTGTCTGGAGGTAAATATTCAAAACACTTGGTTTATTTTCTAGAAAAACCATCTCTCTCTCTCTCTCTCTCTCTCTCTCTCTCTCCCTCTCTCTCCCTCTCTCTCCCTCTCTCCTTCTCCCTCTCTCCCTCTCTCCCTCTCTCCCTCTCTCCCTCTCTCCCTCTCCCCTCTCTCTCTGGAACCCTAAATTAGTTCTTTCATGGATTCTTTCTTCCACTTATTAAATACAACTGTATATTGCTTCTTCTAGTAAAGGGTCCTTCTCCTTTTCTAGCACTCTCTTGTCTTCCTCCCATTTTAGGGTCCTCGACTCCGATAGTCAGTAGGGGGATGAGTTGTTTCTGAATCTCTTCCATCCTCCCTTTCTTTTGTATCTTTAGCTTTCTGATCCAAGTAAACTTGTGAATTGCTATTCCCCCTAGGTCTTTGCATCTCCTCATGAGGACAGTGTTTTATGATAGTTAATGATTTAGATGGACTGATTCCAGAGTCCGACAACAGGTCTCTGTTAAAATCAAGTGCCGCCTTTTGTCCATTCTACGGAGGCTGGACCTAACCTCTTGAAAGGCAGTATCGGTACTCTCAGAAGAAGTTAAGTCTTTCTTCTTTACCTCCTTCTCTTGTTTTTCCTCTTACTACTCCAGGAATACGGTGAGTTTGTTAGAAAATCTCAAAGCCCACTATCATAAACCCCGAGACTTTACACAGCCCATCCTTCCCATCCCCACTTCAAGTGTTTTGCATATGGTATTTAGGAGGATTATTAAACAAAAATGAAATAGATTAAGAAATGAACATAAAAGAATCAATTCTCTTGAACTGTGGTTGCATAATGGAAATCGACTACCATGAATGAACCCGTGTACTGAAGTTATGAACAGCAGAGCTAATGCACTGCCATGAGTTCATCTTTATTATTGCATTACACCTGAATCAATTGATAAAGTACCTTTTTTTTTAAGCAAAGGATGGCACTTAATTGAATAAAAGTCAATGTAATTATATTAGCAGAGGCCAACAGTACTGCTGACAGCGGAAAAGGGACACTGTTGAACAGAGTGCCAGAGCTGGTCTACACATTTCTGCACATCGTTTGGTTGACAGATATTGAGGGCTGGTACATCATCTAATTAGATTACAGATTTCTATTGCTGTAAGTGAGAAATGAAGAGAAACATCTCTTCCTGGTAACATATCGGTGAAGATGTGTGATTCACAAGTCATTTTAGGAAAGATGTGTCCATCTGGGTGATCAGTGTGTCCTTTTGTCAATGTTAATTTATTCTTCCATATTCAGTGTGTCTTGCTATGACTGCTGTGTATCTGGCTGCTGTTTTCTCAGCAGTGAATCTAGGAAGTGGTAACTGCAGATGTGTGAGAAGCAACACAGAGTTCTAGATTACAGTCACCATAAAATGTGTTTGTAGAATTAGGAAAGCAGGAGGGTGTTAAAAATAATAAAAAGAGAAGGGTGGGGTTTCGTGAACGGCCTATGGTTGGCAGATTGTTTTATCAACAGTAATAGTACAGTGTAACTGCATTTCCACATTCTTGTAGTAACTCAGTTGGTGTCATACCCACATGTCAGGGTAAAGATTTCGCAGGAGGTATTTCTTGCACTCTGCTTAGCAACCTGCACTTGATATTATATGCCATCTGACACCACAGAAATGGGGAGTGACTGTGTCAGACCAGGGACTGTGGGGACAACTTCTGTTTATCATTCACATGTCCGTACACTGCATGCATCTGTGTAGAACTCATTTATGGATGATGCTGATGCTGTGAATTTGGTTTATCTTAATTTGATTAATGATTTTTGGATTATGCAGCTGATCTGAAAATCATCAAGACAGCATCTGAGATGATCGCTTATGACAGAAAATGATTTTGTGATCAGAACAATTTAAATCCCTATTTTATTGTTTAAGTTTTTTTAAACCAGATGTCTAGAATGTGAATTTGTTTTCTCTCTCTCTCTCTCTCTCTCTCTCTCTTTCTCTCTTTTTCTCTCTCTGTCTCTCATTCTTGCCTTCTTTTGTGATCGATTTAGCAAAAGATTAGAAAGCTGATCTTATTATCACAAGGTAAGCTCAGCCTTCCTAAGTGCAGTGTGGAGAGGGCTGTGCCCCTCTTCCCCATAAAACCTAGAGCACTATATATATTGTCTTGTGTGGAAAGGTGGAAGTCTTTCTCACCTTTCTTGTCTCTGAGGCACATACCTCTCAACCACCTCTAAAAAATATTAGCCATGCTTGTCACCAAATAGAGTGACTCAATTTGGTCTTCGGTATTTTTTATTTATAATCGGGAGGTTTGTTGAACTTTATACTGGCCATTCTATGTTATTTCTATTATCACAATGACTTCTCCAAGATGTAGAGCTTCTGCCATTATTGAGAAGCTTGATGTATCTGTATATATTTACTGGTTTATTTTTTGGAAGGGTAGCCATCAATTTAGGTACTTGTCAAACATGTGGGCCTTTGCAGGTGGAGAGAGGTATATGCCCAAGGGCACTTTAAAAATAAATGGGGGATGTAAATACTAAAGTAATGATTTCAGATAGATAACAACATATCAGGTTTTGTAAAGCATGACATCCCTGTGGATGCTCTGGGACAAATCCTGTCTTTTTTTTACACAAGCAAAGCACTCAGTGAGTAGAGTAAAAGTTTTGCTTGTCTAAGAAGTACGGTTCCAATTGTTAAAATACAGGGACTATATGTTATTATTGTGCTTGATTTTTTTTTTTTTGTATTTATTGTGTGGGGGTTTTTTTCTTTTTGTCCCTTTGAGTTTTTCTCTGTTGTTTAGTGTGATTTTTCTTTTTAAAGAGTGGGTGGGCTTTATTTTTAAAAAAAAAAAAAAAAACACAATATCTGTTTTTCAGCTTTTGTTTTAAAGAATTAAATTTGAAAAGTTGATTGCTTAATGAAAACATTTTCAACTCTAAAATGTGGCAACTTCTGAAAATAAATGGATTTTACTATTAGATTTAGCTGAGATCCCGATCATTCCAAGAAAAGGGATTTATGTTAAAGGGTCTATAACCCTACTCTAAATTGCGAATTTATTAAGCTAATTTTTTCTTACCTAAAACTTGAAGTGTAGGAAGATGACAGGCAAGATTTCATTATTATTATTATTATTATTATTTTTTGAAATTAATCATATATTATCTGGACTGTTTACTTCAAAAGAAATCCTTCTATACATCTAAATAGTGTTTGCTGTAGAAAAAAAATTCTGTTTGTTTTTAGGTAAATTGAAATTATTCACTTTAGACAAGCAGAAAGTTCCCCTTCTTTTTATCCTACTTAATATATATTCTAAAATCTCTGCTATGAGATTCTCTGCAGCTGGTGCTGCCACATAGTAAAACCAACAACAATCATTGAGAAAAAGGTACATGGGTTTGCATTCATCCTACCATTGAAGAATTTTAGTCTCTTATAAAAATTATGTTAATGAAAAGCTCCCCTTATTGCACTTCCCACCACCACTTACTCCCAAATCCTGAAGACTAGAGAAATGTTTGCTTTTATAATGGTGCAATTAGCAGTGAATGTGCTTATTTGATGCCTCCTAAAAGCCGAATCCATTTTAAAATGCTCTCCTTTTTCTCACCCCTCCCTCCTCCCTCTACACCTGCCCTCCCCCCTTCCCTCTTGTTTTCCTAGACACAGTGCCAACATAAATCTGCATCGTAAACTGTTGACCAAAGAACTCGATGACATGGGCCTGGACTCATCACAGCCCTCCCTTAGCAAGGACCTCCGGGATGAATTTTTGATGAAGATCTATGGAGCCCAGCACCCCTTGGGGCTCGACATCCGGGAAGATGCCTCCTCTCCCGCAGGGACGGAAGACTCCCACCTGAACGGGTATGGGAGAGGCATGGCAGAAGACTACATGGTCCTTGACCTGAGCACCACCTCCAGCCTCCAGTCCAGCAGCAGCATCCATTCCTCCAGAGAATCCGACGCAGGCAGTGACGAAGGGATTCTTCTTGACGACATTGACGGCGCGAGTGACAGTGGGGAGTCGGCACACAAGGCTGAGGCCCCTGCCCTTCCCGGCAGCCTAGGGGCTGAAGTTTCGGGATCTCTGATGTTCAGCAGCTTGTCCGGAAGCAATGGTGGGATTATGTGCAACATTTGCCACAAAATGTACAGCAACAAGGGGACCCTGAGAGTGCACTACAAAACTGTGCATTTGCGAGAAATGCACAAGTGCAAAGTCCCCGGTTGCAATATGATGTTTTCCTCTGTGCGAAGCCGAAATCGGCACAGTCAGAACCCTAATCTCCACAAAAACATTCCCTTCACTTCAGTAGATTAGTCTCAGAATGGACACTACAAATGCCAGCTCTCACCAGATGGCCTACATATTTGAACTGCCATAGACAGTGTGTACTTTGTGTGTATGTGTGTGTGTGGGTATACACATGTATGCCTCTGTGTATACCCACACACACACATACATCTTTTCTTTAGATATAACAAGATAAACACTAGGTGCTTTTGAAATTTCTTTTCCTTTATAGTTTTGGAAAAGGGGTGGGATTTTTTCATTTGGGGTGAAAACAAAGTACCCTTTAAACACACATACACACACACATAAAGCGTCAAAGTAGCCCAAATTTTGACAGTATAATAATTCTTGGTCCTCTCCAAAGAGACAGTTTGTTGTACCCATGACTGTTGCCTGCAAAAAAAATAAAAGGGAAAAAAAAGAAAAAAGGAACTTCTTAATAGTTGTCTTTTGTGAACTTTTAAGGTTTTGAGAGAATCTTCAACTAAAGCATGGCAGATTCACTTGTAAATATTTAGCCTTGAGAGGCCAATGATGTAAAACAATTGTATTGATGTTGTTTAACTCTTTTGTTTAATTTTTACAGTTACATTCAGCTGTTAGATACGCAGAAAAAAAAAATAGTTTGCTGGCTAGCTCTATTCATTTATGTTAGCATTAATGCACATTTTTTTTTTTTTAAACCGACATGGTCTTGTTTTTACTACCTGCTAGATATAGAGATAAAGAGGTGCTGGCATGCTTTACAGCACAGATCTGATTTTTTAAAATGTCCTGTACTAGTACATAAATCCAGTCATGCACTTTTTTCATACACTACAAGGGGATGTGTAATATCCATGCTTTTTTATCCTTAAACTATTGCCATACTTCAAGTAAGTGTCTTTTTAAAAAAAATTCACTTGTATAAAAATGGTCTGGTCAGTATAGGGCACAAATGCCAAACAAAAGTATTAGTGTTAACACAAAACTGCCAACTTTGCACAAGTTTCCAGAAAAGAAAATACAATTAGTCACTCAACATAACCACAGGCCAATTTGTCGGCCACCAGAAAACCGCTTTAAAAAAAACACTTGGTGATTCTTTCAAGTGCCGAATGTTATTAGAATCAACATTGCATCCTTCTTGCTTATATGTTAAGTTACATAAAAGGAAAACAAAATTATGTGGTGTGAAACAGCCAAGGCATTTATTCTTTAGAGGCAGGATAATATTTCAGGATACAAAAGTCCAAATTACTCACTATGGAACAAAGCTGAATACAGTAAAGGACCTTACCCTTATCCTTTAAAAAGAAAGAAAACGTCTGAACTGGGCTAGTCTGTTGTATGACTGCCTAATTTGTTGCAAGTTTTTCAGTAGTCTATGATTCAGGCCTGTTTGATAGACAAGATCAAAAGACATTTTATTTGGAAGCTTTGAAAACATGTGCTGAACTTGAATTGAGCAACACTTCTTTCTGAAAAGCCAGAGAAGGGGAGTTTTAAAACAGGATCTCTCACTGTTTAGTGTTTTGCGTTTCCCCACACGATTTGTCAGAGAGAAATGAAAGCAAGCCTAAAACCAAGCAATTGAGAGTGAGAAAGAGGGGGGAGATGATTCTCCAAACCTTTTTGTTTTGTTTTGTTTTGTTTTGTTTCCGATGTTTACACATGTTGCCTGAGCTGGTTAACCACATCGGCAGCCTCAGCTACCACAACATACTGACGAAATGATGATATTTACTCAAGTTCAGTCTGCAGCCAAAACCATGAGGGTATGCATTGCAGACTGTGTTTTGTTTTGTTGTCTTTTTTTTTTTAAGTGAGTGGGGGGAATATTTTGTCAAATAGTACACAATAATTTCAAGAGAATGCATTTCTTTTCTGCATTTAATGGCCTCAGACATTTCTCATCAATCTAAAGTTAGAAATACCCCCTTTGTTTTAACTCTTCATGTCATTTCCATTTTTCATGTTTTGTAATTATTTTTTCTATGTTCACATCAGCATTCACTTCCGTTAAATTTGCCAAAGGAAACTGTTAATATGTTTCTGTTGTTATTATTATTCCTATAAGATTTATTGTACCTCACAGTATTTATTGTTTCCAAAAGTAAGCATCACTAGTTGAGGATTCAGTATTTTTATTTGTGAAAATTTCAGAAACAATGGATTCTTAAAGATAAGCTAGATGTGTCTGGGAGCTTTATCTTTTCATCTCCTTCAGAGGATACTATGGGGTTCATTTAATTCTTCATTTGTTCTACAGTGAGGAAAGACCAAAAGTACTTTCAGTACAAAAGAAACTTTATTAAACACTATGTCTCTTAAATGACAAATGTTTACGGTAAAAAGCTGAGGAATTAGTAATAACCATTTTTGTTTTATTGTACCTTTGAATTCCCCAAAGTCTTAATTGCTTTATTTTGGTGTTGTGTTAAATTGAATAGACAGAGATGTTTTCCTTTGTTTTATACCATATAAGACTCTGTACAGTTTGTTTGTAAGAGATTGAACTAGAATAATGAAAGTTTGTTTGCAAACATTTTGGTCCTCTTAGCGTTCTCTGTGTTGTGCTGTTGCCCCATTACCAAATAATTCAACTCAAAAAGGGTGGAAAAAATATTTTTAGCATCCCGACAAAAGATGGATACACTAGCTTTTGGGATGTGCATAGACAGATTACACCCATTTTAGATTATAAACATTTGTCAAATATTATGAAAATAATATTTTTATTTCAGTGATTTTTTTAGAAGTTACACTCTTGGTTGAGATATTTGAACTCCTCTTGTACAGAATCAAAGTTTCGTCTATTTAATGTCAACTGAAAGGTTACATAGCCCTATTGGCTGAAGTCATAGCTGTCAGCAGGTCACGTCAGCAAATGAACCAGGCATAGAACTAATGCTTGCTACTTGCCACAAACCAGGCTAATGTGGCTAGCCAGTTAGAACAAGTTCCGAAGCAGCAGGATTCTCAAAGCAGAATTTCCTTGCCCGAAAACATGAATGTGTTCGCCTGCATTCTGTCAGAGAAATGGGCACGAATTCTGGACAACCTGCCCTTTTTAAGTATCTCACCTCTTTACTACTACTCTTGTGCCTCAAATGCCCAAATGTGATGGTGGCCTTTAAATGAGTGAATAACATTTTCCAATAAAAAGCGTATTTGCTTAAAAGGGACAGGGAGAGTGGCTAGAAGTGGTGCATAACAGGTAAAATCATGAAATGTACAATGCTTTTAGTCCCAAGTTGTTGGTTGTTCTTGGGTGTGCACCTGAGTGGTATTTTCACTTAACTACAAACTTAAGATGGTGATCCCACAGCTTATTTGCAAACAGGAAGAATGAAGAGATCAGCATTTTAATCATTGAGCCCTTCATCTTTACCCATTCCTGCTCATTTATTTGTTCACAGGAGATTCCTATTGTGAAACAGTTTCTCTAGCTTCATCCATTCTACGCTGGCTGAAAATTAATAAGGATCTGGTTTTCACCTAGGCTGCTTTTCCCCATTCGATTGATTTTAACCAGAGTTTTGTCACAGGTACAAAATTAGGCAGTATTATTAACGTGCATGTTCACTAGCTGATGTTGAAAGTTACTGTTTTGATCATTTTAAACTATGTTTTCTTTAAAATATCATAAAGGTTTAGTCTGCTTTAGGGAATATCCGCATGCTGTGGAGAACAGCAAAGAGCAGGAGAAAAGATAGGTAATAAGTAATTCGGTTTTAGAAATGTGATAAAAAGCTTGACACCCTTTGTTCTGCTATTAATTGTTTTGAAATAATTTATCCCAGTGTAATGCATTTCAAATCTTAGTCCAGCTGCCTAGTTCACCCTGATGCCTTTTAAAGGTTTAGAGGTGTAAATATTTTCCTTCTCAACATGACAAACATATTTTTTGAACGTTTTTTAGCACAATGGTGCCACTGTTTTTGTAGTGAGATTCCTTTGGTCTTGAATTTCCAGGCCCTTCCAGTAAGAGGAGAAAGGCACTTAACTGGTTAACAGCCCAATTAGTGTATTCATTGCTCTTTTTCAAAAGCTTTGATTAGATCAAGAATGGGCTGTTCCAGAGGCATTCTCCTCATTTTACTCAGGAGAAACCATGCATTAGGTTCCCACCAAATAAAATAAATATGACCTTTTGTTCCTCGTCCTCTGCACACACCCCAGATGTGGGCCAAGCAAATGAGAGTGGGGGCCCTTGGCAATTCGAACATAAAGAAGCTGGTAACCAGGTGGAGACAGACATGCTGCTAACTGCTAATGGTTGACCTGAGCAGTCCCGATTTGTACTTGGTCTGTTGGTGTTGTGTTAGCTTGACTAACAGAGTAAATAAAATTCAACTGTAATAGAACATGCTGCATTGCAATTAAACACTATGCAGAAGAAACTTAATTCTTCCTATCAACACACCCCTTTGCTAACAACTTTCTAAAAATTATGTTTAATGACCTTTATTTTTTTTAAAGCACTTCTGTTCCCCCAAATTTGGAATAGTTACCCTAAAGGATTCTGTTTTTCCCCCTCATTCCCTTTTTTTTTTTTTTAATGGGAGAGGGTCTCAATGAGCAAGGACGGCAATAAAAGGCGGGTGCCAAAAAGATGGGAAGGAATCAGCTTTTGCAAAAGCCGGAGAGATGAGTAAGGGATACTAAGTAGAGGATTGGTACCTGCCCCGTTTGGGGGTAGGTAGAAAAAATGGTTAATGCACTGGAAGTGTTCATTGAAGAGAAAAGTCTGGTACAATTCTGCTTAGCAGTGGTTGAGAGCATGTAGACATGGTGCCCCATGGTTCTCCCCATGACCAGGTACGCCACCGAACCCTAGTCTGAGGAAGGGGGAGGAAGGCAGGGACAGCTGCATGGAACAGCTCAAGTTCCATAGGGTCAGGAGAGCCAAGAAGGAGGTAGTTGTGCATTTTTTTTTTTCTTCTTTTGGACTGGGAAATGATGCTAGAGTCCCTTAGGGAAGCAAAAGATGCGATGAGTCACCTAAGTTATTGCAAAGGACAGTGGTCAAACTGAGCTCTAATCATGGGGAGTGGTAGCCAGGATGGATCTGTTCTGTTTCTGTCATTATCTTTGCTTGTCCCCATAGCCATGAGTGTAATGCTTCTTGGCTATAGTTCTCTTAATCAAAACGTGAGCTCATTTACCTTCCTATGAAGCATCAAAAGTAACTTCTCCATTTTCCTATTTTCCCTCAAAGCTAAACCATGTGCGGTAGCCTTGCTCATATTAGAATTACAGCCCCATCTTATCTGTCCCAGACTCATTTCTATATTTCTGATAGTTGGAGAGTTTCTCACCCTAAGTGGTAATGTTCAATTAGTATTATGTAAATCAAAGTGTAAAACTGGCCAGTGAGTTAGTTGATCCTCACTCTTGCCCAGACCCCGGTCCATTCTTGTGTCCTGTCATCCCCATTCTTCTCACATCTTGCACAAAATGATGTTTATGGTCATTCAGCAATAGCTGGACGTCAACACTGTCTTTTTGGCATTTGTCGGAAAATCCAAATGCCTAGTTACGGGGTTACAAAAAATCTAAGGATTTTTACAAATACACTGAATTGGATCAGCATTATTGTTCATTATAATCCTGTATATATTTTTGAAGCGACGTGCTATAATTGTCATAAAACTATTCTAAAGTGTTGTAAATTTATTTGACCTTTACTGCAAAAAAAAAAATTTTTTTATATAGAATATCAAGGCAAGGTTCAGTTTGTTACAAATAGTGGACCATTACAAAAGAGGAAAGGAAAAGCCTGGGCCGAGCAGTGAGAAGCTTCAGTTCAATTTCACCTCATATCTTTCTAATAACTTACTTGTCACTTTATTCCCTTCCAGTAATGTGAATGCTGCTGACAAGACTGTCACACTAACAGCAGACAACACCCTCTTTGATTCAGCCCCAGCTCTCTTGGCTACTTATTGCTCTGGCCCTGAAGGGACACAAACTAATAGTGTGCTTTCCAGTTCAGCACTTGGCCATCAAATATAAAAGGATGCGTAATTGCCTGTTTATCCCTTGTGAAGGGGAAATTGAGTACAAGGGCTAGGCTTTCCCCCCGAGCTCCCTGATGTACACACATGCACAATCAGCCTCCCTCCCTCCCCTCCTACTTCTTCCCTCTCTCTCTCTCTCTCTCCATCCCACCCCCCACACACTCACACACACACTACACAAGCTTATACACACACCTACTAAACTGCATCTTTGGTAACCCCAGGGCTGCCTCTAGACGCCCTCTCTAGCTATTAAGTGGACAGTAACAAGATGACTTCTTAAAGGGTCAGTAGGGAGATGCTGGTTGTGACAGAATTCTTTGTCTTTGGAACTTAAGTATTGCAATAGCATGTCCATCCATTTTGGGAATACTGGGCGTGGCCCTATAATTAGTACAAATTTCCCCTCAAGTCATTGGCATAAGCAGGATTAGATTGTCCCATATTCTGTAAGGAAAGCATTAAAATATTTTTCCTCCCCTTCGAAAAGTTTACATGTTGAAGATAAATTAGTGCATGATGGTAAAAAAAATAAATGTTTATTTTTTGGCATTCAACCATTGGTCTAAATGTATACATGTATCTCTCAGTGACAACCTTCAAATCCATAGTGTAAAATGACAGAGTAACTTTCATTTTGTTAAATTGGACTGACAATCTAAAAAAAAAAAAAGGCACAGGGATTTTGACTTTAATCACTGAAACAGGGACTACACTATATGTAAAATTCCCCACTTTGGGAGAATTTTTATGAGTGCAAGTACAGTGAGCTTTACAAAATCAAGGGGCTAAAAGGTACCAAGGAAGAACTTGTGAAAATGTTATATTCCAAAATACCTTGAGCCTAAATAACCTGGAGGTATTGGCTGCTATTTTTGTATATTGAACTACTTAAATGATGGTTGAAAGTGGCTAGTTAGTGATAAGGGAAGGACAGGATCTTTGTGAATCTTCCATATGGAACTTGGGGACTGTGCTTCCTTCCAACTCTGGCAGCAGGTGTGACAGAAGCTGCTGACCCCTACTACAACAGTCACATTTCAAATATACCTGTCAACCAAATAAGACACACGCAGGTGTCATCTTTGGTGTGAACGTGTGGGAAGAGGGAAAAGCAGCAGTTTGAAGATAGACAGCTTAATAGGTCTAATCTGACAAACCTGTGCTAAATAATTTCATTAACCAGTCAGCACTGGGAAGAAAAGCACTTTGAACAAAGATTCTTGGGGTCAGAGGAAAAGCAGTTGACTTGATGTTTTTACGTTCTTCCAGTTTGTATATATTAAAATCATTTCTCAAACATCCTATTAGAATCTTTAATTAAAAACTCAGTTGCCAAAATTGCACAGATTCTGCTATATTATATTAGCATTTTCCCTTGTGAATAACAGGGGTGCTTAAGGACATTTCTAATTTTTTTAATGCTTTTTTTAGCTTCATTTTTTTAAAAGAGTCTTTGAAGAGAAGGAAGAGCAGAAAAGGGTATTTTAACAAAAACAGAGAGAAGTAGATAGTATAAAAATATATTTCTTGAAGAGAAAGTATCTAAGTGCTATACCAAGGCTTTATAAGGCTTCCTGTTGCCAAACACGCTGTTGAAATAGTGCACAACTAAGATGGCAAATCAATCCATTATTAACCGGCTCTGCCCACTTCTCTTATGGAATGCAAGGATTGAGAGGTGCCTCTGGGGAGACCCTGGAGGAATGAGAGAGTTCCACTCATCTGGTCCTAGAAATGTTTTCCAAAAGAGGGGAGGAAACCCCAGGCCTCTTGGTAGTCCCCCTGCAAGAAAACTGACTCAGCACTGTTTCTGTGGGAGCCTTGCTGCCCACCTTTTCCATGCTAGGGGACAAAGCATCTCCCGCCCACCCGTGAACCAGTGCTGTAGCCGCAAGAAGCATTGATCCATAAGGTATGATGCTCTTGAACTTCCAGACAATGTGCTGAGTTAATAGG
The DNA here is from genome assembly GCF_014176215.1 of Rousettus aegyptiacus. NCBI lineage: Eukaryota > Metazoa > Chordata > Mammalia > Chiroptera > Pteropodidae > Rousettus > Rousettus aegyptiacus. The sequence continues at coordinate 58,180,298 of NW_023416306.1, read as the reverse complement.
TTCACTTAAGATGTATAAACCAAGGTTTTTTTTTTTTTTCATCTCGTACTCAATTTGGAGCGTTTTTGCATGTCTTTGTACAGAGTAATTCATTCCTCTCATTGCCTATCTTATTCTCCCCTGGCTTCTCCATCATATGTTCGCTCTCGCCCTTTGCTCTTCTTGTGATCTTACCCACCCCCTCAAAAAAATCTTTTTTGAAGCAAGAAGGTAGAACACTCCTTCATCCTGATTTTGATCATTTTGGAAACATTTGTGTGTTCTACCCTGTCCAGGGTTTACATAACGTGAATTAAGTGAATGAGATGTCCTAGTATTATATATTAACCTGATATGACTATCGAAGATTTATAATATATGGTGCACTTGCTTTCCTGTGCAAACTTTGGTTCGGCTGCCCTGCGGAGAAATCTTACCATTTTCCTACCAGTGCCAGTATGAAAAGTGCAGGAGAGAGAACTGTGGGTACATGGAGGTCAGAGGAGAAGGAAGGTGGAGAAACCAGGAGTGGACTTTGGTCTGAGGCCACCTGGGCCTTTCCTCAAAGGTGGATGTGAGCTGGGGCTTTGGGGGAAAAAGCTCTCTGTTCTCTGCTGCTGCTCATAGACAAGTCCTTAGAACTGCAAGGTCCCTCACGTAGCTGGGAGAACGCACCTTTCTCCTCCACCCCAGACCCACTGGCGTGTCTCAATAACAAAAGCTTTATGCAACCTGCATATTTTATCACAAAAGTGGCCACAGGGAATCAAAATATCTTAAGGTAAAGGAATTTTCGCCAAGATACGTCCTCTCCCTCCCCCAGAGTCTGGGGGTTTCTGCTTTTGTGTTTGTGTTGATCTCATCTGCATCAAACCAGTCTCTTCTGCTAAGCCTGTGCAGAACCAAAGTCTGTACTACAAAAGGTAGCTGCACCGAGGGATGGGGACAGCTTGCATTACCCTTATCTCATAATCGTGATGTTGGTAGCTTCATAAATACTGTATGTACCTTGAACAAGGTTTTTTGTTTTCGTTTTGTTTTGCTTTTGGTTTGTTTTTATTAGTAGTTCTAAGGGAATTAAAATTTTATTTGCTATTTCCTTCGTTGTAATTTCTGTACTATAAACTGTCCTACAGTATGTCTTTTGCATAAAATGCATAAGGGTTTGGGGTTGTAAATGGAATTTTATTCATATTTTGTCCAAATACCTCTTGTAATTTGTATCAAAATTCTTGTACAATTTTTATATTAAAGATTTATCAGTCACTGATCTCTTCTTATCTTCTTGATTTGAAGAAACCTCAATGAACTCCAACAGACCTTTCCAAAATACACCCAGTGACACATCAGCTCCCATCATAATTCACCCTATTTAAGTATACTTGCTAAATAACTCAAAGTCAATCCCCTATTTGGGCTGAATCTTGGTTTATTTAATACACTTCTTAGGAAGATCAAACGTCTTTTGCTCAGATGACAAAGCTGAGTCAGAGCTACAGAGATCCCAGCCAGTCCCAATGGAGACCGGCAAACACTGACCTGAGTCTCTCCTCACCAAAGCTACCCCTGTGGGGATTTATTTTGTGTCTCTCTGGAGTTGCTTTCTCCCAAAGCCTTTGCTCCTTTAAAGCAAGGAAGACCAAAGGAAGAACTTAGGAATCTTTGCACCTCAGCTTTCTGTAAATAGATTTTCTTTCCTCCCCCACCCTGGGAAATTTGTGGACAGCAGCCAACAGGATGATGACTATATATATTTTTTTCAGACTAAATGCTGTGTTTCAGTTTATATTCTCTTGGCAGTGGTTTTCTGCAGATTGTGCGTTTTATAATCTAGAAATAAAACTAGCAGGTGGAAAGATGTCATAATCGGCGACGTCTCCTCCTCCTGTCATACTGCTTGAGCAATAGTGGGAGAAAGTAAAAAAGGTGCTTTGGACTTGGCAATGTTTAATATTACTCCAGCCTCTTAAACCGATCCTAGCTGGAAATCAGGCTGACTCAGACTGTAAGGAGTTTCTCTTCTAATTTAGTATTTTCAGTTCATCCCTATAGCCAGATTTGTCCATCTCCCTGGTTTGTCTCACTTCTTCTCCAATTTCCCCTGGCTGGTAACTAGGGGAATGAGCTCCCAGACTCTATAGCAGCTCCCTGGGCTGGGGCTGGGGCCTCTGGCCGGCAAGGAGCCAGGCAGACTGCTTGTACCTGTTCTGCTGTCACCGGGCCCACAGCACAAAGCGGTCCAGCCACCTTCAGATGCCACTGACTGAGGACCCCTCCCAAGGCAGGAGGGGTGCCGGCCTTGACGGGGTCACCTTGGTTTTCTTTGAGCAGGGGGTAAGGGGGTAAGGGGGAAAAAAATAAAAGGTTAAACAACTTTGAGGAAGCCTACCTCTGTTGAGGCATGTGGTGATGAAATGTCATGGATGTGTTAACACACTCCTGGAGGGAACCCACGCATAATTATGATCTTTTTATCTGTCATAACAGGTCTTTAATTGGCAACGATTCTCCCTCAAACAGCTCCTTCTTCTTAAAAACATTATTTTAAATGTTATTCAATGGTGGGAATCCTCCTGTTCAGCAAAGAGGCGCCCATGAAGACAGCTCCTGGCACAAAGCTAATCAAAGCTGCCTACATTGTGGCCATTGGCTCTCCTGAGTCACTGGAAGACTTGCCGAGTGCTAATTTGCCCCATATCAGTTGACAGTATGACAGTAGATTAAGTGCTACTAATTTAATAAAGCTGCTCTGAGGATGAAGCTGATCTATCAGTGAAGACCAGAGAGGATCCCGTTGGCCGGGACTCGGGAGGGGCGGCTGAGAATATTGAATTGCCTGAAGTAATACTAGAGGGGAATCTATCGATCCTCAGTAAGGTGCAGTTATTTTTAGTCACCTGACTCTCGGGTACCCAATCATTACCCATATTCATCAGAGAAGTATAATGAACAGAGGTATTGATTAACAGAGCTAGCTGAAGAGATTTCCCAACAGTGCTAGTTCACATTGATAGGTCTCCAATGGGAATAGAGGCCACGCAGCCCTGGAACATAACTTACTGTGTTCTAGGTCTTTCCATTGATTTTATTTTGGAGGCAGGGGGAGGGACAGCCTTGCACACACTGGTGCCCCCTTGACCTTTCTCTGAAAACTTTTTGGCAATAGATAGATAGATAGATAGATAGATAGATAGATAGATAAGATAGATAGATAGATAGATAGATAGATAGATAGATAGATAGATAGATAGATGATAGATGAGAAAACCAACTGGCTACAACAGTCAACAAGTACTCGGCCCTCTCTAAGTCTCCTGCTTCCACCAGGCTGGCTGTCCTAACTCATCTTTGATTGCTGTGTGTGTTATCTTGATTTACAGAAATTTGCTCGAAGCTGGGACATGCCAGTCAGAGCTCAGAGCCATCAGGCATAGGAAGCCTTCCCTCCCCTAAAGATCGACATATGGCTTCGGGAAATTATCGTGTGAGGCTAATTGCACCAAGTTGGCATGGTAGGAACATAATGAGTCCCGATTTCAGCATGCTGACCCCAAACCCAGTGATGCCAGCGCAGAGTAACTTTCCAAGCGTTTTGCCTCATGGCAGGAATCCTCATTGAGCTGCTGTTTGCAAAAGGCATTTGGTTAGATTTCTAGCGTGCGCCCTGATCCTCCACTGCCACGTTCCAATCGTGTGAGCACAGGGAGTTTGCTGTGCTCTTTGCAGGAGCACTTGTCCTTCCAGAGAACTAGTGGTGACCCAACTGCCATAACCACCAGAAGCCATGTGCTGCCTGACAGGCAACATGCTGCTTAAAATGCTGATATGTAACTAGAAACCATTAAACCCCCGGGAGAAAAAAAGTAAAGGATTAATACAAGGACAGCTGTAAAAAGTAAAGCTCAAATGCATCATTAGAAACCAGAAATTCACAAAGTACAACTGTCTGTCATCCACACAGGATATTAGTAACACGACTTGTATATTAATGAAATGCTGTAGGAACTCTAAGTCACCCCTTAACCGCTGAAGCTGGAGAGAAGTTTCTCTTTACTCTCATCTCTCCTTATCTAAGCCTGGGTTTTTGATGACATTTAATTGCATTTGCCTCAGATTCTCCTCACCAACATCCCTTAATTTTTCTTACCTTGGCCAGCAGATTTTCATCTTCAGGTGCAGGCTCTGCTTTGACTTTAGATTCTTATGCACCTTCATCCTTTTCTTTGCCCTTCTTTACTTTCTTCATCATGGTGTTGAGTTCAACTTCTGTTTTCCTGGCTGATAACATTAAAAAAAATCAGTTCAATATATTTTGATCTGCTGAGGTTAGACTTTACCTTGACTTCTTTCCAAATGTAAGAGCTTATAGGGAAAAAAAAATATATCAAAGCCTTCAATAATTTTAAATCCAGAGTTCTGTTCACTGTGTAGCAAATTCAGGTTTTTGGAATACTCAAAAAAATGGTCATAGGCAATTGAATTTGGAGGTTATCAGAGTTTTGGGCATGTGCTGTGTGAGGTGATTTAAAATTATTAGGCCACTTGCAAGTTTTTAGAGAGATTCATTTTCACAGATATAAGTGCTATTAACAGTTCGAAGCACTCTCATAATTCCACATCTTTGTTCTCCCTCATGATCTCAATTTCGATTTTTCTTATTTTTTCTTAAGTGGAGAATTTCCTTTCAAAGTTTCACAAAGTCATTTGCAGGCTGAAAACAAGACACTTATTTGATTATTTTCAGATGTCACATCAATTGGCCTTCAGCAGGAAGTGATCCTGCAAGATGTTATGCTTTTTGCTTTCTGTTCTTTCAAAAACCACAAACCTGTGTGTTTGAAAATGTGACTCTCTCCAAAGCCTTCAGCCGCGCCCACAGAGCTCACATGTGAGAATGGTTTCAGGCTCACATGCAGACCTGGCTTTTGAAGAGAGCAAAAAAGCCCACTCACTTTTCATAGATCTACTGTGAGCATAAGCAGAGAGAAGGGAAAGCCAGGGTGAAATCCAGGGAGCTGTACCCCACATGGGAATTGTGTTCTAAGCACCTGAAAGATGGGTTGTTTCTCCAGCCCTCACAGTTTGCAGTACATAGTAGGTGATCAGTGCATGTAGCTTTGCATTAAATGCCAAAGTCAGAGCCAGCCTTAAGAGTAGGCAAAGGAGCCGTCTATCACACCTGAATAGAATGTATATGATTCAGCTACCTGAGATGCAAATAGTAACAGAAGCATTGACAAAGAAGACCAGGATTCAAAGTACCACTGAAACGGCCTCACTTTGCCATTTTTTCCCTTCAGGATGCCTTGGCCTGAACTCATTGAGCCCTGAGTGGGCATCAGGGCTGGACAGAGAGACCTCTAGGAGAAACCCCCTGGTCAAGTAGTTGGGAAGAAAACAGTGAATGCTCAGGAAGAGTGGGAGAAATTTCCAATTCTTTCCTTTGGTCTGGTTGGTTGGTGTGTTCGTTTGTTTTTAATGCCCACCTCAAACCCAAGCAATCCTGTGGCAAGAGTAGCAGCAGCAGCAACAGTAACCAGCAGGCACCTAAACTCTGCAGGAAGGAAGCCGCCTGCCTCATTGGAGGAGCCGCTGTCCAGAGAGGGTAAGGAAACCCCTTTTTAGTTTCCACCTGTGCTCCTGCCGCTTGCTCCTGGAGGTGAGCAGTCATAGGAAGTAAACTACAGAGAGCTTTCTGGCCAGAGGAATGAAAAGGCAGAGCTGGGAAGTTCCAAGCAGACGATGGAGGGAGAGGTCCTTAGGAAATGATGAATGATAAATTCCTGGGCTCACCCCTGAGGTGTACATGCATGGATCTGACCCTACACAGCATAGACTGGCTACCGGTTGGTGCACACGTGAGACAGATCCAAATAGTGCTTCGAGGGCTTTTAAAACTGAACTGATACTGGAACTAAGACCAACAGAAAGATGATTGGAATTTGCAGCCTGAACTCAGGTCAAGTGGCTCCTAAAAACGTATTGACTTTCTCCATAGGGTTTAAACAAGACCCAGAATCTCATAACATGTGTAGTAGTCTGGCTTATTATTTGTTTGTTTTTTATTTGTGGTAAAATATATATAACAAAATTTTATTATTTTAACCATTTTTAAATGTACAGGTCTGTGGCATTGATGTGCAACCATCACCACGATCTATCTCCAGAATTTTTCATCTTCCTCAACTGAAACTCTGTGCCCATTAAATACTTACTCTCCATTCCCTACCCCCACCATTCTACTTTCTGTCTCTATGTATTTAACTACTCTAAATACCTCATATAGGTGCGATCATGTAATATTCATCTTGTGACTGGCTTATTTCACTTAACATAATGTCTTAAAGGTTCATCAGTGTTGTAGCATATGTCAAAATGTCTTTTCTGTTCAGGACTAGATAAGATTCCATTGTGTGTATATATCACATTTTGTTTATTTATTCATCTTCCGATGGGTGCATGGCTTGATTCTTCCAGTAGGCAGTAGGCAGAATTCTAAGCTGGTCCCTAATGATCCTCACATGTCACTTTTCACATCTTCGTATCATTCCATCCCCTTGAGAGTTGGCTAAATCTAGTGATTACTTTTAATAAACCCGCTATGGTAAAAGTGATGAGATACAGTCAAGATGCAGTCCAAAATTTTTCATCCTATGAAGAATCGGGAATATCTTTCACATGGGAAATGGCAATCAAAAGCTGTCATTACTGAGATGACAAAGGTGTCATAATTACCTTAAAAAAGACTTAAGAGCAAGTATTATTTAAATACTCCAATATACGGGCAAACACTCTTCAAGTGAATGAAAATCTAGAGGGTCTCATCTCAGCTAGAAAACAGAAGACATAAAGAATCAAATGAAAATTTTAGAACTGAAAAATAAGACAATCAAAATAAAAAATTCAGTCTACAGCCACGCTACCCTGAACAAGCCTGATTCCATCCGATCTTGGAAGCTAAGCAGGGTTGGGCCTGGTTAGTACTTGGATGGGAGACCGCCTAGGAAGACCAGCTGCTATAGGTGTAAAAAATAAAAACTGAAAAATAATAAGGGATTGTAAGCTAACAAGGTCCTTGCAATCTGTGAGGTCAACCAAGGGTTGCCTCGCCTAAAAAAATAAAAATAAAACAATAAAACAATAAAAATAAATAAAAATAAAATAAAAATTGGTTCAATAGTAGAATGAAGAGTACAAAGGAAAATCACTAAACTTGAAGATAGGTTAACAGAAATTCCCCAATCTGGACAATACAGAGAAAAATATTAAATAGAGCATTAGGGACCTGTGAGGTAATAACGAAACAACTAACATGTATGTTATTGGAGTCCCAGACCTAGAGGAGAAAGAGTTAAGTGAAGAAAAATATTTGAAACATTAATAGCTGAAAACTTCCTAAATCTGGCAAAAGATGCAAACCTACAAATTCAAGAGGCTCAGGAAAACCCATTCAGGATAAAGCCAAGTCAATGAACACCCAGACACAGCATAATCAAGTTGCTAAATTCTCCAGATAAAGAAGAAAATCTCAAAAAAAGAAAACCTGAGAAAAAATGGTGCATTGCTTATAGGAAAACAATCGGAATGAAAGGTTTGTTTTGTTTTGTTTTAATCAGAAACCAGGAAATCTGGAAGGAGCAGGGCAACATTTTGAAAGCGCTAAAGGAAAAGAACCATCAACTCAGAATTTTAAATTCAAACAAAAATATTCATCAGCAATGAAAGTGAATTAAAAACATCCTTGGAGGAAGGATATCTCAATTTCTGCCCTCCCAAGAATACATGTTTCGAAAGACATGCTAAATGAAATTCTTTAGAAAGAAGACAAATGGTACTGTAAAGAAAGTTGGAACCTCAATAAAGAAGAAAGAGCAACAGAAATGCTATGTACATGGGCAAATATAACAAATTGTTTTTCTCCTGTTAATCCTTTGATGATTTCACAACAAAAAAATATAACATCACCTGATGGTGTTTTCACCGTATGTAGGTGTAACGCATAAGCCAGTTGCGACATAAGGTTATACCTTATGATTCTGTTCGTATGACATTCTCTGGAAGATAAATCTGCAGTTGTAGAGAACAGGCGAGTGGTTGCTAGGGCTTGGGGTGGGGGTAGGGTATGGCTACAGAGAGATAGTAGGAAGGCGTTGAGGGAGAGGGGTGATGGAACTACACTCTGTCCTATTGCAGAGGTGGTATCATAAATCTATCCACCAAATTTTATAAACTATACACAGAGAAAAAGTCAATTTTGCCCTATATGTTTTAAAAAAAAAAAAAAGGATAGGAAGTAGAGGTAGATCCCCTGGTAATCTGATTTCAGAAGGACTGAAATTTGCCTCCTCCATCCACTCGCCCTCAGCTTTAAGTCATACATCCCTTATTTGTTTGCTTTTATGGGAGTGTCCTTAAAAGTATTTCATATCTGTCTATGGCCATGCTACCCTAAACAAGCCTGATCCCATCTGATCTCAGAAGCTAAGCAGGGTTGGGCCTGGTTAGTACTTGGATGGGAGACCACCTAGGAAGATCAAATGCTGTAGGTAAAAAATAAAAAAAATAAAAAATAAGGATTGCAAGCTGACAAGGTCCTTGCAATCTGTGAGGTCAACCAAGGGTTGCCTCGCCTAAAAATGGGGGGAGGGGGAGAAAGTACTTCATATCAAAATGAAGAAGCTTAAAATAAAACCTTATAGAGGAAACTCTTTGACTTAAATTTACCTTAAGGCTTAATATTTTTTGGTTTATTTGCAGCAGTGTGTTTTGATAGAAGAGGGCCAAAAAAGGCAGGGAGCAGGGGCACAGGACATTTTGACAGGAGGTGCCACCAGTGGATATGGAAAGGATCGATCTGAAGTTTCTGAAGCCCCTGCGTGTTGATAAACATGCCTTGGAGAACACTTCAAAAATTTGTGATGAGAGGGGTGGGGAGGAATTTTTGTGATATTAACAACCTGGAGTTTTCCCCACAGCACAGCAAGGAGCTCCTGAATACTGACCACGCACAACCCTGCAACAGCTGCCTGGAGCCTTTGAGTCTGCACCTACGCCCTCCAGATTGCTCCTTGTGAACATGCAGGCTGCAGTTCCACTGGGGAACAAGAGTTTAGGTATGGAAAACATCTTCGGTTTTATGTTTACACTGGCAAGTCCACAGACTAGCTGCTTCTGCAAAGTAAGCAGGGTGTGGAGAAGAGAAACCAACAAGGGAGATTGACAAGAGTGGTAAGGAGAGAACCAGACTCTGGTGCATATAGGGAAGCTAGAAGTGGTAAAGAGTGAGTGGTCGACCGCTGAAACACTCCAGAGATGGCAGGCGAGGTGCCAATTGGGAAGCATTCATTGGATTTGGTGATCAGGTAAGCTGTTACTACATCAGTGCAAACAGGGTCTGTCCTTGGCGTGTGTAGGACAGTGCCCACCAAGCCCAGTCTTCTTTGCTAGTTAAAACTGCTTCACCCTCAGCCACTACACAAGGAAGCCCTTCTAGGCTGGCTTTTGCAGAACAGTGACCAGAGGTTAACTAGACGTGGGTTCCTTCCTCAAGGGCAGCCCATTTTATAGGCTGGCAGGTGACCTGTGAGGAGGTCTGGTTCAAAGCAAAGATAATAATAATTAGCCCTTTAAACCAGGTCTGTCCAGGATGGACTGTGAAATATAAAGTAGATTAAACAGTTGGATGTGAGAAGAAATAGAGCCAAAAATGAATAGAGAAAAAGAGATAGTGACAGCAAGAGAAAGAGACAGACACAGGCTGAGAGAGAGAGATGGATAAAGAAACTGGTCCCCACAGCTGCCCTGGATTTCAGAAGAGCATGGATGAGGATGAGTGTGGGCTTCATTAGGAAGCTTGGTGGCAAAGGGAAGAAAGTTGTGTCGGATTGGGAAGAAGGGTCCAGGTGTGTGTGTGTGTGTGTGTGTGTGTGTGTGTGTGTTCTTATTACAAGAACACTTTTTGTTAGGTAGAACTACAAGGAATGAAATCAACAGAAGCAGAGGTTCTCTGGAAGTGTCAGGGTTTCCCCCATTTGGCCTCTTGTTTCTTCCCTTAAAGAGAGTTTTGAGATGCTGCCTTAAAAACCAGAACACAATTTGCCTATCACTGATCTAAATGAACTCCCCACTTTATAGATGAGGAAGCGAAGGGTACTAGATTGTGTACAATGCAGATGTTCTGACTTCTGGTCCAGGACCATTTCCATTGTAGCTGGAGTGGTCATTTTATTTACTGTTTAAGCCAGGACACATTTTGGGGTGAAAAAGGGTACTAAAAATAATTGATAGTCCTTAGCATATTCTTGACAGTAGTAACCTGGGACTGTTCTGAGCCACCCAGAACATAGGGGTGCCCTAATGAAACCTCGCTTCACTTTTTATGCTTTCTAAGATTACCCAGATTTCACCTGCTATAGAACACTGCCACATTAATTTTTTGATAACCAGTGCCTCTCAATCTATTGAGTGCACAGAACCCAAGACTGAAATGTGCCCCTCCCAGTCTTTGCTATCCAGTATCTTTTACTGTAAATTGTCCTGATACTTTCCAAGACTTTCATTTGTGCAGGGGTAACAGAGCCTTGGGCAAGAATCGCCTGGTGATCAAAAACTGAGTTGAGGAAATGTTTGGGTTGGTTTTGAGCCTTACTGTATCAGCAGGTTCTTAACTTAAAGCAATGGAGAATGACTTTGGCTTGTTTGTGCAAAAAAGATATATCAAACATGATGGGGTGGCTCGCAGAATTGCTAAGAAGCCTGGCTCATTAAGCCCAGAAAGCAGACAGGAATGAGAGAAGCTAAAAAACAGGTAAACAATCAAAATCGTATCACGGAACATATCACAGAACTAGTCCAGAGGACTGGGACGATATCAACGGTACAGGGCACTGAACACTGCAGCTGGCACTGCTGCCCTAAATGATGCAGAATGAGCTCTGCATCCGGTCTACTCTCTTCCACGGGCAGTTCTCAGTTCAGTGAGTCCAGGTCGTTGACTGTGACGGACCAGTCCTAGGTCATTCTCGCTAGTCTTGTCTTTTCAAGCTTTTATAGTGGAAAGGAAGGTTCTGCCTATTATATACAATAACTAAATTTTTGTTCCCAAATAGTCACTGCTCTTCCCGGGGGGGAAGGATTTTACTCCTTGTCTCTGATGTCAGGCTTGACCAGCTTGTTTGTTTTAGCCAATGACAAAAGAGCAGAAATAGTGTGATCACTTCCAGGTAGAGGCATTAAGAGCCCATGTGTACTCTGCCATATAGTTTCCCTCTGCCTCAAGAACGGCAATATTCTCGATCGGGATGGCTGCATCAACCCGAGTACAAGAAATGAAGACAATGTGGAATGGAGCCAATCCATGATCAACACACACCATTAGCAGGAATTAAAACTCTGTAAGCCATCTACGGCCATGCCACCCTGAGCAAGCCGGATCCCGTCTGATCTTAGAAGCTAAGCAGGGTCAGGCCTGGTTAATATTTGGTTGGGAGACCCTAGGAAGACAAAGTGCTGTAAACTAACAAGGTCCTTGCCATCTGTGAGGTCAACCAAGGGTTGCCTCACCTAAAAACAAAACAAAACAAAACAACTCCATAAGCCGCTGAGATGTGGGGGAGTCATTTCTTACTATGGCTTACTTAGCTTTAATTTGACTAATGCATGCTCTCACTGAGGTTCAAGATTCATATGGTGGAGAACTCCCAAAGGTTCGGATGCTTGACTAAAAAAAAAAAAAAAAGACACAAACTTAAAAAAATAATTTTAATATATAAAATTCATCCAAATTTACAATTTTAAAGAATCATCTTCTTCAAGGTCTCATTTACCTTGCAGGTCTCCTGAGCGTAGCCCTAAGGTCCTTACATACTACAGAGTACGTTTGCCCAGGTAGAACCCCTGGGTCCAAATCAGCAAATTCTTCACAATCTCTGTTGTGTGTATGTTAGAGAGATTATTTATATTGATCTTACCTTTAAAAAAAATCACTGAGTGTTAAAATTGATCAGGGAAGTCTTCCACTGGGAAAGAATGATTTTTGAAAAACACTCAGGCAGATTTAGACAATAAGTTGTAAAGGAAGTGTGTGTGTGCGTGCGTGTGTGTGTGCGCGTGCGCGCGCATCAAATTGGTTTTTAGGTGGTTTTATTTCTTAAAAAAAAATCAGTTACACATTTTATTTTAAATTATTTAATGAAAATAAGGAATTCATTTTTTCTGTTTATATAATCAAAATAGTTGTTTGCTATAGGATTATTTTTCCTCTCCTAAGAAATGAAAATTAAGTTTAACACAATTTCCTGGCTTCTCCCTAAGTTTTAAAGTTCCACTACTTCATTCACATCTGCTCATGATGTTCCAGTTCTTAGAACTTGGTTCACAGACTGAAAAGAATCCTTATGTTACAAAGAAGGCCAAACAATGAATTCCAAAGAGAAATTACCTTAGAGGCTTTTCAGAAGAGGCTGGGCAGAACGTGGTGGAGGTGCCAGGTATTGGCTCACCAAGAGCACGGAGATAATTTAGGAATCCAGACCCTTGTTACCTTAGGCTGAGAGAAGCAATTTATGTTCTGAGAAGTCATCTAAAATGGTGTGGGTTTTTGTTTTAGTCTTTTTTTTTTTCCAGGGTGGGATGTACTAGTAAAATTCCACACACTTCCTCTTCCTTATTCCTGAATCAATCCATGAAGCTGGTCTTTCAATGGTGCTGCCATTTGTCTTCTACCAGTCAATCCATATGCATCTTTTGAGTACCTACAATGTGACCTTGACAGGTGCCCACCTTGGGCATCATGGAAATATATAGGTATCTATTCGGGGGTAAAAGAAAAATGTTACCTTAATCACTGGCATCAGTGTTGCTCTAAAGAATAGGAAAGTCTTTGTTTAGTAAATAATTTCTCAAGCCTTTTCTGTGGAAAGAGAGTGGAAAGGGCACAGTCTCTACAGAGTACATAGAAACAAGGAGATGACTAAACTACTCTGCAAAAGAAATTAAAAGGAGAGGAAAAGATGAGAGGAGAGAGGGGTATTGAGCAACTGGTTCAGAGACAAGTGGCCAGTGAGAAATCCCCAGAGACAATGGCAGGCAAGGATGCCCACGACCAACCAGTACTGACTTGAGATAGTGTTGGAATGGGTTTACCTTTCAACCTGCTTTGCCAAGAGTCCCTGTGACTAATGCAATGGGAAAAGGGAAAAGTGGAAAAACAGTAGTAAAAAAGGGTCGAGACACCCACTATGTCTTTAAATCACCGACTGCAATGGAAGGAGTAGACCTTTCTCTTTTTTGTCTTTTTTAACAGCTTTATTGAGATATAATTGATGTACAGTAAACTATATGTATTTAAAATATACCTTTTTGATAGGTTTCCGCATAATATATGCTGCTGAAATACTATCAGGAAAGCAAACATACCATCACCCCCAAATGTTTTCTCCTGCCCCCCTCTTTTTGTCAATAGTATTTTTAAATTTTTTTCAATTACATACAGTTGACATACAATATTATATCAATTTCAGGTGTACAACACAGTGATTAGACATTTACATAACTTATGATAAACCCAGTACCCATCTGACATCGTACATAGTTATTATAATATTATTGACTAAATTCCCCATGCTATACTCTACATCTCCAGACTATTTCATAAGTACCAATTTGTACCTCTTAATCCCTCCCTTCTTCACACGTGCCCCCACCCTCCAGGGGAAGACCCTTTCCTACAATAGCACAGCATTCTAAGCGGGTACCAGATGGAGGGAATGAAGTGTAGTGCTTGGCGTTTTGATAATAGTGCAAGATTAGGAATGATCTACATTTTCATGATTAGGGGCAGGTGAAATGAACCATGATTCATCCATACAATAGAATGTGCTATGCATCATTTCAAAATAATTTTGGTAGATTTGCATGTACTGATATGGAAAAATCTCTAAGATCTATAGCAAAGTTTAAGAAGCAAAGTGAAGAGTAGTATCTACAATTTGTATGGAAAAAACCTCCACAAAATATAATTGCATATTTGAATATGTAAATACATTTCTCTTGGGTAGGGAAAGGGCTGGATAGGGACCTGGAGACAAAACCTATTTTGTTTGAAAATTTTAACCGTGAGAGTTATTTATATTGTACTTGTATAATTAAGATAAATAAAAAGTTTAAAGTATATAAGAATATAAAAAGAGCAATGCAAGGTCAGAGCTTCTGGAGGTCTTAGAATCCACAAACAAAAAGATAATGCTGATGATGTAAATCTAGATAGAATCTAGATAAAAATCTATTCAAAAGTTAACGCAATAAAATTGTCTTTCCTCACATCAGAAAAACCCGATGGCAAGAAAAGCGAGTTTGTCGTATGAGCACACAGTATGTGACCTTTAACCTCCTGGGAAATCTAAAATTTAGGACTTTGTCTCAGATACAACATATGATTGTAAGTCTGCCACAGTTACACCCACTTTCAGGTATGTTATGAGAAAGCAGTCACCTGTTTTCATTGTTATTTTTGAGACGATAAAGAATTTTGAAACAGCCTTTGGTCACTGACCCCATCAGTGTGAAATTCTCCATGAGGAAAACTCATCGATCCCAGTAATTGGCCCTCTACTGGGTGTGAGTACAACGCAGACATGGGCCATAGTCCATGCGGCTTGCTGGTTACTATTCTCAATAGCCAGATGCAGACTTTGATGAAGTTTTTCCAACTTTCCTTGTCCCATAGGAGTCGCCTGGTCCTATCCTCTTGTCTTCTATGAATTCTCTCTCTCCCATATCTTCAGTCTCTCTCTTTCCCCTGGCTCCTTCCCCTGTATAAAATGTTTGCTTTTAAAGGAAACTTCCTCTTTAAACTAACACTTCATCTTAGCTGTTTAGGCTGCTAGGACAAGCCACCAGAGACTGGGTAGCTTGCAAACAACAGAAATGTGTTTCTCATACTTCTGGAGGCTGGAAGTCCAAGATCGGGGTGCTGGCATAGTCAGGTTCTGGTGAAGACTTTCGTCCAGGTTGCAGACATCTCATTGTATCTGCACGTGGCAGAAAGGGCAAGGGATCTCTCGGAGCCTCTTTTACAAAGACACTAAAACTAGTCACAAAGGCCCCACTCCTAATATTATCACTTTGGAGCTTAGGTTTCCACACATGAATTTTGGGAAGATACAAACATTCAGACCATAGCACACCCCCACAGAACTCCTCTTCTAGGATAACTAGCCTCACCCTCTTTCTTCTTCATCACCACTTACCCATTTACTTCTTAATTTTTAAAGTTTCAATTCTCGACTTACCACTCTGACAGAGAGCCGCAGCGTCCTTAAGCAAATGGTCTCTTCTCCATCCACCTAAACAACTGCAGTTTCTGGCATGGACCATTCCATCCTTGAAACTTTGCTCTTGTCACTCCTTTGAGAACTCTCTTTCTCCGTCTCCTTCTTCTAATCATTATTTCTCCATGACCTTTAGTGGTGTCTTCTTGCCCTGTTCTTCCTGCCCTTTCTCCCTTAGATATTTTATCTAACCCGGTACTCTAAACTCTTACTTTCATGGAGCTGGCTCCCACATTTACCTCTCTAGTCATCAGCCTCCTTTTGTGTTCGAGGCACACCGCAGGATATCTCCCACACGTGAATATCCTTCTGGAGTTTGAGGCTTGACATGCATAAATCTAAACTGCTAGTGCTGCTTCTCTGCCTCTGAGGTTGCTAATTCATGTAACTCCTCAGTATCAAAGCCATCTTTTCTTTCTCCCCAAACCACATCAGTAACAACCCTCACCTATATCCCGTCACTTGACAAATGCCACTTCTTCCCTCCCACTCCCCTTGATCCTCACTGGGACCATCACTGTAGCCTCTTAACTGCTCTTGCAGACTCCCATTCATCAGTGTGATGTCCTAAGGTACCACATGCAGGTCCTCAATCACCTTGAGAATAAAGTTTAACCCTTTAGAATGACATTCTAAGAGATTTCATAAGAGATTTCTTACCACTCTATGGATCTAAGAAAGTAAAAACCTCTCTAAAGAATCTCTAGGGAGACTGGATTAGAACCTCTAGAATCTAAGAGAACAAAGAATCTTTGGAGACTGGGCCTCACCTGCCTCCAGAGATGGGACCCTCTAAGAAATGGTGACCCTCTAAGAAATAATCACATCAGGTTCTCTGTTCACGCAGCTACTTCTCAGAAAGCCTTCCTCAGCATCACTACCTCTCACCCAAATCCTCACCTTTTACAGGAGCCCCTTAACTTTCTTTGAGTCTTCTAGCTCGAATCCTCTCAACTTTCAAGCAATTATAAACCTGTTGTGAAAATTTAGTGACTTTCGACTTAAGTCACAATCCCTCACATGCAGTAGGCACTCAGAAATTATGTTTTCCCTTTGTCTCCTCACCAAGCATAATTGGTTTTACTTCTCTCGATATTAGCAATGCCCCCTCACAGATCACTGATCACATGCTGGGAACATTGCACATGTTTTCTTATTTGATCTTCCTGGCAACAGTATAAAGTAGGTATTATGATCTCAGTGACATTGAGAAGAAGATTGAGGCTCACAGAGTTTAGAAACTTGCTCAAGGTCAGTCAGGTATTAAACAGAGGAGTTGGGACTTGAACTTAGGACTTTCTAATGTGCAAATGTGTGCTTCCTCCAGTCTGCCAGGCTGGCTATCCATATGAGCTCATCTTAGTCAGCCTTCAAGTGTTGGTAATGTTCACATTTTTCCGTAAGATCCTTGAAGAGGAAGACATTCCTTGTCTTAGTTATCTTTTGTAAACATCCATAGTTCTTAGTACTGGAAACACAGTAGGTCATCAACAAATACTTGGTGAATTCTATTGGAATTTCCTCTCTTCTTTTTTTTTTTTTAACTGGGTGCCATATTTCTTCATCTCTCTTGAAGGGTTGACGTTTTCTGTTAGCACCCCTGTGCCACCTCAGGGGCAGGAATTCTGGGTTTCTTTGTTGAGAGCCCTTGCTCTGGCTTCATGTTGAGGAATTTGACTTCTTGAGTCCTTAGCCATCTCCAAATCAGTCCATGGCTTTTTCACCACCGATTTGCATATCCCAAAGACCAACAGGCCTCCTCTTGTGTTGTTTTAATTCTTCTAATGACTGTGTTTCCTTAGAAGGAAGAGAAACAGAAGACAGGCAAAAGTGCTTAAAGATGCATAAAAGCACCACCACGAATCTCCAAATCTACCCAATCACAGAGCTCCTTCGCATTTCCATTTTACTAGATAAACTTCCTTCAGCCCTGAAGCTGTTCTCTAAACCTACAAAAGCAAAGCATTTGGAATAATTGTACATTTATACATTTTTTATTCTTTCTGGAGCAATGTCTTGTCATTATTAGCTGTTGCAAATTAGGATATACTGTGAGCTTTTCTCTTGTGAATCTACAGGAAGGTAGTCCTTCTTCACCAGGGGCATCCTTAAATTTTGTTTTTCCTGACTCTTATAATTAGCGACCCAAACATGTTACTTAAGTTCTCTGTCTTCCTGTGTAGGGTGGAAAAAATACCTCACCTCATGCTGTTGTGAAGATTTAGTGACTTTCAACTTAAGTCACAATCCCTCACGTGCAGTAGGCACTCAGAAATTATGTTTTCCCTTTGTCTCCTCACCAAATATAACTGTTTTTTTAACCAGTAAAGCATGTGTTTTATTTTCCATATTCACTTATTATTTATTCGTTCAATAGTTATTGGTAACTTGAGCATGCTAGACCTTGTTCTCGCTTCTGGAGATACCTGAGCGAGCCACACAGCTGAGGCCCACGACTTCATCGTGTGCCTTGGTCTTAGCACAGAGTCGAGGTCACATTCTCCTCTAGCTACGTTTGAATTCGCCTTTCCCCAGGGTGTGCTCCCCACTGGCAGAACCTCAGTTCATTTCTCCACTCTCTTTTACTTTGATTTCTGGTTCTTTCTCCAACACAGAAAAAAATGCTTCAAAATATATAAAGGATTGCAAAAATACTCCCATGATATTTGAAAATCGCCAACACCCCAAAAGAAACAAGGCTAAGAAATACTCATGTTTAACTCTGTGGGGCATTCCTCACCATCAGAAAGATCTGTAGGTGTTTGGATCAAATTGCTGTATTGATGAAATTGCCTTCCTCCATATTGCTCTTAAATTAGAATCATTCAAACTACTCTGAGATAAATTAGTTTTGACTAAATCTCCTGAATCCGTAAGCTGGGGTCATGCTCTTCTGTGTGTTTCCGGTGTTGTGCTCAGTGCCTGGTACTAAGTAGATGCTCAGCAAGTTCTAGCGACTATCAGTTCTTCTTTGCCTCCCACTGTGGTACCCTGAACTCCTTAGAGGCTGGGTCACTGTCTTATTCATTTTTTCATTCTAATACTGTACACAGGGTTTGGTACACAGTGGGTATTAGTAAATGTCTGTTAGGTGAACAAAGGAATGAACCAAAGGATGGAAGGGTGTAAGTCGAAAGATGTTTAAACCCCTTCTCAGCACATGAGCTATGATGGAGCAGGAGAGGAGAGGCCGGGCTAGGCAGGGGTAGTGACTGAACAAGGTGGGTGGGCTGTGGCTCTCAGAGGACTGAGGACCCAGTGTCCCTGCCCTCACGGTGACACAGGATCATGTCCGTGTGAGGTCCCTCCCTCCCCTATCACATAACCAGAGGCCTTCTCTGATCAGCCTGCTTTGGAAAACTGCTTGCACCTGGCCTGGAAGAACACAATTAAAAGACACCATAAAAATTGACAGATCCCAGAGCGGAGGGCCGAAAATACATTACAATTCCAATCGAACTATAAATAAAGCCCCTAAATTAAATAAATCTCGCACAATTATGGATTAAAACATGTTTAGTGTTAATGGCCTTGCACATGGACCCTGACTCCTGAAATTGTTGCTGAGGCTGCATGGCTGGGGGATTGCATCATAATTAACACCAGGCCATCCACAGAGGGGCGGGCCCGAGGTTCAGCTCTGGGCCTTCAGGAGGTGAGAAGGGGACAGAAGAGGCTCTGTGCTCCCAAATGCTCACGCAGCCCCTTCTTGGTGACATTGATCCTTTCCTTGGAAGAATATGACCTGGACGTGGCCGTTACTGCTGAGGGCCTGAACTTGGACACAAAGGTGTCTTCTGGGTTTAGTACTCTGGCTCCCCCACACGCGCACCTAATAAATGACCCGACACCGAGAAGGGATTGTTAAAGAAATATCTGAATAGTTAAGGCTTTTGCTCACTCCCACCCTGTTGCTCTGGAGTCCATAAATTGTAAAACAAATAACCAGCAATGATATTGTGTATTCGAATGTATAAAGTTTCCTCTAATAGCCTTCAAATTTAAATTACTAGAATCATGAAGGACAATAAAAGGTCCAATGGTTCTAGGTATATCAAACCAAGTGTGCATCCTAAAATTTAGAAAATCATACAGGAGTAAAGCATGGAGCCCAGAGTTTTCATTCAAGACAGAGTCTTATCTCTAAAGGAGACCGCAGGCCCTGCTAACTGCACCGTGGAGCACAGAAGTGCACTGACTGGAAATGCCCCGGGCCAAAGTCAGGCTGCTTAGATCCCACGGCCAGCCCTGTCATTTACTAAGTGCATACTTGACTTTGTGTTTTAGTTTCAGGTCTGGGCTGTGAGAGTCTGGCACGCAATAAGCACCTGTGAATGTTCACTGCTGCTGTGATCCTCACAGAGGCATAAGCACAGCCCCGTCCTCACTCGTGTGCTCCAACTGTGGAGGGCACATGCCTACTTCCCCCTAATAATGTATCAGGAGAGAGGCTGCAGGCCTGATTGGCATGTTTGCAAGAGTGAGAAGAGCATGAGTTAGGGCGGACGTGCCACCAGTTGATGAGCTTGCCACCTCTTGTGCCCGGAGAGAGGGACGATAGATACTCACTGAGTTACTGTGATAATCGAAGGAGACCAAGACATAGAAAGGACTTAATCTGAGTATGTAGCACAGAGTCACCAACCTCGGTAAGTGTTGACCCTCTTCTGTCCCTCCCAAGCATCTTTCAGCTGCTTTAACAAAAGCCAAAGAGGTCCTTCAACATCAGCCTACCGAAGTGGGAGGGCTGCTCTGGAGGGTTGGCTGAGAGACGCCGGGCGTCCTGAGGAAAGGTGCTCACAGACTCCTGGCTCGCGTATGTCCTTCTGCTGTCCTCAGCGGTGAGGGAGCCCTTGGCCTTAAAGGACTGAGACATGACATGAATCCTCTCTCAGTCCTAATTTGGCTTCTCTGACCATGTTGTTGTCAGAATGACATTTAAAAATATGTATCTTACCATATCACTCTCCTGCTTAAAAAAGTTCCAACGGGTCCCACTTCGGATATAATGTAAAACTCCTTAACAGTGTTTATGAAAGGAAATAACTGATTTTTTTAAATCTCTACACTTTGCACTCTGCCTTTCAGTCATATGGACCTTTGTTAAGTTCTCAGGCTGTCCCAGGCTCTTTTTTGCTGGCCTGTGGGCTTTGTGCATACTCTCCTGTGCTTATAACTTTCTTCCCGCTCTTCTTGGCACGTCTCATCTGGCTGACTGCAAATCTTGGCTTCGGTACCAAGTCCTGTATGAGGCCTTCCCTGATCTCTCTCATTTGAGTTTGGCATCCCTCCTTGGTGCCCCCTTAGCCGCCTGCTCAGACCCCATCAAAGTCCCTGTGTATTCTAGTGTAGTCATGTGGTTACATGTCTGTACACCCACTAGACAACAATCTCCACGAGGGCAGGAATCTCCTTTCCTTCATTCAGCACTGTGTCCTTGCTCTAACAGAGTGCCAGGCTCAGAGTAGGCACACAGGAAATGTGAATGAAAAAAATGAATGAATGAATTGCTCATTCTTATCTTCCCTGCTTGTCTTTATTCGTTGCTTCTTGGCATCACCACAGATATGATGATGCAGGGAGTTCAGTGAAAACAGAGTATGCATCTTCTCTAGTGAATCACCAGCTAGATCTGAAAGTCCCAGGCTGAGAGGAGGCTTCTGGATTGGGAAGGCACCTCTGAATATTGGCCTGGAAGATTTCTTGTCCTATCCATCATTTTACATAGATGATAGCTATAGCTATAGCTATAGCTATACATATATATATATATATAGATAGATAGATAGATAGATAGATAGATAGATAGATAGATATAGATAGATATAGATATAGACTTAATGCAAGGAATTGGCTTATGTGATTGTACAGGCTGGTTAGACAAGTCTGAAATTGACAGAGTAGACTATCAGGAAGGGCAGTTGGAACCTCAAGCATGAACTGAATCTGCAGCCCACAGGTGGAATTTCTTCTTCGGAGTCACTTCAGTTCTGTTTTTAAGTTCTTTCAACTGATTGAATCAGGCAGACCTAGATGATCTAAGATAATCTTCCTTACTTAAAGTAAATTGATTGTAGACTTTAATTACATATGCAAATACCTTCATAGAGACACCACTATTAGTGTTTGAATAACTGGGGACAATGGCCTAGTCCAGTGACACACAACACTGACCATGCCTGGGGTCATAAGAGCTGGAGCTGCAGGGAAAATTCAGGTCTCCTGCCTCCTGCCCTAGGCTGATCTCTCTGTGCCCTGTGGATTCTCTGCTTTGTTGCGCCTTCCAATTCTCTTAGCAGAGAAAAGTAGCAAACACTGCTCTGAAGTCTTCTCCAAAGGCCTCATCAGAACATGACCACCGGAAATTTCCAGATATCATAATCCAGAAGGTTGGCTTTGCTCTTGTAACGAACAACAAAGAGCCCAGGAATTGTGGTTATGTAATGTGATGAACCATATTCACAACCTCCAAATAGAAGAATAAAAGAAGCCCTTCTTCATGAGTCGTCTCTCTCCTCCTGCCTGTGCCCAGAGCCCTGCTATCATTGATTCGGACCCATGGATGAGGAGGTGCTGATGTCGCTGCTGGTGGAGCTGGGACTGGACTGGGCCAACGAGCTTCCGGAGCTGTGGCTGGGGCAGAATGAGTTTGACTTCATTGCAGACTTTCCTTCGAGCCGCTGATGCCAACTGTCCCTAAAGGTGGTGGAATAAAGCCACCAATTCTGTTGTAAATAAAAATAAAAACTACTTGCAGAGAGGGGAAAAAAAAGTGTAGAAGCTTGATGCCTCAGTATGGCCATATGGTTGTTTGCAGCTGGCTTCCATCATGATCAGTCAGTACAGGGCCATATTGGTTGTTAAATATTTTGTCTATCAACAGTGGGCAGAAGTTAGACTCCCCTGGGTCAGTGTGGTTTAAGGAGAGTAGCCATTTAAAATATACCTGACAGCTTAGATAGTCAAAAAGGGCCATTGATATTTGAAAGTCTCTAAGACGGGATCCTTTCTGACAGCTCCAACATGGAGGTGGGGAAACGTCACACCCTGGGTGGCAAAGTTGTAGTCGTTAGGTTAATGCTACAGAAATCATTCCGGAAGGATGCCAGGCAGCAGGGGGTCTCCTCACCATTGATCAAAGTTACAGAGGGACAGTAGATGTCCATAGAGCTGTTGCTTATGGAAATCGGAACTGGAATCAGAAGCATAACAGCAAACTTGGCACTCTGGAGCTGAAGGAGGATCCGAGGGCGCTGAGTCCAAGCCCCTTGGGGCAAGAATCAAAACAGCCCCTGGGCATTTCCCCAAAAACGTGTCCCATGGACTGGTGATCTCTATCTCTTATAAAATGTCTGAAAATACTGTGAAAAGAAACAAAATTAATAGGATTCTTTTCTGGGGACCTTTTCTCTTCTTGCACATTGTCCTCACTCCAATATATTTGTCCAACAGAGCTAAAGAGTTCTAGTTAGAGGAAATGATTTCTGATGGGCCTCATGAGATTTTTCTAGGGAAAAAAAAATTACAGGTTTGGGAATAAAACAAAATAGGAAATTCGTTTCATCGCGTTTAATTACGACCTTCCATGCAGGGGAGGGGTTCTCCCATCGAACGCACCATGCTTGGTGGCACATTTATGCTCCAGCAATAGTGCGTGTGAGTGCCCTGAAGTGGCCTGTCCATTTGAAGGAGCTTTTCTGATGGACTATTAGGATCAATAGCCTTAATATGTACATTCCAATTGACTCAATATTTCTAATTCTATGGGTTTATCCTAAAGCAGTAATAAGAGATGAGTACATCTCTTTAGTACCCATCTCTTATCAATAATATTGGGGTTGGGAGGGGGGACCACAATCTGAACAGCAAACCATAGAGAATTGGTTAAATGACTTTAGGGATTTTTAAATGAAACTTGAAAAACAAAGTTCATCAAGAAGAGGAGGTATGTAAAAGCACTCAAGGCAACTTTGAAAAAGAGGAATAATAAAGTCTTGATTTAACAAATATTGAAACATATAAAGCTATAATGATTTGAGCAGTGTGGCAGTTTCTTGTGTCTTTCTGTCACACATACATTTATTTCACTCTGTTACATATCCAACAAATACTTAATGAGTATTTCCTGTGTAGGTACTGTGTTAGGCACTGTCCAAACTGCTGGGAAACAACATTGACTTATTTATTGTTTATGCCTATACCTCCACCGCAACACCCAACAGGAAGATAAGCTTCATGAGGACAGAGGACATATTTATAGTTGACAAGACCCTGACTTTGTCCAGGATGGCAATGCACCAAGTTCCAGGTGACGAAATTGTCTAAATCAGGGTTGGCAGTTTATTCTGTTGTTGTTAAAGGGCCAGATAGAAAATATTCTATGGCCATACAGTCTTTGTCACAGCTATTAATTTCTGCCATTATCGTGTAGAAGCAGCCATAGATGATACATAAATGAGGAGGCATAGCACTGTTAAAAAAAACTTTATTTATAAAGAAAGCCAGTGGCCCAGTTTTGTCCCAAGGGGCATAGTTTTCTAACCTCTGATTCTAAGGCAAACATTTTGGTTTCAGGATGTCTTTACATTCTTAAAAATTATTGAGGACACCAAAGAGCTTTTGATTTTATAGGTTACATGCACCAATGTTTACCCAGAAAAATTAAAACTGAGAATTTAAAAAGAATTTTTACTATTCCATTTTAAAATAACAGTAGACCTATCATACGTTAGTATACATAACATATTTTATAGAAAACAACCATTTTCCAAAACCAAAAATAAGTAAGGCGTTATTTTACATTTCCACAAGCCTCTTAAATGCCTGGCTTACTAGAAGACAGCTGGATTCTTATATCGCTTCTGTGTTCATTCTGTTGCAATAGGTTGTTTTAATTGAAAATGTAACCTCACACAGAGATGTAGTTGGAAAGCGGGACCTCCAAGTTCTTCTGAAAAGGAGATGTTCGGGACACTTTGAGAAGCACTGACCCATGCTATTCATAGAGATTTTCTTCTCTTTGCCAGAAACTAAGTTTTCCAGCCTACCTTGCAGCTATGGGGACCATGTGACCAGGTTGTAATTTGCCTTGTGCTAACTAGTAAACTTGGGCAATTTGGTTCACCTCTTTGGGCTTCACTTGCACAACGGGAATAAAAATAATGCCTAATCTCAGTGTCATAAAGATTTAATAAATCATACATGTAAAGCACCTATTTTAATGCCTGTCACAGAGTAAGCAAGTGAGTGATACATGTGAGTTATCTTGATGAAGATCATGTTGATGAGGACAATGATGGTGGTGATAACAGCCAATTAGATCTGAGGAATGTCTGCTTGGAATAGCACTGGGGAGTGCTTACTTTTGTAGTAAAAGGACTAGTACTCCAAGGGGCAGACACAGCCCCTACTAGGTTCCCCAGGGCATCCCTTTGTACAGGCTATGAACAAAGAGGAATCACAGCACAGAATAGGAACCAGTATAAAATTGGATACCTGACATCACTGCCCCTGAAATGTTCGCCAAATTCAGTCATGGAGATGAACTTATGGTCATCTCTCTGTCCTTAGGCTCTTGGTGGCTGCCATGCTGCTAATGCTAACTTCATCTATCAAATCCTCTGTGACAAGCAGAATTCTAAAGATGGCCCCCAAGATGCCTGTCCTCAGGTTATTTAATCAAATACTAACCTAGGTACTGCTGTGAAGGGGCTTTACAGATGCAATTGAGTTTACTAATCAGCTGACAAAATAGAGCAGCCTGGATTTTCCAGGTGGGCCCAATTTAATCACTTAAGCCTCTAAAATTAGAGAAATTTCTCCAGTAGGAGCCAGAGAGAATGTGGTGGAAGAGGGAAGCAGAGGAGAGATAAGAAGGAAAAGAGATCAGAGAGATTTGACAAATTAGTAGAATTTAGCCATTGCTGGCTTTGAAGATGAAGCAGGGCAGGACCTAAAAAATGTGGGTGTCCTCTAGAAATTGAGAAAGACCCCTGGACGAAAGCTAGCAAGGGAACAGGAATTCATTCCCACAGCTTCATTGGGCCTGAATTCTGCCAACAGCCTGAATGAACCTATAAGCAGATTTTCACCCAGAGCTTCTGATGAACAATATGACTATGCAGACCTCTTGATTTTAAACCCAGTGGGACACCACTGCTCTTCTGACTTGCATAATCTTCAAATAATATATTTATGTTGTTTTAAGACACCATGTTTGTGGTAGTTGTTACAGGAGCAATGGAAAACAAATATATCACTTTGGGTTTGGTGCGTGCTGGTGGCTCCACCCTACTACCTCCCGGAAGAACAATTTGTCCACCAATGCCAGACACCTTGTGCTTATTATGCAGCACTGATTGGCTCCTCCCTGTGTCAGCTTAGTTCTGACACATAACAGACTCCGATAGCCCCTCATCGTGACTTCTCCACAAAAACCTCACTCACACAGAATTCTCTCACCCTATAGAAGGCACAAATGGTTGCCTTAAATAACATTGCACTTCTCTCACCACATTTTCCCCTAATTATAATGGGATTGTAAATGGGATAAGTGTCATTTCATCATCCAGGTAGAAGAGATTCAAAAGCCCCATGAATATGCTGGATTTATACCTTCTTTGAGGTGAGATTCTGTTCCTGCTGATTTCTGGGGAAAGATAACTGTGACAGAACCTGAATCAGTGAGCTCTTCAGATATCAAGGTCCTTTTGCAAATTGTTGCTGAGTGATTTTGCTACCTCTGCTGAGTCAAGCAGATAGAAACAGAAATGGCCAGGTAACTTATTCAGGACTCACACATGTGTTATTTCTTGCCACCACAGAAAAGCAAGCAATTCTGACCTCATCTATTTTAATTTAGTTGGCTGTCATCAACAGTTATCAAAGAATTTCTTTTGCTTTTTTTCTCACCTGGATCGCTGAATCTTGGACACAGATTTTGAACTTAGAAATCCAAACAAAACCAGATCAAACTGGGTTTAAGTCTGAAAAGCCAAACTTGAAAGAAATAAATTCATTAAATCAACGCCTTGGCTTCTCAGAGTTTGGTCTCAATTTTAACCTTGTTTCAGACAGATTCTAACAGGAGGTGTGCTGCTTAATACCTGTGTGGCCTTTGATCGCTTGTCTAGGTAATGAGAGCTTTGTCCTTGTCTGTCGTACGGCTAAGCTTCCAGGCACGCAGTGGTTGTTCTAGAGCCTACGAACCTCTATGTCCACGTTCAGTGGGGATTATGTGGAAAGGTCATGTGTTTTCTCTATCTAGCCCATCTTGCCTCGCAGAATAAAGGATGGTATGAGCAGAAAGAAAAGTGAAGCTCCTGCAGCTATACAATGTGGGGTGTGTGTACGTGAGTGTGTGTGTGTGTGTGTGTGTGTGTGTGCGCGCGCGCGCGCGTGCATGTGCCTTTCAGATTGCTGGAGGGCTCCCTCTCAGAAATCCTGAAAGCGCTTGAGACCTGAACCATATATTAGCTTGATCTACTATTTCTCTTTCTACAAGTACAATTTATCTCCATGGCAAAATTGCAATCTCCTTGCAGACAGGGACTATGTCCTTAAAAAGAAACTTTTAGAAAATTGCTTTACTTATTTTTGGTCCTAGTTGCATGATGCTCCATAGTATGTTTGTACTATAATGTAGTTAGCTACTCCTCTATTGAACATTTAAGTTATATTTGTTTCTTTACTATTATATAATATATATGGTGAAGACTCTCATGCATGAAATTCTGCTGTCTTTTATCTATTTTCCTGGGAAAGATTTCTGGACTAAGATCGAGAGGTGCAAACATCCAAAAAGAATTATATATTTCCACATTGCCCTTCCCTAAAATAGGGTCATTTGACACTCTCGTTAGTGTTATATGGAGAATTCCAGGCTCACATTCTCTAGTGCTGGGTATCATTATATTTAAATCTGTGTCAATACAGTAATAAAGAAAACAACAGAAAAGATGTCTCTTTCTGTTGTGTCTTCTTTCTGTAAATTACAGATGAGGTGGATTTAAAAATATATATTTATTATCCTATTGCATTACCTTTTTATAATTCGTTTATGTTATTTGTCCATTTAAAAAATTGAGTTCATTTATAAATTTTCAGTGACCTCTTCAGACATCAGTGTTAGCAACCATTATCCATCATTGTTGTGAAATGTTTTCTCCATTTTTACTCATGATAATTTTTGATGTACAGAATATAGTTTCAAATTTTTATTTAATGAACTACAGATATTTTCCTTTATAGTTTCTTGCATTGCTTTTATGTTTATAATATTATTGCCCCTCCAGAGATTATTCAATATTTACTTTTTTTTATAGACTGTTTTTATGCCTAATTCTAATCCAACTAGAATTTATTATGGTTAATGATAAACTAACTTGACAATTTCTTCCCATAAAACCTTTCTCATTTTTGAACTTGGTTTTGTGTGTGTGTGTGTGTGTAGAATTATCTTTACTTTTTCTGATTATAAAAGTAATATTTTCTGATTATAAAAGTAATAATGTAAAATTCAAATAATTAATAAGTGGAAAAAGTAGAAAGTGATGGTCACCTATAATTCCGCATTTCCAACAATACATGCTGTTAATATACGACCTCCTACCCTGCCTCTTTGACTGAGGACTCTAGGTGAGTGAGTAGTCGGAGTGTTCCTGGAAGCCATTCCTATCCCAGGACAACAAGAAGTAATCTAAGTATACTTGGGAGTGACCGAGAACCACATGCATGTGTCATGTTATTATACCCCAACTAAATGTATCTCCAAGTCAACTTCCCGTTGGCCAGATCCTAAAACGCCCACTACTCTAACACTACTGAATAGCCAAGGAAGAGTGAAGAAGGCCAAGTCAGGGTGGACAGAGATTAGTTCAACTGATAATAGTTAAAATCTCTTACTGCTTGCAATTTTTACCCAATTGCAAAGGCTCAATCTGCAGACAGGGGCTACATTTACGAGGCATTCTCCACATCATGGGCATCATGGAGGTGTATATTTCTTACCACAATTTTCTGGCATGTGGCAATAAAGTGTTTTGTGCTAACTGAATTGGAGTTCTCTGATGATTTTCTAACTGATGGAAATAGTCTCGAAGAGGGGCAAGTGTGTGTTTCTACTTCTCAAAAAGACTCTGTGGGGGTCAGCGACAGCCCTGTCTTTTGGCTCCTGCATATTTTCAGTTGACTAAAGTTCTGCCTGGGATTTATTTATAGCCTCTACTCCATACAACTGTGGTTCCATGTCATGGTTTAGCAAGATGTCAGTGTCCTAGGCCCTCCAGCCCCAAAGGTCCTTTCAAGTTGTTTGTTCTTTCCTTGCATTTCTGTGTTCACTCCTTCCAGCCAGTTCTTCTGCACACGCTGGAAGGCAAATGATCTGGGTTTGGGGGGCAGAGAGGTCTGCAGTGGAAGCCTGCCTCACCCTCTCACTTAGGTGGGTGAGAACGTAACCTTCCTGTTCTGCTAAAATGAACGTAAGTTGTATTTACTTCACAGAGTAGTTCTAGGGTTAAAAAGAAAAAAGTGTGTGTGTGTGTGTGTTTCCTGTAAAGTGCGTAACACAATTCCTGACCTGAATGAGCACTCAGGAAATGGTGTTATCATTCTTCTCCTCCTCCTTCCCCAACGCTGGTCCTTTGGGTTTCTCGCCTCTCCCAGCCACCCTGGTCTATGATCTCTCCCAGCTCTGAGGCTCTTCTTTTTAGAGCACTTACTGCACCATAGTTCACGCGCTCGCTCCCCTGATGAATCTTCGGTTCCTTGGGGACATTGTTATATAAGCCTATGTTTCCCCCAAAGGACCCAACAAAGTCTTTTCATGGGTTAGAACATTATTGCTTTTGGCCAAAGCTATTGCAGGACTGACAATCGCTGGGTTTCAAAATACAACACAAGATGAATGTACAACAAAATCAATGCAGAGATATTTGAGGGAAAGTAAAAACAACATGCTAGTATTTGTTTCATGAAATAAATCAGGCATATGCACTATATTTTAAAAAGGCTTTAGCTCGATTTTCTTTAAGAGATATGTGAAAGTAGAGAAACTTGAATCATTCCATACAACTGGCAATTTAATTTCTCTTTATGTTTTCCAGAGCTTAGGCTTGCTGGAATCACATAAGCATTTCCTGAGGTGGTTCTAGTTAAGTGGAGGGGGGAGGGGGGAGGGGGGAGGCGAGAGTGGAGGGTGATGTTCAGTACAGCGTAGAAGGCACTTTATTTAGCTCAGGGATCTCATGGAGACCTGTTAAGTGGACTGGGGAATACTATGGCTTTGTGTTCTCTGATGGCCATCCACAAGGTTTGGACACAACCCGCCATCACTTCCCCATCACATACAGTGGCTTCGAACCGAGCTCTTCCGGGCTCTTCTCTTGCTCGCTCTTTTTCACTCTGCAAGTGTCCCACCTGCCAGCCTATCTGGACATTATGCCATTTTCCTCACACTGCCTCTTCCTGTTGTCCTCTCTGCCCTGACTCTCCACCCTCGTTTCCGGACAACCTTTCCTCCTCCCACACCTGCCTAACAGTTGCAATTGTCTCATCTTTCAAGGTTTATATTCAACTGTCATCACCTCTGGGTAAAATGAATTTCCCTCCTGAGTGATCTCACAGCACTTTGTTCACCCCTCCACTACTTCATTGACTGCCCTCCTCTGTCCTATCTGCCAGAGTCCTTGGTCCCTTTGCTTCTCTGCTCTTGCTACGCTCTCTCCCTAAGTGATCTCATCCAGCCATATGATATTAAATACCATCATTATCAATGCGCAGATGACTTCCAAATTGATCTCTTAAGTCTAGAACTCTTGCTGAACTCCAGGCTTGAATATATAGCACCTCCTCCAATCTTGGCTCGGATGTTAATAGACATCTCAAACTCAGCATGCCCCTGAACAATTCCTTGGTTTTACCTGCTCAAACCTGCTCCCCATCTGAGAAAAAGGAACCAGCATTCACTCAATTGCTCAGGTTAAAAACATTGGCCCCATCCTTGATGTATCTCTTTGGCATCCCGTATCCACTCTATGAACAAAACTCTTTGACTGTACCTTCAGATATATCAAGGATCCTACTTCTTATCACTCTCTCTACTGCTGAGTCTGTCATCACTTACCTAATTTATCTCCTGGCTTCCATTCTTGCAGATTATTCTAATAAAGTAGCCAGAGGAATCTGGATAAAATGAAAATATATGTATGTCAGTCCCCTACTCACAACCCTCTAATGGCTTTCCACCATATGCAGAATTCAATCCACAGTCCTGTTTGCCTGTAAGACCCTGGTTCCCTCCCCATGCTATCTCTTGCTGGTCTCTCCACCCCCATAAACCAGTCACAGTGCCTCCTGGCTCTTCCCCGAACACATCAGTGGCCTGCCTGTCTCAACACTTTTGCACATTGTTTTCCTCTGCCCAGGTCAAGTCTGCTTCCTCAGTGAGCCCTTTGCTGACTATCTCTATTAAAAGCAGCAGCTC
Source organism: Rousettus aegyptiacus (assembly GCF_014176215.1). Lineage (NCBI taxonomy): Eukaryota > Metazoa > Chordata > Mammalia > Chiroptera > Pteropodidae > Rousettus > Rousettus aegyptiacus. Next base: position 58,149,509 of record NW_023416306.1, on the reverse strand, counting down.
CCCTTCCATCTCTACCACTAACTCCATCACCTGCTTTATTTTTTTTTTTTCATAGCATTTTCCTGAGACTATATGTTCACTTGTTTGATTGTTCACTGTTTGCTGCCTGCACAGGAGTGTAAGCTCCTGAGGGCAGGGACGTTGTCTAGGTTAGTCACTGCTCTACTCCAGTACTTTGATAAACATGTAGTAGGGCCTCGATATATTTGATTTCCATGTAAATGAATGAATAAGCCTGTATCCAGCCAGCCTGATAAAATAGCCTTTTTGTACACTAACCTGTGTCCTCCCTATACCAGCAATTTGGGGGACAGAGGCCATTTCTTATTCATTTGAATCGCCCACGCTATTCACTCGGCCCTTGATTTGTGCTTGTGGACTTGGAGTCAAAAGGCTTGTCTGAGCTCATGAGAGGTAAGATTAACTAGGTGAGTGTTCTCGCATGACTACTTGAATTCTCCTGTTGACTTTGTACTATCAGGCTATCCCTTTAAAAGGAAGGTGGCGAATCTGTGGAGAAACCTGCCTCTGGAATATTATCTCAAAAATGGCCTATGCAAAGGCTCATGCTAATGCTTTTACCTCACATGATTGAATAGGGCTTCCCTCCGATGACCAGACAAATGAGAAAAGATGAGCATCTGAGTTCATAAAAGTGAAATATCTGATGCAGCTTCCCCTCTGCTCCAGCTGGGGGTGACGCTGGGTGAAAGGAGAGGAGGAGGGGGCATCAGTAAAGCCACTCGAGGTGACTGTGGAAGTGCCTTAGGGCTAAGCAGCCCCCTCGAAGGAGAAGTTACCACTCATAATTCAGCTGGAGCCTACCCTTGGGGACAGGACAGCTATAGCCAGTAGTGAGAAGTGGCCGTTCATGGTGAATACTGTCGCATGAAGGCTCCTCCAGTCATGCACCTCCCTCACCATCAGCAGAGTGGCCCAAGTCCCCAATTTATTTTGCAGTTAACCCCAGTTACCATTTCACTTCTCCTGGCCGACCTTGCTCTACCAACTAAGCACAAAGCTATAAATCTTAGTCAGGACATCTGGGTGTGGGGCACCTAAGCAACCCTGACGCTGATTCCTTAAGAAAACTCATTTCTTGTAATGTGAGCCCTGCTGAGGATGGCCATGTCAACTTATTAGACTTTTTACTTGGCCGTATTGATTCTGCTCTACCCTGATGCAGCCTGTAATGCTGGCTAATGTTATTGATGAGACATCAGTCTTGTGGAGAAGTGTGGGGCTGCAGCTCTTTCTGAACCACAAAAACCTATTGGTGGACAGTGATGGAGAGACGGAGGACGGCGTGAGAGAAGGTCTCGGGCCAGCTCCGTGCGGGCCGGGATACATTAATGAAAGACGGGCACTCGGTGGCGAGAGACAGAGGCCGCTCTCCAGAAGCCATTTATTTATGAAATAATTATGAACGCACAGTTGATTCATGGATTTTCATTACCGTGTGTGTCCAACACTCTTTCTTGATTCATATTTTGTTGGAAATGAAGTGCTGTTGGTTACAGGGTGGGGGCGGTGAAGGGAGGGAGGGCAAGGCGACACCTTCCAGCAAGAGTCCTAAGATATTGCCTCCCTTTTCCACCCAATTGAGGCTGTCCTCCTCTCTGAAAATCATTTACCCAAGCTGGGCCCAGCACTGTCTCCAAAGAGAGTTCAATTCTGATCTGTTCTCAGAAGGACCCAGGTTTTCAACCTCTTAAGGCTACAAATCAAAGCCTCGCTCAAAGGAGCTCAGCCCGCAGGAGCCAGCAAAATTGGGGCTTACTGACTCTCGTGTGCTAGTGTTAGAAGGACTGGAGATTTGATAAGGTGTTAAAAACAGGTCAGGGGAAACAGAGTACAGGGCGCTCCTCACTTGCCAAACTCCTTATGTGTCAGATTTTAACTTTTACCTGGAGAAAATTTCCCTTTCTAAAAGCCCCTGTAACAAAATACCACAGGCTGGGTGGCTTAAACAAGAGACACCTCACCATTCTGGTGGCTGGGAAGTCCAAGATCAAGGTGACAGCAGATTCAGTGCTAGGTGAGGGCCCTTTTCCTGGCTTGCAGATAGCAGGCTTCTTGCTGTGCTCCTATGTGGTGGAAAGAGAGTGAGCTCTTGTCTTCCTCCCTTGTTAGGTCACTAATCCCATTATGGGGTCTTCCCCTTAAAACAAACAAACAAACAAACAAAAAACGAAAAGAAGAAACAAAGTCTTTTCACCCCACGCAACCCTGCTCCTTCAAAGTGAAAAGACAACCTTTGACTTATCACTTCACCCTCTTCTCCCATCCCTCAGAGTTGCTCTGACCAGAAGGGAAACCTCGGTGGCTATTTAATACTGTGTCTCATGCCATGTGTGTCTTATAGCAATGAATCCAATACAGATTCCAGTACATTGATGGTGAAAACTCGAAATTCAAGGCTGATATCAAGCTTTTACTCTTTGTGTTGATATTAGGAAGGCAGAGTGAGGAACCAGATTTATCCTGTGAAAGCTTGAGCAGAGAACTTGTAGAGTTTTAAGGTGAGCGAAGTTGGGTGTGGGGTTATTTCTGGCAGGGCTGCCGGAGAAGCAAGCAATCAAACCGGTGTTCTAGCAGTTCCACTGCTGCCTTAATGGGCGTGAAGCTTAGTGGGCATGGGTACCTGCTCCTTCTGGTTTTCCCAGCAGCTGTGTCATCGCTGCCTCACACTGCAGCTCTTCATGGCTTCATTTGTCCTCCCGCTAGGCTGCAAACCCCTGGGAGAATCATGGCAGCATCATAGCAACTTTGAATCTTAGCATAAGTTCCTCATAAATGTTGCAGGATGAAGATATCTATTTTCTTACCAAGTTTAGGTCTTTACCAGAAACTATAACCTCCAACTATTTGCTGCCCAACTCTTCCTAAAAGTCTGCTTGGCCTAAATGATCCTTATAGCATATTTGCAGAGAATTTTTACCTGCTGGTGATTTTTAAAGGTTTTATAAAGAAATAGAACACTTTCCTTCTCAACAAGACCTAACCGGAGTCCTCAAAGTATAAAAGAGATCAAATTGAAGGAGAAGAAATGAAATGGCAGCAAGAAGAGGAAATTAGGGACAAAACAAACTTTTTTCTAAGGCTCTAGTCACCTGCATGTGTCCGAACGTGAAAGGCTGGGGTCGTGACTATGAAGAGACAGAAGATGCGTGAGGGCGTGACCCTGCCCCTGAGCCTTCTGGTTCTCATCTCACGCGCGCGCGCGCGCGCACACACAAACACACACACACACACACACACACACACTCTCACACTCACTCACTCACTCACTCATACACACGGACTCATTCACATACACTCACGCACACTAACATGACACACACAGATACACCCATTCATTTATCTGCAATACACACAGAATCACATTCAGAGGAAGGATAAAACAGATCATCTTTGCATGATTTCCTTTTGTTCCATGGAACGCAGGAGTGTCACAGACGTCACTCCACCGTCGTCCCCGCCAAGCTGGTGTCCTCTTTTGACTCAAACCTTTTGGAACAGCTGCTCACTGCACTAGTGGCTTCATGGATCAGTTGTCAGTTATTAGCTGGGTGACCTCGGACAAGTTACTTATCTGTTTGTTTCTCATTTCCTTCCAGCCTAGATGGAGATAATACTACTACTTGTCTCAGAGGTTTGTTGAGATGATTGATTTAATGGATGTAGATGCTTGGAATTGTGCTTGACAGAAAATAAGCACTGAGATCCTGTTCAACGTTATTTTATCCCTATAGCAGCCCACAAGGAAGATGTGTTTTAGACGAGGAAACTGAGACACAGGGACAAATAATTTACCCAGCGTCTCTTAGCTACCAAGTGTCAGAGCAGGTATGGCTTCCAGCTACACTGACTCTGCCGATACTTCTTGTCTTCTGAATCATCTTAAGTTAGGGGTGCCTGCTGGGCCCTTTGTCTGGGCCTGTGGTCTCCTTTGAAGTCATTGACACCTGCGTTTTCACCCGCTGTGAATGATTGATCCCTACAGACTGAATTTCACTCTCTACCACTGTGAGATCAAGTACAGCCAGGCATCAGGCTTTCTGGGTAGCCCACAGGTCATAACCTTGATCATCAAGGTTGGACGGCAGTACAGAGTTTGGTGGCCTTGGGGTACATGCCACGTGGGGTGTGCTATGTCCTTAAGGGAAGGGATTTCGAAAATAGATATAGTCAATACACACCATTAATAGGAGCTGCAGAAGCTGTCGCATTCTTCAAGGTAATGACCTCCCTGAGGGCGAGGAGCATGACTGCCTAATCACCTCCTGTAGACTCCTGGGCACATTTGTCTTTAATTGGTCTTTTTTTTTTTTTTTTTTTGTAATGGTAGCAAAACTAAGATCTTTCTGATTTTAATTTTTTTCCTTATGAAAGTAATTTTTTCCTATTGCAAAAATAAAAGAGAGAGAAACTTTCAGAAAAATCTAAGATATTTTTGTTTTGTATTGAGAACTTCGGGATGACTAGGGACACAATGAGAACATAAATGTCATTCTAGCCCTGGGGGTGATCACCAGCCTTAACACACATGCTTCTCTATTCAGTGCCTGCGGAATCAATGTAGTCCTTGCCTTGAAAAAATTCTTACATCTAAATAAAGGATCACAATCTATACCAGAAGATGTTTAGAGCAAGAGGCAAGATAGGGCCGAGAGAAATCGGGGAGCACAAGAACTAAGCAAAGGACAGCAGGCAGTGGTAGGAATGAGTGTAGAAGTTGAGGGGAAGTAGTAGAGCCACTGCTGTCAGGGATCAGAAGAGAGTGCTTGGCGTGGGCAGGACAGACCAGCCATCGTCATTGACCTATAATAGCCACTGCAAAAGGCACGTCTCAGGTCTCAGCTGGTGACAGTTCATTCACATAGGCATTTCCAAAGTACTTGTTGAGTAGCTATTGTGGAAATGGCACTGTGCTGGGATTGCTGATGCAAGATGATTCTGTCTCTGTCCTCCAAGTATTTACGGTCTTGGAGAAATGAGACCCAAATGCCTGAAATAACTCAATAACCACCAAAGGCAGAGTTTGTGTCTAACTGGGGCACATTGAGGGAAGTCTGAGGAGGAAGATACCAGTTTGAGATCACCCAGGGATGATCCTAATGGGAGCCAGGCACTTAAAACAACAGCAATTACAATGGTATTAGCTAACATTTTTGTAGCACACAGCTTCACAAAGGACCGGGAGAGGTAAATCCCCTTACCACCCCTATCCTTGAGATAAAGAAATGTCACAAAGATGTTAAGTGCTTTGCTCAAAGACCCATAACCCATCCATGGGCCTAGGGTCTGGACTCAAGCAGTTTGATATTTCTTGGGCGACGTTGTCAACATCATTATCCTAAAGCTCATGGTAAATGCCCACTGTGCACAGGGCACTGTACTAGGTGGTAGAAACCAAAGAGGTGGGTGATTTTGGCCTAGCTTCAGGTGGTTAGCAGATTATAGCAGGGCACAACTAGTACTGTGAAAGAGCAACTAATGACCTTCCCAGAATTTCCTATCCCCCATTTATGTCATGCACCTCGACCCTGATTTCTTGAGTAAATGCATACACAAATGAAGAGATAGATTTAAATAAGTGGATAATTGCTCTTTGTTCCTGCACTATTACATGTGTAGGTGCAGCAGTTTTCTGAAACAGAACAGAACAATAAGTTACTATAAGCGAAATTGGACTAAGCTGTGCTCCTTCTAGCCCATCTGCCTCCTCGATGCAGCCGCCTTCCATCATTTTCTTTGGGTTCCCAGGCCAACCTAATTCAATTCTGCAGGGGGTGGTCCAGGCTGGAGGATCTCAGAAAGGCCTGGGCTCAGTCTGCCCGACTTCAGATCTGACACTCAATCATCTGGATTCCTCCTGACACAGGTCTTCTGTCCCACTGTTTTCTTCACTGTATCCACCTCCAGACACACTAGTTCTGGCCTTATCTCTTATCCGTGCTTTGGTAATAGCCTTTGAACAGACAGACACAAGGGATTCAGCATCCTTTAGGTGGATCTCAACTTGATAGAGACTCTTCTACTTATTTGCACCTTAACCCTTGGGCAAATGTCTGGATCTCTTTGACTCCAGTTTTCTTATCTGTACAACTTGGAAACCAATACTTTACCTGAAAGGTATGTGAGGACGAAGTGAGAGTGACCACATCAGCTTCCTAGTACAGGGAATCCCCTGACGCTATTATAATCCATGGATATTATTATTAGATTTCCCAATTCCAAACCAGCCTATATGCGGCTGCCAGATTAATATTCCCCCAAATACAATTTTGATCATGTCACTTCCTATCCTCCTGCAAAAGCTGCAGTTGCCAATAGAGAAAGTCTGTTTGTAAGGGGAGTCACTTACTTCATTTTTCCTATGCGGGTGCCAGAATCTTGACTACAAAAGTCAGGTATCTCCTAGTCAGCCCACTCTCTATAAAAATACCTGAAGAGGTTCTTGAATTTACAAAGACAATACAAGGGTTTGTTAATTATGGTCGAACCCACCCAATGGTAAGAGACCAATGTAAGAGTCACTCTATGGTTAGGTTATGCATACTTATGTACTTAAGTGATGGGACAAGAACTTTTGGAAATGTCAACAGATCCCTCCCCCCCAACACACACTCACACCCCCACTATAATTTCTCTGGCCCTTTGCCTCCTTCGATTAGACTGGTCATTCTGTACTCACTGCCTTGGAGGAAGAAATGCGATAGAAAAAAGCAGAGAAAGGGGGAACCTCTTCCTGGATGCTGAGATGCTGAGTTCCAAAAGCTAAGCCCATGCGGCGGGGGGGGGGGGGGGGGGGGGAATTAGTTGACAAAACACAAAAGAGAAATTTGAGATTAAGAGCAAGATTTTCCTGCCTCTCCTTCACTAGAAAAGTCCCTAGGATTGGGGAAACAGGAAAGCAGAGTGGTGGAAAAGATCTGTAAATAAAGGCTGGGCTGGAGGGGGCCCTATCTCAGCCAGGCCCGAGGTCAGCTGCACCCTCGGGGCTCTGCTAGCTCTTCTTCCTGCCAGCTACTGAGCACTTCCCTTCTGAGCAGCCTCCCATGGAAGGACCCTCTTCTGTACCTGGCCCATTTGACTAACTCCGTGTGAATGGCACTCAAGATCTCTTCTGGGCCAGTCGGGTTCAGGCAGACCCTGCTACGATTGTGTACTACAAACCAAATTATATACAGCAGGGCTCTGATCCATATTAACTAAAATGTCTCTGTTCCAGTCAGAAATGAATTTATCCATCTCCAAAGAATAAAGCTATAATGGAGAAATGGAAGGGATGGGCTTATTTTTGAGATGGGGCCCTTGCTTGGTTGCCTCTGGAATCTGATGCCACATAGACAATACTACATAAGGTGAATTTCTGATTGAATAGCAGGAGATTCTTGCTCCTTCTCTTCGGGTTTGAGAGCCTCTCTCCAGAGCCATCTGTGGGGTTGGAGCTTCTAGAGGGAGGGTGGGTGTTAGGAACACAACTGAATATAGTCATCTGGGGGAGACAGTCAGTGGGACAAACGTCCTGCGAATTGTTCTGTGGTAGACCGTTTCATCAGTGGCCCCCGCCAAGCTTCTCTTGTGTGGTCCCCTCCCCCATGCACTCTGGGAATGACCACATGACTTGCTTGGCCAATGAGACTCTAGCAGGCATGATGCAGGCAGAGACTCCATAGGTGCTGGCATAATGGAGCTTGTCCCCTTGGGACCTCCCTCTTGGAAACCAGCTGCCATTTGGGAAGGAAACCAAAGTAAACTACTGAAGGAAGAGAGGCCACAGGGAGGAAAATCAAGGCACACCGGCTGTCAGCTGGCACCAATGACTAGACATGTGGGTGATACCTTCATGGATATCTCCCTATCTGAGCCCCCAGCTGGATGCAGCCACCTAAGAGACCCCAGCAGATACACAGGCAACAGAGTGAGCCACCTCTTTGTGCCCACTCCAAGTTGCAGAATCACCGGCAAATAATGGGGTAGTTGTTGTATGGCAGAAGGTTAATAGAACTTCTTTCCATAGGATACTTTCTCTTCCAAGTTCAGGGACCTTCCACAGGGCTGAGACCTTGTCCATTTTAATCACCATGTCTTCAGCCCCTAACAGCTCATAGCAGATGTCAAGCAAATATATGTGAAATTCATGACACAAAATCAAGCACCATAGCATCCACACTGCATTGCGATGCTCTTTTTTTTTCTGGCCATTTCTCTCCCTTCTGGACCATGAGCTCCCTAGTCTTGAAACTTTCATTTATTGTGGGTGAATGGTGGGAAAATTTTGAAGAGCTCTCTATATGCAACACTATTAAGTGAGGTTTTGACTATTGTCTATGGAATTTTGGTTAACTGAAAGCTGAGAGCAATGAGCAATAAATATCCATACATTCTAAAAATTGGTGTTAGACAACCTCACAGCACATGCTGAGCAGACTGAAATCTTTTCTGACGCCTTAGCCCATTCTTTGCCGCAAGCCTATCCGAGAGAAAGACAGAGTAGCACTAGAGATCTGTAATGGGGCCAGAAGCTGGAGCCAGACAGTCTGGGTTCAAGTCCCCACTCAGCTACAGAACATCTGTGAGACTGTGGCCAAGTTAATTAACCTCTCTGTACTTCCATTTGCTCATCTGTAAAATGGGGATGATGATAGCATCTACCTCATAGGGATGCTGCGAGGATTAAAAGAAGTTCTGTATAGAGACCAAGCGGTTCTATATACAGACCCTGAGGACAGTGCCCAGCTCGTAGTAAGGGCCTATAAGTGTCCGCTATCATCAGTATCATCAGAATGAATAAGGATCTCTTGAAAAAAGTTGGCTGCCTGGGAAAGAACATACATTTCCCAGTGAGGGAACCCCACATTTGAGGATGTTTTCCAGAATGAGACTAACATATCACTTATCGCCCTACTCCAGCCTCCAGCTGAATGACTGTTGGATTGAAGAAACATCTAGGATCTTCCTGAGCTTCTGCAGAAGTGGTCATGGTGAGAGAATTCTTTAGAAAATGTAACCTGTACCCACTGGCAGTTGGTGGCAGGAAGCCTAGTAAAAGCCAAGGGAGAAAGGCTGGCAGAGTGAGGGGCTGAGGTGGGCATGGCACCTACAACCAGGGTTTTGAACATCAGGATGCTGTTTCCCACCAGCTGAGTGGACACTGTGGACAGTCCTATGAGTACAGCCCTCCTGATGGGGTTGTGCCCAAGGGGACGGTCCTTCCAGGGCAATGGTAGCCCACAAGGCGAAGGGGAAGAGGTATGCCCATGGAGGTGGCCCTGAGGGACAGCCTGGGGAGCCTGTGTGCCACACTGAGTCAGAGGTTCCAGCGGGCAGGATCTGAAAGAAGACATCGAAGTGCCCACGGGGACAGAACCAGGGTTTGGATATCTGCCATGCAGGACTCGGCGGCACCAGCTCATTGACTGGACTATTCTGGCCCTTCCCCTTCCCTCCTTCCTACTGCAGTCCTAGAAGGGTTAGAGCAATTGGGGGAGGGACTCCGAGGGTGTGGAAACACACCCCCGTTCCCCGACTGCAGGTTACTGTGCCTGGTTTAGGTCTAAGCTTGGGAAAGAGAAGAGCTTTGCATTGGATGAGAAATTGAAGTTTTAATATTAGAGTGGTCTGCACTTTATCAGTTTCTGGGGATGAGACTTTTCCGATGCCTAAGGGTGACTGGCAGTGCTCTGGGCCCAGCCTGAAATGCCATCCCTGGTGGGGAGATGCAAAGGGAGTAGGTGGAAAGTTTGTGGTCGAGAAAAATAAGGCCACCACTGCAATATATTCAGTTACACTGGTGTCATCTCGTTTTATCCTCCCAACAGCTCTGAGAGGTAAATTGCTCGATTCCCACTTTACAGAGGCTGAGTGAAGTCCATTAATTTGCCCAAGGTGCCACATAACAAAGGTGTAGCGTGTAAATTACAAACACCACATCACCAGCCCCAAAGCAACAACCTGTACTTCTCGTTTATCTCACCCCAGGTTCTGATGGAGGAAAGAAAGAAAGAAAGAAAGAGAGAGAGAGAGAGAGAGAGAGAGAGAGAGAGAGAGAGAGAGAGAGAGAGAGAGAGAGAAAGGAAGGAAGGAAGGGAAAGAAAGAAAGAAAGAAAGAAAGAAAGAAGAAAGAAAGAAAGAAAGAAAGAAAGAAAGAAAGAAAGAAAGAAAAGAAAGAAGGAAAGAGACACAGGCAGACTTGCTAATTTATCCAAGCAGAGCTAGAGTTCAGGCCTGATTTCTCTGACCACAAGGTAGAAGCTCTTCACTCCTTGAGTCAGTGCTGCCCTTCACACCTCTGCAGCCTCACTTGCAGCTCGACAACCAGAAAAATTTCTCTAGGACTTGTAAGTGAATGCCTTTTCTCCACTGGCAGTTCAGGTATGCCCTCACCAGAGCGAAAGCCCCCTTTTGAATAGGCAAATCAGGATCCTTTGGAGCCAAATGAATTGGGCTCCAGTCCCAACCAGAGGTCAGTGCTCTGGGAGACCAGGACAGGGCAGCTGCATTTCCTTGTTGCTGGTCTTGGGTTTTTCTGACATACAACCCACACTTCCAAGCACAAGGATGTGCCCCGGAGGAGGGATGGCAGCAGACACTGTGACAGACTGAGGGGTCTGGCTGTAGGACAGAGACCTGGCCTTAGCCATCTTCCCGGAAGAACTTACAAGAGCAAAAGTGTTTGGTATCAGGCTGTGTCCCCAGTGGCCTAAAAGACTGGGGTAAATTAGCCAGTCTGTCTGTGTCTCTTTCCTTATATATATTTTTTCACTCCATCAAAACATGGGGCGAGATAAACCAGGGGTCCAGGTTGTTGCTTTCGGGGCTGGTGATGTGGTGTTTGTATTTTACACGCTGCACAGGCGGCTGAGCTCACCACTGGAAGGAAGGAGAGCCCAGAGCGAATAACCCTGAACAGAGCGGGGCCAGGATTCCCAGCACCCTTGCCTTGGGTGTGTTCTGTACTTACTTACATTTGACCGTGGGTGTGTCTGATGTTCTGGGAATTTATATCATTTCAAACAAAAGCTCAAAGCCACACACTGAGAAGCTCGTCTCTGGAGGTTTGGAAAAACTGTTCAATTTCCCTGAGCTACCGGTGGAGCAAATCCTCCCTAATTTCATTTGCTGTTTGTAAAGCATTTTCACAGATATCCTTTCATTAGATCCTCATAAAAACCCCCAAAGTGGATGGGAAAATATCACCATCCTTATTTTACAGAGTTCCCAGAGCCACACCATGATTAAAACACTTCCCTGGGGTCAAATAGCCATAGGTGCCGCCAGTTCTGGCCCCTTTCCCCTCTCCGCCCCCTCCCCAGACCAGCCCTGGCTACTCCTGAGGTCACCCCTCGGTCTCCATCTGCAGCCGGGGTGGCCGGGAAGGGGCGGGTGGGGTCAGGTACTTGCGAACACTGCGCCTGAGGTTTGTTCCCACAGTGTTATTATTTCCACCTCCCTTTCTGGTAGACTTCAGACTTTTCCAGCGGTTTTGACCCAGCAATTCTGCTACTAAGGATTGGTTTTTAGACACTGCTCAAATCCCATCACAAAGATAAGTGTCTATGGTGTCCGTCGCAGTGTCATTCATAAAAGGGGCAGACTGCAAATAGCTTGTCTCCCTAAGAAGGGGCCCGGTTAAATTAATTCAGATGTTTTGAATCGATGGAATAGTATTCAGCTCTTAACAATTCACATAGGAGGACACTGAATAACATGGAAAGATGTTCATGAGCCATTGTTAGGAAACGAAACAGGTTACATAAAGTGTTTCGAGATGGTCCCATTTTGCTTCGACAAATATTTATATCTCCCCAGACATGTCGACAAATACCCAGAAAGCTATCCGCCAGAAAAAGAAGAATGGTCTCTACTTCTGGTCGGTGTAAACCTTTTCTTTGATTACCTATGTTTCCTAAATACTCCACATTCAACATGAATTAATTTTATAGTGTGAAAAAAGTTATTTAAAAGCAGCAACAAAGGATTAGCTCCGTTGTTTTCGTCCCTCAGCTATTTTCACTTAATGCGTTAGGTGTTGGAGACTCAGGAACGTTTTCAGAAATCGGTCTGCCCTCCCTGCGCTGATGACCCTTTCCAGGTGCTCAGGCCTTGCCTTTTAGAAGGAAATCAACTTTTACTGAGCATTTACTCTGTGCCAGGCATTCTTTCACATGCTTTACCTCACTTAATCCTTGACGCCGTTCTTCAGGGAAGGCATTATGATTTCTGTTTTAAAGATGAGAGACTGAGATTCAGAGTGGTTAGATAACTTGGTTAAGGCAGTGCAGCTAATTAGCGGTGGAGCTGGGGGTTAACACAGGTCTGCCCGAATCTCCACCCCTGCTTGAAGCCATGGTTGCCTCTCACCATGACCTTGAGTGCTTCTGTTTCACAAGCCATTCACGTGGGCTTGAATGGCTTCCGTATCTGCCCTGGTTGGAATCCAAGTGTGGTGTCTTCAGGGCTCAAGGCGGTGGCTGAATTGCCAGGAGCAAACCTGAAGACCTGATTCCAGAGCTCTCCATCGCCTAGGGGAGCCCAAGCTGATGAAAGGCACAGTGACCCACACTGTACCTGGGCCTACCCACTCAACTTCCTCCCCCGCTTTCCGTGCACCATGCGTCCGGATCATGTGGCGCTGCCTGCTAGAACTAAGGATTCCAGGGAATTTTGCGGGAGCAGAGCAGAGACATTCTGCTGAAAATGGAATTTTCAAGTTGGCATTTAAATATTTGAAATCCAAAGAAAAGCATAAAAGAAACAAAAACTAAAAACAAAATAAAAATCCACCGGTGGACTGAGCTCTGGGGATTGAATATTCTCTTTGTATTGTGCAGAGAGAGGCTTCGCGCAGCCGGCCTGGAGTTTTCAGTTGGCCATGCAGAAAAACGCTCCTGGGTGCTTCCTTTAAAAACTAAATCAACATTATTTTAATTTGTGTTCCCTGCTTCCTTACTTGCAATGGAGGGGAAGGTGCGAGGCTGAGCAAGGAGCATATTTCTCTTACAAGTTAACTTAACACGCAATATGCAGGGGATTACTCTGGGCTCACTCAATACCACAGCCCAGAGCTTTATAGAATTCTATTGATCTTAGCTAAAGCTGTTTAATTTTTTTTGCTTTAATTTTCTTTCCTTATTTGCTCATTAAGTTGAGGTGAAGAAGGGGTGGGGGACTGATGGCAGGCAACGCTCGTTGGATTTCAGGCTGGTTTGAGGGACAGGAGGCTAGCTTGTTTGGCACCTCCCATTGGCAGCATGCATTAGCTGCATTTTAATCTAGGGGTTTGGGTCAGGGGCTACAGGGAAAGGAGAAATAGTAACCATACCACCCCTTCCCCCAGATATCCTGTGCTGCAAACACTCATAGAATAAGGATTCTGAGTACACAAAACAAAGGGAAAACCAAACTGTAGAGTGAATCTGACATAGATACGCCCCACAAGGAGCTTCCCTTCCAGTAACAGAGAGAAACATGTTAGTCCAAAATGGAACACAGATGTGCCAGAATAATTGAATTAGAGATTCATTTTTTGCTATTAGAGGAGGCACAAAAGAATGAAAAGGAAATTTCTCCCATTTGCTCCTCAAACCTTTAACTATGCTGTAATCCTCACCTAGGGTCATCAGGGACTTGCAAAGTAAGGGAGGTCACAGCTGGAGCTTAGACTACAGTTATGGGAGCTGGGGACGGAATGACTAAGGCTAGCAGTCTGAGGGCCAGAAATTTTGCCCACCTCCTGCCGTCCTTCCTGGTCAGGCGATCCAAAGGTTTCTGGATTGATTAAGCCCCACACTTCGGGAACCTGGCATGAGGAGTGGGCTGTGGCTGCGCTGAGCCCCGTGGAGGGCGCATCTGGAGCCTGCCGACTGCGGCAGGGCCCAAAGAACTGCTGCTCCTCTGTGGCACCCTGTAGTAGGAGGAACCACGATGATGGTGGTGGCCACCAAAGGTGAAGGACCCAGCCCATCTCTTATTTCCTCAGCTCCTAAAATCCTTGTAGGACCCAACACAGAGCAGGACGGAAGCCCAATATTAGTAAGTGACGTCTATTGAGCTTCACTGTGTGCCGGGCATTGTGCTGTGTTCTCTCTATATGTTATTTTAATGACAAAATACCTCTGAGATAAGTCCATTATCATTCCTTTTTTGTAGATGATAATATTGAGGGGGAAAAAAGTTAAGTCTCCTGTCCAAGGTCTTCTTCGTGGTAAGTTGCAGGCCAGGACTTGCTGGTTCCTGGACCCCTTGTTCTCAGCTACTGTGTTATTGCCCACTCTAATGGGGACCACTTGCCCTTTACTGGTTGTTCACACAGTTTTATTTGGGGGGGGGGGTGGAATTAAACATGATGTTATTTGCACCCTGATATTGTGGAACAAATTTATACCTGGTACAAAAGTAATGGATGATAACATGCTATGGGAGTTTAGAGCTCAAAGTGCTTACTTCTGGTGGAGCAAAGTTGTTTTAGCTGGGACTGTGAATAGACAACTGAACATGCAGAAGAAAACTAAAAATTTTCTTGGGGGCAGGGTGTCCAAAAATTTAGCATAAATCTGGAGACAGCAGTTCCATTTGTCGGTGGCACGGACTTGGGAAGCATTAGGAGATTAAATAAGAAAGGGAGGTTGTGTCCAGATCATAAAGGGTTAAGAGTATTAGGGCCCCTGATGAAGGTTGGGGTAGCAGAAGAGTTTCATTTCATGGTCTGTGATTGGCAGTAGCTGCCTGGAGTGTTCTGTAGGAAGGAGATAGAATCAATGGGAAAGATTGCCGAATCAAGTATCAATGTCCACCATAGGCTGAGACTCTGACAGAAGACAGACTGGGCCCTGGTAGAGGATGGGGTACAAGCCTCAAATTCTTAGTGAATATCTGGTTATTCTGAGGTACAGAGACAGATTCCTTCATGTTGTCAATTATTGCTTCTCTCCACCCCTACCCCAATTTTATTAGAAATGCCTGGAAATAGTGAAGCCAAATAAATTCAAAGGTAGCTAGAGAGCTCTGTTTGTTTACGCTTTTCATCTGAAGCCTCCGAGTCTGATCCGATGTGCAGCACGCTGCGTGGGATTCCAGAGCACCCAGTTCTAAGCTGGGCTCTGCCAATAATAGCCAGCGGGGGGCTCGAGGCACGCATCTGAAGCTCTCTGAAGTTGTCCTACATCACGGAGTTTTCGTAAGGAGAAAAAGAAGTGACCTGTTTGAACATACCACGACAAAAGAAATGTGCCCTCCTGGTTAAATACCATATTTTAGCAAATAAAAACTACCATTGGTTTTAAGACATCCTGTCATTTTATGTATCATTAAGAAAGAAAAATAATGCTGTTGGGTATAGTACACCATCGAGTGTCAATTGTGAGGGATGTTAAAATGTTGGAAAAATAACATTTTAGAATCAGTGAAATATGGTACATTATGAAAAATATCCAGTTTCCAGTTGCTAATCTCCATTTAAACAACTCAAAAATGTGTTTGCTTGGACTACAGATCAGGTTCTTAATGCATAAATTTCCACATTCAAATCAGCTCACACTACCTAACACAAAAATCTGGACTCCCATTCTTACTTTGTAACTGAAAGTTGGAGAGATATGGTTCTTAAGGGGAGACCGTCTCAATTTATAATGACTATGAAAACACTAGTTTGACTGTTGGTTCAGATTTAACTGGCTCTAAATCATATAAGCTGCCAAACAGCCTTGATTAAACACTTGCTAGAAATACTTTGAGGTCAGGGAGCCCTGTGATTCTGTGTGTGATACAGTAAAGCTGTGTTAGATGTCAGCCTGGAGCTGGAAATGGTAGAAGGTGAAGCCCAAGCTGATGCTCGCAAGCTTCAGATTCACCCCTCTCCTCCACTTAATTATTTGTTTAATCCTTGGGAACAAGCTATGTGAACACAAACTAGCTCCTAACCAAACAGGCCTCCTCTGGGAAATGGATATGAGACATTCCCAGGGGAACTGAAGGACAATCTGCTTACTTGAGTTTACACAAACTTGGAAAAGACTTTTGAAGAAAGGTAGAAGGATGCACTAGTCAAGACTTCTGGTTGCAAGTGGTGGAAACTCAGATTCTTGGCAACAAGGGAATCATGAGAGGTCCGAGAGATGCTTAGAAACCTAGGGATGGGATGCTGCCAAGACTGCTACTCTGTCCCTTGTTTTTGTCTCTCTCCATGTTGGAGCCATTGCCTGCTGTGCAGACTGGCTGCTTTCACAGGGCTGAGAATGTGGCTGCTCACAGCTCCCTAACAATTTCACTGCCATACTTTTTCTCGAGTTCCAGTTTGAAACATTCCAGGGAAGAATTTTTATTGGCCTAATTTGGATCATGTGACACTCCTAGATAAAGCAATTGTGGCCAAGGGGCTAAAGTACCATGGTTTTAAATCTCAACTACAGATACAAGATTTAAGAAAGGAAAAGAAATAACTTTCTAAATGGGGTGGACTGATATCCCCGAAGAAGGATGAATGTGACAGACAAATAATAGATACATTTTAGTTAATATATTTACTCTTGGAAAAGCCCTTTTGTTGCACATTTTTTTTTTTTTAATAGGCCTTAGAGGTTTGGCTGACAACAAAACAATCTTATCGGCAAAACAGTCAGTCGAATTTAACCCATTAATTAATAATGGGGTATTAGGGCCTCCACAAAACTATAGCTGCCATCTTGGTGAGGGCTAACACACCATTCTACAGAAGACATACCCTGAAAGGCAATGTGTGTCCACAGTATAGAAGTTTCTGATATTCAAAAAATTGTTATTGGATAACTTAGTCAAGTTCTGTCTGTCCAACTGCATTTGTACTTAAAAGAAGAGTGTGCGTGTATGGACTATGATGCTCAGAGGGACTAGGCCTAATTCCTCTTCTCTAATCTACAGAAGCACCTTGAAAGCTTCTTGAGAAACTCAGTTATTTTTGTGCCCTTGACCAAAGACTTGGCCTTCTCTTCTAATAAGAGACAGATTATGAGACTTATTGCTGTAATCAAGTATACTGCAGAAGATGGAGTTTATTACTTTACAAAGACCATCAGACGAGCTGAGCTATTCAATTGGTTTCAGTACCAGGAGCAGCTATATTGCTTCCCTGAACAACTGAAGGATTTTCACTTTACAGACAGTACCTTCCGTGACCTTTCATGTTCCCCTCTTCATGGTGGCTGCTAGGAAGCTCAGAACCAAATTTATGATCCCCTGATAGTCCAACTTGAATCTTAAATGGCAGGCATTTAGTGTACAAATCTATCTCTTAACTCCATCCTACCTCCTTAACATTATTTTCTCTTTGTCTCGAAATTTAAAACTGACATTAGCTATTTAATCTTGTTACAGTACCTATAGCATTGTAAGCCACCATAAATATATTTTTTTCTTTTAAGATTAAGATCAAATAATTATTTGACCTTGGGTTTGGGGTTCTGAAGCTTCTTGCGGACAGAACCCGTCTTGGAGGAGTACGGCAGTGGCAATGAGTATTAACAAGACACTTGTTCTGGAGCACAGCTGATGTCTCAGGACCATTCTTGACATGTTGTCCCTTTGCAGGGATTTCTAAACTCACCTACACACCTTTTAGTTTCAAACTACATTGTGAATTTATTGATCTTTCTTCTTAACATTTTTTGGTCATGAAAACAGAATGTATGAAATTATTTAGTGTTTATTTTCCAAGACTTGGGAAGTAAATTCACTTCTTTATGGTAATGAAGGCCAAAGAAGAT
This sequence comes from Rousettus aegyptiacus, assembly GCF_014176215.1. Taxonomy (NCBI): domain Eukaryota; kingdom Metazoa; phylum Chordata; class Mammalia; order Chiroptera; family Pteropodidae; genus Rousettus; species Rousettus aegyptiacus. The sequence goes on along the minus strand of NW_023416306.1, from coordinate 58,131,762 downwards.
TTCGGTTTTATCCTCTACAATATTACTCCATGTCAACAATATCTTCAAGCTTTCCTTTAATTGTTGAGAGATTTGTATTTAATGACAAACCTCAAATATTTAGCTGCAGGCATTTACAGTTCCAACAATAATGATTACAATGATAAAACAACTGTTGCCTGCAATAAATGATCCCTAAAATGACTTTTAGGAGATTACTTAATGAGTGACTTTCACTTTCATGATTGGTGTAGGGTTGCGATTTGAGGCATTCCGTCAGATATAAGGGTGGAAAAGTGAACAACCTAAATGAATCACTTGTTTCTAACTTGGAAACATGGGGACACACTTCTCTGGGAGACTGGCTTCTCTTTCCTGGCACTCACTGGGGGATCTTCATTTCTCCTCCAAGGGTCCTTATTTATTTATTTATTTATTTATTTTTAACATCTATAGCACTTAGTATTCTTAAGTGGTCTCCCATCCAAGTACTAACCAGGCCCAACCCTGCTTAGCTTCCAAGATCAGACAAGATCCAGCACATTCAGGGTGGCAGTAGCCATACACTACAAGAGTCTTTTAAAGCTCATAGCCAAGGCTCACCTCCACATGGGCCCTATTTTTCTGAAGTTTTTCCATGACACAGTAAGCGAGATGAACATTTTCAGTGTGATCTGCATCATGTTCTTCTTTGTTCAAGTTCATATTTTGGTTGAAATGATAACCATAAATATTTAACATTCTAAAAGCTGTGGCTTTGCAGCCCCAACTGTCCGAAGGGAGACAGCGTTGCATGCATTAATTTACAACCCATTTCCATTTCAAGCTGGTCGATACTATTTCGTAAAGTAGGAAACAAGATGGCATGATTTTGGTGGAGAGGAAAATTGCAGAGAGCGGCTTATATACCTAAAGACCAAATTCTGAGAGGAAGGATAGAAATTATTTTGTGTTTAGAACTCTTTTTTCTTTCCTTAACCTTGACAATTTCTTTTTCCAAAATTGAAGAAATTAACAATATCATTTTAAAAAGAAGTGAAAGTCTCCTCTTGTGCTGTTTCCCTCCACCACCCACACATATATACACACAGGAACTTATGCACGCCTACACACACACACACACACACACACACACACACACACACACACACACCCTGCAGAGAGTGTCCTGATATCCTGATGAGAGATACTGCTTCTCAAGGAGGAAGAGAGAGTAAGAAGGGCTGTTCCAACCAAAGCTGGATACAGTGTCTTTGCATATGACCCTGTTAAACAAAGATGGTGTTTTGAAAAATGACTTCCTGTTGACATTTACATGATACCAAATGATCTATTTGAACGTCATTATTTAAGCTATTGCTTTTCGAATTTGTAGTCTAATTCTCATCAATTTCATCCTTAATTTAGAAGAGAATTAATAACTATTGAAAAAGGATAAAAAATAACCCACAACAGAGACCTGTGTCTTTATGTTCCAGAGTGGTTTTTAATTTTCTATAAATGTTATTTTGAATAAACCCCAAACTGACAAGTAAAGGGTTAAGTAGGAATAAATTCTTTCACTTTGGGGTCTGTAGAAAAACAAGCGACTAATAAAATATTCCTAGTTATGAAAACCCTACATTAAGAGCTGTTAAAATACATAAATTTAAATTCAATCTCATGAAAATAATTGTTGCATATCTATATGCTGATGTGTGAGCCAACTTTTACTCTAGATAATTCAGTGGCTATTGATCTTTTATTTTGTATATGTAATAACAAACTCCTGAGTTCAATAAAATCAAAATGCTGATGTTCCACGACTTTCACCTTCAAAGACCTGTACTAATTAGAGCTCTGGCCTCACTGCCTGGAGCCCCTGGTGAGGTCCAGGTGCGAAAGCGGCACTGGAGGCTGGTAGCTCAGAGCACACCACCCCATGGGGTTGTCTCCTTTCTGCTTCCTTTCCTCCTGACATTAAAGGCTCACTGGAGGATAATAGCACCAGAAGCACCGAAAGAACAAAGCTAAGTCATGTGCCCACAGTTAGGACATATATGGGCTCCAGGCTGGGCCTCGAGTCTGGACCGCTGTTTCTGCATATACTGGGACCGAATCCCCCTGGGTTGCCATTTTTCCTTCAAAGAACAGATAGTTAGAACTCATTCAATGACAAGTGACTAAAAGACATGAAGAAACATGTTTTATTTGTTTGTTTGTTTTATGTAACCAAAGAGTCTAGTGTAAGATTGATGCCAGGTCAGACTTGGTCCAGTGGCCCAGATGATGTCACCCAGGACCTGGCTTTTCTCCTCTCTGCTTTGCTCCTGGTGGCACTGGCTTCATTCTCAGAGTGCTCACAGAGGCCTCCTCAGCAGTGGCAATTTCTCATCTTGGAGTAACAAAATCACTCCAGCCATTTTCAACCTCAGACCCTCATACCTCTTCTCAAAGAGAAAGGAGAGAGTCTTCTCCTAGTCCCCACAAGTCCTGAGAATTTTTCTCTTAATCCTGTTCCTGGGGAGATAAGATATGCTGCTTGGCCTGAGCCAATCAGGGCCCACCCTGGAATAGGGAGTGTGGTCAGTCCTACCCACATGCAGTGGGAAAAGAAGGGAACAGAAGCGGGGTACATTTTTGAAAGAAAATCAAGGTACCACTGAAGGGGGAGCCACAGGGCTGTGGATACAAAGAACAAATGTTCCCTACAACAACTGGTAGCTTCTTGTTTAGTTATGCCTTTTACCAAACATCTTGATTTTATTTTCTTTCGCCACAAAGTCACCTGAGGAAGCCAACAGGTGACGTCAGTTCTGGTTGCAGGCTGGATTAAGACTCACATGATCCTTTGATCTCCATCTCCAAGTCCTAGTGCTGTGTCTCCAAAACAAGGGGCTGGCAGTGATGGCAGACACCTGGCACGCAGGCCGCCACGTTCCCTTCTTGGTCCTATGGCAGACATCATCCATCAATCACAGGACTTTTTCCTATGCAGTCCAGATGTGGCCCCAGAGACCTACTTAAAACAGCCCTCTGGACAGCCCCTATGAATGCATTGGTGTTGACAAGTGAGATAAAATGTATTAGCCATCCCTGGAAAGGATTGCACACCAATGACCCAAACTACCAATGCATTTCACTCATATACTCACAAAGATCACTCACAAACACATACGCACATATTCATATACCTCAGTGTTTCTCGAAATGTGGTTTGCAGATCTCTTACATCAAAATCCCCTTGTGTTCTTATTAATATGCAGATTCTGGAGACTTACTCTGGAGCTATGGAATCAGAATATTCTCGAAATAACACTTTTAGATACTTAATAGGCTAGTACACACAGTAGCATGATAAGCTTCTTTCCTACTAGGTCTTTGAGATGGTAGCTCGTTCTTCGTGTATTCTTTTAGCAATTTATTGAGCTACCATGTGTAGGCATGGCTAGTTTTTGTGAATTAGATAAGAATGGTGTAAAAAAGTGTTCCTAGACCCATCCAGTCACTCATGGTACTATGATTTCAGGCATGTGGGTGGTGGTGCGCCTTGAACCTGATTGATTCTGCCCTATGGTTTTAGTCTTTAGAACTTAGTCAAAAGAGTCCCCGACTGCGATCATCTGTAGTAGTGAACACACCTCACATAAGACAGACGAAAACTACTTAATGCACATGCGTGAATGTGCACACACACACACACACACACACACCTGAGTTTAAATGAATACATTTGTTATATAAAACAAAAACAAACCCCCCAAATTCAAATCTATTTATCGTCCTCACCATCCTCAGAGGTTTTTAGGAATACAAATATTTTCATGGTGTAAGATGTCTTCTGAGAACCCCTAATAACTGTTTTCTCTGAAATACTCAAAGACAAAAAGTATTCCTCCTGAGTGTGTGTGTGTTTCCCAGCTATATTTCCAGAACCTCAGGATGCCACTTTCCTGGACTTACATTCAATTGCAAAGAAATGTAGCTAGTCAGTACACAGCTGGACTTTCAGGCCTTCATACTCCAAATCCGTCGTGCTAAGAACTAGCTTGTTCTCCAAATGAATCTTCCAGGTTTCTATCACTGCTACCTCCTGAAGCACTAGCTCTTTCCCATCCTCACGGGAAAACACTAATCAGCCCCAACTTACTGAGTAGGATGCCGGGCTGTGGTGCTGGAAGAGAAATAAAGATGAACAAGGCTCTCTTCATGCTTTCAGAGGGGCCTCTGGTCTATTTCTCGGGTGCCAATCTACTTTTCTCTAATGTGCCCCCTGCACTCTCATTACTGGTCTTAGTTTTAGCAAAATTTCGGGGCAGTGCAGCTGAGCAGCTGAGCAACCACGATTGCACCATGGTGACGAAAGATGCCTTCTACCCACTTTTATGGAGGTAAGGAGGTGTTTCGGAGACAGGGTGGGGGAGCTTTCCACCCCTGCGCTCTCAACAGAATTATCCTGTTAATTTAATAAACGTTCTTCCAGGGCAAATCCAAAGACCTTTTTTTTTTTTGCTCCTGGGGACAGTGGCTCGACCAGAAAATACTTGGAGTTATTGGGGCAGAAAATAGAAGGCTCTCTGGGAACAGAGTGCCTCTGATCCCACTCCTTTTATGCCCCAGGAAAAGAAAAGAGGCCCATGTGAAAAACCCCTCCTGGGGCTTCCCAACCAGTTAAACGTGAGGGAGAGAGAGAGAAGGGGGTGGGGGCGAAATTCTAAATAAAAGCAAAGTCTTTGAAAAACTTCAAAGAAACATTTCTCCTGTTCAGAAGTCAAGAGCACATCTGGCTGGCGGTGAAAAGAGAAGTGGTGTCATCTGGGCAAAAACATTCTATTCAAATATGTCCTTTAAGAAAAGCGAGAATGGAGAGTGCACGAGATCGAGAGGAGAGACATAATGCAAAGAGGGAAGGGAAGTTAAAGGGGAAAAGGGAAAAAAAAGGGAAAAAATCCCCTCCTAAATCTTGTAATGTTTTAGGAGGGCTTATTAGAGCAAAAATTAAGTGTCATACAGAGCTCTGCTCCAGTATTGATGGCCTTTATTCAAAGAGCCATCACCCTGTAAACTCACTTTAACAACTCCCTTCAGATGAAATATAAAAATTAAAGACATTTACAACACAGCTTAGTAGCAGATGTAGTCGTCCTGTTGGGGCTTAGATCAAATAGTGATGTAAACCCCAGCAGGATAACAGGTCTTATGAAAAAGTCCTTAACAACAGCCCCCAAAAATCTTGGAAATCTTACAAAACATGTTTCCCATTCTCTCCCAACCTCCAGGGTCCCCCTTCCTTCCCCTAGCCCCTCCCTGGATCTGGTGGACTCCTTTTCCATTGTCATCCTTGTCTGGAGTCCTTATGAGTCACTCTACACTTAGCAACTGGGCAAAAAATTTTCTGTTTGGGCTTCTGGTTATCTTCTCCATCGAGTCATCTCCCCCATCATTGCCTGGGAGAGTGCCAGGGTGAGGGACGTGCTGAGTAATCTGGGAAAAGGACTGACATATACATGTAGCTCAAATGGGGTTTGAGGTCTGACCTTCACCTTTGTCAGTTCTTTCCCACTTTTCCTCTCCTTCTCTTCCAACTCTCTCTTATCCACCAAGAAGAGCCTGAAAGGACATTCCCAATTTGATTTGAAGGCTGGCGCATTCAACAGACTGGGACATATTTATATCTGTTATAGTGTAACAAATGCAGGTGAAGGACTTCTCCTCGCTCCACCCTTTCCAAGGAAGAGTTTCTTGAGGATTTACTCAGGGATCCATCTGTATCCACCCCTACTCCCACCTGCTCACTCGTTCACTATTTCAAAAAAGTATATTTGTGTGTCTGTGGCATGCTAAGCACCAGGCGAAATGCTGGAGGCAGGAGCGTGATTGTCTTGTTGGTTGTGGTTCTCTTTGCTCTTGAGTTGACATGCCCATGGAATGGCTTTGGAAAGAGAAAAAGTTTAAGGAATGGAAGTAGAGAGGGGCATAAATAAGCTCTATCTGAGAATTTCTGGCTTGTTAGGTCCAGTTTATCTGTCACCCAAACTCTTAAAAATGAAGCCAGTGACCTCTCTTGCCCCCACCGCAGTGCACTGGAAAAGAGTCAAGTTGCCCCAGAGCCCAAGGTCTTGTCCCTGGACACTCCTCTTCTCTGGCGGATGATCATTTAGCCAACGATTTGGGAGTGGCAGTGTTAGATGCTTGGCCATAGCTTGGACCAGACAGAAGCCAAGAGGCTGGGAAATAAGAAAGAAGCTAAAGGGCTTTCGTGAACAAGTGAGCAAGTCTTGACCCTGTAATGAGCTCCATTCTGAGGGTAGGTTGAGTTCTTTTTTACTGGGAGCAACCTGAGAAGAAAACCAAAATGAAATGTTATCACCTCAGCTGGCTAAAGCAAGGCCAGTGAGAAATTTGTCCTAGGAAGCCCTGAAAGCAGTAAATGAGAGGCTAGCTTGGATGCCACTTGGAGCTTAAGGAGGTTGGAGACATTCCAGGGCTAAGTGGGGGCCTTCTAAGGTCACACAGTCTAGAGTTTTCCAACACACAAGCCAACATTTACAGCTTGAAATTATGCCCTCCCTGCCCTCTTCTCCTTTGCTTTACCCAAGAGATCTGCAATATGATTGGGTTGCAAATATTGTCTAGTCCATCCCCATACCTCCCGGCAGGCTTGGCTGGATTTGGTTTCACACAAGCTCTAATCTGAAAACAAACACTGGAAATCAGCTGTTAGGGTGGGAGGCCATGTTGATATGAGCAATGATCAAGGAAGGCCTTCTCTCTGGATCCCTGAAAGAAATGACATCGAAGGTAATTTTCTCACTCACACTCACACACATATCCTCTTACTCACACACAGCCTCATACAGGTACAGGTACACATGTGCAGAGATACAAGCGGCCACAGTCTGGGGGTGGGGGGTTATTTCACCATCATCTGGGCCACTTGGTCAGAGGAGGCAGCATTTACCTCTACTCATGCAAGATCTAATCTGTGAAGAAAACGTGTGCTTATGTAAAGAATCAAAGAAGATAATAGTTACAGCCTATGTCACAGGCGCGGACTAATCTTCGATTAAATAATGATATTCAGATGACATTTCTTGGCAACTGGCAGACCAGCTGGAAAAATAAGTCAGAATTTCCACAGAGAATAGACTGTTTTGCCATCCAAAGCGGGCCAAGAACAAACAGCAAAGGTTCTAAATTCATATGAATAAAAGGTCCCAGCACTCTGGCTGGCAAAGGGGCTCTTTTTTCTACTCATGGAACTGCACACACTAGTTTGAAGATGTTTGTAAAACTCACATATAAATTGAATGTCTGTTATGTACACTTGTCTGTCTTTTCTCCTGGGACATCTGACTTTTGAAACTTTCTAGTCCAGCCCCTCGTTTTTCAGATGACAAAACTGAAGTCATGAGAGCTGGAGGCTTGGAAGAACTTGCCCAAGTTCACACAGCAAGCCAAGTTTCTTAACTCTCATTCCAGTGCTCTTCTGAGTATATTCTGACCTCCAAGGAGCTGATTGGTGGAACCTGCAAGTGAAATGCACGCATGTGCGCGGGAGCCTGAGTTGCCGGCGCTGGTGCATGAAATGCACGCATATGCAACATGACGTGATGGAAAAACATGCACTTCGGCTCTGGACAGACTGGCTCTATTGTCAGTATCCCAACAGGAAGGAGCCGAAAACCCTATAATGGAGACTATTTACAAAGAGGTGGGCGGGGTCAAGGGAAGTCCACCAGGGATCGTTGGGAAACCCGAGTGAGCAGCAGCAGAGGGTGGTTCTGGTCCCTAGATGTGAAGGAGGCTTGTGGTACCACCCACCTTGAGAGGCGCAGCAACTCTTAGAGCTGGTGTATGTATAGCTCCAGGCTTAATGACCAGCACATTTGGTCCAGTTCCTTTTCTCAGCAACACAAGGCCCTGGACAATTTGGCAATGGAAACCTGAAGGCTTACAGTTTTGCAGACCTTTTGATCCAGCAATTCTGCTTTTAGGGATTAGTCTCAAGGAGCTAATCCAGCAAATGCACAAAATTATTACTTTTTTTTCCCCACATTACTACTTAACATGTGAAAACTGGGAGCAGTTTTACTCTCTGTATCCATCGGGATGCTTGGATGCGAACAACAGAAACTGATTCTGAATGAGGTAAACAGAAAAGAAATTTAATTGCACCAATGCTGGATGACTCACAATTGCCAGAAGAGGCCAGACTGCCTTGGTGGATAAGAGCAATTGGCCTTCTCCTTCATACTTGAATTTGTGGCTGGTAATTTGTGGATGATGATATATACCATGCCCCCAGACACCTTGGGTGTTAATACCTAATTGTGTGGGGGTGAACCAGTTTCTCTCTATGACCCAAAGTCATGTTTTGTAGGCACCTACCAGATGCACACAGGATGAGAGAGAGACACTTGGCAGCAGCATCTGTAGAAAAAGACTTGATATTCTACACAGAGCACAGACTGAGGTTCTTCAAGGAGCCTGTCCACTCACCCCAGTTCACAAGGTGTGTCCTTTGAAAGGTCACGGATAGACCAAAGTGATCTCAGGGGAAAGTGGACCTGATGCTGGTCCTTTGACTTATATCTTCCTGTGCCCGGCAATGTGAATGTCCCACCCAGACCACCTTTACTGGGCCAGTGTGCTCACCTAGATGCTGTGACTGTTGTCTGTTGACAGCTCCCAGCCGTTTGCCTTCTCTGCTGAACTGACTGAGGGAGTGCTTCACTCCTGCGAGTTTTCTTCATCCCTTGACCCTGAGGATCAGGCAAAGACTAGACTTTATCTGAGACCACAACCTTGCTCTGCAATTTCTCTTTGCCTGATTTCTTTTCCTCCCTCTGATACCAGTTTTCCCTGAGGAGCATTCCCTTGATAAACCAGGTATACTCAATCTTTATCTCAAATTTTGCTTCTAGGGAAATGGGCTTAAGCCACCTTCTGACTTAGATTTGTGCCTGGCCTTGTATTCTTTCTTGCACATGAGTCTGGGCATCTGCCCTCATTTTGATCCCAGCCTTTAATCTGACTCTTGGAGCCAAGCCCAGTGCAATCTTGATTTAAAAAAATTTAAAAAAGAGGTACAGTGCTGGGGCAGGGCTGCCATTTACTCAGGGCTGCCATTTTGTTTTAATCTTCTCATGGAAGAAGCAAGGGATCGGACTAGGGTGCTTCTCTCTCCTCTGAGTCCCCCAGTACCTTGTGCCACCTCTATTGTCACATGTATCAGTCACACTATATTACTATTGCCTGTTTTTTTGTGTCTTTCTGACAAGATTGGGAGCTATAGAGCAAGGTAGAGTCTTGGTCTTACTCAAACTCAGCTTGGTGCCTGGCCTCAAGAAGTGAAAGTGATGGCCATTATTAGTGATAGGCAAACAAGTAATCTTTGCCAAGTAAAAGAATCTTCAGAGGACATGTCTCCCCAAGCTCAGAGAGGCTTTGGGGAGTGTGGATTTACCCAACAGCAAGTGTTGGTTATCAGAGCAGCCCGTAGATAAGGTTAGGCTGAGAAAAGAATGAGTATCGATTTTCATTACCTACAAGTCATCAAGTTTCGATTAGAAAAAGAAAGAGAGGAAGGGATGAGTATTTGTAAAGGGATAAGACATCTGTATTCATCCGTGCACAGAGACCAGATTGGTCCACGGACCACCTTTAACGAACAACATAAGGTAAAGTTTCTTTAGATCATATTGTATGCCTGCTTTGTGCAAAGTGTTATACAACACAAAGATGATTACCGTTGAGGTCCCTGTCCCCAAGAACCTCATGATTTCAATAAATAGGCAGTTATAATAATAGATAATATTTATTGAGTATGCGGTATGTACCAGGCATGGTTTCAGACACTTTATGTGTGTTAATTCATTTAATTCTCACTACATCTGTCTGAGATAGATAATTTTACAAAAGTAAAAACAGAGGCAGAGAGAGGTTTATGAACTTGCCCAAGGTACACTGCTTCTAAGTGGAAGGTTTGGGATTTGAACCCAGAGCCTTTTAGCTTCAGAGCGCACCAACACTCCACAGAACGATGAGAGACAAAGATATGTGAATTAAGTGCCATGAGAGGCCCCTTCAACTGGTTGAAAACCTTTATTTAACTAATGTCGTGCTGGCATATCAAACTCATCATGTTCAACATGGAAAGCATGTGTCCTTTCTTTTGATCACTTTCCCCTTCTCCTCATCCTTCTGGCCACGCTTTTCTCTTATGTACCATCCAATTATCTCAGTCTAGGACCTCAGTGTTCTCCTTGATCCTTTTTTCTCTCATGTCACCTGAGTCTACTGAATTCTAGATCAGACATAACTCTATAACTCAGCTTCGTTTCCTCATGCTCTCAGCCCTGGACTAGTTCAGGCCCAGTTTTCACTTTTGCTTGGATTATTGCAGTAGTCTCTAATGGTTTCCTGACTCTTGCTCATTCCCCACCTCAGTATGGCCTTCATACTACTGCCTTCCTCACCTAGTCCACTGGCCACACTGTAAGCCTTCAGGGAGAGACTTGGACTCTGGTCCAATCCACCATGGCAGGCTTGGGCTCTGCCTTTTTAAGGATAATTCTGGCTGGAACTAAGAAGTGACTCATCTCCCCAGGGGCAGAGCAAGAGAGGCTCTGCTGTATGCACTAGAAATCATACTGCTTCTCAAACATTAATGCCCATACGAATCACCTGGGAATCTTGATAATTCTGATTCGGTAAGTCTGGGGTGGGGCCTGAGATTCTGCATTGCTCACGAGTTCCCAGATGAGGCGGATCCTGCTGGTCCCCAGACCATAGCTTGAATAGTAGGGTTCTATAGGGCACCTTCAAAGATGAAGGTGGAGATTTCTTAGTCCAGGACAAATGGAGCTATGGAAGAGATCAGAAAGAAAACACTTTATTGACTGCTTTCTATAGGCTGGATGCTGTGCTAAGTGCTCATTTGCACTGTCTCAGTTAGCCGTCCTCATAATCTTAATGCCATTATTACCATTTACGACATGAGAAAACTGAGGTCCAGCAAGATGAAGGAACTGATCCAAGGTTGCCCAGCTAGGAAATGTTGGAACTGTGGTTTAAACCCCAAATTAGTCCTCTTAACCCACCTGCCACTCAGAGGAAAGGCTGAGGGACTGACGGTGAAGGAAAATCTGAGAATGAATGCAATATTCTACCAATGCTGACTATCGAAGGCCGAGTATGAGCTGACACTGTTGGCTTCCTGACACACATTTTCTCTAATCCTTGGATATTGCTAAAAATAGGTACTATTATCAGAGAAGATCAGAGAGAGAGGTTCAGAGGCAGAAAGGGCAGAACCGAGATGCCAACATCATTTCCTGAATGCTCCCTGGTACGGGTAGCTACAGTGTCTGCCAATAACCGCCGAGCCCACCGTGGGCTGCCATAGCGCAGGCTGCACTGAGCAAGGCCTCTCTGGAAATGAGGGGGCAACAGAGCACAGGGGCTCAGGGCTGAGGAGGCCGGAGGCAGAAGTTCTTGCCCTCAATAGGAACTAACAGCAGAGTTAAGCACTGGACTGTGCGTTTTGTCCTAGTTCTACAGCAAACGAGCACTGTGCGGCCACTTTCCCTCTCTAAGCTTTTATTATTATTATTATTATTATTATTATTATTATTATTAATCTGGAAGGCCACAGGCAGAACTGGTTACATAATCTATGGGGCCAGGTACACAGTGCAAATGTAATTGCAAAGTGGTGAATGTAGAGCATTAAACCAGTGTGGGGAGTGTGGGCCTTGTGTGACTGCATAGGTCACCCGCCCACGAAGCCTGGTGATGGCGTGGGACCCTGTGGTGACCAGTGCCCCTTTAAGCTCTACTGTTCAATAAAGTTGGTTTTCATCTGTTGTCTGCTTATGCTCATCATATTGATTTATAACTTATACGTTAGGCAGAAGATATTTGCTGTAGCATCTCTACCTGGCTGTACCTCTTTCTCGTATCTCATAGGATCGTCTCCCTCCTCCTTCTGTCTGCTCTGCCACCCAGAGACCTTGTAAGGACTGCTGTCTCAGGAATGCAAGAAGATAGCAATCCCAGACCTATTGCTATCTTGGAAGACACAGGGGAAGCATGGGTGGGAGGAATGAGAACATGCCCTTTTTCCATCCTGGAGCTCATCCTTCTCGGCTCCTTCATTTCCTGGTTATTTCCCTGCTCCTCAAGAATGGGAACAGAGAGAAAAGGAGAAAAGGGTGAGTCAGCAGCTTAAGTCCTGTCCTTGTCTCCTCCCTTCCCCCCAGGGAGTGAATACCTCAGTTCCCAAACTCTCTGAGTCAGGGAGGTCACCTCGAGGACATCTGCCTGTTTATCCGAACCAGGCAGAGCAAGCAACAGCTGCTGAAATGAGCACAGGAGGCATCACTTCCTGTGGCTTGGAGACCAGACCAGGTGGACTCCCGGTCCACCTCCAGATGCCTGCCACACTGCCCAGGTGTCCCTTCCAGAGACAACCTAGGGCCCATCTCTTGAGATGATGAACTTCGGGGTTATCAAAGGGTGGAAGGAAGCCCCCTGTACAAACCAGACTCTGGAGACCAGATGGAAGCACTGGCCAGAGCATGTTGAGTCCTGGGGTCTCTCTTGAGTTTTGCCACTGATGTTTAGCAAACAAACAAACAAACAAACAAACAAACAAACAAAACAAAAAAAACTTTTCACCTTGATATTCAGTGTCCTCATCCATGAAGTGGGAAATCTCCTTTGCTCCCTCTCCTAGGCAGAATGAATTGGTCCCTTTCTGGGAGCCAGAAAACTTAACCCATTGTTATCTGGTTGGTTAATTACGTCTCTGACTCTTTCTCTGGATCTCAGCTTCTTAATGGCAGGAGACATCTTTTTGTCTTTCCCTGACACCCCTTTTAGCCCTAACACTCCACTCTTGTGTTTTAGATGCTTAGACTGTACTGGGGCCTCTGTAAAGAAAACGAATCCATGTCATACATTTGTTAAGGTGACGACATTATATGCCCACTCCATACAATGCCTGGTGAGAGATTCATAAAAAGAGAAACCCAAGAACTCTGCTTCCAATGCAAGACAGAAAAACAGTATTTAAAATCTCTGTCCCCCTCCCTGCACCCTCCCATCTCTCTGTCCCATGCCTGCCACCAACCACTGGTGAATTTTGTCTTCTATCATTTGACTACTATTGTCCTGTGTTCTGTTGACATATGATGGTCATGCAAGTTATCTATAGTCCCAGAAGGAGCAGTAACACTCTCTGAGGAGAGTTTAGGGTCTTGCCTGGCGTGGCGAGTAATTCCTGGCACTGGTCACTGGGGAGAAGGTGTGAACTTTAGACCTCGGGGAGGTGTCTGAGGACTAAAAGGAGATGAGAAAATTTTAGAAGCAGCGTCTGCTTTCCCTGGGAGCCTGAGAGGACTGAGAACAGGCCAGTGTTCAGAGAAGCACAAGGCTCCACTCACAAGTGAACCCTTGGAGGTCCTCTCTGCTCATTTCTTGTCACTCTCCCCCAGTGGGTGAGGAACACTTTGGGGAGTTACAGCCATGGGAACCAAGAAGAGATCAGTATTACGGGTTGAATTGAGTCCTCCCTAAATTCATATGTTGAAGTCCTAACCCCAGTGTGAATATATTTGGAAACAGGGCCTTTAAGGAGGTAATTGAGGTTAAATAAGTTCATAAGAGTGGAGTCTACTCCAATACACCAGTGTACTTATAAGAGGAGATACTAGAGATCTCTCTCTCTCTCTCCACCCACATACAACAGAGAAGAAGCCATGTGAGGACACACTGAGAAGATGATTGTCTGTAAGCCAAGAGGCGAGGCCTCACCAGAGACCATCCTGCTGGCACCCTTATCTCAGGCCGCTAACCTTCAGACATGTAGGGAATAATAAATTCTGTTGCTTAAGCTCCCCGCCCCTCAAGTCTATGGGATCTTGTCATGGCAGCTCCAGCTGATGACAATGGTTGGCCTGTTGGTGGGCACCACTTATTGTGCAATATGGTGGGGACAGATGTCTCAGTGCATGGGCTAAGGAACAGGTTTTATGGAGAAGGGAAATTATAAGGAGTCAATGAGTGAAAGCATGGGTCCCCATTCTCCCACTGTGCCCTGGGGAGGTTTCAGGGCTGGTGAGGGTTTTCACTCTCACGTAGGGGTTCAGTCCTTCCTGAGGATTTCTCCTCTTATAGAGCAAGTAAGAGATGAGCTGGGGCAGCAATCAGACCACTTAAGCATAATGCAGGCTGGCCTCGAGGCGGCATTTACCAGAGCTGTCTGCGAAGTCCAGCTCCCAGCACCTGGAGCCCTTGAGACGAATGTGGCCATGGGCAGCTGGTCTCAGCCACAGGCCTCCCCACTGGAGATCTGGGGCCTGTGGTGACCCAGAGTGAGCATGAGGGTTATTCCAGACAACCCAAGTATTTTTGTTCAGAGAAATGCTGAAAGAAAATGAGGCAAACCCAAGAGAAGGTCAGACTCAGGGCTCTCCTTCCTAGAATCGACTTTGGAGAGTCCAGGTTTTGTTCCTATTCACAGAGCAGCATTCCTTCCTCAGGGTAGACAGAGGTGAGGACAAGATGTCCAAAAGAGGAACCTATAGAAGCCAGGAGACCATGGGCAGCTGAGCACTTCCAGGCCAATAAGACACCATGAGTCCAAATACTACTGAGGTTACAGTGGCCCCCTCTGTGAGGGAAGGGAATGCAGATGGGGCAAGATGTTACAGTGCTCATGTCCTTGAGGGACTATCCCCAAGCCTTCCAGGCTGGGCGGAATGTGCTCAGGCTATTTCCCTCCCCATCATTGTCTGCCTTTATCAAAATGGATATGTCCGGCGAGTGAGAACCTACAATGTTAAAACATACTTGTCTGTGCTTGGCTTTGCTTTTTCCCAAAGATCTTGGTAGCTGGCATGAACACCACCTAGCCAATCTACTTGCACACGTGATTGTACACATGCATGCATGTGTGTGTATACATGTACACATGTATACATCTGTGCATGTGCTGACTCTAGAGCCAAAATGAATGGAGACAGAATGGAGCTGGGAGAGCAGGCTGCTAGGTAGGTACATCCAAAACCTTCACGTATGGCCCCAGCTCAGGGGCCATCTCGGAGTGGGAGCCCAGCTGGCTGCAGTGAAGTCTCAGCCTGGGGCTCCAGATGGCCCAGACACTTCTTTGTTGGTATATAATGCTGTCTGGGCTCTTTGCTAGATGGCTGGGCCTGCAGGCAGGGCTATGGGACATTGCCTGGGGCTCATTATATCTGCCTTCCTCCTTGATAAATTCTTCAGCACCTTCAGCCTCTCATCTCTTAAAGTCCAACTCAGAGGCTCCCTGATCAATAATCTCAATTTTATAACAAGTTGCACCACATCCTAACACATGCCACTGACGCCCCCTGTGACTCATGGTTACTTCCCCTGCTAAATGGGCTGCTTGAGGGCAGGGGCACCATCACAAGTTCTTGCTCCACTTGGTGTCTGATTCCCTGTGCTGTTCCGTAAGTGCTGATATTCCGTTGGTGACTGTTCTTCCCTGCCACACCATCATTTCCTCTAGTGCTGACCACTTGTCCTGCCCCTTTGGCTGACGTCACCCACAAGGGTTTGTCTCCATCAGTACTTTCTCTGGAGCCCATCCATGAGCAGCCGGGCTTTGACCGCTCCCCTCATGTGGGGCCTGACTCTACGGGAAGCTGGGAGAGAAAGCGAAACATTAAACACGACTCTGTACATTTGTACGGCTGCCTGTCCTTCCTCTGCCCTGGGGGATGTCTTGGCTTTAGAAGATTTCATCATCACTTTCTAATATTATCAAACAACTTCAAAATGTGTATTCAAAAGTCCAGTCCAGTCTAATTCTAAAACTTCACTCTCTCACACACGTTAAGGCTTCTCCCTGTTCCAAGCTCAGTCCTGACTCGGGGGAATGGGCTGTGGTTCGTTTCTTCACTGTTTTCCCTTTTCTCTCCTTTTCTAAGGACTGCGCAGCCTCCAGCTCTTCGGGGTTGGAACAGGGAAGAGAGGTGTGACAAAGAGCAGGGAAGGCCCTTCTCGCCCGGTTCACTGTAATGCGGCACTGGGGAGGCCGGGTTGTGGCACACATACAAATATCGACTCATTTTTTGTGGTGAGCATTTGTGGGTCCTCCTAGGGGTCCCCTACTATGAATGAGAGACACTTTCTCTAGCTGACAGCTTATGACCTGCCCCTCTCAACCTCTGTATTCTATGGACCACCTCTAACCTCTTTCTGCTGGAGTTGCCTTGCCCCTGGCAGGAAGCTCATTTGGCTGGAGACCTTTTCCAGACAAAATCACACCTGCCGCCTTCCTTTGGTCCACCTGGCCCATCGAAGATGGCCTGTGTCCACTCTCTTCCTTCAGTGGAACCACAGCTTGCTCTCACTGTCACCTCTCCTGTCTCCTGTATCACGTTGTTACCCAGCCCCTCGCCTTCAGACTTCTCCAGACGAGCTTCAGCCATGAGCCCGGTGTCTCCCACCCCAGTGTTTCCTATCAGGCTCTTTTGAGGGCTCCCTTCCTGAGATGCTCCAGTTATTGGAGTCACCATGGCTCAGATTTCTGTAGCTCAGCAAGCATCTGGCCAGAGGAGTGAAGTCACTCTCTCCTCTGGAAAACACGCCTATTCTGTGTGCGTGATGCTCTCGAAGCCCCACTTGGCTGCCTGGAGCTGGGGGAGCCCTCTTTCCCTGCTTGAGGAGTGAGCCGGTCAGAGCGGACGTGCTGACAACTCTCACTCTAAGGAAATTCTCCCCGTCGATCGCTACTACTCAGTCCTTTTCTGTACGTTAGGGAAGGGGCGCGGGGGGAGACTAAGGAAATGTCTTCAAACTTTTTTGTTTGACTACCTCCTAAAAGGATTTTGAAAAATTATGTGGCCTTTTGAGCATTTTAATGCATTTTCAATGCTTTTAATTTGATGATTTAAGATTGACATGTGAAATTTTTCAGTACAAATTTAAATAGTGTTGAAGGATGTGATTTTTGATGTCTCAAGTATAATATATGTGCTTTAAGTATTTTTCATCAGAACCTTGAAGCTGGAGATTTGGGTCACTTGATTTATAGAAAACAGCCCCCACATAGTGCAATTTGGCAAAACCAAACAGCTAAATCGGAACTTAGTATAAACAAAGAAAAATTTTGATTTCACTTTTCAAATCAAATATATAAATTAGAATGTTTTGGAAACGCCTGTGTTCTCATCTCAAAGTAGATAGGTAGGTGGCGGGAGGGGGAGGTACAGAGTTTTCCGGTGGTTTGTCATTTATATAAAACATCCCTGGCTTGCATTTTTACTGGACTGTTTCTTGCAGTTTTGTGTTTGGTGCCCTGGGGATTCTACACCCCGGGTGATGCACCACAGCCAGATTCTGGATGGGCCTTTCTTTGTTTTGTGGGAAAACTGGAAACCACCAGTGTACGTTCAGACACATTGGCTTTAGGAAAGAATGCGTAAAGCAGAGGGCCTGGAAAGTGATGTCTTCAAAGCCGTAGACGCCTGTGCATTCTTGGGAACGTCTCCATGTGCCCCCCAGGGGCACCAACTGGAAGATTGTTGGGCTAACATCACTGTGTCTTTTGTGGTCACCCCTTAGCAAGTTCTGCATAGATGGGCTGACACCTCTCTAGCATGTGGGTGCATTAACACCCTCTGTCTCAGACTTGAGGTCTCCTGTGAGACAGAAATGACAGGCAAGTCTCATGCGAACCCCTGCTTGGCTCATGCAGGGCTTGGCTTATGGTGGGTGCCCAGAGAGGGTCTGTGACTGGTGTTTGATCATGGTGGTGAGTCAGCCCCCGCAGTCCTGCCGCTGCTGTCCCTGCCTCCTGCCCCTCCCTGTGTGGGAAGGGGTGTGATGGGGAATTCTGAGCTGAGCAGCCACTTTCGTGTGGTCAGGGCTTTGGTGTGGGTGGCAGTGCGAGACACAGCTGGCCGGCAGGGTCTGGGGGATGCCTCTAGGGGATGAGGCCAGCACCAGGGCAGAGTGTGTCAGCCAAGCCGAATCCCCATGGTCCCATTTTCAAAGCCATGTGCGAAGCTGAGCTATGCCTTTGTGTATGTCCGCGGACCCCCACCACTTGCGGCTGCAGCCTGGGAAAATGTGTGCAGTCAGGGCCACTGTGGCCTCTAGAAGCAGCAGAAGTGAAACCGGCAGCTGTTCTGCATTGAGCCTCTAAGGAATCGGCGTGTCTGGCCCATCACCAACCTTATGCTAGAGTTGGCCTCTGCCTGGGTGGTGAGATTGGAGGACACAAAGATGTACTCGATCCAGATATCTCCCACACCAGCCTGTCATGGTGCCTGATGGCCTTAGAGCAGGGGGTGCACTAAGGGAATGGTCTCAGAGACCATTAAAGAGAGAGACAGAGACAGAGGCAGAGACAGAGAGACACGGAGGGAGACAAAGAGAGACAGAGAGACACACACAGAAAGAGAGAGTGGCTGGCAGATACCATGCCCCTCCTCGTCCTTCAGATACTTACTAAACGACACTGGCTAGGCCCACTAACCTCTCCCAGCCTCAATTTTCTTTCTGTAAAATGGAGATGGAATTCGGGGCTGAAGAGATCAGATAGGATCAAAAATGTGGAAGTATCCGACACATAGCAAGTGACCAGTAAAGTCTTGTTTCTGAGGCAGAGATGCCCATTATGTCCTCCCTGACCTCTTGGACTGAGTGTTGACCCCTTGACCTCCTGATAGCAGTCTAGGGTGCCTATTGCATCTGTAGTGTCCTCTCTCCTCAAAGGGGCCAACCACAGGCTGCTGTCAATCAGTCAGATTTGCTTTCTTGGGGTCTTGGAAGAAGAAAACAGAGGTGGAGGGAGCTGAGTTGTGGGACTAGAGGAGAGCTAGAGGGGTGGTCTGAGACTTCTGGTGCTGAGGCCCCGGCCCCAGGTGACTGGACCAGGTGCAAGCCCACACCTGGCCTAACACTGTTGTTGTAAAACTTCAGTGGTGGGCTTTTTACCATGCATATTCCTGGGCCCCACTCTGAAGAGCAGATTCAGGAGGACAAGCTGCGTGGGCCTGAGACAGGGAGGTGGTCTGGGTTACTTTGGAGCAGCTCCCTGACTCCAACACCTCAGCTCCTCGGCATTCTCTTCAGACTGATCCTGTTGGAGTCCTGGGAAGGAACAGGTGGAACATGGTGAGGCTGTCTTCCAAAAATTTCACTCCCCGATGACAGCATCTTATAATAGACCCCACCCTGAAGGGGGACAGGGTTCTGGGGACGCAAAATCATGACAGAATGAGTGAGGGAAGAATTGTACATTAAATGCCGGAGGAAGAGCAAGAGAAGCGGGATCTAGGCAATTCTTGGTGTCACAGGAATATCCAGGACTCACTTGAGTGTGGGCTCAATGTCTCGTCTCTCCTTCCTGGAGGATGGTGAGCTGACTAGTCTCTCTTGGTTGGGGATAGGATCACTGCTTACACCTGTCTATGGACTGGTTCGGGCCTAGCTTCTGACCACATAAAGCTGCTAATCGCGCAAAAGACTAGTCACAGACTCAGTCTCATTGACTCCCCCTGTGCTTAGGGGCAGCCTGAGGACCAGAGCACCTGGCCAAGAGCAGCATTCGTACAGCCGTTGGCCCCATGTCTTTTCTCTTCCTCCAAGGTCCACTCAAATACCTTTTCCAGGAAGCCTTCCCTGATTATTCCCTCCTCTAATGCTCCCCTGTGCCTCAATTTACCAATTAAATCATTCTGCCTTGTGTCATGGTTTTATCTGCTTGAGTGTACCTCTGCATCTCTAGGAGACCTTGGCCTCCCTGTCCTGGGCCAGGGTAGAACAATCTGTCTGCTCCTGAGAGACCAGACAATGATGCAACGATTAAGAGCTTAGCTTTGAGGTCTGAGAGACCTAGATTCGAATCCAGTTTTGCTAACGTGTAACCCTGAGGAAATCATTTAACTTCACCAGGTCTCAGTTTCCTCATTTATGGAAACGAGGTAATAATAATTCTCGCCACACGTCATTTGTTGTGAGAATTGAAAGAGATGAGATACCTGTAATGTATCAGGACTCTACACTTAGAACACTTAGAAAATACTTGGAGCTCAATAAATCTGAGTTATTATTATTAATGACTCACTCTGCCCTTCCTCTGAGGTTGCATGTCTGCCATCTGCCAGGTGCTGAGCCAGGTGCTGCAGACAGCAGGGTGAAGAAGAGACCTCCTTGTCACAGGAAAACTTATGTGACAGTGTTGGGAAGGAGCTTCTGGTCACACTGAGGGGAGAAGGGATGAAGGAGGGGCTGAGTAGTTCAGGAGCACCCTTTCCTATCTCCCCATTGAGAACATGAAAATCAACACCTCAAACGTTGATTAAAAGCTGTGTGCCTGGCCTGGGAAGGCTTGCACGGGACCCCATAAAGTATCAGGTGAGGCTCAGTAGACAGATGCATCCTGAAAGTCCCCTTCACACGGAAGGAGCCAGGTTCTCAGCACAGTGGCCCTGACTGTGGACCTCTGGACAATTAAACAGGTAGACAGAAGACCATCTATTGATCTTAGAAAAAATGGCAGTGATGGGACAGGTGAAGGCTCAGGTCATACTCGGGGAACGAGGCTTCGCTCTCACTGAGTGCTTCGGTTCCTGTATGCCGAGACCTACTTTGTGGGAAGCGGGCAGCAGCCACAGACATGCCAGGCAGCGGAAGGAGCTGGTGCCCTCACCATCCCTAGAGCGTCTCATTATTAAAACTCATACATCACACACTGAAGCAAATACCTGGCATGGGGGAATTGGAATCCTTCAGCATGGACTAGATCCATCACCTTCTAAATCAGGTACATCAGCCCGTGAATCAAACACATACCTCTGGATTCGATGGACTCCCAGTCGGATTAGATGCATCACCTATTGAATCAAATGCAACTCTGATTGAATCAGAAACTGCAGCTCACCTAGTAAATCATCTAAATATTACCCACATTACAAGTTTGGAATGGCTGTCTCACCAATACGTTTTAACAGACGACATGTTAAAGCCGCTATAACATTTAAACAATTACCTGCAGAAACGAACTCCATACATCACTCGGGCTGGCCGATCAACATTTCGAGCAGAGAAATCGCCACCCAGATGCATGGGCTTTCCATTTCCTTCTCTCCCCGACCACTCTCCTTCCCCACTGGAGTCCTTTCTCTTCCAGTCACATGCTGGGGTGAGGCAGGAGGGAGTGTGGGGGGCTCCTGATTACCCCCCAGGGGAGGCTGGCCTGAAACCTAAAGCAGCCGACCAGATGTGGGCCCATCCGGTGGCAGTTGTATTTTGCTTAACCTGCATGGTGCTTAAAAAACAGAGAATGTTTCAAAAATCAGAAAATTCACATTAAAAATCATAGATTTTTGGCTTCTATTAACAAAGTGAGATTTGGCAATAACAGGCCCGCATGCCCACTAGCAGCTAAACCTAGTAATAGTAACTATTGCCAGGTGTGGTTCCAGGCGCTCTTCTGTGTTATGTCAGTTGATGCTCTTAACAACCCTAATATAGCATAAAATAATTGCTATTATTATTTCCAGTTGGGGAAACTCAGGGCACAGAGCGGACAAGCAACTTGTCCATATCACACAGCTGGGCAGTGGTGCAAGTATGTACCCAGTAGCCCAACTATCCCAGTGGTGTGGGGGGATTTCTGAGGGGGTGGGGTGGGGAACCTGACTCTGCCAGGTGTCTTTCTAACCTCATTACACCCACATGCCACTATGTCCCAACTCCCTCGCCATCAGCCAGCATCCTCTCCCCATAGTAGAGCCTGTCAGAAAGGGCCTCTTCTCCAGACCTGAATATTGTCTATAAAATTATTGAGCAAACCATAGAGCTATACTGACAAAACTGGAAGAAATATTCATTATACTATTTTAGAGTTATATCCCATTTACTGTATTATGCCAAATATAGTGCCCTGTCAAATCAACATTTTATTTTAAAAATAAATCTTGTAATTGCATTTCAGATGACATAATTATATTGCATTGTATTTGTACACATGTGTCAAAAGTGTTAGTTTCTTAAAAGTAAACACAAAAATATATAGCAGTTTTTAAAACTCTGTTTTAGTCTTCTTTTTAAATATACCAGAAGCTCAAGGAGGGAAGTGGCCTGACCCTTTCTCTCTTGAGCGGCCCTGCCCTAGGCGTTGCAGTGGTCAAGGCTCCAAGACAGTGCTCCCCTGGGCCTACCAGGCATGCTCCTTCTGTCAAACGCTGTCTGTGCTCCTGCCCCCATCCTACCTCAGCCTTTGGACTATAAACAAACCAAGTAAAATAAAGGGGACAGCTCTGCATTGCATGATCTTTGCGTGTCACCTGGCTCAAGGAAAAGCTTGGTAAAGATGACAGGTGTGCTTTCAAGGAAAAACTGGGAAAGGCCAGGCTCAGGGTCTATGTAGGCTCAGCATTGTCTGGGGGCTCTGTGGGCACTGCCTTAAAAGTACCTAGGATTTTGGCCTCTGGAGCTGCCAATTGAGAGGCCACAAGTTAGGATGGGCCAGGATGCAGCACCTGGACCATGAACCCAGCCCAAGACCTCCCTTGACCCACCAGGAAACAAAGGAGAAAACTCGGGAATCCTCTAGAGGGCAGCTCGGAGCATCCTCACTGGGTGCCACAAGGCCCCTGCCCTTCCCCCCTACTCGCTCTGCCTGTTCTCTGAAACTAGCAGCCTCACCAGCCCAGACACTCAGATGATAGTCTACAAAGATGAGGAAGACACATATCACCCTGTCCGGATGCTACTGCTGAGTGTCCGGCACATGGCAGTCCCTTTGTGATTAGATGGAGACCGCTAGTCTAGAAACTTCTTTGAGAGTCAGGGACAGTTCTTTGAAATATTTATTTTGCTTGATTTTCTATGTGGCATCCCTCCCAGCCAAAAAAAGTTGAAAAACTCTAACTCACCATCTCATCCTTCCAAATCAGCCCATTTTCTTCTCCTACAGCTTTACCTCGGGTTTGAGAAAACATTAAAAAAGCAGTACGTGTCCTCTTCTTCATTTTTCATTGATAATGGATGGGTATGGCGGGTGGGCCTGTAAGGCTCAGTGGTCCTGTCTCATACCCCACGTATTCAGGGGGATGGTTTGGGCTGGAACTAGAGGCAGCACCCATGGAACTGAAGATGCCTCTAGAGGCTGCCCCATGAGTGCAGCCTTTGGGACAGAGGACTCAAGTGTTTGGGTCTCTCACATACAGAGGCCTTAGTCATTGTGGATGTCTGGCTATCCCTATGGGTTCCCTTGGGAGGTGGCCTCGTTCCCATCAGGTGGCTGCTCAGACTTGACAGTGGGTTTGAGTTGGGGTTTGCTCCTCAGCTCAGTGCTACTTTAATCCCAAGATCCCCAAGGAGGTTTTCGGACATAGATACTCCAGTAAATCTGAAAATACATTCAGGTGATAGCCCAGGCCTGGTCACTGACGGGGGGGCGGGGGGGTGACAGACAGGATAGCAGCGATAAGAAAAAGGGAGGCTTGAGAGTCAGGGCAGGTAGCTTTGCAGGACCTCAGCTCTGCGCTGAACTCTGGGAGGTGGACAGGAGAAATAAGTGACGTGCCACTCACCAACATTGGTGAGCAAGAAAGAGACTTAGGGAACTACCAGATCATCACCCTCATGATTTACCTTATTGGAGTTAGATGTGTCCTAAGTACATTCTTTCCATGCATTATCTTACTCCATCCTTATAATCCAAGGATATTAGTATTGTGTTTATTTCTACTTTTAAGTATGAGAGAACTAAAGTACAACGGTTTAAATAATTTATCCCCATTTTACAGGTTAAAACCCAAGGCTCAAAGTTGTTCATTTGCAAAGTCGTTCACCAACAAAGGTCTAGAGGTGGTTGAGATGGGGTTTAAATCCCACCATATCTGACTCCCCACTCTGTGCCCTTCCAGACCTGGGAAGTGAGTGTGAGGAGTGCCACAGACGTGGCTGGGGGGTGCAGGGAGACTGTATAATGCCCAGGAGGAGCATCGAGGCCCCTTCCGAAAGAGACTGTGCTGCTCCCACACCATTCACTTCACCTGAACACACCCATGTATACCTAGAACGAGGGACTCATGCCTGAGAGTGCCTGGAAGTGGCTCTGGTTGGGTTCTGGACAAACAGAGTGGCTCTGGCATCTTTCCAAGTCCCCTTCTGACCAGCTCCCTACAAGGCTGTGGCTGGAGCAGCTGGAGGTTGGACTGGGGTCTGACCCAAGCCCTCTTAGCACCCCATAGCCCCTGCCCTTCCTCTCTGCTCGCCCCACCCACTCTCTGCAATTAGCAGGCTCACCAGCCCAGACCTCAGCTGACAGCCTGAACTTTTCTGCTCTCAGTGCTTGAGGTCCCCAGAGATTCTCAAAGGTCACAAGAAAAGAGACGCTTCTGTGGGCTCTTTTGAATTGGACTGAAAGATGTCTGGCCGAAGATCGCCCTGCTTATAATCATGAAGCCTCACTCTTTGAGACCACAAGAACGCGGCTGCAGGGACATTAAAACACCCTAGTTCTATCTGAAATACCCCCGTTTGGCACGGCCATAGGTTAAGTAGTTTTCTTAACTTTCATTGCCTGCCAGCTCTTTTGTTCAAATGGCATCTTACGCGAAAGCCCAACTAATAAAATAAATGAGTAGAATATCTGATTGAAGAAGGATATATGTCAGGGGACCTGGAGACTTCTCCACTGGGCCCCCCCTCGCCCCCAAAGCAGGACCGAAGTTCCCTCATTGGGGTTTCCCAGCACAGTTTGAAAACCACTGACCTAGTTCAAACCCTTTGACTTACCAGAAGGGAAACTGAAGTCCAGAGAGGTTATCTGACTTGTCTGCTATTTCAACAGGAAATTTAGAGCTGGCTAGATTATACCAGCTTTGTATACCCAAGTTCGTTTTGTAGGGTATGGGAGTCAAATCGAAATTCATTACATACTTTCTTCCTATGTACTCATTATCAGCCATGGAAAACATAGTTAGAATCAGATCACACAGTTGATTTACATTTAATAAAAAGTTACTAAGTGCCTCGTGCCATGTACAAGACACCATGCACCAGACACAGTGGGAGAAGAGGCTAGGGGCCTGCCCACAAGCAGATCATCTCGGTGTCTGTGGGATACTAGGGCAGCATGCTCAGAGGACGGCCACTCAGTCTGGCCTGAGGGCTGGGGAGGGCCACTCAGCCTGAGTGGAGGATGGAGGATGGACAGAACTCAGCCAGGAGAGCAGGAGGCGGAGGCCTTCCAGGAGCGCTGCAGCCCGGAGGGCAACGAGTATGACGTGTACCATAAGTGGACCAAAATCGGCACTGAGGTGGAAATTCGAGGTGGGGAGAAGCAGGAATTGGTGCTGGGGCCTTGGGTGCTGTATTGAGGAATTTGGGTTTCATCCCTAGGCAATAAGGATGAAAGATTTTAAGGGAGAATAAGAAATGTAGGATGGGGCATTCTGATTGCTGTGTGATGAAAGATTTGAGGGAAAAGGTACAACTATAAGTCCAATTAGGACATTATTACAATGGTCCAGGTGAGCCTGAGGCAGAGCTAGCTGTGTGGGTAGAAATTCCAGAAATACGTGTGAAATATTTTTGGGTGATGAGCAATTGACTCTACAGACAGGGTGGAGAGAGAGAGAGAGAGAGAGACAGAGAGAGAGAGAGAGAGGAACCAAGAATATTTGTCAGGAGACTTAGAAAGGCCCGGAAAGAGTAAGACATGGGCTACACCTGTGCTCTTGACAGAGAGAGGCGGTCTGGACAAGTTCGGGAGACATGCAGTTGGGTCCGGGTCCCACCAGGAGCAGCTCTGTGTGGCCGGTAGCATCATCGGGAAACAGAAAGCTCCCCTGCCCTATTCCCAGCTCACTGGCACACCTGTGGGAGCCTTTTGGACTTGGGCAACCTTTTTTCCTCCAACAGTGGGCACTACCGAGAAAGTCCTGGGTGTGTGGGCTAGCTGGAGTGAGACCCGTGCTTTGTGTTCACCATATTAGCATCTCCTAAAAGATGCTCTTTGTGGTTCCCAGATGGTGCCAGCATGTGTGTCTTCAGGAACAAGCAGAGCAAAAACAAACCCAGGCCCCTGAAGCCAGCTGTAGTGCAGGAGGCAACACAGCAGCCCAGCGAAGAAACTGCAGACTCAGGTCACATTGCCCCCGATCGACCTCTCAAACCAAGGGGTTAAATATTTCCTTAAAAACCCTACAGTGCCTTGGAAATCAGCTGAATGGCCTTTCTGTACAGCTCCCAATGTCCCGGGTGCACTACCTGGCTTTCTGACGAGATATAAACGGCAGATTTTATGGGCAGCAGCATGGGCCAGTGGGCTAAGGACAGGCCGGGGAGCCAGCAAGGACGCGGCCCCCGTGCCTCGTGACCGCTTGACTCGCGGTGTGACCTTGGGCTGGTTGCTTAACCTGTTTACACCTTAGTTTCCTTGGCTGAAAAATGGGAGTCCTGATACCACTGGGCCTCACAGGGGGGCCGTGAGCGGCAGCTAATTGATGGCTGAAGTGCACCCTGGGTGTCTCCGATGCTAGTAAACTGCTAAGTAATTACGCGGCGCCTCGGAGCGCTGGCAGCCCACGTGCAGGGCACTCTTCCCAGGCCGAGGGGGCCCGGGCAGCGAGACCGAGAATGCCTGGCTCAGCTAAACGCCAGCCATTCACCTCGGCGAGCACCTCCTGGGCGAGACCCTCCGCAAGGTCATTCTTCGTCTCCTGGAGATCCTGCTCCTCAAGGCTCTGAAGCCGCTTCTCTCTCAGACCTGCTTTCAACCTTATTTTCTGCAAGATGTGGCTTTTTTAACTGACAGTCTGGTGAACGGTAAGTTTGCGGAGGGGCCGCTCTATGCAGGACTCTCTCTGCTGGGCTGCCTTCCCTCCTGACATCCTCCCCACAGGCACAATTTAGGGGAACTCTATTGTTCCCATTTCACAGATGTGGAAACTGAGGCTGAGAGAACATAGCCACTCCTAAATTCTTTCGATGTATCCTTTTGGTGAAGCCTCTCCAGTCCTGGAGAGTCAGGGGAAGGATTCAAACCCAGAATTCTCTGGCTTCAAAGCTCAGGGCTTTCCATCACTCTGAGCTGCCTTCTCTGTTAGCTCTTTATTTCATGTGGGGCCTGTGGAGTCAGGGGCCGGGTAGAAACACCACTGGGCTGGTCTCTGGGAACCAGGATAATTTTTTCTGTCTCTGCCATAAGCCTGCTGTGAGGCTGGAGTGAGTTACTTAACCTTTCTGGATCCATTCCTTTTCATCGATGTCCCTTGGTCTCTGCTATGCTATGACTCTATGCCATGGCTGTATGTTATGGTAATAGAGATGTGTATGTTCTACTATGTAACAGATATTAGTATATCTGTTCCCCGCAGTGCAATGCACTGAATACATTCCTCCCCACCCCCTGCCCCAAATTCATATGTTGAGGTCTTAACCCCCAATGTGATAGTACTAGGAGGTGGGGCCTTTGGGTGGAAATTAGGTCATGCAGGTGCAGCCCTCATGCATGGGAGTAGGACTCTTATAAAAAGGACCCCAGAGATCTGTCTCAGCCCTCTTACCCTGGGAGAGCACAGTGAGAGCACGGCTATTCACGAACCAGGAAGTGGGCCTTCGCCAGACACAGAACGTGCTGTTGCTTTGATCTCAGACCTCCTACCCTCTAGAACTGTGAGAAATAAATCTCTGTTGTTTCTAAGTCACCCAGTCCATGGTGTTCTGTGATAGCAGCCCTAATGGGCTAAGAAACCCAGCTAGGTTAAATGACCCTCATGGTTAGGAATTGTGCTATGTATCTAATTCTTATAACAAAATGCGTACACAGATGTGCCGGGCCCTGTGTTGGACACACAAACTGGCTAGTGTGTATCTCTGCCTCAAGGAGTGGAGTCCAGTGGACAAGACAGATGCATGAGAGGGAGATTCCAGTATAAAACAGTCCACGCTTTGACAAAATTGCCCTTCCTTTCTCTTAGGTCCATATGGCCTGACTTGTCAGTGGGCACTGTTGCTGATCTGGACCCCAGGGCACTGCTCCTTGAGAATCCAAGTGATTCCCATCAGCTTATCTGGGCAGTGGTCAGAGGGTACCTTGCCCTGGCACCATCTCATAGGGAAGTTTGGCTCTGGGGGCTGCATCATTAGGGACCACCTTCAACAGGTGCATGGGATCCCAGAGAATGTCAATTGTCCCCCCTTCTGGGACTGAACAATGACACCAAATCTCCCAGCTGCCCCAGACGAGCCTCGATGGGCCATAAGAGATACTAAGCTACGCCATCATCAACTCCATTCAGCAAGGTGATGGCAACACTATTTCATTTTCTTCTCACAAAACTGTTAATGAAGCTGAGGAACAATTCATGCATCCAGATACAAACTGCCGAAACTCAGGACTGTCCCTGTGTGGACATCCCCGAAATAGCAGAGTCCCTGAGAGACGCTGAGTCCTCGCTCTCTCTCTGTCTCTGACCTCCTGCGAAGGCTATATTATCTGGAGAGCACTTTTCATCTTTCTCAAATATTCCCCCATCTTCCCCTCCTTCCCAGTCTGAATAAAAGGTTTACAGAAATAATATAATCCTTGGTGACCGGCAGGGCCTACCGCCCCACCTCTCTTCTTCAAACTGCAAGGCCTTGCTGCATTTCAGGGCACATTTCCCACCCCTGTGCCTAAGCTCCCAGGGGAAGGGCTGTAGAAATGTGAGCCTCTTTTAAATCCTGCCTTCCTGGACATTTCCGACTAAATGGGATCAACCATCACTTCCTATTAGCACAACTTGGCCTTTCCAGCAGTGACGGGTGGTCAAGGGCTGCTCCGTGGATCACTTAGAGTCATAAAAACTACTCTGTGGGCTATCCCTGCATCATGGAGGGCTCTGGGGAGCAGCAGAAGGGCGGGGAAACGGAACACAGAAAGCTCTGAATCTTCTGCTAAATGCCATCTTGGGCCGGGCCTCCCTGCCCTGTTCTGCCGTGCCTCATTCATTGGCACCAAGAACTCACCAGGGACAAGGACATGGAGGCCACAGGAGGTCAGATGAGCGGCTGCCACCTTTGGTGTCTGTGCCAGGAGCTGCTCTCAGATCTCATTTAATCCTGCCATTTAGTCTAAGATACATTTAAAAATGAGGCTCAAAGAAATTAAATGATTTGCTCAAGGTCATGGATGGGGCAGAACACGAGGTCATAGTCTTTCCACTTTTGTAAGCTGCCTCAGAGACGCTACCTCTAGCCTGCCTGCTGAGGACGATCTCACGGAGTCACTCGGCTTAGAGCCCGCTCTACTTAGTCCAGGAGACAGGTTCCTTCCAGAAGGGCCACATCAAGGAAGAATGACCAGAGTTAGCTGTCTGGAGGTCTCAGCGACTCTCCCTTCAGGGCCTACCCAAGGCACGCAGTGGTTAAAACTGAACAGATAGGATTTACCCCTTGGCTTCTAGATGTGTGGGGACACTGCTCCCCTCCACCCTCCCAGGGTTGAAATTTCAGCCTTGGGAAACTCATGTGACCCTCTGCATGGCGCATGCAGTATGGATGTCAGGACTGAAGTTTTACAAAAATAAAACAAAACAACACAAAAATCCTGATGCGGAGCTGCCATGAACTTGAATGAAAGCAAGCCTGTGAGGAATGGTTTTGCAGCTCAGGCCCCTGGCCTCTGACACTCCTCATGGTCAGTTTTTCACAGGGTGGCCTGTGGCTGGGCCTCTTCTACAGAAGTGCATGGAGGCTGCGGAGCGCTCCCCGCTTGGCCTGCGTCCTGTCCTTCCCACAATGACCCTTTCCTCCTTCATTCTTTTGGTACAAGTTTCTGCCAAAGGAACACAGATGGAGAGAGAAAATTCAGGGCTGGGTTTAGATAGGGGAAAAAATTCTCAGAATGTCAATATATTCATCTTGGAAAAAACTTAAAATGATATCAAATCATCATTTCAGGCTTTTTGTGGGAACTCTCTCTCACACGCACACGTACACACGCACACACATGCACACACACATGCAGATTGGCTTAGTTCTCGTCTTCCACATCTGTGAGCTGTTACTGCTACAGAGCACTGCAGAGGCATCAGGCTAACCTTTAGGCTCTTCCTCCCGTCCAGTCCTGGGCAGCCTCTCTTGGACATCTTTTCTTTTCTCCTGAAAATGCTGCCTCTATCTTCCTTTTCTATCTCCCCATGTCCTCAAGTTCTCCTTTCCTAACCTGACGAAAAGTAGCTCTGCACAAAGTCAGTTTTTCAGATCACAGCGAGAATCACTAATGCAACTTAATGTGTTTCCTCCTTGGAGTGTTTGCATTCTCAGGGACAAATGGCTGTGAATTTGATGGATCCCTCGACTCAGGGAGTTGAAGAAGAGTACTGGGTGGGTCAGCGGCATCCCTGGGGATCCTCAAAAGCACCCCACATGGAGGGGTGTTAACCAGTTACTCAAGAGGCTGCTCTGAGTATACCGACTTATAGGATGCTCCTTGCTCTTTGGAGGCTGTGTAGGCCCCTGGTGGGTTGAAGTCTTGTAACACTGGTTCCTTCTTCACATTCCAAAAAAAAAATGTCACCTCCCCAAAGAGGTGCATTGAGAATAGGCATGGATCTAGCTGATGATAACTGTGTTTGTGGGCAGCAGGAGCACTGGCTGGCAGAGGGCTGCCTACCTTGGCAGCTGCTGCCCCTGGATGTGCTCGGGGCTGGGATGGGGACCTCTGCCTGATAAACAATGCTCTGGCAGCTGTAAAAGGGCAAGGGGGAGGCAAGAGCGAGATGCTGAGAGAAACTGACAGAGGAACATGTCTTTGCCCTTTCCTCTCTTGAGTGACTGGTGCCTGGAATTTGAAAGCTCCCAAATGTGGCATGGCCTGACTTTTGACATCTGGGTCACAGCAACCGGTGAAATGGCTAGAGAAACTGCTTAAACTGAAATGTGCTGGAAGGTGGAAAAAGCATTCCTCAAATGATCTCATTAGGTCCTCAAGTGTGATATGGGCAGAATCAATTGGCTTTCAGAGCATAAGACTTTCCTTCTAGGAAATGAGGATGAGTATCATCACCAAGGTCACAACTAGAACCTGGGTCTTCTAATTCCCAGAGGCTCTTCTCACAGATTTTTTTCCATAGGTGTGGGAGGTATCCTAAAGGTCAAGACAAAGTTTGACAATAAATAGCATGCAGGCCCAAGGTATACAGGCATTCTCTCAGCTGCTTCTACTTACCCAGTCTGCCAGCTGATCCTCATTCCCATCCTAAAACCTAGTTACCGATGTCCACAACATAGGTAATGACCCTGGCTAGTACCTCCTCTCTAGTAAGCTCTTTCCCAGTACCCCAGCATGCCCTTCCCCTGAACAACCTTCTCTGGACTGTTCCTCCTCAACACGCCCCCCGCCACCCCCCGCCCCTGCCCTGCACTCCTCCCCCACCCTGACCCTTCTCGAATCTGCACTTCTGCTCCTACCAAGTGAATGCATCCTTGCTAGAGTTAGTGGGTCTTTGTTCCCAACCTCGTGTTATGGTTGTTTTGCTTGTCTTTGTATAAGCCTTACTGCAATTAAGTAGTTTAATGAAATGTTCTGCAAGCAGATGATATGTAATGAGAATGGAAAGAAAAAGAGTCATTCCTATGCAAACTAAGTTAAACACTTTGAGATCAAATGACATGAGTTGCTAGAAAGCATTGCCAATGAGTTAGGTGTAGGTAAGCTAACCTTAAAAAGACTGAGAGAAAACTGAACACATCTTGAATGATTCTTCACTGTGAGTACTGGCAAATGTAAGTTCTCAAACCACTTTAAAGAAACGGAAACTGGAAATGGTAGATGATGTATTATTGGGTGTGGTTCACTCAAGAAAGATGGCTAGGTACGCCTATCTGTGTACCTGTACTCAAAGGAAAGGCATTGGACCTACATCAAAGAATGGTGAATGGATGCACATTTATATGTTTTAAGTTAAAATAAAATGTTGAAGGTGTGTGGTATAATTTTCTGATTTCCCTTTTCGACCAACTTTTTCCATTAACTGACCAACACCAGTCCATATTATGTCAGATAAAAGGGATCCTGATCTAATAGCTAACAGTTATTGAGCAATTATTTGGAGCCAGACACTATACTAAGTGCCTTTTATGTAGCATCTCTTTTAATCCTCACAATCTACCCACGAGTGACATACTAATGTTATCCCGCGGTGGCGCATGGACCAGTTTTTACAGGTACTGGTCGCTCCAGCTTTCCAATCACCTTCCTTTCTTTTGCCAGCTAGTAGCCATTACTAAATCATATCTCTGTAAACAGCACTCTGCCTCCTCCCAGCCTCAAGTGAGAAGGTGCCAGAGTTCTTTGGCTCCTTGGGAAGACTCTGACCTGCCCCCGATGGCTCTGTGGGGAAGGGAGTACTATGGCTTAAAAATAGGTCAACTCAGGCTTCAGGCTTTGTGCACGGATATGACGTGGATAGATAGAAATGTGTGGGCAGGGGTGGGAGCTGTGAACATAGAAAGTACTCAAGAAAACAGAGCCTAGCACGAGGCCCTGCGATGCAGGATCGTGGGTAACAGTGGAACTTTTAGGAGCAAAACACTGGAAAAGCCCACCTGAGGAACTCAGGTGAAAAGGGATGGGCTAAGAGTGAGGGAAGGGTGGGAAATATTCCTGGCAGTGTGCAGGACAGGAGCTAGAGTTTCCTGATTTAAACCGAGGTCTATGCAGGTCTATAAGTGGACATGCACGGTAACTGTAGCAGCAAGAACCACCATATGAAGGAACAAAGAGCGCCCCCCTTCGGTTAGTGGCATTGTGGAACCTGTGATTTTTGCAACGCACGTGTTTGCAATAGAAAGGTACTCGATGGACTTGGTGTCAAGGCCGAAACCTGACATCTGCGAAGGTCAGTGAGATAAGGACTAGCAGGATGAGACAGAAAGGGAAGTGCAAAGAGCCACACATTGGGAGAAAATACTTGCTATACAGGTACCTGAAAAAGGACTTACATCCAGGATACATGAAAAACTTTTACAGCATAATATTAAGAAGACAAATAGCCCAATTAAAAATAGCCAAAAGGTTGGAATGCACATTTTACAAAAGAAGACGGATCAATGGTTAATAAATTCAACTTGATCAAACATCATGAAAAGGCAAATTTGAACCACAATAAGCTACTACCATGCAGGCACTAAGGAAGCTAAGATGAAAAAGACTGACCATACCAACTGTTGGCGAGCAGCGTTGTACCAAGGGCAGGGCAGTACAAGCAGTCTGTACAGGGCAGAGAATAAGGGGGTGGGTGTATTGTCTGTAAAGAACTTAGAAACAGTAACAAAACCACTCAAAGCCAATCTGCTTTTTATTATCAGCATGCATCAGCAATTTTAAACCATATCAGTGATAAGCTACTCCAGCCAGGGAAATCCCTCCCATCGCCCCCTCCCTTGATACCCGACGCTGCCAGGATGTGGAGCTACATCGCGAGTGGGAGTGTCATGTGGTACAACCACCTTGGAGAACTGCCTGGCAGTTTCTTTTAACATTAAAAATTTTACTTCTACATATTAACCCAAGAGAAATGAAAACATATGATGTGAATGTTTATGGTAGCTTTTTTTTTTTTTTATATTAACCCCAAAATGGAAAGAATCCAAGTATTCATCAATAGGTTGAGTAGATAAACAACATGTGGTACATCCGTACAATGCAATACTACTCAGCAACCGAAAATGAATGAAGTACCAATATACAACAGAATAATGAATCTTACAAACATGCAGAGCAAAAGAAAGCAGACACAGAAGAAAACACACTGAGATTCCACTTATTTGAAGACCAAAAACAGGCTAATCTGATCTATAGTGACAGAAAGCAGAATAGTAGCTGTCTGGAGCCGAAGGTGGGGGTGGATATGAACTAGGGAGGGGTACAAGGGAACTTGCTGGTGTGCGAGTAATGTTCATCACCTTGATTGTCATGGCGGCATGAGTGAACATATTTGCCCAAACTCATCAAAACTGTGTACCTAAAGTATGTGCACTCGTGGGTGTAACTTGAGCTCTAATGAGGTCAATATATACAACAGTTTGAAACAAAGGAAGAAAACTCTGGAGTCACGACCAGGACAGATATCGATTAATTCGAGAATATGTTCCAGGCCCTACATGGTCATTCCAGAGTAGGGCTCTGTTAACGTTCCACACACATCCCTGTAGACCACATTTGCAATGTCTGATCTGGATGTGTATTTCCCTTAACCATTATGGAAAGACGTACATGGTTTCATCTATAGACATTTTTATTTCTCCCTTCTGAAGGGTTTTTATGCTTCTCTCAAGTTTCAGTATTTGAAATTCCTTCAGATGTAAGCAAAAACTGCTATTTGAATTATAATAATAGTAATAATAATATTTATTGAACATTTACTGGGCAAGACACTATGTTAAATGACTTACCTGCAATTTTTCGTGTAATCGTCACAAAACCGTGATCCTATGGGGTATTATCCCCATTTTTCAGATCAGGAGCACGGACCAAAAAGTTCAGAGAGGTACAGCTCTTAGCAAGGGCACACTGCTAGTCAGACCAAAACTGGCATTCGGATCTGTTTGATTTGAGCTCTGTGTTCTTGTCATTATACTCCAGGACCTCTAATATTGACCTGGCTGACCCAGTATTGCCCTCACTATCTGGTAAACCAGATCACAGAGTCCTCCAGAAGGGGGAGCTGAACACGTCTGCCCTTGGGGAGCACACATGTTACTTGTGCTGCCAACGTCTTCACGGCAGTTCCCCTTCCCACACTAGCCTTCCTTAGCTCGGGCTTTCTTGACGTCTCTCTCCATGGCACCTTACAAACAGGCTCATGCTGTATAATGAGTTTTTGTAGGTCCACTTATGGACTGCAACGAATGGCAGAGCTGAATCGTCTTGTCCTCATGGGCCTTGGATGAGGGGGGAGGAGTTCCTCCTTGACCTTCCATTCCTGCCCTGCCCTGAGCTTTACTTTCCCCATCTCCTCCCTCCCCTAGGGTTCCTTGAAGTTTATTCTTTTGAACTGTGACCGTGACGGTATATTTCTCTGGGTGTATTCTAACAGGATCCTGCATTCCTTCTACCTCGGGGCTGACTGAGGAAGTTATGGGGGCTCAGGGGAATCCAGGAGGAATTTGCTCAAGTCTGCTGGGGTCTGCCTCCTGACACTCAAGTGCATAAGTGTGGCCAGGCCTGTCTGACAATCAAACCCAGGCATGAACGAAAAGGGAGGGGAGGTAGGGGCCAGATTGGACCCCAAGCTGGGCCAGCCTGTTGTTGGAGGAAGCCTGTCTGAAGGCCTGGGAGGAGACACGACAGGAGGAGGGGGCCCCAGCCAGAGAGATGGTGCATCTGCAGAAGAAGATAGGAGAAGATAATGGAATCCAATAGAGCTCCCGAAAATGTGTCATCTTGCTGCTGCTGAAACCCTTTGAATACGTTAAATCCTTAATCAGAGTAGCCTAAGACTGCAGTGACTACATGGAGACATGTTAGTCCAGATAAATCCTTGCAGGTTTCAAAGATCTGAAGGGCCCCGGCACTTCCCTCTGCAGCGGCTGCCCTCTGCCCTCTCCTCCATGATGTCATTATTGAAGTTTCGTTTTCACCAGGCATGGTGTAAGTTGACATTGACAGTTGTAGCACTCTCACACCGACTCTGGAGGATTATTAGCTTTGAAGCTATTTGGCCTTGAGCGGTGAATTCTTTTTTGAGCTCACACTGGCTTATAATATCTGAGAAGGCTTGCTCCACTCTGGCCCCAGCTTGAATTAGGAGAGGAGGCCGCTTTCCAACTTGGAACTGATACCAGCAGGAACAGAATGGGGAATATTATCCATTTCTGATGGGCAACAAAGTTAGTGTTCTCGAATCCCCCCGAGGCCTTCACACCGAGTTTCCATTTTAACATCAGAGTTGGAGCCACGGCCTGGGCTGCCTCTGCCTGTAATCACTGCGCAGCCTCGCGGCTGGACGCAGAGGACTGACTCTAGGAATACATGGTCCTCTGGCGTCTAATCTGTTTGTTATTAGGCTGTTGGAAACCCCTCAGTGGGGCTGGAAGCTGAAGTCAGAAGAGTATAATTCAAGTGTATGTTAAAAAAAAATAGAAGAAGGAAGAAAAAAGCTCCCTTCTGTGATAATTTGCATGTGGCAAATGCAAGTGTCTGGGGGGATTAATTAGCTGAACAAAGCTGGGGAAGGGACTGCCAGTGAATTGGCAGAAATAGTGACCTGAGGAGACCTGAAGAGCTTCAGACCTGCTCTTAATTTCCTCTCAGGATCTAAGCAAATGTCTTGCAAAGCTTGTTCCAGGGAAAAGGGAAGCCCCTGCCCCCAGCTCCAGCCTCAGCCTATGGTTTAATCATAAGGAGAAAAAAGTTGTTTATCACCCTCCACAAACTATGCCACCATTCACAAGGAAGCTTGCAAAATGGGGTGGTGTAGTCTCAGTTTCACTAAACCGTTGACTGGGTAAGTGATGGGTCCATGGACGAATTCTGGAGAGCTCTCTAATGAAAAAAATAAAGCTCTCCCAAGTTTTCAGGTTGCTGATCTAGGGAGAAGAAAAGTTTCTTGAGATTATCACTTATTTATCTACACGTTCTTATTTGTATCTCTGTTATCATTTATTTATCTGTGTGTCTGTGAAGGTCAATCTTCCCCAACACTGTTTACGTCCATAATTCAAGGGCTGCGTCTCTCCTGATGCAACTGCTTTTCGGGGTGTACCAGCCTTGGAACTCAAAGAAACCCAAATGAGAACCTTCAGATTAGAGCTAGCCCAGGTTTTTTAGCTGCCCAGCTGGAGTAAACTCAGCAACACCACCAAATGTTGGACCGGAAGTAAATGTGCCCAAGAGAAGATGCTAACAGAGGTGAAAGCATAACATTGGTGAGAACGTGGGTACTGGGAAAACAGCTGGAGGGAATGGGGCAAGTTTTAGAACGTAAGCACACCAGAACAAACTCAACCTCATTCCTCTCTGCAGAGGGTTAGCTGAAAACACTTGCATGTTATTTCTCTCATACTTAGGAAAATTAACAGCGCCTTTCCTTAACTCTAGCAGACGCTCCTCACCTATCCCTTAACCATTTCTGAAATTGGGACACATTACAGCTGACATGTCCACTAATGGTATCGATGCCCAGCAAAGGGTGATATTAACATGATGGTGTATCTTGTGGTCAATGTGCCTGCAACAGGGAAATACGGTAGGAAGGAAAGTATTTAATCTTTTAAAAACGCCAGGGAAACCTGTAAGCATTTGCTTTTGGGGAGAAGTCCTGTGCATAGTTATAAGCATGCATGTAGATGAATTGGGTATATGCTGAGGTGAGAGTCTATGAACTGGCTGTGTCCACAATATCTGGACAATGATTGGAGCCAGTGCTGACATCCTCATTTTTAACCTACTTAAGCAATTGATGGGTGCTCACCTCATCAAGCCTTACTTATTTTGGCAAAATGATAAATTGCACTCATATTTTTTTCTGCCCTAAGGCAAATTGGTGAACTTTAAAAAAAAAACAAAACTCTTTTGGGTCTGTTAATAATTTCCAAAGAAAAGAGCAGCCAATGGTTGAATAAATAAACCATTCTTGATGACAATTTAAGAACTGCAGTAACAATATGTGTGCATATATGTGCTTGTGTGTGTGTAAACACAGAATTTACAATCAACTCCTTATTAATCTTATTAATTTGAGAAGTACTATACTAGCTGATTCTGTGTTTGAGTGTGTGCAGTTTTATATACACATAATATTTTGCAGAGAATAGTAAAAAAAAAAACAGCTAATGTTCAGTATTAAATTATGCTTTCTTAACAAAGCATAAGAAATTCCTAAGAGTAATTTAGTAATTTACAACCATAATTTGAAAGATAGTTGGGCTGTCTTAGGAGGTAGCGAGTTCCTGTTCACTGGAGGTATTTGAGTAGCAAGTGTTGAAGGACCACTTGATGGAAATGTTTTGGTTGGAGTCCTTTTATGAAACATGGGGAATTGAATGTGGTGAATTTTTAAGTCCTTTCCAATAGGAGAACCTATGATTCTATGACATAGAATCTGCAATATCGTCCTAAATGAGAGCATACTTAAGGCAGGGTTACATCTTATTTTAGCATGGTTCATAGGACATACAACCAATATGTACGAGAACATGAATGAGTTAGGTTAATGATTTCTGATACCCTTTCCGGCACAAAGATGGGAGTTGATGAACTAATTGTATTTTTAGGATTCTCCATGTTCTGGGGATGATTTTCAGATTTATTATGAGAAATTGGCCCACGTAATTATGGAGGCTGAGAAGTACCACAATTTACACCCTACAAACTGAAGACCTAGGAAAGCCAGTGGAGTAATTCAATCTGAGTCAGAACAAGGGTCACCAACAGTGTAATTCCCAGTTCAGGGATAGGAGAAGACCCATGTCCGAGCTGAAGCAGGCAGACAGGAAAAAGAAGAAGGGGCGAATTCCTCCTTTCTCCACCTTTCCTTCTATTCAGTCTCTCAACAGATTGGATGATGCTCATTCACTCTGGGGAGGGAAACCTACAGCCTATCAATTCAAATGCTAATCTCATCTCACAGACTCACCCAGAAATAATGTTCAATCTGGGCACCCTGTGGCACAGTCAAGGTGACACGTGAATTAATCATCATATTAATGTGTGTCATCCTATGCCAATAATGTATAATGTATATGACTTCCTCAAGAATGTATTTTATTTACTAAATCAGTGGATCTCTTCCCGTTAGCAGTCTGTGCTCCTTGAATCTGTGAATTTTTGGTGGCACCTCTAATGGGGTTAAGTCACATCCCCAGTTATTTCACTGTTTACTTGCTTGTCCTTCAGCATCAAGTTGTCCTTGAATGAAATTATTGACCACCTCGATCGCATGTTGTTATACACTCCTAAGGAAAGTTCTATGTTCTAGCCAATACCAGTTCATTCTGAGCACCGGCTTCTTGTTATGCCTCACCTTTTACACTTTCTCACAGGCAGGTGGACCCCCATCCACACTCTTGCATGCTTGGCTCGGCTCCATCTGCTAGACATCATCGGAGTGGGATGCTGGATCCCTGTTTTAGCAAAAATAAGTTGTACATCCTGATTGAAATTTGGTGG
This sequence comes from Rousettus aegyptiacus, assembly GCF_014176215.1. Taxonomy (NCBI): domain Eukaryota; kingdom Metazoa; phylum Chordata; class Mammalia; order Chiroptera; family Pteropodidae; genus Rousettus; species Rousettus aegyptiacus. The sequence goes on along the minus strand of NW_023416306.1, from coordinate 58,092,626 downwards.
CATATTGGTGAAAGGTAAGAGAACCATCGTTCTAAATGTCCCTACACTGTTGAACATCTCATGTTTGGCAACAAACAACAGACCAGTCCATGCTTTAATCTTCAGTGCTCAAGTCCACAAGTTACCTTTAGCTGAAGTGTCTGAAGCTCTGTGTGCTTTGTAAGAGTAAGGCTTCTCTGTGTACTAGCCATGATTTTTAGAAAATTTGCTGAAAATCAAAAAAAGCTGGCAGAGGCAAGGGAGTATATAGCTTCTCAGTAAGGGTGCCTTGATAAAACTGCCTGTGACGACAAAGTGACCCAACATGAGCAACAGTTTTCCTGACTCTGCTCCCTGGATTCAGCTTCACTCTTGAACTTTGGTTTTTAGGTATCCTTAAAGGTCCTTGACTCTAGCTGGGCCACATATACATGAACATAAAGCCACATAACCAGTACCCTGCACAGCTCCCAGGTGGAGGGAGCAGAGATATTGATGCGAATGGAGCCTTGCTCGCTAATTGTTGCTAGCTGCTTCTAATTACAAATCCTAGTCTTTCTTTCCTGTGCAAACCTGAGGCTGTCTAGCTTTTGCTTCAACATATCATGGGTTCATTCGAGACTTTTTAAGGGAGATAGGCTCTTGTGATTTTTCATTCCATGTGTCCCACTTCCTCCCAACAGTCGGCAACACTCCCCCGCCCCAAAGAATGCTGACCTTCCCTTTTACACGGAGCACAGTGGGGTTCAGCAAGTCTTCCAGCAGCTTTGATTTTAATTCAAGTGATGCACTCATTGAGGACTTCTCAAGAGGATATCTTGCAAACTTCAAATTGCTATTGCCTTTTTGGGACATTAAAGAAAGTTTCTCGTGCCCCTAGGCTTCCCTGAGGACACTTCCAAACACCAAATTTGCTTTGACTTGAAGGAAGATGACATGTATGGTAAGGAGCAGCAAGGAATAAAGATGTAGCAGGGTCGAAAATTCACTCATACTCCACTCAGATCTGCAATATCAAATAGTTTCTGTCCTTCCTAAAGCTAGTATGATCTTCCTTTGACAACCGCTACTTGCCAATTAACAATATCTGAGTCTCTTCCAATTTAAATGTTCTCGTTTAATTTAAATATTTTATTTATTAGAAATTCAGTTCCTTTCTAGGGCTGGTTTGCATTTTTCCCATTAGACATCTTGTCCTCTGTAGGTAAAACCTCATTCTCCATCCATCTCCCCGGGTGGTTAAAGAGGCTTCATATAATTCAGTGGAAGAGAAGAACAGAGCCACGCGGGATCCTCTTGATCCTTTCTGGTCTTTGCTGCAAAGTGGCAGGACTGGCCTGCTCCCCGTAGTGGGATCACTGTCAACCTGGCTGGCCTTTTGGGGTGATGTAATGGCAATCACTTTTGGCCATTTTTCCTGGTCTCGGGGTTTGTTATGGCCTCTTTGTCCCAATCATGATTTTCATCTTCCCACCTTCACATCCTCATATCTTGGAATCCCCCGTATGTGCAATCCAAGGGGTACTAAGAACCTAGCACATTACCTTAGACACTCAGGCTTGCTTCTACTTCTCCTGTTGTCCCATTGCCTTGCATAATGTCGCAGTGACCATATAGGGGACTTCTTGAGGCTTGTAGCCTCCCCCAATGATCTCCAGAGAAATGTGACGAGAAGTGAGTCTCCAGTCTCCTGATGTTGCCAGCCTTCCCCTCAGTCTATCTACTGTACCCCCCTGTTCCAGGACTGGGGACCTGAGAGGAAAGTTCTGGACACATCCTGTTTCCCTTGTCTGCCTGCTCTTTTGCCTTCCTTATCCAACCCCGCAGGATGAAAGCTGCCAACTTCCTCCAAGTCCCATCCTGCTGGCATAGAGTAAATCTCTAGGATCTATTCCACCAGGTATGGCTCTTGATATACTAATGGGAGCTAAAGGAATTTAGAAAATCCCTTTCCTTCTCAACAATGCCTGGCTTTGAAGACGATTTTCCTGCTTAAGAGGTCAAGAAAGTCAGCTTTGAGATTCAAACTGATCAATGGTCTCTTTGTTCTAGGCTATCCCTGGGGCCAGAAGACTCGTGCCTCAGCCTTGGAGGTGGAAGACTGCAGAGGGAGGTGATTTAAGAGAAAACCGAAAAGTTAGAAGTGTAATATTTGCAAAATATTATCCCTGTTACAGAAATATGATTCTGAGCTTTCAAGCAGCACGGTTAAATACTCCCCTTTTAGGAAATGTCCATTTATACAATTTTCCCGTTTGAAACATCCATAATTTTCCACTTCCTTCCTAAAACACTTTCCCCAGAGTCAAGTGTACTCTGAAAGACTGTCTTTGAAGGATTTTATTTCACACTCTGTATTTTTCTGGTTAACAAACAACACTGAATCAGCAATAAATGTTATCTCTGCCTATTTGTTCTTTCACTGTCACCTTAGATTCTCCCCTCGCTTTGCATTCCCTTCGCTTTTGGGAACTCCTAAGCCACAAGGGCATTGTGCAGGACAGAATTACGATCCTCGTGACTGGCAGGAAGTAGGATGGTTTGGTAGCAACACACTGGGCGGTTGCTGCGATAATTACTAAGAAAGAACAGCCAACTTGGTTTTCATTAGGGGAATAAACTGTAGTTCTTCTTTGTATGTTGTCTCCACAGTAATGACCGTGACCCCAAAGAAAATGGACACAGCACAGAGAAGAGTAAGTTTCCCTCATGCTTGTCAAAGCATGTCAGTGTTCTCCCATGGAGTGTGGTACAATTCTCCTAATGCAATTAAGCAATGCCTTCTTTTTCCATGGAAATGCACTTAAAAATGTCAGTCTGGCTTGCAGTCACCAGGCTGGGAAGAACTTTGTTATGGAACCTGAAACCTGGCCTGATTATATGTTTTGCAACAAAACCCCAAAGTTCACATGAACTTTTCAACTGGCGACTTTGACAGGAGGTTCATCATGGATTTACTTGGGTTTTTAGACAAAAGATTTTGACTCAGTGGTGCTTGGTAGCTGGGGTCTTCTCAGTCTTCCCAAACCTTCTGGGCAGCACTCTTATTCTTATTCTTTGGATGTGACAGAAAGCCACCTTTCCTCCGCAACTCTCTGTGATTAGGATGTACTCTCCATGACAGGTTTCAAGTACAGAGCAGCAGGTTCAAACTGGGCTGCAATGACAGTCTCGACCTTCACTGGGCATGTATGTGTGATAAAAATCACAATTTCTTCTCTGAGTATAGGTATATAACAATTACGTGGCATGCCCATTTAATTCTCAAAGATACCTGGTAAGAGGGGTTGCATTGTCCCACACTACTTCTGAGAAAAGTGAGGCTAGAAATCCAAGCTCAATGTTACGGCCAGAGGAGTATGTGATGGATACAGGACGGTGCAATAGTGGTCAACACAGACCTTTGTACCAACGTACATGCCGTGGTTATGGGAATGGGACTTGTCTTGGTTATGTGATATGGCTGCTAATGATGCCAGCTTTACCTTGCAAGACCATCTACATTTGTTGAGCCCAGTGCAAGATGAAAACAGAGTCTCTTGTTCAAAAAGCAGGAAAAGAATGCCATTAAAAGTACTAAAACATAAAGCCTTTTATTTCCTCTGTGGTCTCCCTCTTGACTTATCATGGTGTTCCAAATTTGCTATTTAATGTCATTCTACATAAAGAGAAATTAAGATCTTAAATTATTAGCACACCTTATACCATTCGACTTTATGTTGCGGAATGTCAATTTTAAATGTAAACATAAGAGCACTTAACTCATGCAGAATCATCAAAACTCCACAATTCATATTTTGTAGCTCACAGATGTGTTTCATTATTACTAAAATAGTGGAAACATTGCACAAAACTAACTCGTCTGTTTTATTTCACTTCTCGATATGCACACATTCTACCAACACCCTCTACCTCTGGTTAACTGTTGAATAAGGAAGGACTTAAAGGAAAAGGAACTGTGGGTTGTCCTATCTCTCTCTCCCTTTCCTTCTATGTCATCATTTTCAATGTAAGTAGTTGGCTAATAAGGGGAAGTAACAAGAGTAAGGGAGGATATGATAGGGTTCATTGATTGTTTGTATTTCTTAGGATGCCATCTCCTTCTTTCTGTGTTAGAAGCAAGTTCTGGTTCAAATGAAAATGAGGTAGCCTCTCAAGGCTGTCAGCAATCCCCGTTTACTTAGTCCTAGACATAACACGCTTACCTTGTACTCATGTTGAGTCTGACTGAACTCTCACCACCATAGGGCCACTGGAATTTTGTGCTGCGGGGCTTCCCAAATGCTGTATGTGATCCAGGAGGCAAGACACGCAGATACACTGTGCACATCGCCTCTGTTCATGCGCATGCTCGTTGTCTCCCTGCACTTGACTTACAAACCCGCGTTCGAAGATAAAATTAGGAAAAAATCTCAAAACGGTGACAGCGGAGCATTAAACCCAGCACAGAGTGCTCCCGAGTGTGGGACCCTGTGTGACAACACTGGTCGTGCTACTGTGAACCTGCCTTATGGCTTTTTCCCTTAGGTTCACATCATGGTCTTACTACATTTTGACTGTGTGAACTCGAGGGTATTAACCTTTGGAACCTCAGTTTACCGATAAGACAGGAATACAAATAGTGCTTATTTTCAGCATCGTTATCAAGCATTTGTGTCTATTATAGTGCTAGTCAACAGAAATATATTGTGAGTCAAAAAAGCAGGTCCTATATGTACTAACTATTAAATTTTGTGCTAGCTGCCTTTATAGAGCTCAGTCTTTGCCCAAAGGTAACCTCCATGGAAAGTCCTTCCCTGACCATTCTGTCTGTAGTGGGCAAAATTCTAAGATAGCCCCCATGATCTCTGCCACCTGAGGTACCGTCCTTGTGATTTAATGGGATAGAACTCTCAGGATTAAGTTACTAATCCTTGACTTTGAGTTAATCCAGTGGAGATTACCTTGGGTGGGCCTGATCTAATCAGAGTAGCCCTTAGAAGAGGAAGAAGCAGTAACATTGTCCTTCTACCTCCGGGAGTTCTATAGCTGCAGAAATCGAATTTTGCCAACAAATACATGAGCTTGGAAGAGGACCCCAAGCCTTGGATTCAACTCAGCCCTGGCTAACTCTTTTGATTACAACCTTGTAAGACTTAAGCAGAGAACCCAGTGAACCTAGGCCTTGGTTCCTGGCCATGGAAAAAGTGAGATAATAATTTGTGTTGCTTTAAGCCACCAAGTTTGTGGTGATTTGTTATGCAGCAATGGAATACTAATATAATGTCTAAAATACACTTTCCATCCACATTCTCTATTCTTCTTTCTTGTATTAATTTTTTTATAGTATTTGTGCTACTTGAAATTATATAATGCAATTATTTACTTATTTATCTGACTGTTCCATTGGAACATAATCTCCAAAAGGGAAGAGACCCTGGCTTGTTTACTTTTGAATTCCCAGGTTCTTAGAGCAGCACCTGGCATACAATAGGTACTCAATAAATATTTGTTGAATGAATTCATAAATAAATACATGTGTGTTCAGTGTTCACCTAATTTTAAAAACAGTTCTTAGAGATATATGTCAGTTCAAGCAAACTTGGCATGGGGAATTTCAATTTATATATAAAAAAGAGGTTAGTATTGTTTTTTTTTTTTTCCTAAAAGAATATAAAAATATGAAACAATGGACCAAAAATGCCAGTTAGGTGCAACATTTTTAGGAGTATATGTATTGCATTAAGCAAGACAAATCTGGATGTTTAACAACATCATTACTGCTTTTTTTTTTTAAACAAATGTTATTGTATTTTAACATTGAACATAGAGGAGCAGGACAGAAGACAGGCAACCCTTGGCAATATGCACTTGTTATAGGATATCTCTGTTAGAAAAGTGTATAGGATCTCTCAGTTAGGATATCTCAGTTAGAAAAGTGAATGCATAGAATACAGGATCAAAGAGCTACCAATGTAATATAATGACTCTCACTAATAAAAATTACTTAGAAAAATATTTCAATGTTGGCAGTGTCCAGAACAATTTAATGGATTATTTTAAATTGTTATAATGGTGAATTGCTTTATGAATTAAAAATTCATAACCAAGTGAAAGTGGACAAAATAAACTTGCTAATACCCAGTGCTCTCCTCTACTTGTTCATTTGTGATGATAGATAATATACTGGGATACTCATTTACACTCCTTTTTTGAGAGGAGATTTTAATATTTAAAACTCACATTACAAATAAAAGAGAGACGTGCGCTGCTCTTGCAGATGCTTCTCATCGCGGTGGAGCCCAAGAGTGCTGCCTGCTAGGTAGATGTCTCTTGACATCGTTGCCGTGGTTTGGGGTGCAGGACTCACAGGCGGGTGCCTTCAGACTGGCCACTCAGCTGTGTCCCCTTTGCCTCCTGCAGCGTACCAGCAACAATGCTATGACAGCCCAGTTTCGTTTTGAAATCTTGAGCCATTTCTCACACCACAGGTGGAGTTTACAAGAACATGAATTCTGAGATGTTGAAGTGACATCAGACTTTGCCAGCTGCTTTGCCTGACCCGTGGCCATGAGGTGTTTGTCACACCTCCACTAGGGGGAGCGTGGGGGTCTGGAGGTGAGAGGCAGCCCTGGGGTGGAGAACATCTGTGGGAGCCCAGACAGTGAACATTCATTCCTGTTCCCATACATGGAATAAAATGATTTCTTTTCCTTGGAGAAAATACCTGATAAAAGGACAGTGTCCTACGAAGTTACTAGGAGGATATGGAGAGTGTCGTTTTATCCAAGCAAAAACTTTTCATCTGTGTGGATGAGGGTCCTAGTAGTGCTCACCTACACGTCCCCTGGAACTCTGGGACAACACAGAAGGCATCCTTGGGAGGCTTGCACCCCCAACGTACTGCCAGGGTTGCCTCCTCAACAGTGTCCCTTGCCAGCCCTTCCAGTTCTCCTCGCTGGCCTGCTTCAGTTCAGGTCCTCGTTAGATCTCCCCTGGATTACCACAAAGTTTGCTAACTGGTGTTCTGCGTTATTACTCACACCCCCACCTCTACCCCATTCAGCTTCCTCTGGGCCCCTCCCTGTGGTCAGCCACATTGAACTTGGAGTTCTCAGTGTTCCAAGCCGCTTCATGCTATGGCACATTTGCTCATGGTTGTTCTTCTTCCCTCTTCTCCCCAGTGCCTTCCTAGAAATGCAAGAAGAGTTAGTTCCAACTACTCTATGAAGCTGTTCTTCTGGCTCAGCTCCTAAGTTTCAATTTGGTAGAAGGCGGACCCTTCTACCAAACAGGAATGAATGTTCACTGTCTGGGCTCCCACAGATGTTCTCCACCCCAGGACTGCTTCTCACCTTCAGACCCCCACGCTCCCCCTAGTGGAAGTGTGACAAACATCTCATGGCTGCGGGTCAGGCAAGGTAGCCCCACTAACCGGATAAAACTGTGAGTTAGGGAGGTTTGTAGAATAACCACCCTTTCTCTGGTGTCCCATGGTACTCTGTACAGAGGGTGTCCTTAGCACTTGCAATGTTTTGCCTTAGTTATGTGCTCACTTCTCTGCCTTCTCTCTTAGACCATGTGCTTCTTGAGGGCAAGGAGAGTTGCTTATTCATCTTGATCTTTCCAGCACCTGTGACATGAGAGTACCCAATAATGTGTGATAAATAATAATAATAATAATAATAATAATAATAATAAATTACAATACCAAATATTTACAAAGGGCTTATCATATGCTAGACTTTGTTCTGACTGCTTTTTGTATAATAACTCACAAAAATCCTACAAGGTAGGTATTATTATTATTCCTAATTTTCAGGTAAGGAAACTGAAGACAAAGTTAAAGTAACTTGTCCTGAATGACACAGCAGGTAAGCAACAGATGTGTCGCTCCAGAGTCCCTTCTCTAAAACATTCAGAGGTCAAAGGTGATGGAAAGAAGGAAAGGCAGGCAGGATAGAGGGCATCCAGAAGGCATGGGCTGGGTCTTCAAACTCAGTTTTACTTGCAAGCATGATGCTAATGGAGGTATCGAGTGCTACAAAGACTGGTGAAAAGAAACCTATCGGCCATCCCACCATAATCAAGCCCCGTTTGACTTTTTTAGGAAGAAATGATTTTACATAGGAAGGAGTGATGCGAAGTCACCCTGGGTCCCTGTTGGCTTAGCTGTCTTCTCTTGGAGCTAGCTGTCCACTAATCCTGTCACTGTCATTGCAATTATGAAGTCCATTGTGAAGATTTGTACTTGATTGCCAAAAGGAGCTTGTGAATTAGCAAAATGTTGTGTAAACAGTTCTCAAAAACAGCATTGGGGGAAACATGGACCCCTAGTCTTCACACTAGAGCCTGCCATGAAGCTAACAGAACAAGGTTGGCTCTGGTTGGCCCGTACTTCAATAGCTGAGGATTTTGCTCAAAGTGAAAATATCTTTTCTTTGGGAGAGAAAGAGCTACAGCCCTCAACGGAAGTGAATCTTAGTTGGGGCTGTGATGGTTGTGCACTAACAGTGGAACCAGATCTGAACCCAACGGGAAGCTTGGGGTCTAGGAAAAAATGGTCCAAAGGAAAATAAAATGGGCTAGGATATAAAAGGTAATTCACATCTGATATACAAATGCCCAATAAGCATTGAAAAATCATCCAACTACACTAAAGAAATATTATTTAAGACAAAGAAAACCATTTTAAAACCTGTTGTATTGACAATAATTTAAGTGATAATTTTAATTACTGGCAAGAGTGTGGACAGTCAGGCATTCTAGTACAGTACTGATGCAAGTAAAAAGAGATTGGTACAGTTTGTTAAAAACATTCTTTAAATGGCTTACTGTAGGCAGCTTTTTCATAGAAATAATAGCATGCAATGGTAAGGATGCATGTACAAGGCTGTTTGGTCAAAGCCACTTTTATAATATCACAAACTAGAAATGACCCAAATATCTATTAATAGGGGAATGCTTAGATAAGATAGGTATAACTCAACAATTAATGTTATGTACTTGTGGGGAGAAATGAATTAAATCTGGTAAGTCCTAACATAAAAAAAAATCAATTAGTAAAAAATACAAGATTCTACTTTTAATGAAAAAGCAGCAGTACACGTAAACATTTTTTTTTTTTTTTTGCATAGTAAAAAGTTTTGGGGGAGTAATTAACAAACTAATAGTAGTAATAACCTGTGGTTGGATATGCTTACATATATGTGTGTGTGTTTGGCAGTCACTACTGTTTGCCTATCTGAGATCCATTTCTCACTCTTACTTCCTAATAGAACCTCAACTGTATTTAGATATCTACCCCTCAGGGAAAAGAATCTTATTCCCAGCTCTAGGAATAATCCAGATCAGTCTATGTCAATCCCAGGAGTTCCATTTCTCTTTTGGTAATTGGTCAGGAGCAGGCACGTGACTTGGTCTTGGCCAATAAGAGGTTATTGGCGATATACTGGCGGCTTTTGGGAAAGGTTTCCCCATTCTTAAAAGATAGAGTCACATCTGCTGATATTCTGAGTGTGACACTGGAATCACTGTGGTTTCCAAACATGAGGTTCCAAACCCCGAGGACCAAGTGCACATCCTGAGGAAAGGAGAGAGGAAAGACGGAAAGAACTTGGGTCACGAGTTGCTGAGTTAACCAACACTGAACTGCGCTGCCCCGGGACTCCATACTCCGTAAGAGAACCAACATCCTATTGCCCGTGTCCACAGAACCGAGAGAAGCCACGTGTTCTCTCCTCCTGCAAGCCAAAGGCCTCCCAACTGGCGATGAGGGACTGGGATGATGGGAGCCAAGGGACTTTCACATTCCTAATTTATTCGTATTTAAAATAAATTGTGTTAGAATTTTACTTTCACGTTTGTCATTGTCCAAATTTTACAAATAAAAAGCAGAACCAAGATAGGTTATAGATAAGTAACCCTGTCTTCACCCTACACAACAGGGCAGTGGGGTTGGTTCTTACCCTGGGGTCATACAAATGTGGCCTCTCCCTTTGGGCAATGCCACTTTGCTTAAAAATCTGAGTGGCAGCCTTTTTAACTGCCATAAGAATAAGAATCATTATGCCATAAGAATAAGAATCATTATGGCTGCTATCCATTAAGATTGCTATCAAGATTGAATGTGAAACTCAGGGATGAAACCTATCTGGAACCTCACCGAATGCTATTCCTTCTGGTTTTTGAACCCCCACCTCTAATTTTTCTCAGATGTCTGTGGCCCAGGAAAGCAAGGGATAGATGGTGACAGTAAAGAATGTGAGTTTGATATGGACTGGGAGTTCAGGTCTCAGTCTCACCGAGATGGTTCGGGGAGTGAGAAGAAACATACACGTAATTTAGAAAGATAGCAATCCAGAAGGCACCTGATAAAGTCCTAAGGGTCCAAAACCTGCCCTCAACTACCCAGCAATAGTACGGGTTTCTTGCCTGGCAGTTGACAGTGCTACAGAGGAGGACAGAGGCCACTCTTGGGTATCATCGCTTCATTTTTGGGCTGCTACGTGAGAGCATAGGACTTGGCCATCTGATTTTTGCAAACTTCATTTAAGGCAGCTTCGGCCAAGCATGTGGCCTATACCCCCTTTGTGATCGGTGCCTTGTATTAGTTTAGGGCAACAGATCTCCCACAGCTTCTGGAGCCCTCTGCTCAGTGGGCTATAAAACACGGCTTTGAAACTGCCACTCTGAAATCCTAAACCGGGCCCGACTTGTGTGCTGGGCCAAGTGCTTGGGAAAGGTTGGCCAAGGTTCGCAAACTCTAGATGGAGTTTGGAGGGCACTTGCTCAGCCTGGCTTTCTTTAGGGCCTGAGCTTGTTACAGCAGATGGTGGTCTGGGAGTTATGTGAACAGGCCAATTTACTGGGTTTGGGCAGAAAACTTTGAGGTTTTTGGGAAAGTGATTGAACCTGAGTTTTACCTTCTGGCGGGAATTCCGACCCTCCCTCCCCAAACTCATTCCCATAAGGCTCATATATTTCTTTCACCTAATGTCCCAACCTTTCAAGATGTAGGAAGTGATCAAACTGAGCTACCTCCAACAGATTGGCTTTTCAAAAATTTGGACGTGGAAATGTAGGAGGAAATGGTTTTCATTTTAATATGATTTTTAAAGTCAGGCTCATGACAATACAGGTAAGTACTCCAAAAGATAGTATTAGGATCTCCCTTCTTACTTTGAGCAAACTATGACAAATCATATCTGGGCTGCTACTGCCAGTTGGAGCTCAGGAAGATCTTATCAAGTGTTAGCCTCTGGATCCCAGCACCAGGATAAAGGGCTTAGTATGGTCCCATAAGCAAACACCCTAGGAAGAAACTCGTGGGGCTCCTTTTATACCACATCCCGTGTGTGTGTGTGTGTGTGTGTGTGCACGCATGTGTGTGTGTGTGTGTGTGTGTGTGTAACCTAACTGCACAGATGGAGTGCCAGTCAAGAGATTGAAAGAGGTCAGTGAGGGACTCTTTTCAGAGATGTGGGTAGGGGTAGGGAGAACTAAGTGAAGAAGCACCTAGGCAAATAACAGCTGAGAACCAGAAGGGCTGAAAGGGCAAGGGGGAAGCCATGACTAAACTGGGGAGAGGGCTGGGGCTAATCTGATGAGCTGTGGCCTTTGGTAGAGGAAGCAGCCATGGTTGCCCTGTGGCTTGGTGGGAAGGGAGCCGGGACACGAACACCCCACTTCTCTCTCCTCTCACATCCTGCTCCCTGCTGGTGCCTCCTAAGGGCTGGACCCCGTGGCAAGCCAGAGAGCAGGGAGCACATACAGGGACTGTCTACAAAGTTCCCCTACTCTGGAAACAGCAGAGGGGAAGAAGCCACCAACCAATTCTGCGTCATGATTGCCTGGAGGGGTTCAGTCATGAGTGTAGATTCCGGGGCTGCCCCTGGGAGATTCCAATTTGGGAGGCTCGAAGTGAGCCCAGAGAAGCCACAGCTTTACAAAGCTCTTTGGTGGGGCTGTTGCTCAGCCAGGATGGATAACCCCTTCTCAAGTCATAGCGACGCTCTCGTGAATGAGTGTTATCGCCTGGATCTCACGTCTCTTTGTTCACTGAACCCTGACATTACAGTCATAGCTGGCAATGCAGTTCATGTATCCATTTATTCCACAAACATTTGCTGAGCACCTACTTTGTGTCAGGCACTTTGCTGTGTTGATGGGGTCCAGTGGGAAATAAAAGATTGCCATTTCCCTAAATAGGCTTCTTGAAGTCTCTCTTGTATCCAAGGGGAATTCTATATCATTCTGTAGCAAGATGGGAAAATTGGGGGGAGATCACCTAATATTCTGAGAAAAGGACTTTGAGTAGGTCTTTGTCAACCATCTCTCTCATCCCCTGACTCTCAATCGACAAGCGAGAAAATGCCAGCTCTATAGCCCCACCTTCACTACTTTTGATGGTTTCCTTCGGAAGAAATCCTGCCCGTGTCTATGATGTGATGTACCTACATGGTTGTCCTGTTCATACATTTAGTCAATATGTTTTTATATAATTTTTAAGACAGGAAAGAGGTTCATAGGGATGCAGGGAGGTTGGAAATGGCTGGAGGGTAGTGATTTTAAGAATTGGAAAACAGGACTAATGGGAAAAAAAGAAAGAAACCGCAATGATTAACTTGGAGAAGATATGGCTGAGGGGATAGGGGAGCCATCATCTGAGATGAAAAGATTATTAAAGAGAGAATGGCAACCGATGCTTCTTCGGAAAAGATAGAACAAATGGAAAGTGGAGAGTGTGGCAAGAGGGATTTCAGTTCTGCCTTAAGGATCATTTCACGATAGAGGCTGTTATGAGCTCCAGAATCGGCTGTGAAACCCTTTACTGTTTAAGAAATACAAAGGATTTGCAAGGTGGTCTTGGGAGGCCCTCTCCCTATGGGACTGCATGTGAATAGTCAAAGATTCAGCATCAGTAGGGTGGAGAGGCAGGTCTGAGGCTCACCCCCAGCTTGGACACTAAAAACTCAGGGGCTTCCAGTATCCTCATCTGTAACGAAAGGTTTTGGACTGCGCCTGATACACCAGATACTCAGTGCAGGCCCCGAGGCCCACCTGAACTTCCCAGTCCCTGTGGACGCCCCATGTGGTGAACACCTTGCTGGCTGGCACACCTTCTGAAATGCTGAATTCCTCTTTGAAGATGAAGAGTCTTTGTTGACTGGTCAGCTGAAAATTCATCACACCTGCATATGGAAATTGTGTGTGGCTCTAGACAGTTTTTTGGCTTGAAAACGATTTCACTTTGCAGGATTTCCCAGCATTCTCTACCTCTGGATAAGTAAAGAAGTGGAGGCAGCTGCTTCCAGTGACAAGGACCCACTAGATATCCTCACTGGGCCAGGAGTTTTACTTAGCTGCAGGAAGGTCCTCTCCTCCCTTCCCTTTTCTGTCTCCTGGGGTCTGTGCCAGCAAGGCTAGGATAACAAAGGAGGTAGGCACTTGTTTAGCAAAGTACTGAAGGGATAGAAGAAGCACTGTGACTCTGGGGTGGGTGAAAGGTCTGCTTATCCACAGCTTCTACAATGAGAGCCCTGCCTGTCTGCCATGCTAACTTGCCCAGGGTTCTGCTTGCCCAAGTCATCCAGGAGGAAACTTGACCAAGTTGAAGGAGTAAGATGCAGGAAAGTCCTGGGGAGGGAATGCAAAGGAGAGTAAATGCCTGGAAGAGAGAGAAAGGTGAAGAAGAGGTGAGATGTCCACATGGAAGAGGCTCCCCTGATAATGTCAGAAATGTGGTGTTGAGGGCTTTCTGTGAGTTGAGAACTAAGAACCTCAAATAAAGAAGAAATTGGGGAAAGAGAAGCTAGTAGGGTTACATGAACGAATGCTCTTGAATACTTACTTCCATTGTGGTGTCTGTAGCACTTGGAATGTCCACTTTGAACCTATATTTCGAGCAAAATATTTTTCTAAAGTATTCTTTTGTACTCGGAGTCAGCAAATCTTTTCTGTAAAGAGCCAGATAATAAATATTTCAAGTTTTGAGAGCCTGTCGTGACTATTGCCATTTTAAGTGAAAGCAGCCATGCAACTATTTAGCATAGACATAGAAAATACTGGAACAATGCGTGGCTATGTTCCAATAAAACTTAATTTACAAAAGCAGGCAGCTGGCTGGGTTTGGCACACAGGCCATAGATTGCTACCTCCATCCCAGACCAGGGTTTCTCAGACCTTGATGTGCATGTAGATCACTGGGGTATCTTGTTGAAATGCAAATCTGGGGTAGGCCTGATTCTGTATTTAAACACCCTTCCAGGTACTGCTGGTCCATAGACCACACTTTGAGAAGCAAGAGTCTAGAAGTCTCAAAGGCAGTGGCTACAGGAGCCAGAAATGAATGGTTTTGAGTGAGGTGGCTGGTGTGGCTGCACATGAGGGCTGAGAGCTGGGGCCTATAAGACCTGCGGGGAGCTAGCCTGTCCAGACGACGAATCCACTGACAGATTCTGCTCTTTTGTACTCTCTGGAAATGCCATCTGGGTGCCTAGACATTCTGATTCGTCAAGAGGAAATAGAACGAGTACAGTTTTTATGGGAAAAATATCTTGATTTCTAAGGTTTTTTTTTTAACCTCCTGATTTTTATGGTTTTTAAACATTGGCTCAGAAGTTTTTAAAACCCTGTGTGGGCCAAATCAAATACATATGTGGGATGGCTCCTGCCCACAGGCTGCCATTTTGCAACCGTGGTTTTTGACAGGGGGTCTTGACTTTTGACCAGCTACAATGAATGAACTGGGATTCCTTTGCATGATAGGAGGATGGGACTGGGCTTATACACTCCTCATCTCTCAAGCTCAGGACCTGGAAACGAAGGTATGCTCTTGATTTTATGAAAGAGGCTGATGAGCTTTGAAGAAAGCAGGCAACAGGGCTGTAACTCATGCTTATGGTGGTGTAGGTATAAAAAGCCACACCTTACAGGCAGTTGGATTATAATAATGCAACCCCTCTGGGCAGACTAATTACATGATGACCTTTTTTGCAGGGCAGAAACTCCACAGTTGTAGGGGATGACCCACTAAACAACTTTCCCAAAGTTCCTGGGCTAGCAGTGAAAAAGCTGGTATTTGAGCCCGGGCCTTGCAGACCCCAAATTCCATGCTCTCTCCACCACTAACCTTTGGCTCAAGTTTTGATGGATATTTGAAAGTGAAAAAGTTCAACCTCTCATCTTCCCCAAGTCCAGAGATACGCTGCATTTGTAAGACACAGACATAGGCCATGTGATATTTTTATCTGAACTATTTACAGGTGGAAAGGATTAAAGCAAGTGATGGACTAGTGAAGGTTAATGCCACCTTTTAATATGGAAAAACTACTCTCTCTACAAGAAATATACTTGTGGGATAATCTTGAGATATGCGTGTGCGTGCTCAAAATGTCAGCCAGAGTTTCATTAATTTCAGTCTCCCCCTAGAACACTATGTTATGGTCCTGAGGCTGCGTGGTAGCGTGCTGACACAGGCGGGACTCGTGGTGCCCGGCCCTCGGGGGTAAATTTATGGTATGATGTGCGAGGAATCCATCATGCAATTTGGCCCGTGCCCCCGGCTTCTTAATCAGAGATGGGAGATGCAAGACAAATGTTGCCTCCATGGCTTTGGGTGCTGTGTCTCCGCTTCGAGCTTTGATCCGGCAGGACAAACATTCCCACCAGGCAGGCCAATTAGTAAGATGGCTTCACACCCAGCCGCTCAGAACATAGGGGAGTGCTTTGCCCTCAGCTTCTCCGAGGCTGTTATTTAACAATTCTCTAGGCTAGAGGATCGTGTCATAGAGTTTTTAGGCAAGGAGAGGGCTTTGTGAAGGTGGTTAAGACATAGCCTCATTTACTCTGGCTGAGGTGAAGATTGTGCTCACAACTGAGCCACAGCCAGTTCCTAAAGATTATGGGTCCAGCGATTCCATCATGGGTGTCTGCTTTATGAGCCCGTTTTAAGAGCTCACCCTCCTCCCACTGTAGCACAGAGATCAAGAGGCAGCCTCTGACGCAGCTGGCCTTAAATTGCACCCCTGGGTCCTCCAACGGCAAGCTAACCTGGGGGAATAACACTGGAGTTACTTTCTTCATCTGTAACACGGGGCCAGTATTACTTTTCACTTTGCAGCATTGTTGGGAGGATGAGAGATACAGTGCCGACAGTACCCAGCATAGTACTTGGCACTTAGCAAACCACTGCTGGGTTGCAGCCTGTGTTCTCAGGTTTGTCTTTCTGTGATTTTGCCTAAGTGTGGTGTCCGGGATAAAGCACCAGCTTTGGGGAAGTTGGACCAAGGTTCGTCTTTCTACTCTGCCCTTTATCAGCTATGAAATTTTGGGGAAAGTCTTTAATCTTGCAAATATTTTCCTCATCAGTAAAATGGACATAATAACAGCGCTTGCCTTGGAGAGCCGTGGTTAAGACTGAACAGGCAGTTTTATATAAAACACTTATATTGCAGTGCCTGGCATATACTAAGCACTCAATAAATGTTCGTTATAAATATTAACTAGGATCTGCACTTAGGAATCGGTGCGGGTTTGGGCTACATGTGGAAGGGTGTGTTTCTACCCCTCCTCCAAAATATATCAAAGAAATCCAGAAAGTCTAATCGACTTTAGGAACTTTTATCTTTAAACTCTGAGATTATGCCAAATGCAGACTTATTTGCACTTATGGGGGAAATAACGTTCTAGGGTGCAAAAGGTATCAAAACCCATCAACTGCAGCCCAGTTATTTCTGAAATAAATACATGGTCCAACGTTGGGGAACTGCAAAAACCCAAACCAGGGTTAATATTTCTCGAGCAACTCTAATGTGTGGAGCAGGGCAGAATGAAGAGTGAATGAACACTGAATCCGGTGACCTTGTAAGGCTACTTACACTGTCTATGTCTGAAGCAGGAGGAGCCGGAAGCACAGAGAGATTGAGTAACCAGAGTCCCAGAGCTTGGAAGTGATCAAGCTGGAACTTGAGCTGTCTCACTCCAAACCTCCACATTTGTCACAGCTTTCAGGGCTGCCCCTGCGTAGCCCTTGCACACAACTTTTCTCCGTGCATTTTAGCTATCCTCAGGCATCATGCAAGGCATGTCTTCACAATTGTTTTGCAGAGGAGGAAAACGAAGCTCAGAGAGGTCGTGGAACCGGCACGTGGCCACACAGTTTGGGGCAGAGCTGGATAAAGCACCAGCTTTGGGGAAATTGGACCAAGGTTTGTGTCTCTACTCTGCCCGCCCTGCTCCGTGCTCAGAACCCAGATGCTTCCCCAGTGGGCAGAACCCACCCTTGGACATGCAAGGTGGTGGAGGAGAGAAAAGCTTATCCAAGGGTCCCTTTAAAAAGTCACATTTTCCCATTATTGCTATCTTAGTAGCAACTCGCGTCATCTTGAAAGGAGACCCAGAAACCCAATGTACAGACTGCATTGTTGCCCCAAAGAAACCACAAAGGGCAGATTTCCCTGTGGTGCCAAGACAGCTAGCGGGGTCTGTGAGTATATATTTCTTACTATAAAGCAAACAAGCCGACTGGCAGAGCACTGTAGGGAAAATGACATCACTGCAGAATTTTAGGGCTAATCATTTAGCTGGATTAGCCCCAAAGTGCTGTGTCTAAACTCAGCATCCCTGCCTCTTTATGTACTCCAGATGAAACACATTAGCAGAAATATGGCAAGGGACACTCACAATACTCGGTTCTACACTCTCAGCAGTTTTTGCAAATCTGCAATTAGTCTAAAGGGCCTGGGTAAATTAGGCCTCTTGATAAATGAAGCACCTAGACAGGCCTCAGATTTATTGGATCCCGCTGTCCCGCTGTCCAGAGCCCTTGTCAGCTCTTTGCAGAGTGGGGACTGTGCAGGGGAAAGGAAAGGGAGCCAGTTCAGGCCCCGAATTGCCCCAAATCTTCGAAAAGGACTTGCTTGAGGCTGCCGCGTCTTTGGCCTTGAAAGTCTCTGCCAGGACTGTAGTAGGTAGAGCAGGAAGCCTTTGCCAGAAAGTTCGTGCGGGGGCAGAAGAGGCTCATTCTCTTGACGGGGGAGGGAGGCAGTGTTCTGTCCCATTCTGGGCCACCCAGCCTCCTCCCGATTCCTAAAACTGGTGATGGGTACTGATGGGCACCCCAGCCTCATCTCCCAGAATTGTCTCTCCTGGTTCCGGTTCTTAACCTATTACTTCCCCAAATGCAGGTTTCCACATGCTTCATGCAATAGACTACATGGCTGTTTTGACCATATGGAGAGGTTAAATATATTCCAGAACATTACCCTCACCCCCAAAGGATGTGTGTGTGTGTGAGTGAGTGTGTGTGCGTGGTGTAATGCCTTAAAGCAAACATCCAGGGTCCAGAAGGCTGTCAGTGGCTGTGACTTTGGCAAAGGGGACATATGAGAAGAGGTCGGCCTGGGCCTATTATCCTGATTTATGTCTTCGAATCATAGGAAGTGGTTTGCAGCCATATTGGGGTGACACCTGCTAACTTTGCTGCTGTTGCTGCCGAGACTGTGGGAGCTGAAGTCAGCTGAACGGGGCCGGCGGAGGGGCCCAACAGATGTGCAGATGTTTTGGGGGTAGCAAGAGTTATGTTTTGTTAAGTCTCTCTGATTTATTTATTTTTACAATATTTTCTTACCTAAATACTAGAGTAATGCACGTTTTGGGGTGGTGAGTACATAGTGTGAATTTTTTAATTTAAAAAGTAGTAAAAGTAGTAAAGTAATACAGCCTCATGTAGACATTCTAAAACAGTGTGTGTGTGTGTGTGTGTGTGTGTGTGTGTGTGTGTGTGTCTTTCTGTGTCTCTTACAATCTCAGGATCTCTGTTTCTTTGTCTCTCTCTCCTCTCAGGAACCCAGCAGTGCATGCTGTGGCTCTCTAGCTCCCAAGCCCCATTACCCAAACCAAGTACTTTGTCACTCAATTCCTAGCAGCATAGGCACAGGGTCGACAGGCTAGTGAAGAGTCAGGAGCACCCCAGGGCGAGAGCTTTCCAAACCCCGTGCTCCCAGAGGCAGCCCGCTGTGATTCAGTGTCTCTGGTCCGCGGATCAGTTGGACGATTCTCCTGTCAGCCCACATTGATTTTCCTGTAGATTACATTACCTCCAATCACAAAAGAAATTGTGCCGCTCTCCTGGAGTGTCAAGGCAAAATGAATAGCAAACATTTTCCTGTAGGCAGCTTAGCTCTTTCCTCAAAGGCCGCCTGAGCAGAGAGGACACTGTCCTTGTCCCCACTCCTCACCTTTCTTCTCAGACTCAGTGAGTTTTCAGGCTAAGGAGGGGAATTGGATCCAACTTGGAGTTTACAGGTCACCCAATGATGCCACAGTGAGATCCTCTGGTTTCTTAAGACCTTCTAAATTATGGAATTGAGAGGGTTTAGAAGAGAAAAAAAGAGCTGGTGACACCAGATGTGCTCAGAATTTAGAATGTGCTTTCTCATATATTAAAAAAAAATCCTTTGAATATCATCAAAGAGAGTGAACAATTTTTATTCCTTTTATAAGTTGCTTTAAGTACCGACTGGGGTCTCTGGTCTGTCTCAGGTGCTTCTGTGTGTGTGTGTGTGTGTGTGTGTGTGTGTGTGTGTGTGTGTACGCACGTGCATGCGCCTGAGTGTGTGTCTGGTATCACTTACTATGTTAGATTGGTGCCAGGTTCACCTTCAGAAACCCTGGTGTGCAGGGAAATCCTCGCTCATGTGGGCAGCTTTGGCACAGAGTCCTGGCACCGTGGGCATAGAGAGGCATCAGCACTTTTTTAAACGACAAACTAGCAGCAGAAAACAGATGCCAGGCTCCAAAGTGAGCTTTGTGGGAGAGGTGAGGTCTGTGTCTGGCTAATGACCTGCCTGTGAATGCTGGGCGAGGAAAAGGCATTTGACATTTGAAAAGTACAATAGCATCTTCTCTCTAAGGGCCACCAGGTAGCCACATAAACGTAAATCTCCACCCAGCTGAGCATCGCTTTCTGTGTATCCATATATCGCTTTCTGTGAGCCCGATGAAATAATAAGAGCGAAAATTTCAATTGATAACTTAAACAATGTTTATTGAGCAACTGCCATGTGCCAGGCACTGGGTAAGTGCCACACCTATCACCTCTCCATTTATCATATCAATTTAATCATCGCAATGAGGGCAACATCATCCCTGTTTTATTGATCAGAAACAGAACCTTAGAGAGTGTATGTCACTTTCCAAGGTGTTATGGGTAAAACTGTGTCCCCACAAAATGAGCCAAAGTCCTAAACCACAGTACCTGTGAATGTGACCTTATATGGAAATAGGGTATTTTGAGATGATCAGGTTAAGATGAGGTCATTAGGGGGGATCCCTATTCCAATATGCTGGGCGTCCTTATAAAAAGGGGAAATTTGGACCAGAGGGAAGATCATATAAAGACACAGGGAGAATTCAATCATTTACAAGCCCAGGAATGCCAATGATGGCTAGTAGAGCACCAGAAGCTGGGAGGGAGGCCTGGGCAGATACTTCCCTCAGCCCTCGGAAAGAACCACTCCTTCCAACAACCTGATCTTAGACTTCTGGCTTCCAGAATTGTGAGATGATAAATTTATGTTGTTTGTGCAACCTAGTTTGTGGCACTTTGTTATGGCAGTTCCAGGAAACCCATACACAAGGTCACACAGCCGGTCGGTGACATAGGCGGGTGAGTATCCAGGCCATGCCTGTTACACAGTACAGGCTGCACATTGTCTTTCTACACAAAGTACCCAGCATCTAGGCTTGCTCGAGTTGAGCTCGAATCTTTTGTAGTTGCTACATTGGGGTAATGGGGGGGGGGGGCAGAAGCCAAAGGGAGAATTTATAATGAATCTAGTATCTTACATATACATTAACTGGAGAAACCTAAGAACCTGCTAATTTGATAACTTATATGAAAGACTTTAAAATGTTTAAATCTTTTGACATATTTTTAGAAATCTATTCAAATAAAATAGTAATAAATACAGATATATAGTTATGTAGAACTATTTACCACAGCACTATTATGTAACAGGTAAAATGACCCACATCCCAAAAAGGTATGAAATGCCACATTTTTCTATTTTTCAAAGTGAAATGAAATCTCGTTGAAGCCAGTACTAGCCAAGGGCAGTAAGAAAGGCTCTCAATTCCTCCACCTGAAGTTGGGTTTGAGGACTTTGGCAGAGCCTCCTCAGCCATAGTAGGCAGTGCCAGCCCATAGGTAGCCACGTGGCAGGTCCTCTCTGAGGTCATCTAGCACACCAGGATGGAGCAAACTCCAACCATATTTCTCTTCCTAGTCTGTGGAGGGGCCAGCTCTTTTTAACATCTGCAGCTCCCGGCCTTCATCCCTCTCCTTGAACAATATAGCCTGCAGGTGTTAAGGGCCTTTACTTTTGAAACACAAAGGATCATACTCTTCCCCAAAGTCTTTTCTTTCCTTCAGAAAGTAAAGTAAAGCCTTTAGAAATATCTTATTTCTCTCCCTCTCTTTATCCACCCCACTCTCTTCGCCTTGCTCTTTCTCCCTTTCTTGGAAAGGGTGTAGTTCAGCAGATATTGGGAAAAAAGTAAGGTGTTTCATCTCTCTTTCATGAGGCCACAGACACCAAAACAGGGTAACTGCTCTTGATTCTTAAGTAACCAACTTCTAGCACCTATGATGACAAAACCTAAATGCCCAATAATGCAGGCTGGTGTCATCAGTTATGATCCTTGCGCACATTAGATACAGACATTAAAATTTTAGTTAACAATAATAGGAGGAAAGGTTTAAGTTATTATGGGAATGAATAAAGTAGAACATTCTATTTGTTTTCTATTGCTGCATCGGCAATCACTGTAATCTTAGCCACTTAAAACAACACCTATTTATGTCATGTAGATTCTGGAGTTTCTGTAGGTGAGAAACCCCAGCAGGCTCGACTGAGTTTTCTGCTCAGGGTCTCTTAAGACTCAAATTAATGTGTCAGCAGGTGATGCGGTCACCTGGAGCTGGGGTCTTCTTTCAAATTCATTCAAGTAAGTAGCAGAATTCAGTTCCTTGTGGTTGTAGGACCAAGGTCCCCATTTCCTTACTGGTTGTCAGTGGG
Source organism: Rousettus aegyptiacus (assembly GCF_014176215.1). Lineage (NCBI taxonomy): Eukaryota > Metazoa > Chordata > Mammalia > Chiroptera > Pteropodidae > Rousettus > Rousettus aegyptiacus. The sequence continues at coordinate 58,070,586 of NW_023416306.1, read as the reverse complement.
GGCAGCTTTTAACTTCTGGAGACTTCCAGCATTCTTTACTACATAGTCCTCTCTATCTTTAAAGCCACCAAGAGAGGACCTCCTTTGCTTCAGATTCCTCTCGTGTTTCATATTTTGGTCTCCAGGAAAAGCCCAGTCTCTTTTAAGGCTCACCTGATTACATCAAACCCACCCAGAATACTCTTTTCTTACAGGCAGCTGTGCCAAATAACATAACCTAATCATGAGATGGATCTCCCCTTATAATAACAGGATCCTCCTGCACATATGTAAGGGGGAGGAGATTAAACAAGGGCATAGGGCATTGAAGGTCATCTGAGAATTCTGTCTCACACAGAAATCAACAGCATAAACAGCAAGATCTCAGCCCCGGAACATTTACATGCTCAGAAAACACTGGTATGACATAAACCTCAATGTTAATAAGATCTTTCTGTGGGGTAGGATTATGGATGCTTCTACTTTCTTCTTTATGCTTTTTGGTATTTTCCAAGCATTTTATAATTAGCACATACTACTTTTATAATCAGAGAAAAACCCCACATTGTATAGATAAAGAAACATTGGCCTCATGTTAGGATAGTAATAACATGCATTTGATCTGTGGCATTAAGCTGTGTCGCTAAGTGGTTTGTTCATTCATTTATTCCTTCGTTTGTTCCCTAGCTGAGGGATGGAGGTGCAGGCATATTGCATTTTTCTATAGGAGTGTGTGGTAATGGGGACCCTCTGTCTAGAATCTTCTTGGAACAGCTTTATACTTTTCAGCAAAGGATTCCAAAAGGCAAGTGGTATTTCCGTTTGTAATTACTCCTGGGGAAACAAATATCAAAGGCAAGTTACTCAAATTGGTTGAGAAATACTTTGCAATTTTTATTTTCCCACCATTATCCCAATAGCTCGATAATTTTTAGATTTTGAAGTTTCCCATTGCCTTCGTTAGCAGAAAATACCAGCTTTTCATAAATAACCCAAATGAAGCAACAGAACTCTTGGCTCAAATTCACTTTTCAGCCTGACATGTCAGAAGGAGCCTGATGCCAAAACTCTCTCTCGAAACAGAAGTATGGCCCTGGGAGACTCAGTAACACAAATGAACCAGAAACCCTCGTGGCGGGAATCCCCTCCACCAACATTAGAAAGAGAAATAGCTCAAAGAGGATAATCTTGGTATGTGGCGGCATTAGCAAGGGCATACTGACTGGCCATCTTGGGCATTCTGTGCAGGTAACAAGACCAGGGCTCATATAAGAAATGAAGAGAGTGTAAAATCAATGGGGTTGTGCCAAAAAGCAAGCAAGGCTGCTCTGGACCAAAGGTGATGTTGGCACCACTTGACTTTGGGACTTTCTCACCTCCTTCTCTAGCATGCCCCTCCCCTGCTCGGGTGCGGGCCAGGGTCCTCCCTGCCCTCAGTTAATGAAGATCATTAGAGTGTTGGTTTTAATGTGGATATTCTCAAGGATGTTTGCATTTTAATAAGAAGATGAAAAAGATGGAAAAGCCTTGAAGATAATAAAAAAGAGTTTGCTAATAGTGGAAAGACCAATAAGAAAGTTATTTTGGTGCCCTATGTGATGTTCCCAAAGTCATGTCTTTCAAAATCCTGTACAATTGCTGCATGGTTTCTGTACAGTGTTGACCTGGCTCAGGAACAGGCCCCAAAAACTAGTCTGTTGGCCTAGATGGCGCAGGAGTAAGTAGCCTGGGGAAGGTCTTTGAGGTACTCTTGGCAAAGTGAGAAGAGGCTCTTCTTTCTGAGACTGGGCATGTTCAGGCAAAGCTGAAATGAGGTCAGTTTTAATTTTTAAAAATGTATTGACTTTTTAAATACATACAAATTTACAAATTACGAAAAGTAAAAAAATAATTGCATAATCATGAAATTACTACCCAGCTAAAGATAAAGAACATTATCACTCTCCACCCATCCCGGGTCCCCTTCCTCATGCTGGTCCCTTTCCTCCCCACCTCCCTCTACACTTGGCAAGTGACCGCTACCTGAATGTTGCTTTTATTATTTTCAAGAAGACATTTCTTATTCTTACTTTTTCATTATAACTCTACCACGTAGCCGCTAACCATCTATTATTTAGTTTTGCTTATTTTTGAACCTTATGTATGTGCTATCACAACGTATGCATTTTTTTGTGATTTGCTGTTTTTATTTAGCATCATGTGTTTGTGATTCAACCATTTTTATGCCTGTAGCTTTGGTGCATTCACTCTAATTCCATTGTATTCCATGATATGAATAGATCAATCATCTATTCTCCTATTGGTGAAGCAGTTTTAGTTTTTTAAATTGGTTTTAAGGATGCTAGCAACATAGGATTTAGTGTGGTGTTTATTCAAGTAGGGGTAAAAACGAGGTAAGGTCGGATGGGGCTGGGTGATTGGATAGAAGAAAGTAAGAAACATTTTGAAAGTACCAGGTTATAGTCCCAACTCTCCCAGTAATTTCCTGTTCGTATTATTTCACCTCCCCAGAGTTCATCTATGAACACTTTTTCCATAAAACAAAGAAGTTGGATGAACTTTAGGTTTCCCTCCAAGGCAACCCTTTGATTCAATGATATATTCACTCACTTCACATGTAGTGAACACGTGCTATTTTCCCCCTTTGCTAAACATTCAGTGGGAAACAAAACAGATATAGTCTTTACCATCACAGAGCTATCAGTCTCAAGAGATGTAAGAGAAAAAAGGAATAGGCCAAAATAAAGTTGTTTCTTTAATCACTCAGACATAACCATCTTTAATGTTATGTGAACAACATAGAGAAATGGAAATATTTTTATTGGTAAATGGAATAATAGGAACAACAACGATAACGGTTTATACTTATTGAACTTTTGCTATGTTAAAGTTGTTTTTTAAATTACAAACTGTGGTATGTACTGTGTTGGAAGCACACATGGCGTGAGGATACAGAGTTCTGGATAGGTCTACTTCAGTTGGAATAGTCAGGAAAGGCGTCTCGGAGAATGGATATTTAAGCTCAAGAGGAACCAGCGAAACATTGTCAGGAGGAAAAGAATTCCAGACTAAATGAACTACACGGGAAAAACCTTCAGGTCGAGTGAGAACTTCATGGGTTCCAGAACCTTCAGGATCAGGGTGAGGAAGCAAGGCTGAGGGAGCGCCCCAGGCACATCGGCAGTGAGGGGGTTTGGATTTCATCCCGTGTGTAAAGGGAAGGTGTTAAAGTATTTTTAAGCAAGAAAGTGGCATGGCCAGGTGTGTGTTTTTAAAAACATTATTGCGACTGGTCTGAAGAATATGGGTGGGAGGCGGCTAGAGTGAAAATAGGATCTAGTGGGGGGTGACGGGACCAGACCGCAGCAGCAGTGGTGGAGACGAGGGAGAGGGGAATGGACTGGGTACCATGATGGTTTGTAGCCAAGAAAGGGGCATTGTTGCGATTTATTTTTAATGAGAAACGTCATCAACATTAGAGATGGAAAGGAAAATAGACTCCAACTCACTTCACTGGAGAAGAGAAAATTCAGAAAAGACCGGACGTGGAGTAGTAAAGGAATCGTACAGACCCTCTGCACCCCCTTCCTTCCCTTCTGTTTTCTAATTGTTCTATCTGCAGAGCATCTTTCAAAATCCGTTTGGCTCGAAGATGTCCTTTCTACCAGAATGCGGCAGACGAGATCAGTCTTCCAGAAGAGAGAGGACATCCTCACCCACCAGCCCCCAGCCCCACAGACACATCTGGGCGGTGACAGTGTCCCCACCAGCACTCTGCCACCGCTCCCAATCCTTCCTGCTGGAAGTGCCTGAACACCGTTTTGTCAGACCCAACCTTGGCACAGACTGTATCTCTCCCTAACAATATACTGCCCACTTAAAGTACCGTAAAACATGACCGAATGGGGAATATCAGTGGCTGTTTAGTATGCTTTAAAATTCTTTAATTTGCTGTACCACAATAACTTGCACTTTAATAAAAGCAATCTCTCGTCTTAATAGCCACACAATAAAGAATTATTTATAAGAGGCAGTGTGCAGGCCCGGGCCTTCCAGGTGTGCCCCAGATTTCCAGCGCTCCGAGAAACCTGCCGGGATGGCGCAGACCGAACAGGCCTCCTAAACACTGCCATTTTGCGGCGTCACAGCTCCGGGGCTGCAGCCAGCCCCAGGCTCCTGGCCCTGCACAGCACGCTCGGCGCGCTGATTTATTTCAGTATTACGTTTAATTGTTTCCTTCTTGTTGAAGCCTTAACATGCGATGCTTGTAAATCTGACCCGAATCCTCCATATGGTGCGCTGGTTTTCCATTTTCAAATGCATTCGCCCTGGAATAATGACTGTGGTATAACTCAATTTGAGTTCTGCTGCTGGGGACTTTATTACATAATGCTTTCTAATTGACCCTCATAGTTTAATAAGACAGAACATTTCACCAGAACATTGACAAAAGTTATTAATTTTCACTTCAGCAGAGACCCATGTCCCAATTAAATCCCCCGAGAATGCCTGACTGACTGACTGACCTCATTATGGCTAATGCTTATTAGTCCTGCGGAGAGGATAGCCTCGCACACTGTTAAAATGCCTAAATGAGCACATACAACCGTCCAACGTGATTACAATTTACATACATGACTAATTTTACTCCCCTAATCCTTGTCTGGTGCAGTGAATGTGGTGTGCCGCTGTCATACCAGGAGATCAGCCATTCAGGATAGGAAGGTGTCGTAAAAATGCCCTGCGAGGTCCGCCCAGTTAAACTGGATCTGCCTTTCTAGGAAACGACTTCACGTGCGCAGACGTCTTTAAACGGGGAGATTGACTCGTGCTCATTCCTTCTTTGGTATGGAATGACCAAATCGCTTTTGGTGTTTCTGTTTTTTGTTTTGCTTTTTTATTTATTTTATTTTATTTTATTTTATTATTTTATTTTAATTATTTTTTTAGCCAACCAAAGAAAAGAAAGAAGGAAGGGAGGAAGAAAGAAAAGAAACTACCACCACTAGCAGCAAACAGTTATTCTAGCCTTTCTGCTTGGGTAGCTCATACTCTCTGAAGTAGATTTTTCTTTCCTAAGTCTCATATTTGCGCATATTTCTCTCAACTCTCATTTCATAGGAGACAGTGGGTAGGAGCTTCTGGTCACCACGCCTACCTTGTTTTTTTCAGCTTCGATTTGAGGGCGTCCCAGATGCCACTCTGCTCCACCAGTGATGGGATCACCTACTCCAACTAGTCCCTTCTTATGAGAGAATCAGCTGGAAGGTCAGTTGGATAAAAAATGTGTATTTGCCTATGCTGGTAAAATTGAAGGCTCGGAGTGGCAAGAAATTGAAAGTACAGAAGCCTTGCAGTGTCTGAGGCTTCAGATTGTTGTTTGACCTTTCTTTTCTTGGTCTACACAACAGTGTTTATCTTTTAGGCAGTCTGACCATGGCTCGGTGTCTGCTTTTCCTGGGCATTGTACTCATTTCCCCTGGGCTGTATGATTTGACACATGACAACAATCTAACAGCGAAGATCAAACTTCCCCTCAGACTCTTTGCAATGTGACAAGTAATGTGTATTGACACAGCAAAGTGCACTTGGAAATCTGAGTGGCTGGGCAGGCACCCGACCTCCGTGCTCAGCTAGAGATAGCTTAAATCATAGGCTTCAGTTGCCCACAAAGATAAAGCCAAAATTTAAATAATGATAACCAGCTGGAAGCTGCAATTCGCTGAAATCTTTTCTCTCTTTCGCTCTTTTCTTTTCTTTCTTCTTTTTTTTTTTTTCACCCCCTTTGGGTACTGTCATATGGAAAGCAGGAATTTGGTGAGGAAGATGATAGTAAAAATACCAAAAGAAAAAGACAAAGGTAAAAGAAATTAAACTAAACCTCCTCAGGGAATATTTTAAAGTACTACGCATCTGCTAAATCCCCTGTTCTGCAAGTATGTCCTAAATCCCTCCTTTCTGTCAGGCCCCGCGGACGAGACTCCTGTCCTCACAAAGCTCATGGTCCAAAAGACATACTGTCAAAACTGAAATGCAGCTATGCAGGGTGGTCATTTCTAGGATGACAAAGGTTTATGCAAACCCAGAGAAGGGGCATTTAACCCCCATTTAGGGTTGAGGGGTGAGGGTTAAGGGGTTCTAAGAAGGATTTCCTAGAGAGGGAGACATGTAAATTGAGCCCCGAATGGTAAGTAGGAGATAGCTAGGCAAATTAGGGAGGAAGGGTAGAGAAGATAACAGTTTTTTATCTCCTTCATTCATTAGACCAAATGGGCATTTAGTTCTACCACCTGCGGCACCTCGGTTCAGGCTCCCAGTCTGCACCTGATGCTGAAGAGTGCCTCCTGGTGGTGAGGTGTGGCAGACCCTTCAATGCGAAGAGGATTCAACGGGCAAACTGGGAATGAAATGCTCTCAGGACCTGTGTGTGGAGTAAATAATTGAGGGGATGCAGACTATGGAAAAGTCAACTTGTTCACCTCCAAAGAAGATTTTCAAAAATCCCATTGTGGAGAAGCTGCATCAAAGGGGAGTATGAATTCATGGAAGGAGAGCTCTATTTTGCTGGGAGAAGGCGTTGGTTCAGAGGTGTTGCTGAGGAAGTGGTTGCTAAGCTTTGCCTATGGCTTTGCTGTTTAGATCTTGTCACACATCCTTCTTTCCTAGCAAGGTCTCTCGCTATTGTGCTGCAGCCTGCTCGATCCACTATCAAGAACCAATCGTGCCTCTTTCCTACACCAGGATCAGAAGCATCATTTTGGTAGCTTGAATTTGGTCATGATAGGAATATTTATTCTGCAGGAATTGGTAAATGCTACAAACGAGAGCTTCCCTTCCCCAGCCACCCTCACTCCCAGAGAGCCGGTTGTTAAACATTGGTCAGCACACCGCTATCTGTACTCAAGGATCTCTAGCTTTTTGGAAAACATCACATTGCTTTTATTAGAAGCCTAACAGATGCACAATACCACAGCAGAAATCTCAGGTAAAACTTGGTTAGCATCATGTCTGGGGACCCTGCCTTCCATACATAGCAGTCATGGGAACTTTATGATCATGTTGTCTGCAGGGAGGGAAAGAGAGACTTCTAAGTCTGTTGAAAAGATTCTGAGTCAGCTTCCTGAAGCAACTGCATGGATGAATTACCAAAATGAGTGAGCTGGGAGGCTAGCCAGGCTACTGATCTAGAAAGTGGAAGTCCTGCAGTCAGGGGTGGACTGAGTCTGAGGGGCTTGACCTACAACTAGACAGGGTATTCTGGGGGCAGCTTGAAAGGCAGGCTGGTGCTTGGGAGAGAGGCTGAGAGAATTCTGAAGTACAACTATGGCAGCTATCAGCAAAGAGATGGTGGCTGGATCCACGGGAGTGGATGAGATCACTTAAGAAATGGATGTGTGATGAGAAGAGGAGTAAAGGGAAATTCTGGGGAGCATCAGCAGACCATGGACAGGCCTCAGAGGGGGATCAAGAGTGGTTTGAGAAGAGAGGGCAAAGGGTTGTGAGACTAGTGGGAGAAAGATTCACAGAGGCGGTGTCCCAGGAGCCAAGAGCAGAGACAGTTTTGAAAAAGAAAGAACAGTCTACCCGCAATGGAGTTGTCACATAGGATGAGGAATGAAAATTAGCCTATGGATTTGGCAATTAGCATGTCAGTTTTTCTACGAAAACTGCTCCAGCCAAGGTCACTAATGAAGCCAGAGAAATACAATGATTTGACTAAAGTGGATTCGTTAGTAACGAGTCTAAAGTTAGAAATTGAGGTGCCTGACTCCCCATTAAGTACTCATTCTCTTCTATACATTTAGGCTGCCCAGAATAACAGAGCCAGGCTTTCGTTTTAGAAGGACAGCTTAGGGTGGTAATTTATGGCCCGGTGCAAACAACTTCCAGCTGTCTTTATTAAGTAGGTTTAAATAGGTATCATTTTATCTCCAGATTAAAGTATCTTCTCAACTAATATTTTGATGTCCTGAGATTTAATGAAGAAGAAAGCAAGCCAAGTAGAAGAAGAGAGTCAAGACAAGTGCCATCCTCTCCCCTGCAAATCTCTCCTGGCTCTTAGCCTGGATGAGACTGTCTTTGATTTCTCATTCCATGCATGCCCCACAGCAAGGGCCAAAAGGACAGTCTGAGACATTGGCTGGCATACAAGTGCTGTTTCTTTAATCTCAAGCGAGGAGGAATCCTTTCAGAGACAGGCCCATCCAGAATGGGCCTCCTGTATCCATCATGAAGACCTGAAACACCTTGGGAATGTGTCCCCAGAAGGTGCTATTTCAGCCAAAAGCTCTGCCTCCATTTCCAGACTAAGGCACATGAAGGTCACAGAATCTATAAAAGGCATATCTATCAGCACGAAAGAGGTGGGGTTAAGATGTAGGCCAAGGAGTCCATTTAGAACTTCTCAAGGGTGAGCTGAGCCTGAGGTTTCTCTTTTCTTTTTCTTTTCTTTTCTTTTCTTTTCTTTTCTTTTCGTGATTTTATGGTCGTGAGGGGAGGTGAGGGTATGAGGGAGAGTCGGGAGCGAGAGGAGGATGGGAGGGATGGATGTGGGGAGGTGAGGGAGGGAGTGAGGGGGGGGGAGGGATGAAGTGCGGGAGAAGGAAGGGAAGCTCACCTGCATTCCGTACAGTCATTCTTCCTTCACTACTAAGCTCTCAGTTCTAGATATGCTCTCTCTCTCTCTCTCTCTCTCTCTCTCTCTCTCTCTCTCTCTCTCTCTCTCTCTCTCTCTCTCTCTCTCTCACCTGAAAGCAAAGATCAGAAAAGTGGAACTTTGCGGGGCAAAGTTGTCGCAACCCCACTATATTTAAAACCACCCAATCCCCACGTGATCTCACACCTCTCAGTACTGAGGTTAGAGCATCAGGTGTACTGGCAGAAACCCTTCTTGCAAAACACTCTATCCTGAGAAAAGAAAGAAAAGCAAACAAACCCCCAAGGCTGTGAAACTCTCTCATCACCAGCCCCTGGCCCAGGCTGACAAGGGGTGATTCAGCAGCTTGAATATGTAGCTGTCAGATGGCAGGGGAACCTGGTGGGTTTGCTAGGGGCACTGCGATCCATAAAGAAAAAAATGGTCCAAACAGAGCAAGAGGCTTTTGTTGTTGTTGCTTTTCCTGAGCAAATGAGCTCCGATGTTCTCGCCCATGAAAAAAAGCTGCTGCAGATCTGGAGACAATTTTTCTATGTTGGACGAGGCAGTGAGGGCTTCTGACTGATTAAAGGAAGTAGCTACTATTCAGCATCTCTCAGAAGAGGGAGCATAAAGAAGGAGATGCAGCCAAAATAAACAGATGGCTGGATCGGGTGGGGGATGCTGTCATGAGCAGACACACAGGTAGCACGGGCCCCAGGCAACCACACAAAGCCATTAAGAAGAGCCAAAACTCAGCGAAGAGTTCTAGAACCCTGGGAAACAGCATGTGCTCAGCCCCAGGGGTGTCGCCTTGGAATTGTCACCGATCCAAAGGAAGTGAAGTTTGCACAGAGCGGGAGGGACCCAGCAAGCAAGTAATGCTGGACAGCAGGGAAGACTGAGAAAAGAGGAAACTGGGAGTGAGGGGAGAAGTTAGCAAAGTCAGCATAAACTTATGGCCCCCAGAGTGCCAGGAAGATTGAACGGCAGCTAGTGTGATGCGCCAAATGGTAGGATGCTTCCAGAACCAACTCAGAGCCACTGGGGCAATTCTGCAAACGTGGACTGAACACTTTCTGGGTATCAGGCACTAAGACACAGTTCTGCCTTTGAGGATTTTGTGGCCTGGGGAATGGAGTGTTTTTAAATACATCAATTACATCACAATATAATGGTTATGAATAGAAAACTAAAGGCTCATGAGGGAGGAAGCTGTCAGGGAAGGCTTCAGAGAGGAGGTGACATTTTAGCTGGATAATAAAGATTAAGCAGGCATTGACCAAGTCAGGAAGGAAAACTTGCACCAACGGCTATAGCAGGCTGTAGCCAGTGAAGTTATATTAGTTAAATTTCTGGTTGTAAAGCAAAGAAATTCAGTTAAATTAGTTGAGGTTAAGAGAAGGGTTACTGGATGTGGTTCCACAGTGCAGTGGTTAGCACGTCTGCTTTACATGCAGAAGGCCCTGGGTTCACGCCCCAGTGGAGCCATACCCCATGGTCTACGACCATGCCACCCTGAACAAGCCCAATGTCTGATCTCAGAAGCTAAGCAGGGTTGGGCCTGGTTAGTACTTGGATGGAAGACGACCTAGGAAGACTAGGTGCTGTAGGCATAAATAATAATAATAAATAAAATTTATAAAAAGATAAATACTTCTGTAGTAACAGAAGTACAACAGATAATTTTGCAAAAAAAAAAAAAATATAAGAAAAGAAGTGCTGTCGGATTTCACAAGGTCTGGTACTAGGAAATCATGAGCCGGTGTGATTCATGATTCAGCATATGGTCTCACGGACCCAGGTCTGCCCTGCCCACGTACCTGCTCCACCCCTCTTCCCTCCCGAGCTTCATCCCTCTCTGTTCACTGGTGTTCTTGGAATCCCATACCTTTGCCTCATAGGTGGCTCTGGTTTGCTCTGATGTCGACTCCAGGGCCAGTTCTCTATTACCTTTCAGGTCAAGTGCCCATAACCTTGTGGGTACGCCTGACTCGGTCTCTCAGTGTTCCCGTTCCAGGTGCTCATGACAGAGAATCCCATTGGCTGAGATGAAGTCATGATATCTGATTGGTGGATTGGTGCCTGAGAGTCAAAGGGGGATAATGTGAGTGGTTTATAGCGTCGCCCTTTTGAGGTGTGAGTGGATGTGGATAAGGAGGTGACTGGCACATGGTGAGCTTACCCGTGTGAACACTCTGGAAATACAGGAAATCTTCCATAAACATCCAGAATGGACTCTTGGCTCCTCCTCTGTGCTCCCGTTGCCTCCAGTGCAACCCCTTATCTAAACACCAGAAACATTATCATTAAAATTTATCTTCATGTGACTCCCTCCTTCGCCAGAACTTATATTCTAAAATAAAGGTAAAAACTTTAATCGTTTATCAATGTAATTTTAGAAGATTTCATAGCATCAGGCATGTGTACGGCTGAATAAACTTTAATCGTACTTATTCTTGTATCTGCCATCAACCTTTATTCTCTGTTTTTCATTCACTACCATCGTTTGCTACCTGCAGCTTCCTTTGCAGGGCAAAAGGCATACTTGGGATGATGTTTAAGTTGACAGCTGAGGCAGAGATTCCACTGGATGATGGCAGCAGCTGTCGGAACTGGGCTCTACTTGTGTCCGAAGTCCATATGTATGCAGTGGGGTCCTAAACTGCGACCACTGTAGCATGGATGTACCTGGGTGTGTTCAGCCAAAGTCCTTTTGCAGGCAGAACTGAGGAGTGCTTGCAGGAGGCCTCATTCTAATGAAAGATGGGATGGACAGACAGATGTTGCCTCAGCGTTAAAGGGGCAGATAGTATCTGAGTGCACCTGGCCCAAGCTGCATGAACTCCTGTCTGTGGACCAGGGAAGGGGAGCTGGAAGTAAATATGCCCCGTTTCACTGAAAACTCTATAAGACAAAGGGACTTGGCACCTGTGGACAAACCATAATATGAGAGGGAAAAAGTCTTATACCCAAACACAGTGTGGCTTGGAGATATTGAGAGCTGCAGTTTTGGCCATGGCAGTGCAGGTGTCTGGCAGCAGCTGGGTGGTGGCACCAGTCAATGACAATACCAGCAGAGATGGCAGCAGTGCCCAACATTAGCAACAGTGCCCAGTGGACAGAAAAGCATCCAGAAGGTAGAAATTGGCCATGGAGCCCAGCAGGATAGCATCTACACCTGGCTGTTTTTGTTAGTGAACACACAGGATTTACATGACTACCTGGGCAAGCACTTTGTAGGGGTGGAGATCCTGCCAGGGTGTGCAGAATACCACTGTAAGGTACTCACAGGATGTTTGACCCGGGAAAACTTGAGTGATATAAAAATCACGGCACCTACCTCCCTCTTGACCTGCAGCCCAGTGTCTGGGGGGAACTGCTCAATTCTAGCAGGAATGATGGCCGTCTTAGAAGGGCATGCAGGAGATCCAGGGGAAACAAAAGTTGTCAGCTCCTACCAGGAGAATCCAAGGGCGCTAGGAGATTGGAAGAGTATAATCAGAAAGAAATGAATAGAAAAGACCCAAAGAAAATACATGCTCCCTAGCAACGTGAAGCTTAGAAAATAGGCCAAACGAATAACTCTGAAAGGGATGTAGTAGTGGAAGGGGAAGTAATCAAAACTAGGAAAACGGTAAAGTATAAAAAAATCAAACAGCAACTCAGCTAGAGAAATTATAGTACAAAGTTAAGAAAGTGCAAAAACATGATAAGGAAAGCAAAGGTGAGGAATGAAAAGAAGATTGTGAGAGAGGCTAAGATAAATAAAAAGGCATTTTTCAAGTACAGAAGGAACAAGAGGTCAGTACAAGAGCCAATAGGGCCTCTGAAAGCTGGCAGAGGTAATTTATTGATGGAACATGAAGACATTGCTTAAAAATATTAAAAGGCTATTTTCTTTCCCCTCTTTGCCTCTCTTTTCACAAAGGAAGATGGGGACATATGCCAGAACAGACATAAATTTCCCAGGAGTGGGAAAAAGACATATTGAAGGAAATCAGGATCGTGTCAGCACAGGTGATCAAGAAATTAGGACGTCAGAAAAATTGTGGAAAGTCTAGAGCCAGGCCAGAGCCTCTTGGAATGAGGTCCAAGGCCAGGGAAGGGAGGGTGGGCGAGGGTCTGCGGTGGGCAAGAGCAGAGAGACAGCGACCCACGGAGAGCTGGTGTACGAAGCAGTCTGGGCCGTGCTTTTAAGCCCATCCTGTTGCTGCTTTTTCATCTCTGAGCACAGTTGCAGGGTTTTATCAGGATTTTTATACTCCATGCTGTTGGCATCTAAAGATCTCTGATAGGTACTTGTTTTTAAGAGCACCCAGCATGACCCAGGTTTTGGACAAAAGCTCACTTTCCTTCCCATAAAGAGATTCCAGACCAGAAGACCTGGGTTGTGGACGGGGTGAAAAACGATGCTGTATGAATTTCCTTCTCTGTTCAAAGACACTAGCCCTATTTGAAATGTATTCCATTTCGTTTTTAAACTGTAGTGATTGTGACTGGGCCATGTGGCAATTTAAGAGAAAAACTTCATTCTTATGTTTCCAAAAATATTGTTTCATTTTCGTAAAACAGATCAAGCTCATCTTGAAAACGAGCTGAATGCTGAGAGAGAAAAATAAGGGAGACCAGGAACTTCTAACCCTGTGTTGCAACACAATAGTCCAACGAGAGTGAAGTCAAATTTCATTTCACCGGTGCTGATTGAGCACCCACTAGTTTCGGCATCGCCAAAATAAATACTACCTGGTGCTTGTCCTTCACAAACTCATGGCCTGTACTTTAAATCTCACTATTTCAAAGATGCTCTATCTACTGGCCAGGAGAAAGGCCTTTATGGTGCTTTTCACCGAGAAACAAAGCAGAAGTTATCATACCTCGTTTAGAAATACTAAACATTCGCAGATGAACACTTTTTCAAGCAGGTGAACCTTCAGGTATTAGTCAGGATGTGCACTGGAGTTTCAGATGGAGTCACACAGGGCAAGAAGACGGCTATGCACTCAGGCAGGCCTGCACGGAAAGCCTGGCTCGTCTGCTCGCTCGCTGTGTGATCCTGGTAAGATATTTAGCGTCTCAGTGTCCTTGTCTGTAAAATGTAGCCAATAATATTTTATTTGTGGAGTTGGTATGGGGATAAAATGAGATCATGCATTTAAGTAGAGTGCTGGGCTCTTGCAGGTGCTCCACAACTAACTAACTAACTACCCCTACTGCCTTCGACTGGAAAAATTTTAAAAAAAAAAAAAAGGCAGCTAACTGATTAAACATTTATAATTTGTACCTTCCTTTTTAAGAAGGGGACAATACCAGCTTGACATTTTAGAACTGATACCTACAACCTGTCTTGCGTCTTCTTCTCTTAAGGGAGAATAGTTCCTGGGTTTATAGAGTAATTCTCTGATTGCCCTGGCCACAAGCTCTTGACTAGAGGCAGACCAGTAACAGGAGATCTCAGTGACAGAACAGACTCTGCCCTTGCTCGTATTGCAGGAAATACCCCTCCTAGAATCTTCTTCACTTGATTCTGGAGTTTCTAAGTTTCTAAGTTTAGTCACAGTGAAGTTCATTAAGTGTCTGCTGTGTGCTTTTGAGAACAAAGTGGTGACAAACCTGATGCAGTCTGTGGCCTCTCATGGAAGCTGAGTTTGAGTTGCTGAGTCACGTGATCGCACAGATGCCTGTTTGTAATCCTTGGACCGCGCCGTCTTGTAAGTGTGTCATCTACTGAGGAGAAAGGTAGTGGTGCTGCAGGAACGTGAAACGGGGAATTTGTCCTAGGTGGGGAGATCAGATTGAGTTACCTTGGAAAGTGATGCTTGAGCTGAGTAAAAGGCCTGGACAGAACATCAAGATGGAGGGGGAAGGAGAAGAAGAATGGGTAGAAGAAACAAAAAAGGGAAATGCCCATGGCTGGAGTGAAGAGAGGTGGAGCCTGGTAAAGAGTTTTGTACTTAATAGCAATGACGCTCTCCCGAAGAGTCTTTGTAGGAATGTGATGTGATTAGATGAGTGTTTTGAAACAATTACTAAAGGTGAAAACTTTAGTTTTCGGTTGAACTCTGGAAAGGAGGTATGCAAACGTATGAGAGAGAATTGCAAGTGTCCTGACAAGTGTGGATGGTGGCCTGAACAGGGTGCCATTTGAAGTCGATGGGGGAAATTTGATAGATTTTAGATACATTTAGAAGATGGCTTATTTGGAGTGAAGGGTGGGGTGGTGACAGAGGACAAGGCATGTTCAACAAACGGAGGGGTCTAAGAACATTCCTAGGATTCTGCCTTGTGAAATGGTTGGGAGTGGGAGGCAGGGTTCATTGAGCTGGGGAGCTGGACGGCATCCGGTGTTGGGGATGTGGGAGGACTCTGAGTTCTATTTTGAGTGTGTTGACCTTAAGGCTACCATTGAGGAATTCGAGATTTGTTAAGGATCGATTTAGATGTGTGGGTGTGGACCTCAGAGGAATCTGGCTGAAACTGTGGGTGTTACTATCAGAGGAGATCCCTAGATTCAGACCCTGAGATGAGGGGTTGTGTGCAAGTTATTTATTGAGCCTGTGCTCCTGGGGAAGACGATAAGGGAAGAGAAGGTACCTGGCATGTGACCTTGCATGAATCCCCACAGGGGGCAGGTGGCAGCCTGATCTCTAAGGGGAACCCTGAAAAATGATTTACACCTCACAGCGAAGGAAGCTCATTGGTGCAGGGGTTACAAACCCCCAGGCATTTCCCCCTCTTTGCCCTGCAGGCAAAGCAGCTCCTGTAGCCTGAGACCAGTCTTCCACTTCTCCCTCCAAGAAATGCAGTGGGATGGCATGCAGAAACCCTAAAAAGGCCCCCAAGGTCACTGAGTGAAGCACTGATGTTGTCACTATTGAGGTGCACAAGATTGCTGAGAGGGAGAGAGTGAGAAGAGAGGACAGTGAAGGCCCGGTGCTGAGGAAATCTAGCATTACCGCCTGATTAGAAGAGAAGCTTTTAAAGGAGAGGGAGAAGGACCTGCAAAGGAAAGGGCAGCACAAGCATCATTTCCCTCATTTTAAGGATGAGAAAGTCAAGGCTTGGCGAGGCTAAGTCGCCTTCAGGTTAATCCTTGAATACAGGCCTCCGGACTAAGCTCTTTCACATGCATCCAGGGAAGGTTTTTCCAGTGCTCGAGGGCCCAGGTGTCAGGGAGCTGCTCCTCCTTTGATGGTGTTTGTGGATGCTCATGCTCATGGTTGAACACTGGTCTTGTCCGACTCTGAGGACAAGGGAGGTGAGAGGAGGAAGGGAAGCTCCTTTTCCAGCAAAGCTAAGAATCTTCTTTTGGAGAGTGTGTCATCAAGGGCCCTGGGTTATGATCGTGCATGTGTGAGATGAGGTAGAGAGGTTTGAACACTCAGCCCAAGAGCTTGACTTTGAATAGCTAAAAGGAAGATAGGGAGGAGGTGAGCCTGGAGCCACCCCCACCTGCACGCCATGAGGGATAAAGGTGGGTGTGAGGAAAGCTTACGGGTGAATGCACAGAGTCTCAGCTGCCCAGAGCGCAGGCCCAGCCATGCAGTGTTCTGGGGCTCTGAGTTTATTTTCTGACTCCGGGGAAGCCGCTGTTGACTCTGTCCATTAAGTAGGCTTGCCGTATGTCTGCTGACCCCAGGTTCTCTCTCCCCTGAGGAAGCCCCTCTGCCTCAGAGATCAGCAGGGGTGTGCTAGTTCCCAGGGCTTCCCCAGTCTGTAGGGAGGGTGTCTGGGGTAGAGTGGGCTCTGGACTGGGACTCAGGGGCCTGCCTGTGGGACACAGAGCGTGACCCTCTGTTTGCAGAGTCTCCGGCATGAAGAGCGGTGAGGAAAATTGGAAGTAATAATACCTGCCCCCTGAATTGCCTGGGATTAATTAGGAGAGTGATAATGCACAGCATGTGCCTAGGATGAAAATGAGTTATCGTCTCGTTATTAATATAGCTGGATGGACAATTGGTTAATATAAAACAAGGCCACTTCTCAATAAGCCAGAGGTCATTAGGTGTCCTCATAGGGTGACTTAAGGGTGTGTTTGTGAGGGATTCCCAGTGATTTACTGGAGGGTGAGAGCCAGCAAAGCAAAGCTGTTTTGCCCAGTTTAGAAAATAAAATGCAAAGACCCAGCATGATGCTTTGTTTATTATTTTTCCTTAAAGAAAATATTTTCCATAGAACTGGACACTAATATGAAATGTAAAAAGGGGGTGGGGAAGAAGAAACCTAAAACCAATGTAAATTGGAAGCAAACTAGTGTTCATTTCCTGTGGAGGAATTTTATATTTTTTAATGGAGTTACTGTGGCTTTTTATTTCAGTATGAGGTGAAGAGTCAAAGCATGAGGATTTAAGGCTTCCAAGTGTGTGTCGTTATATGAACAGATCCTTAAATTTGCCAGCGCGCCCCAGGCACTGCTCCTGCATAACTAACGTCTCACTGCCAGGGCCAGGGCTGAGGGCCCTTTGACTCCCCTGGAAGTTATGCAGGGATAAGGGGAGTGTCAGGAATGCAGGATTAGGCCCCATAATTGAGGCTGTCATTAGCTGAAGAGGCAGGAGGGTTTGCGAGCCTTTCCAAGTTTGCATTTATTACGGCATGAAGATATGGCTCCTTTGGTATAAAGGGGGTAGGACGGGTTTATGCAAGTCGGCAATATTTTCTTCTCTCTCTCTCTCTCTCTCTCTTTTTCTAAGTTGGCTGGTTCTGTAACATTCATTATGCTCTCCTTAATAGATCCCAGAAATGCTGAAATAGTCCTTTAGAGGAAGCATTCACTTGAAACAACAAAAGATTAGAGAGACCTTAAAAACGTTGGATTTTCTTTACCTTTTGAGGAAGGCCAGCTGGAACCTTCTGAAATTATTCCTATTCAGTGTGCAGCCACAAACAGTACTGATGGTGAAGATGAAATATTATTTTTGTCAATCACATGTACATGCAGCAATGCCATTAAATCACACACTCCTTACTGGATAGTGCGAATAGAGACTATGGCCAAGGCCGAGGATTAGGCTACAGCATAAGCAGGCTGAGAGGCTCTAAAGAGAACCAGCGGCCTGTGACCATTCTTACATATACATGCAACATACATGCAAGTGGCATTCTGCGTATACCCATTCCTTTTCTAATTTAACTCTTTTACTGTAGTAAAATATAAGCAACATAAAATTTGTCATTTTAATCATTTTAAGTGTACAATTCGATGGCATTGTTGTGCAGTCATCACCTGCACTTCGCATCGTCCCCTATGAAATTCCGTATCTGTTAAACAATAACTCCCCTTCCCAGAGCTCCTTCTGGCTCCTGGTGACACTGTTCTACTTTCTGTCTGAATCTGACAGTTTCAGGTACCCCATACAAGTGGAATCATACAATATTTGTCCTTTTGTGTCTGGCTTATTTCACTTAGCATAATGTCTTTAAGGTTCATCCATGTCGTAGCATGTATCAGAATTTTATTCCTTTTTCAGGTTGAATAACATTCCACTGAATGCATATACCGCATTTTGTTTATCCATTCATCCATTGATGAACATTTGGATTACTTCTATGTTTTGGTTATTGTGAATAATACTGCTATTTACATGGGTGTACGAATGTCTCTTTCAGATCCCAATTTCAGTTATTTGGAGTATATACCCAGGAGTGGAGTTGCTGTGTCGTATGGTAGTTCCATTTCTAATTTTTTAAGGAACTGCTTTCTTGCTTTAAGGAACTATTTTCCATAACGATTATACTATTTTACATTCCCACTAGCTGTGCACAAGGGTTGCAATTTCTCTACATGCTCACCAACACTTATTATTTTCCCTTCCTCCCTCTCTCCCTCCCTCCCTCCCTCCCTATCTCTCTCTCTCTCTCTCTCTCTCTCTCTCTCTCTCTCTCTCTCTCTCTTTCTTTCTTCTTTTTCCAGTAGTAGCCATCCTAAAAGGTGCAAGGTGGTATCTCACTGTAGTTTTGATTTGCATTTCCCTGATAATTAGTGATGTCGAGTCATGTGTTTGCATGCAAATATCTATTGGAGTTCCTGTTTTCAATTCTTTGGGGTATATACCTAGGCGTGGAAGTGTATGCACCACTCAAACACTGAAGCTGCGCCCCAAGGACTTGCTGGGCAATTATTTGGGTAGGTGACTACACATCTTTGAAAATCTAATAAAACTTTCATTAATCAGTATTCTTAGAGTGAGCAATTCAAAGCTGTTTTTCCCAGTTTAGTAAATAAAATGCGAAAATCCAGCATAATGCCTGTGTTTATTAATTCCTTAAAGAAAACATTTTCCATAGAACTGGACACTGACATTAAAAGTAAAAAGGGACTGGGAAAAAGGAAACTAGAACTGAGATAGATTGGAAGCCAAGATAAATTCTTAAGAGGTAAAGGACATTTTGGTTAACACAGGGTTAATTAGACATCTCTGTTTTTGTTCAAATGTTTCATGCTGAAATTCTTCTCAAAATGTTTTATTCTGATTTTTAGACAAACTACACAGCATGTCCTGAGAGAGTTTGTCTTTATCCTAGAAGAATAGTTTAGTATGACCACCTGGGAACTAGATTTAATGTGCTATCCTGGAGGTTTGGTTTGGAGGGTATCAAATATGTCTAATTGTGTTATAGACATAAAGGCTACTTGCATATAGGACTGTGAACTCTGAGTGGGTTAAATGTTCAGAGATATGGTTTCAGAAAAGATGTTCTGTAGCTCTTCTTTCTGGCAGTAATTGCAAAGCAGGGCCTGTTGTCTATTAAGGCCACTCCTAGTTAATGAAAATAAAACCATGTCAACTGCAAATAAAAGAATGTTTATCTTTCTATTCTCTATGGAGGGACTCGGAGGGTCCAGGCTGGGAATGTGTCTTACTCATCCAAATGTGATAGCACATCATTGATGTTTCACTGGGAAAAAGAAAAAAAAAAAACATGTTCAAAGTCATTTGTGTTTCACCTCACTGGAAATTGTGGTTCAGGCCAGATTCTATATTTATTCATTATGGTGCCCCTGGCACTAGCCCAATGCCAGGCAACTAGCAAGTGATCAATAACTATTTATTGAATGAATCTGTGTTGCTTGAGCCTTTAAAAGACTGTCCTACTCCAGCACACTCTTGTGAAGTGTTAAGGTAGCAGTCCTCTCAGTATCAGGATAGAGCATTTTCCTGGCCAAGCTGGGTCCCAGGTGCTGCTAGTGCACACAGGCATGGTCTTCGCCCCCTGCTCGTATTTACTTGTGACTCTTATTGCATTGGGAACTTACTTTTTGGGGCAGCTAATAGGGGAAAAAGGCAGGAGAGAAAGGAAGATGTTGGCTCGAATGGCAGGAACAACTATTTTGTGTCTGGTCAGGTGAGCAGGGTTTGAACCCACAACTAGAGGTGTGAGAGCCAGAGCAGGAGAGCACTGCTCTCCTGAGAGTGTCTGTCAGACTCTGGGCAGGGACCTGCTGCTTTGAGGCCCAGGTGGCAGTGGCTGGGGCGGTCTCTCTTCTCCTCCCTTCTGCACAGGGCCACTGCCTTGCTCTGGGCACTTTGGAGAGGGCGCCTGGGTGGGTGCGCTGGAGACACTGTTCCAGAGACAGTAGGGTTCTTACCAGTAGCTTTAGCGGAGCTAGGGCAGGAGGGGAAGGAAATGTGGGCAGACTATAGGCTCAGGCCAGCTCCTTATTGGACACCCGAAAGAAAAGGAAGGACACTTCGAAATTTACTACTTGAGAATATGTGGTATTCAAAATCATAGGTCCCAGAGATACCAAATTCTCTGCTACCATTTTCCTTTTTCCTACCTGTGCATGTTTGCCATTTTTTCAATCGCTCCCTCTATAAATACACGTGTTTGTGTGTGAGTGTGCATGTGTGCACATGTATGTGTATACATACATATATACACACATATATAGTTGTATATATATGTGTATATATATGTACACACACACATACACACAATGACAGCTTTATTGAGATATAACTTACATACCATAAAATTTGTCCTTTTAAAGTATACAATTTAGTGGTTTTTAGTATATTCTCAGAGTTGTACAACTATCACCACTATAATTTTAGAACACTTTTACCACCCCCATAAGAAGCCCTATATCCATGAACATTATTTACCATTCTCTTCTCTGCCCAGTCCCTGGTAACCATTAATCTGTCTTCTGTCTTTACGGATTTGCGTATTCTGGATATTTCATATAAATAGAATTTAAAAAATACACCAAATGGAGTCATACACTATGTAGTCTTTCGTGTCTGCTTTTTTTTTTATTTTTTCAATAGCATGATGTTTTCAAGGTTCATCCATGTGGCAGTATGTATCAGTACTTGAACACTTTTTATGTCCAAATAATATCCCATTGTATGAATATACTACAATTTTCTATCTATCCTTAAGTTTATGGACCTTAGGGTCATATCCACTTTTTGTGTATTATGAGTAATGTTGCTACAAATCAGCACAGTATAGTGAGTGACTGCAAGTTTATTAAAAACATAAAATCTGTGTATATTTAACATACGATGACTTAAAAGCGAACAGTTCTATTTCCTGGGGGATTCAAGAATTGCCCTTCTAAAACCAGGTAGGCATTTCTCTGACCATCTACATACATGTAGCTGAAGAAGGTTATGGCAAGCATACCAGATGACGTATGTGAAAGTGCTTTCTAGTACTTTAAAGCATCAGTCCAAGTATTAGTCATCAATGACGTGCACTTGTCCAGTTACTAGAGAGTTCTAATTAGATAGATACAAGAGGATACTTAGTTGACTAATTGAGGTTTTATTGTTAAAAACATGATTTATTTTAAAGGGTTTCATGCTGTGTTATTTGTGAAACAAGAAAAGGGTCCACTTGCAGATCCACGGCCAGCCATGATGGGCTCTTCGTCCACAAATGCCTTCATGGGTCCCAGAGATACCAGGTTCTCTGTTACCATTTTTCTTTTTCCTACATGTTCATATTTATCATTTTGTCAATCACTCCTCCTGTAAAGAAAATTTTAACTCTCTAATCCAGTTAGGAATATGTTTAGCTGCAAGTTAACAGGAAACCTAACCATGGCTTAAACAAAACTGAATTTTTCTCAAGTAGTAAGAAGTCTGAAAGTTGCTTTGGCAACTCAGTGATACCAGAACTGATGTTGCTGTTTTTATCTTGAATTTTCTCTCATGTTCACAAGGACATTGACCAAGAAAGTCACTCACTCATGTGTCCAGTAAGACAGGAAGGGGGTTTGGGTAGAGGTGGTATTAGGAAAGCAGAAGCATTCCCAGAAGCCCGTAACAGACTTAAGTTTCCATCTCCCTGGCCAGAGAGATCAAATGACTGCCCTTCCTCACAAGGCAGGCTGGGAAAGATCATAGTCAACTTTTCCAGCTGCCGTAGTGGAGGGATGTGAAAGAAAAGGGGGTTGGAAATAGGTGTTGAGTTATCAAAAAAATGTGTTAGCCACACTCTCCTTAACAAGAGACGGTTAGGAAATCTAGACAGACATGAGGCAGAGGCAACAGCTCTGCTGGAAAAGGCTGGCACATGACCATCTCTTTTCCAGTAGGTACGTTCGCCGAAGTTCTCCACTGGCCTTTCTGCTCTCAAACTTGTGATTGTACTGGAACCACTCATCTCCCCACAGACACTGGTTTGGCTGCATGATGGTTGAACGCATGTCTGGATGCTTTAGTGATGTGACCATAGCCCATTGTGACATGTTGTGGTCTTGAGACACTGTGACTGAAACCAATCTGTCTGGATGAGCCATGTTTAAACATCAGCAAATTCATCCAGGGTTCTGGGGCCAGCTCTGAGTGTCAAAAAGGTTCAGCAAAGGGGTTTCTGCATCATTAGGACTAAGATGCTTGAGGACAGGGCCCAATCTCACTCTTCTATTATGCCTCCCTTTCCCTGTGGCCCTCCCCTGGGACTGCAACAGTCTTGG
Organism: Rousettus aegyptiacus; assembly: GCF_014176215.1. NCBI lineage: Eukaryota > Metazoa > Chordata > Mammalia > Chiroptera > Pteropodidae > Rousettus > Rousettus aegyptiacus. The sequence continues at coordinate 58,048,039 of NW_023416306.1, read as the reverse complement.
GCATGTAGCTGGGTCTTGATAAATACCCGATGGAAAACTCACATTCTTTGTGACTGGTCAAAGATGTGTCACTTGTTATGAAGTGTGCCAAGAAAGTCACTCACTCATGTGTCCAGTAAGCACTTGAGTAATTTAATCTCTGAACCAATTACTTCAATACAGTTTCCAGAAATAGAGCTCTCCATCCTTTGAAGCAGGTTAATTGTCAACCGAAATTTTATCTGTATTCATTCATCTGACAGATAATTAGTGAGGAGCTCCAGTGCCAGGCACAGTGCTAGGCACAGAGGGACACAAAGAAAATGTAGTGCCATCTGCCCAGAGAGGAGTGGGCTAGGCAGGCACGCCTGCAATGTGACCAGGGCTATGAGAAGAGCTGCATCAGAGTTGTGGGCTCACAGGGGGCGGGTGACTCATGGCTCAGAGGAGTTGTGGGATTGTGCAATTAGATCGGCTGCCAGAATCTTGTTCCTTAGACATTCCAATCTGACTACTGGCAAAGGGGGTCCGCGTGCATGGCCCTGTCTGGCTTCCCCCCTTGGTTTCACTAGCGACAGCATGCTACTCCCTGGAGACCAACTCACACATGTTCCGAGCTGTCTCTTTTCAGAAACAAGACAAAGAAAAACTAAGGAGAATAAGGATGAGATTCAGGAGGCCAGGTGCCTTTTCTGAGTGAAAGTGGCGGTCTGAATCTTTTTCATCCTCCAAAGAGTAGAACACATCCCTTCATTTTTTTCAGCGGGAGTGAGTGAAGTGTGGGAGTATGTTTGGGAAGAGTTGTCCCTATGAGATGACTCATTGGATAAGGCTATCTGATGGCAGGGCAGACACCATACGACTTTCTTCACAAACAGGTCAATTAAGGAAAAAACCAACCAAGATATTCACAGAAGCATCTAAGTCCTTCATTCAAAGAACAACTTTATGGAGTCTTGTGGAGGAAAAGTGTATATTCTTGCAACTTAGATGACATAATTATAGAAATAGCAAAACAGCACTTAAAAAAATGACACTATTTTGTAGCTTCTAAAAGGTTAACATCAGGGCATATTAGAGACTTAGTAGAAAAAAGACAGCTTGTGATCTTTGATTGTGAAATAAGATTGGAGCCCATAGCACAAACCTCAGGGAGGAGGGGTACAGTGTGACCCTAAGACTGCAGGCCCGACCACTGTCACACACTGAAGTTAGTGCCTGATCTGGAAAAGCAAACTAGGATGAAGCCGGAAGTACGGAGGTACATTACTAAACTAGAAATGCCTGAGGCTCTTTTTGTAAAGTAAAATTTGAATTTCTTGCTATCCTTTAATTTTTAGTATGCACGAACTTAACAGATTAATTAAATCTGGAAGTGGAAAGCAAGTATGTAATCCTTGATAATTCTTTATCCAAGAATCTCACCAAATATTTCATACGCCACCTCATTAATGCCTGTTCCTGCCTATTAATCTCTGGCCATTCTAGGGTACCACTCACTCCTCTTTTATAGATGCAGAAGTTGAGGGAAAGGAAACGAAGCGCCTTCCTGTAGGATTAGCCACGTACTAGAAGCGAGGCTCTGAGCATTCTGGCATCCAGTTCTTGACTTTGGCGGTGACGCTGGGCTCCTTTTTCTTCTTGTGAGACCAACTACTAACACTTTAGCTTTAGGCTTTCGCTTTATGGGGCTAATGAAAAAAATTACCATTTGCTGAGAAGGTAGTGAAATGCTGACTTCTTAGAACTTTGGTCAAGGCAGCTTCCTAGGAAGTGCCTTAGAGTAGGCTGATAGAATTCAGATGCAGCCATTTTGTAATGATGGCTTGTTCACTATACAGCTAGACTTAATTCCCAGTTTCTTTGAATTGGTCCTTCTTTAAAATTTGGACTTTAATGCTTATTGAGTTTATTGGCCAATTTAACTAAAAGAGTACAACTTTTCCTGTGGAAGAATTGTGCCCACGCCTTTCTTGTGACTGCTCTTAAGTGATATATAACGCATAGAACTGGGTTGGGGACAAAGCATATCAGAAAGAATTCTTTCCTAAGGCATACACTATACTAAGGTGACCTCTGGGCACCTCAAAGCTCTCAGACAATGGGTTCCAGTAGAGAGTAAAGAGGTGAATTTAGAAAATTTTAGACAAAGCTAGGAGGCTGCCTGAGTCACGTAAACTTCATGTCCAAAATGTGCATCATAGTCAAGAACTAGAAATTGCCATAAGAAGCAACAGGTATCATTTTTGATCAATTGAACTAGAAATAAGCAGAGATTTAAAAAAAAGAAAAAAAAGAGTTAAAAGTTAAGCTGTAAGAAGCCATGATTCTGCTCCATGAAGTTTGTTCTCTGAATACTATTTAATAACAACTAATATTTTTTAACAATATTTCGTACCAGACTTGTGGCTAAACCTTTGTGTACATTATTTCACTTAATCCTTACAACAAATTCAATTTTATAGAAGAGGCAATGAGACTCATAGACATTTAGTCACTTCCTGGGGTCCCAGAAGTTGTAAGGGATCTGGGCAGGAATCGAACACTTTGCCTGCTTGAGAGCAGAAACCTTGCTCTCAACTATTTCTATACTCCCTCAATATTTCTTAAATGCCTGCAAAGAACAAAGCATTTCTCATGTGTTTTGCAACTATACATGCCATCCAAGTTTTCCCCAAAGGTGACAGTCTTGGTTTTTGTCTTGAAAAAGTCAAGAATTTCATTAGCCAAGGTGTAAGAGACACGGACCCTGAATTAAGACATTTCTGGTAAGAGGGCAGTGGAAGAATGACTTCTGGAGATCTTAAGGAAAAAGGAAGAGAGGGTCTCAATATGAGAAATCATATGAGTACCTTAGGCTTGGATATTAGGAGTTGAGAACTAGAGAGGAAACAGCCCCAGGCAAAGACAATAAAACTGGATTTTAGTTTGACATGGTGGCAACTTGCTTTAAAAGAGAAAGGAGGAGCTGGGGGAGATATGGTAGTGAATAGAGGGAAGATAGTGTGTTCAGGTGTTTTTTTTTTTTTTTTTTTTTTTTTTTTTTTGAGACATTCCCTGGAGTTGGCTACAGTTAAAAGTGAAGGAATAGAAGAGGTCAGATAGAAACAAAGTGCAGAGAGAGAATTGAAGGGAGCTTGGAGAACAGAAGGTAAAAGATCACAGGAGAAGTAAGAAGAAAGCCAGAGGTAGCACAAAGCCCCAGGGAAGAAGCGTAGCAGTGGAGGAGGCCAGTTTAATCAGCTTCGCCTAAGGCAGCTGCAGTTAAATAAAGGATGCTGGGCGAGCGGCTATCCTGGAAAGGCAAAGGTCAACAGTGGTATCACTGATATCTTTTTGGGGGCAAAGAGGCAAAGGTGAGGAGACAGTGGGAGGAGCCCAATTTGCAAGAATGAGGAAAGCAGAAAAATGACGAAGGGACAGAGGCAGAAGAACTGCTGAAACATTCGGGGGCTGGGAGTTGCCGGCAGGAGTGCGTCGGTTAAGGCATAAATGTCTATGGAAGGCAGAGGAAAGTTTGGGGCAATCGCAAAGTGCATATTTTGATGCCTCTCTGAAAACTGAGGTTCACTGTGGCTATAAACTATGAACAAATTTGCCCCAGGCAGGTACAGCTTTGGTCCATCTGGCCAGCCTAGTGCCGACTGCAGAGAGACCTGGTCTGGTCATTAAAGTGGCTGAAACACCAGCCCAGATCTGCCACAACCTATTTGTGAGTTTGGTTTCTGATGAAGGAGTCAGGGGGCTGGGAGGAGGCATCTATTGGACAGGTGCAGATGAAAGTAAAAAAACTAAATGCTATAAGAAATGGCTCTCTTTTTTTAAAAGAATCTCTGCCTCCCCCTTCCCTTCAAAGGAGAGAGCCCAGTGAACTTCATTTTCGAGCTTCATTTTCAAGGGGAGGGTGTGGGGTCTGGGTCAGACAAACCTGGGGTCGAAAGCTGGTCCTGACACTTTTGAATTGAATCTGGATAAATTATGCCCTTTCCTGGGCCTCAGTTTCTTCATCTATAGAAAAGCAACCCCATCTTAGGTTATCATGAATGGATCTTTTGCAGTGAGTAAACCTCTGAAGAGGGGTTGGCAGGTTGCAGGGTCTTACGTTAGCTGTAGGAGTGACAGGGAGGAGGGGGGCCAAACAATTCGGTAGGACCCAGAGAGTGAACTTCCCAGGGCCAGATTTTATTATATTGTTGAGCAATAAAAAAATCTAATTCCAAAGTCACCCTTCTTTTAATGCATCCACGGAGGATAAATCGTATCTTGTTTTGAAATAACAGATGCCAAATTTTAGGGGTCTGAGTGTTGGGGATTATGTGATAATAAAGTGAAGATCAATTTGTTTTTGAAAATAGCTTATCATAACATATTTATTAAATATTGCAATTATTACTATCTATCATCCATCTATCTATCTATCTACCTACCTATCTACCTACCTACCTTCATACCTAACTGTCTAATCTATCTGACCATGCCTGGAGACACTTAGCAAACTGAGAAATCCCTATGGCTACCTTTTAAATATGCAAGTTTGAGCTTATGAAGTGCAAGGAAAGTCAATTTTCTATCTGTCTTTAGTGCCACATTCAGATTGTGGAAGCTGCCGTTTAAAAAACCTTTTGGTAAATATTTGAAATATTCTAAACTGACATTCTGAATGATATTCTGATACCACTTCAATAATGTTTTATAAAATTCAGAGGGAAAATAGAATTAAGTAAATTTGAACTTTCCCTTTTCCGAGGCAGTTAAAGGCCGTACTATTTGCATATTCTAATGCGGGATCACTGTAGCTCAAGGTACAAAGCTTCAAAAGAAACTGTCCCTAGCAGGCCAACTGAGCAGGAGCCATTAACCTTTGGCCTTTCATCTGTGCAAGACAAAAATCAAAGTCTCTTCCTTTCAAAGTGGCTTCTGTATAACCACTCAGTGCAGCCCATGCTTTCCAGAACTGTCTTTGGAAGCACAATTAGAAGGTTTAAAAAGCAGAAACACAAGCTCCATCCTATTTACACATTTAAAGTAAAGGTCATTCTCAGAAACTGGGCTTCCCAGATTTCTCCCCCAGAAATCCCTTAAGATATGTAATACCAACATAAAGGGAATCACAAATCCAGTTTTCAGAAAATGGCATTAAATATAGATTTAAACTTTGACCTTTAGTCCCAAGTGAGAGGACAAAAAATTCTCTTTACAGTGAAGGGCATGTTGCTACTAAGCTTCAATGAGTAGGAGAGAACCTGCCTGGTAGTAGCCAGGATTAAGAAGCACCAATCGATTTACCTCCAGTGTAGGTGTGCTGCAAATCCGCTGGGTCCAGATGTAGCGCGTGATTGGGCCAGGCTCATCTATATTCTAAAGTTTGTAAAAGTAGCTTCTGGGAAACGGGGGTCGTCTTGGCTTGGGGAATTGGCGTTTCCACGGCAATATTTGAAATGCATTCGAAGCGAGCAGGAATAAGAGCTGGAATACACAGGGTCTCCCATGCCACATTAGGGTCATGGGCTGTAGTGGGAAATCCATGGATAGCAGAGTGACAGATAGGGCAAACAGGGAAATCATGGAGACCCAGAGCATTCATACTTTTACACTCCTTATTCCTCTGATTGCTCGGCAGGTGCTGACCAGGGCCCCAGGCTGATGACACACTCTGCAGCTCGTCTCCCTGCTGCACCACTGACAAGTTGATAAATATTGGGGCCCAGAAGGCGGAGGCGGTAGATATGGACAACGGAAAGTGGAGCTTATTGGTGAAAGGGACTATCGGTTATGTGAACACCCAGAGGCAGAAGAGTTTTCTCTGACTGTAGCATTTGCTAGGACAGTTGGGTGGTAAGGGGATAAACAGGAAAGAGCACTGGACTGGGAGTCAGTTCGTTTTGCTTTTAACTAGCCGGGTGAGCTCGAGATTACTAAATAGAATGATTATTAATTTGTTTGTCTCTGTCACTAAACAGTGACCTTTACACAAACCTGATCTTGCTGATTTTACATCCATGGTTGCCTGCTCAGTGCCTGGCTCATACTGGCTGCTCATCAAATGTTTGTTGATTGAACAAATGAAAGAAAGAAAGAAGAAAATGGTTTGTTGGGAGGGAATCAGTATGCATCCAGTTCGACTCTTTCATTTTAAAAATAAATAAATTAAAGCCTGGAGAGGTGAAATAATTTGGTTAAAGTCCTACTATTTGTCCATTGCAGAAATAATAGTAATGAGGATGATGATGATGATGATGATGATGGTGATGATGTTGAGGATGATAGTTAACAAAATCAAGTGCTTGAGTTGTGCTGTTTGTGTTGGTTATTTCTTAGTCCGTTCTTAGCTGTACATTCACTCTTCTATTTTCTTCTCTGTATGCTGTGGCTGGAAGCCTAAAAACTACATTTCCCAGACTTCTTTGTCATCTTTGGTTAGTTCTGTCATTGGGAAGCACTCACGGAACACTGAGAAATAGGAAAAAGAAGAAACCATTATGCCACATTTTAACTAATTAATTGTCTGGTCCAGGTGGCAGCAGCAGGCAATGAAAGGTGGTGGCAGGACACTGTAAGTGGCAGTACCCATGGGCTTGTCGGGCTTCCAGGCTCCTGCAGCTGCAGCCTCAGCACGGGCACGAGCTCCTGGCTTCCTCACCATGGCCGTGGTGGTGGCTCCAACAGAAGGAGCAGCAGCCTCACGAGACAGAGCTAGTGAGCTATGGGTAATCCCACCCCCCTTTTATTCCTCCCGTTCCAGAGGGTAGGTTCTTCCTACAGTTACTGATCTCTCTGGGTAACATCGCTCTCCTAGGTTTGCTCCAATAGCCTTTCTAAAAACATTTATAATTGAATCTTTTCATTGCATTCTCAGAGAAACCTATGAGATGTGAGCTATTAAACCTACAGACCTACTCTGCAGATGGGCTAAGAAACACTGAGTGAGTTGCCCAAGGTCATATAGTGAGGTGGTAACAAAGCAGAGACATAAACTAGGTCTGTCTGATGACTAAATCAGTGTGTTTAACTCTGTCCTCAAGAGCAACTCTGCTTCCCCCTTTGGATTATGTCATCGAGGTCATGTGGTTGCTCAGAGATAGAGCCTTCTTCCCCTGTGCTGCATGGGGCCGATTCCAGTGGGCTCTCTCCTCACAACACTCCTTCTCCGGGACCCTTGTTTTCCTGCCTCTTGACCTAAGCCTCATGATGAAGTCATTTCCTTCATTAAAATCTTTATAGGGACTGGTATATCTTTTAACAGCAGAGGTAGCTAAGAGCATGGCACCGTTGGCAGGAGAAGCGAGAGGGTCACCTCAAGCGAGGATGGGAGGAAAGAACAGGGAGTAGAATGAGCAGACCCAGGGTTATCACGTAGTGGACGGGGCCCCTGCTTTGTCAAGACAACCGTGAGGGCTCTGGCCCCTGGCTGGGTGAGGAGATGAACCGGAGGACTGAGGATTGAAGGACTGGGCTCCCATAAATAGCTTAGAATGGTGCCTGGCTTACTGTGAGCTCTCAATAAATGTTAGCTCAAAAAATGGCCAGGAGGCATGAGGTGCTGCAGGAGATACCGAGACAAATAAAAGCCAGGTCAGCCCCAGGGGACATTCAACCAGAGGGGCCGAGGTGACTGCACATCCAAACTAGGAGGGAAGGGCTGTAAAGCCAGCACAGACATGCTGTCGGGGTCCTGGGGAACTGGAGGGACCACACGGGCTCTGGGTTCTGAGCAGGCTCTTGCAAGAGGGCTGAGATATAAAGGAGTGGCGACAGGGGAGGGAAGCACGTGCCCAGGCAAGGAAACTGTGACCAGAGGTATCGTCGAGTTGGAGTCTGGAGTCTCAGGGTAAATTTTATGAAACTCTCTCATCTCCCTTCTAAATGCCTGAGAGTGGTTGCTGTGGACGCCCAAAGCCTTCAGGTGTGTTCAGGGTTGACGTTTCCTCCACAAGAGACAAATTCAAGGAGAAATTTGGCCTTTTCCACATCCTTCTTGTCAACCATTCTCCAACTTTTCTCAATCAATCACTGCCCACCTTCCTTGGGACCCCCAGCCCCCAGCCCCAGCAGGGACAGAACACCCTCCCTCTTGTCAAAACCCATCTATCCCTTAGCCCGTCAGGCCCCTGCTATGAACTGGATAGCTGTTTCGGAGAACTCACTTGAACTGAGATGCCGGTGGCTTGTTATAACTTAAAATGTTCCCTTCCCAAAGAGTATTTGTATTTTAACACCGGCCTTCAGCACTTCATTCAGAGGAGTGAATAATGTGGGACTTCAAATGATATGACATAGAATTTATATGAGTTAAGATTGTATCTGGCTATAACAGAAAGCCATACTATGGTGGCTTAAGTAAAGGCATTTATTTGGTCCAGGAGTGTGTGTGTGTGTGTGTGTGTGTGCATGTGCACGTGCACATACATGTGCATACACACACAGTGTTGATTTGTCTGTCCAGGGCTTGTATAGCAGCTTGGTTATGTCACCACAGGCTAAGCCTCCTCTCTGTGTCATCACCGCTGTTGCAAGATAGCTGCCACTCCTTTAGGCATCACAACTATGAAGGAGCAAAAGGAAAAAAGTGGAAGGTGGAGGGGCAGAGAGGCCAAGGGGCTGCCCCTCCAGGGGCTCTGCCTACCTCCCATTGGTCAGAGCTGAGTCACATGGCCACCCCCAGGTACAAGGAAGGCTAGGAAGTGAGGTTTGGTTTTTACTTACCTCTAATAGTTGGGCAGGGTGACATGTAAAGCCAAAATGCAGGTTCGGTTAGTGAGTAGGATGGGGAGTTGGCAATAGCAGTGTCTCCACAAAATGGGCACATGCTGAGGCTGGAGAGACTTTAGAGGACACTGTGTCCCAAGCAGAGTAAAATGCAGAGAAGCAAAGGGGTGGCACTGAGCAAAGCCAGACCAAGCGCCCAGGTCTCTGATGCCCTGCCCACTGCACACTTCATCACTCCATTTCTTATCTCCTACAATTAGAGGGTGTGCTTCAAAGTGAGGTGGAAGATGCCACCCTTTTGCCACTCTATCCATTCCATAAAGTGCCCCTCTGCTGCCCTCTGGCACACAGAGAATGGTTTCATCTTTTACTTAAAAAAAAAGAAAAAAATTTCAACCCTCTTTAAGCATACAATTCAGTGCCATTAAGAGCACTGGCAATGTTGTGCAATCATCAGCAATATCCCGTCCTTCGCTCTTCATCGTTAATCTAACGTTGGTTTTTTTCAGGTATGGGGTTCAAAGCTGGAGATTTGATAGAGGGCAATTAAATTAATTTATTTCAAAATATGAAGTATTTTTACTTTTTGAGGTGACTAACAGCTTAGAAACACATGTATTTTCTGCCTGGAAACATGTGTTTTCTTATCTGGTTTATTTATCCCCCTCTAATAAATGTTGTTACGTGTAATGCTCTTGCACAGAGAGCCAGCGTCAGGGCTATAAGCAGCTCCATCTTTTATTCAAGGGCATCAATATCAATCCCCTTGTGTTTGTACTCAGATTCTACAAATAAATTATTTTCTCTGAATGTTCTGGGGCCATTTTGTGATTTTGGACAGACGAAGATCCCTTTGGATTCCTAATCCCTTCGAATTGGGCCATACCAGAACAACGAGGAGACATTTGGGGAGTAAAGACAGCACCCCCCCACCCAACCTCGCCACCCACAAACAACCTTCCACTCTTGGAAAAATTCCCACAGAGTCTCACAGGCAGAAAGTGGAGTCCCATAACTTCAGCTGGATGGGGGGACTCTCCAGGGAGACAACTGGTGCGATTTCCATCTTGTGAAACATTTAAAATGTATTTGATCAAAGGAGGAGAAAATTAACCACAGTGTAGGAAGCCGGCAGGGGGACGGACAAGATGACCTAATTTGCCTTTCCCATTACTAATTTCAGTAGGAGTCTTCTCTGGGAATTCCACGCTGAAATTCCAAGGCAGGAATACCTCAGTGGGATGCTGATGGCTGCAAAAATGGCAATCAAGGCTCGTGTGATTTTCGAAGCCTCCGATGTTGCATCCTTTGGGGATTAGCATGGAACGAAATCCTCCTCAGATAGATACACTGGGCCCCATTCTTATCTGCATAATAACTATGGAGAAATTTTCCTTTTGGGTTTCAAAGGATGTGAGTTTGGTCTGTCAAAGTTGGCGTTATGCAATGAATTTATTACTCGCTGAAATAAAAATCAACACAAATATGTCTTTGCCTTAAGAAAAAAAAAAAAAACCCACACCACTTAGTTGCTTTACTAACCTCTGGATTCAATTAATTTTTAACATGGAAGTAAAGTTCTCTTTTATTTTTTTTTTCTTTCAAGCCAGACATTTATTTTTAACAAGGGATGAAATCATCTGAGAACAAAACGGGACATCTGTTACTTTATATCTGTTTATTTTAAGTACTTAAATCTGAGTTTGATTTCACACAATTTTGACATTGTTGCTTCATTAATAATCCTTACGTAATTGCGACCTCGGAGTGTGCCCTGCGATTGCAGCATTCACTTCTCATTAGTGCAGAGTTTGATAGGAAAGCCAGAGTCACCCTGGGATGGGAGAGGCTTCCATGTTCAAGGCTGGTCCAGTGCTGACCTCGGCAATGGCAGGAAACCACCTCGAAAAGTGCAAGAAGGCCTCTAATGGGGTCCAACATGAGTAAACGATGGCCTGTAATCTGCTGTTAACATTTGCACAGTCCCCTTTTGCAAGAGTTGTTAGATGGGCAACCTAGAGGCAGCAGTTGTTACAAAAGAAATAAAAGATTGCATACAAAACACATATGATTAACACACATACACATGTGCAGAACAGCGTTGTGGAGCGAAGGTACCATTCATCCACCAGGTCCGCCAACGTGCCTTGGAAGGGCGCTGGAATGCTGGTGGAGCTGCTGGGAGGCAGGTGCAGCATGACGGGCAGAGATAAGATGTATGAGGGCTTCATAAGAGGGGGCTCTGTGGCCATAGTGGGGCTAGCAGAAGGGATAGCTTGATGCCTATGACTGATAATCAAGGTGTGGGGCTCAGATGCGGGTTTAAAATATGGGCAGTGGAATTTTTAATTGGTTCATTCATTTATGGACCAAATACTGAAGGAGCTCTGTCAGACACAGAATACACATTGGTGAATAGATCCTTCCCCCTTCTGAAGGTTAACAGATCAATGTGGTATGAGAGAGAACAGCAGAGGGGTCTAGTTGAGATTTAAGGTGTCATAGAAGGGTACGCAAAGAGTAAAATTTAAGTCGAGAGCTGAAGGATGAAAAGAAACTGGATGAGCGTAGAGGAAGGGAGAGAGAATTCAAGCTAGAGGAAACATCCTGAAGCAGAGCCCAGAAGGGGAAGGAAATTGGCTTATTTGAGAAATGGGAATGAGCCCAGTAAGGTTGGAGTCCAGCTAGAAAGAGAGGAAATGGAGAAGGAGAGGAGGGAGAAGGTGGAAAAGGAGATGGGAATCGCACCTGGCAGAGGGGAGGTGTTTGGATTTAACTGTAAGCGCAAGGAAAGTTACTGATAGTTTTAAGCAGGCAGGTGGTGTGATTTGGTTTATGCTTTTAAAAGATTATGCCGGCTACACAGGAGAATGGATTACAAGGAGCAGGGAGATGAATTCATGGGCTGTTGTGGTCCAGGTAAGGGTGGCAGTGGAGATGGTGGGAAAGGCATAGATTTGGGAAGTCCTCAGGCTCAGCAGGGAGTGCTGATGGGTTGTTTGTGAGGAATAAAGAAGGAAGAGGGATCAGGACTATCAAGCATCTGGGTGAATGGTGGTGCTACTTACTAATACGGGAAAGGTGGGGTTTGAGTGGGGCAGGGGACCAGGTTGTTGGGATAGGGTTGAGGATTGGGAATTAAGCATTGCCTTTGGGACATGCTAGCTTTGAGATGTCAGATTAGCTGCTAAATATTTGAGTCTGGAGTTTCTCTCAAGAGAGGTCTGGCTTAGAGACATAAATTTAGAATTATTGACAAGTAGATGGCTTTTCAAACCCAGACAATGAATGATATTATGTAGATTTTGAATAAATATGGGTAAGTGTTGTGTTGGCTAAAGGTTATTCAAGGAAGAAAGAAGGGTACCATATTTACTTCACAATATTTTGGAGAATATTTTAAATAAGCCATAGATACCATATTTCACTCCTAAATTCTCATTCTTCGAAAAATAAGGACATCTTAGGCAAAGTTCCAGGAAATGACATTTATGGTCATCAGTTCAGTGCCAGGCTCTTGCCCCATGCTTGGAATTGTCCATTTATGTTTTTCTTTTAATCTTTACAACAAGACTACGAATAAGGTGTGCTTAGTCCATTTTACTAACAAGGGCACTATAGCTCAGAGAGAGATAGTAAACTATCCAAAACCAGACAGCTAGAGACTTGTGGAGCCAAGATACAAACCCAAATCACACCAGCTCTAAGGCTTTTCCTCTATCCCTCTTTAGCTATATACGAAGGCATAGAAATCCATCTTCATGGAAGCCATATGATTCTTCTCTCCCTCTAAACGCTACCCTTGACTTGGCCTCTTTTTCTTAGAGAAGTATCCTTTCCTCTGAACATTTTGACTCCCATTCTTTGCCTAGGTCAGTCAGTCTGCAGTGGACCACTCCCTGAAGGCAATAGGGTCCAGGAGGAAACTGACAGCAGCTTATCAATCCAACTATCATAGGTTTGAAAAGTCAACTTGCATTCAGCCCTGGGATGCCCACAGGATGCAAGGGATGGGAGCATTGGGCTTTTTCTGGAGCTTGGCAAACCACTGGTGTTAGAGTGAGGGGCTCTGATGGCAGTGACAGGATGAAGCAGGATGTATCACCATGTCGCTTTCTGTAGTCATATCCGTGCCTCATCCTCTAGGGCTGCACTCCAGCGGAAAGCTTGGAGTTGTGCTACCGAGGGCCCTGCCCCAGCTTCCTACAAGCCATGACAGGGGAAGCAGTGGGATAGGGGCCATCGACTCAGGTACACTGCCAGTTCTACTCTCCCCCGGATGGGTGTTCTTAGCTCACTTCCACCATCATCCTTACTGTAGAATTCTGATGCAGAAACGCCTATATCATTCAAAGGAGTGTATATGTACACAAGAACACTCATGGGCGGGCCTCCCCTCACTGTCTAGACACTTATCCTGCCTGCTTTATTTTTCTTCATACGATTTATCATCATCTGCTGCTATGAATGTATTTGCTTATTATTTATCTCTCTCTGCTAGAATTTAAACTTCAGAAAGCAGAACCTTTATCAGTTTGGCTGGCAATTCATCCTCAGCACTTACAAGAGTGCCTGGCACATAGTAGGCACTTAATCCTACTTATTGAATTAATAATTGAATCAACGAATAAATCACAGTGAGTCATATGCATCTAAATATTAACCAGTGGGTTCAAAATAGTTTATAACAGACCTCTGTCCATCCACCTCTAACAAAGCTCAAAAGCACTTGCTTTCCTCACAAATCTCAACAACAAAAAGAGTGATGAAAGAAAAAAAGGAAGAGAAAGAAGAAAGAGAGGGAAACAGAGGAGATAGTGAATACAGAGAATATCAGAGAGCACCAGCTAGAGGAGGTCCCATCCAGACCAAATGGTGACCCCAGGCTGGTTTCCAAGGCCTCGGGGTGGGGCACAGGAAGGTTGCATTTCTTTAAATACATAAATCTCAAGGAACCATAGGTTTTGATCATCAACATATTCCAGGCTAGCTTAGAGGTCTGGGGAGGACATTCAGGCTCTCTGAAATACAGCGATAATCAAGAGAAAGAGGGAGTCTTAAATTGAGGATAGAGAGCAATATACTCAGGTTAATGGAAGCACTAGCAATATTAAATGAAATTGCTCTACCACTTCTTCATAAGACGGCACAGGGGAGCCTGCTCTTTGCATAAGCAGGGAGGGTCCTGGGATTTAGCGGGAGGGTGGAGGAGTTGGGGAATCAGTCATGCAGCAACCATTACAGTTCAAGGGAGCCCAGCTCACAGCCCCTCGGCACACCTGTGCATATTTCCTCAGGCCCACGCAGAGCCAGGCAAATTTGGGCAGGATTTCAAGGGAGCCCGGAGCCAGGGGAGCCTGCTTTAGTCCAATTAAATGAAGCAGTATCAGGTGGAAAGTAATTCTGAGTATTCACCATTATGGGGAGTTTTGTGTTTAAGCCCCTCTGTGGACCTTCTTTTAATGAAGAACTAAACTTCGAGATCTAGAAGTGGGAAGGAGGAATTGGTCCAACTCACAGAGCGGAATCTCCCCCGACAAAGGCAGACGAGGGCCTGCGAAGTTTCCCAAGCTTCATCTTCTGGCTTCCCCAGGCACTCCCCACCAGGGTCCCTGGACATTTCCGTAGATATGTCACTTCCGTTTTGTAAAAATATCAGAGAGACCTCACCACTCCAGGAGGTGCTAAGAATCTGCATCCGAATGACCATGGGTGGACGCAGAGCACTGAAATCTTTAGGGTCTTCTTTCTGCCTCGTGCCTTTCTTTCTTCCTTGCGCTGGGCTGGTCTTCTGAGGCAGCAGAAGCCAAAAGCAGTGAAGCCAAGCTAATAGGGTTGCAGAGAATCAAGAGTCTTACATAACTGTGTTAGGGAAAAACAAGCCCACTAGTGCAGGTAATGAAGGAAAGAGGAGGGTGCAACTCATGAGTTCAAACAGCACAGAGAGGATGAGTTGCTTTTACATTGTTGAAGATACTGATTGGAGAAATCTATCAGTAGACATTTACAGGGGAATTAAAAGTGAACCAAGCACTGTGCTATATCTAGGGTGCGGGACAGAGGAGGGGGACAGTACAGGGTTTGAGACCTCGAATGGCTCTTGATGACAGTGCCCTAAAGATATTTGTAGAACTAGAGACAAAGCATAAACATGGAAAATGCAATATCCATGCATAATTTACCTCACAAAAAATGTAGACCCTTATTTTGGGTCCTAATTCTTCCTGCTTGCAAACACTCCTCCAGGTGTATTTGTGTGTGCTATCCTGCTCACCACTCTCCACGACTGTCCAACAGTGGCCACCATAGACAGTGAGAGCACCCCAGGTACGACTGCGTTTTTATTTTCACCACAAACCAGTAATTCTAAAAAATGCCAATGATAAAATACTTCTCCCAACCTCGAAAAACTTTTGTTGGTCTGAATTAAACAATTGTTATAGTTACTGTTAAATTGTAATTATATATATGTATATATATATTATTGTTTATCATTTAATAAATATTGTATTCTACATGGAAGCTAATTCGGAAATTCTCAGCCATATAGTCTCGAATCAGTTAGACACGTATTCATGTTCCTTTTGGGAATAAATTTTTAGAGAGCCTTTGAGTTTACATTGGGTGCAGTTTATGTACTCAACTCCAGTGATAAAACATATTCCTGTATTTAAACCATAGATGAATAAAAACCATCAATAGTACACAATGAAACAACAAAACTTGGTTTGCATCAATTCTGTTATTTTATGTGACCTCTTAGAGGGTTTGTTTTAAAAATTCAAGACAGTGAAATGGAGTGCAAACTGTGAGGTGAAATGTTTTTGTTTAATATGTGTAAATTTTGGTGCACACATGAAATATTTTGCTGACTTTGAATAATATTTTTAAAAGAGATTTCCTCTTTTTAAAATTGCTAATTGTTAGTTTTAAAGCTAAATAACAAGTAGAAATAATTATTATTAAAGACTGAATACTGGTTTCTAAAAATTAGTGTCATGGCATAGAGGAAAGATTATTTGACATGTTCTGTGTGTTAAAAACACAGGGACGTCACTGCTTTCCAGAAATTCCAGGAGTTGACCTGGAAGGATTAGGGTCTGAACCCACAACCTGAATGTTGCTAGAGTTGGTAGAGTTATCTCATGTTTGTACACCAAGGCAATTCAGGCCTCATCATAATCCTACCTCTTTTCTACTTTCTCCTCTCTGTTCCCAACATTTTCTACTCTGAACCTCTTCTAGTTACCCTATCTTATAGCCTCACAAAAATAATTTATGAAAATAGTGCTGACTATATATTTTTTGCTTTTAAGCCTGTAACTTGTTTTAGCCTATTTCCACTTCCGGATTTCTTTTTGGCCCCACCTTAGTTCTTCGATATCTACAAAGCAAGCCTACCCAAGAAAGGGTGCCCTTGGAATGAGCACAGATCAGTAGATCTGAAGGAACCACCCTCCCAACCCCCAAATTAAAAAACTGATCAGAACTTGCTTAAGAAGTCCATTTATTAAAAGACTGAAAAATATGAATCATGATCAGGGATTTATCAGAAGTATTAAAAGAAGACATGTGGGACCAATTTCCAAGATAAGGAAACATTATTTTCCTGGAAATAATCCAGAGAAAACATAGAACTGGGAGTTTCAATATTTTACCAGAAAATGGAAGAAATCTTAAGAGAGAACCTCTTAGTGAGCAAGACAGCAGGACGATGAGGAGTTAATATATCCTGTTTATGAAAAACCAAGCTTGCCAAACAAACTGGATGTCTTCTAACATTTCAGCTTCAGGGTAGCAAATGAGGTGCCTTCAAAGCACTTCATATATCTTCATTTTTGTGATGGATTTGATATGAAGACTGGAAGAGGGTTTTCAGTAATGGGAATTGGAAAGTGACTTAAAAAAAAAAACCCACAAACGGGTGGCACTGCCTTAGACTGAGATAGGAACTTTCCAGCAAAGTGCAAAAAGGATCTCTTTTTGGCCAGGATAGTTTCACTGACATTCTGGAAAGGGAATCAAATAGCACATTGCTGGATGGAGGAGTCCGGGTATCAGAGCAATCTGTGTGATAGTGATCAGGGAGGATCAGCGGAATCTGGGATCACCATGAGCCACACTCTGCACCCCTAGGCAGCCCCAACAGGACCTGAGGTGATGTGGAGAAGTAGAGTCACGGGGCTAAGAGAGCGACTCCTCAGAGCCCATCTGGCAGAGTGCCACACTTTCAGTCACTGACGGAGAAGAGTGTGTTCAGAAGAGACTTCCAGGGAAGAAGAGGCTGGCAAAAAGCTGGAGGTGGTTAAACCAGAAAATACAGAAGCCTCGGGGGTAACAACAGTGCCACTTTGTGTGTCTGTAGGACTGATTAGTAGAAGAGAGACTGTTGTGGGTTGACTTATATCCTCCTCAAATTTATATGTTGAAGTCCTATCTCCTGTCACCTCAGAATGTGACCTCATTTGGAAATAGGATTGTTGCAGATGTCATTAGTTAAAATAAGGTCATACTGGAGCGAGGTGACTTCCTAATCCAATATGACTATTGTCTTTATAAAAAGAGGACTTTTGAAGACAAACATGCGCACAGGTGGAATACCAGAGACGACGAAAGCAAATATCCCCAAGCTGAGGAATGTCAGCGATCACCAGCGAGCCACCGGAAGCTAAGGGAGAGCCACGGAGCAGATCCTCCCCCACAGCCCTCAGAAGGACCCAGCCTTGCCAACACTTTGATTTTGGATTTCCAGTCCCCAGAACTGTGAGACAATAAATTTACGTGGTTTACACCACCCAGTTTGCAGTACTCTGTGAAGAGAGCCCCAGGAAACTCAGGGCTGGAGTCGTGCAGTGGTAGATGTGACTCTTGCTGTGGAGTGGGCTGGGTGTGTGGGCAGGCGGGGCCAACATCGTCAGAAGAAGGAAGGTGTCTAACAATTCAGACTGCCCAAGAGTGGGCTGAGCTGTCTTTGGAATAGTGCGCTTTCTGGCACTGAAGATGGTTGAGGAGAAACTGGACACCTCCTTGGGATCCTATAGGGGGAAACCCTGCCTTGGGAGTAAGATGCGGATGAATCGCCTCTATGTTTTCCTCCAATTATAACGTGTTCTGGTTCTAACTCTAAAAATATTCAATGACAAACAAAGGTTAACTTAAAATTTAAAATTGGAAATTCTTCTGTTCTTAGACAGGACAGAATCTAAAGAATCACCAAAATAACCAGTAAAATATAATTCTACGCAAGAAAATGCGCAGGTATTAATGAAGGAGATATTTCAAGAACCCAGTAGTCAGGAAGGCCGTGAAGAAGAGTGATGCTGAGAATAAAGGGATATTGAATTATACTAAAGATGTATTTATGCGATGTGGCTACAAACCAGTGTGGTTTAATGAGCATTATCTGCAGGGAGTAAAAGCATAGCATTTCAAGTCAGGCAGATTTCTTTCCTGCCACTCAAGTACTTCGTGGCCTTAACCAATCTGCTTAACTTCTCTGAGCAAGAATTTCCTCATCTGCAGAGGCGGACAATATTACCTGGCTCCCCATGTTGGCAGGATGACATGAGAATGAAGTGTGAGAACATAGTAAGAATTCAAGAAGCAGTTACTATTCTTATTGTGAAATTATTGTCTCCAGAGCTAAAAAAGAAGGCTGATTATACGCATACAGAATGAGAGAGAGAGAGACAGACAGAGAGAGACAAAGAGACAAAGAGAGAGACAGAGAGAGACAGAGAGAGACAGAGAAAATGGGGTGATAGAAATAAAAATTTTAAAGGAAGTTTTTGGTCAGGTTCCATGACTTAATTATCCTTCCTAGTGAATGTAAAAGTTTCACTTACCGATGTTATATCTAAGTTAAATTACCGGGAAATCATGATTTGTTATGTCATTCCACATACGCTCAAGCGGAATGGTGGACAAGTGTGAATGGGTAACCAGCCCGTTTGAAAGCAGTGAAGGCTGGCCCGTGTTTGACACCTTGAAGTGATGTGTGGCCTTGGATCAACTTCTCTCGCTCTTGGCTTTCTCATCTGTGCAATGGAACTAGCCTCACCCACCTCAGGTTGGTGGGATGACCAGACAGGACGAGGCTTGGTGAGAGTGTCAGGCAGAGGGCAGTGTAAATGTTGAGTGTGTCAGCACTGCATCCTCCCAGCTTTGGGATGGTGACGTAGGCACTTAACTCTGCCCCAAAGTGTAAATGCCCTAAAGACCAGGGGAAACAAGGGTCTATTCATCCTGATAGAGCCTGTTGAAACGAACAATAATGCGTGAAATTAAGGAAGATGAGCTTCAAGGAAAAGAAAAACTTCTGTTGTTCTGAATGAAGTGGTCTCTGAGGAAACGTGAAGCAGCCCCAGCCTGGAAGGGACACGAAAGTGGGCAGCAGCCCTGCCCACTGGCCGCGAGTGGTTCAGAGCTTCAGCCTCCCTTCAGTCTAGCAGCTCCTCCTTTCCCTTCTACACCGACGCTTTCCCCTCCAAGCATGTCCCTTGATCTAAACTGCTCTTTATTTGAGCCTCCAGTCTATTTCTGGTGTCGCTTAAATTGGCTCACATTTGTCGTACCTGGTGAAAGAACAGTGCCTTGAGAAGGCGCCTGCTGTCTCTCTCCCCGATCTGCCCTCCCTGCCTTCCTGCCGCCCCACTCCAAGCTTGCAGTAGCCCGGCCCTCGGCCCTCGCGGCCTGGCTGACTCTTCGGCCTTGGTGTCAGCTCCCTCGTCAGGCATGCTCCGGGGCTGGCTGGTGTCAGCGCGGCCAGTGCATCAGAATGCAGGGCATGCCTCAGGCTCCTGGGAAGCTGCACATTCCGCATGAAATATGAAGGCAACAGCCAGCCCAGGGGAGGCCCAGAGTGGATTGAGTGGGATAGCCTCAAAGGTGGCTATTAGGGGAGGGGGTTCTGCAAGGCCAGGGAGAAGATGTGGGTGCCCGTCACATGTTTTGAAGGCACTGTCTGGCGGGGAGGGGTGGGGGCAGGAGGGAGGTGCACCCAGTTTATGTACCCTCTTGGCTGTTCTTGACATGCAGCCCCCCACTTACATTCTTTCTGCATATGCTCACGATATACCTGTGATTATGGTGATGTGCCCTTTTGCGATAGGCAGCCGGCCCCCTCTCCTGCTGTGCTCATCACCGATTCTTGACTTTCTCTTTTGGGACAACCTGAAATCATAAGAGCAGTCCATGTGGATTTCGGAGTACCCGACAGTAAGAAGCATAATAAAAGCAATGATTGTCCAGCAGGCCCTGGGATGTTTGTGTCATAGCACCTCAGGCCTACAGAGGTTAAGTGTGCTTAGCAGGCGGTGGTCTCACATGGCCGTGAGGCCTGACAAAAGCCTGCCCCCACCTTTCTCCCAAATCTCCCAGCTTCCAGCCAAGGCCCCTTGCTGGGTTCTGGGCAGCCATTCTAAGATGAAGCAAAACTGTCCATCCTTACCAAAAGCATGGGCAGCCCACCATGTGGCTTGGACACATTATAGTGCAATGAGCTTACACATCTCCCTTAGGAGACATACCCACTTGTCTTGTGGTCGGTTTATGTGTCGGTTCCTGCCCCAGACACTCTATCCATGAAACAGAGATGCTGCACCAGTTGCAGTAATATACCCAGGGATCATCGGCACATAGTAGGTATTCAGTAAATACTGAATAAATCATATTTGATGAGACTTCCCTCCCACCCCGTCACACATTCAAGTCATCAAGAAACACAATTCTACTGGTCTCTCCAGATATAGAAATTTTGAGAAGGCATTTTTTTTTCTCCCCTAACCAAAAACCATAGTGCTCATTACAGTGCAAATGGGGCACAGCATTGATTTCACTTTACATCATTGACTATGGAGCATCCCACCTTCTTTTGGCCAGAGAAAAAATATTTATATAGGAGTAAATGTATATATTTTCCCCTTATAAAGAATTCTTGGGTCCTTAAGGTCTCCATGGCTCCTCAGGAGTAATTGACAACTTAGTAGGAGCTGCATAATGCTTACCCCTGGGAACCTCCTGCAGCCAGGAAAAGAAGGGCCAATGCTAAGAGTTGCAGTGTGATCTTGTTTGCCCCTACTTGTAATGGAAACTGTTTGCATTCCTCTTGAGAGTTTTCTGCAAGGAACCCCAAGTGTATGCATGGGATCTCCTGCGAACCTCAGCCATTCCCAGTTGGCAGTACTGCCTGCTGCATGCCTCTAGGAGGCACCATTCATGCCGAGGCTGCCCTGCCGTTTGGAAGGTGGAGAGATGCCATGCATGCCTGCCTTACGTGTGGGAACCTTCAGCACACATAATCGTAGGTGGTGACTTCCTGTTAATCTTGTGAAGGAACTGGCTTCTTTGTGAACTGAGAGGACTCCGTCCTTCTGTTTGGCTCCTGACTTCTCACAAGACTGGGGCAGGGCGTTATCTGTCCTGCCCACTGCTGAGTCCCCAGTGGCTAGGACAATGCCTAGCACAGACTCGGCACTCCACAAACATTCTGGTTGACTACCACAAAGGATAATACCTTATCCTCCAGGCAGTGACAGGTTCAGGGCTGAGTCAATTACAATCTTCCCTGGCTTGGATATTCAGATAGTGAGAGAGGTTGTTCTTCTCAGTTGGGGCTGCTAAGCTGAGAGTAGGCAGCTAATCACGAAGAGGAGAGAATTCAGCTATTAGAGAAAAAGAAGAGACAGAGAGGAGAGGGAGATGTGTGTGTGTGTGCGGGGGTGGGGTGGGGGGCGGGGGAGAAACAACTTAGTTCTAACAACATAATACGATCGTATATTCTGCCCCTGCTAAACATCTATAACCTAGAATGTCTTAGTTGTATGAACCAGTGAATGCCTTATTTATTTATTTGCTTCAGAAGAGGATTTCTGTCACTTAAAACCCAAAGCAGTCTAAACACTTGTTTTGTACCATCTCCATCTTCTTTGAAACCCATTCATTTACTCTATACTAACGGCTGACTTTCTCTTTACATTTTATATATACGGATTTTTAAAATTTCTACTTTCATATAGCTGTCATCTAACCTATCCCTTTTTCGGGTTTTATGTAGAACTGGGTTTAAGCCATGTGCTCAGGGCAGATGTGGGTGTTTTTTTTTTTTTTTTTCCTATACAAAGAATTTAGACAGTGAGAATTCTTCAAATTCCCTGGATATCACTTAACAGTTCCCACTGGCGACAGATCCCCACATCCCTAGAACACACAGCACCCGTTTCACAGCTCACACGAACTCTGTGGTATACCTTGGCGAGGACACCTTTTCTGTGCTCAGCTCTGCTGGAACAGCACTCAATTGTTTGTATCTTATTTCACAGGAATGAGGTTTGTTTCGCCAGCTAGACGGGTTGGGCGGTGTTCAGAGAACGAAGGCGAGAAGAACACAGACGTTCCTCGGATATCTGCTGTGTGACAAACACTGTCCACGACATTGCACATCCCTGAGAGATATTCAACTTTCCTCGTTCACAGTTGTGGACACAGGCTCAGAGTGTTTAGCAGCCACTTGCTCATAAACTGAGCTGTTAAGCAACAGAGCAGGTCTGTCTGATCTGAGCATCCGTGCTTTTTCTCCCTCCGCCGAGTTGCCTCTGGGGCCATGTTTTGATAGGCATCGTGCAGTCCAGACCGCTCAGCTCCACGCTGGCCACGCTGTAAATGACAATGACAGTGCCGTGTTCATCGCCATTTCATACTGACATAATGAGGAGGGAATGTTACAGACCACCCCCTCCATGGTGTGAGAGAATTGCTTGACGTGGAGATGCACAGAAACAAGAAAAGTCTGGAGTCCAATTTCCTTCCTCTGTGGCCCACCCAGCCTCTGGGGTTGAGAGTGCGGCCAGGGAAGGCGTTCTGTTCCCAAACAGGCAGGGATGCCTCTGGCTGGGTGTCAGCCGCAGACCCACCTCGCTTTTGTTCTGCAGGTGTTGGACAGAGATTGCAGCCATCCCCAGCCCCCAACAGGGGAGGGTGGGAAGCGCTGCACTGTGCCTGGGCCGGTGTGGACATGTGTGTATGTGTGGTCCTTGGAGCAAGGGCCGGGCAGGGGCCAGTCTGCAAAACAACATTAAAAAACTGAAACATTTTCCACTGAGAAACAGAATTACTGCCCATGGAATTCTTACCCAGCCTGAGAAGCGAGCAGCAGCCCCTCCTTTTCATTAGTTAAACAAAGAAGGTTATTTTTCAAATGAAAACTTTCGGCGTGGAAAACAATCTAATTCCCTGGGCTTTTCGAGAAGTGAGATTCTCAGTGTTCGAATAAACACGTGTGTGTGGATGTGCAGCTGCAAAGGGGGTGCAGGTACCCTGATCGAATGAAGGGGCAGGCCTGGCCAGTGGGGGACCCAGGACTCAGCTTCAGGCCTCTCAAAACCGTTGCAGGTAGGAAGGCAGACAAAGTGAACAAACCACGGCCTGGGACAATCCAACCGTTCTGCCTGGGGAAAGGGGGGCTGGGAGCAGGAAGGGCAAAAATAAAAATATTTTCTGTATATCCTTTAAATGATCCCCTTTCTTCCTCCAAGCCAATGAACTCCTTCTGGTTGGAAAATAATCTGCAAGCTCAAGCCCTGCTTGGTTCAACAGGGCGTTTTTAGCTTTTTTGAAGTCCCACCCTTCAGATTTCTCCCAAGTACAAACTGGCTTCCACCCCCAGATGCATGGGGGCAACTTCCAGCTTTCCCTTGAGGTGCTCTTTAAGTGAAAGCTCCTACATCCTCTCATTTGTTAAACAGCAGGTAATACTATGTAGGCCAACTGCCGGGGTTCAAATTTCAGCTACACTTGTTCTTTCAGGGCCTCAGTTTGCCCATCTGCAAAGGGAAACAGCAATGGTACCCACATCATAGTGTTATCAGGAAAATTAAATGGGAACATGCTTATAATGCACCTTAGTACCATTTCTGGACAAAAGAACTAAAATCATAACCTTTCTTATGAAGTTAAAAGGACCTGGCATATGGTCATAGACCTAAGCCTTCTAAATTAAAAAAAAAAAAAAAATATATATATATATATATATATATATATATATACATATATATATAATTCTTTGAGTTTTCTACTTTTCCCATCTCACTTGTGGAGAACATTTTTTTAAAAAAATAGAAGCAGGCACAAAATAGCCTCTCTTCAAATCAGAGCTTCCTTCTCTCATCGGTCCTTGAACGTTTCAGGGAGCGCTCTGTTTAACTTGGCCGGCCCCTGGTTTTGCCGTGAGTGATATGTTGGGCTCAATTTCAAACTCCACACAGCCAGGATCACTGGATACTTGAGCTTCCCCAAGCTGAGTTGATACAGCTGCTCTGCCCCTGGTCACTGGAGAGTTGTCCCTGCGGATTCCAAAGGGCCTTAACACTGACAGGTCAAGGTGCATGGGCCAACCGTGACATTCAGGGACAAGGGCTCCCACGGAGGAGGTGCCCACGTGAGACACGACCCGAGAGACCTGAAGAGTGACAGAAGGCCGAGACAGCAAGAGCATGGCTGGAGATCATGGAGAGAGAAGGCTCGATGCAGGGTGGGGTGGGGAGAGCAGTGTTGCTTAGAGCACCGTGCTCCTACGAAAGGTGAGAAGAAACTATCCTGATTATGAAGTTGCCACTGTGATGAAAGAAGGGAGCCAACACTTCCGGCATCAGGATTTCTGAGACCAGTTAGATCAGGTGATGGATACTTGCCTTAAGAAGAATTGAGTGAGACTTACTTTTAAACACTGGCTTCATTTTCAAATGGAACTAAATAAACTAAATGTAAGTTATACAGGAACTCAGCTCTGGGATGAAACAAGGCTTGCCTGCGGCTACTTGAGACCGTGTTCTGTGAGACGACAATGCTGATGGACAAAGAGAGCTGAGTGTTAATTCTGAGGCCAGTCTAACCTCAATGACAGGCGGGTTGGTAAACAAATCGAAGAAGGTAATGACTGTGTAGTGCTTTCTTTCCAGGCTAGCAAATGTCTCTGGGTTCTGAGGTAGCAACACACCCTTACCTTAAAAGGTTTGGATTGATGATCTGGGCCTAATAAAATCCCCTTCTCAAGTCTGGTGGGACACCCAAGCATTTCAAAAGTGAAAGATAATGAAGATGTTCTAGAAGCAATATGATTATGAATATACATTATAAATGATAATTACAATTAATCTTATTAGCCTTCATAGTCTCTCCCACATTATAACTTAACACTGGTGGATTCATCTTCCCCATGTGCTTGCTTTTCAAGAAATATTTGCCTATAACTACAAAATTTCCCCTTCGATCTCTATCTCCTGAAGAAAGGCATATGAAGGGAGTAAGTCTAGAGCATTGTATGAAATGGGGAGTTGTGATACTTTGTAAACTCCGGAACTTCATAATCAGCACAGTCCCTGAATGGGGCACTCACTAAGCGACAGTTTGTTGGTTCTTCAATACTGTCACAACCCATTTATGTCTCTGCATGCCGTCCGTGGTGAGGCATCCCCTCACCCCTCCTTGCTCTCTAAATCAGGATCTTCCTTTTATTCTCTTTCTTAATCCCCTCTTCTTTTGCCCTAAGCATACTAATTCAATGTTTAGTTTCTTCACTAAGCTCAGTAGGAGAGGGATCGTGTCCCTTTTGTCCATCATCAACTGATGAGTACCTAGCATGGCACCTGGTGCATCAAAAGAGCCAGTAAGTAATTGCTGAATGAAAGAAAGAGAGGGTTGCATAGCTAGGGAAAGTATGACCATCAAAATGAAGCTCTGTCTTCTCTTCCCAGTGACATCAAACATTCACGATCTCTTTAAACACCACAGAGGTTAAGGGCGATGTCCCACATACCAAGTCCAGTCGCTCTCTTGGTTCTGGTCATGCAGCTGCTCTGGAGGCTGATACGATTCATTCTCCCCAACTGGAAACTCTGCCTTCTTGGCCTCCGTGGCTCCATACACTTGCTCATTAACTTCTTTCTCCTCTTACTATTTAAAGGGAGCTAGTCAATGGCTCTGGACTCAGCCTGGTGGTCTGCTTGTGCCGCTCTGTCCCTCGATGTCTCACTCAGTCCTGGCTTCAGCCTTCAGCTTTACACTGCTACCTATGACGTCTACATTTCTAACCCCCAAAATGCTAATTCTCCTGCCTTCCCTTTTTTTTTTTTTTTTTTCTGGAATGTCACCATCCTCCTAATTACCAGGCTGGAAAACTTGGAGAATTTTCTTAGCTTCGTTCCCCACGTTCATCAACTATTCAAGATAACAAAATATTGACAATACTTACCATGTCTTCTCATTGTCTATGACTTAAGTCTCTTGATAGTCCAGATCTTCCCATCTTTCAGACTTTTCAGACTTCTCACTCTCTCCAGTTCTCTGCTATACTTTATCCAAACGACTTTCCAAGTTTTCCCTTTTTCCAACAATGCCTTTCCTTCCATTTACACTGCTCAAATGCTACCTTTTCTTTAAGACTTATCTCAAATACTTCCCACTTTTATAAGTCTTTCTCGAGCTTTCTAATCAATTATAATTTATCCGGCTTTAAACCACCAAGTCACTATATACATTTCAGTTGGCATTCTCCTAATTCTTTATCATATAATGAGTTCCTGTGTATTTGACTATATCCTTTAGAGAAAGACTAATAAATAAATTCTTTGAAAGAATGAACTAGATAAATAGAGAGTTGGCATAAATTACCAATACCTACTTATAGACACTAAAAAATATGGAGAGGATATTATGAATAATTTTGAATTTGAAAATGCAGGTGAAATGGACAAATTCTTAGAAAAATGCAGAAAAACTGATATGAGAAGAAATTGGTAATTTGGATTTTCTTTTTTAAAGAAATTAAATCCATAATTTAAAATTCCTTTCCAGTAAAGTTTGAGGCCTAGATAGTTTAAGGGGAAAATTCTTTCAAACATCTGAGAAAAATATAGTATGAATGTTACACAAACTCAGGGGATAAAAAAATGAGCAAAAACTATATTAATCATTTAATAAGGCCAGCATAACCTTGATACTGAAACTTGCCAAGAATATTACAGGAGAGGAACAAGATAAACTCCTAAGCAGAATACTAGCAAATCAAAGATTAAAATGTGTCAAAAAAATCATTTATTATGACAAAGACTAAGCAAAGTTTTTTCCAGAAATGCAAGGTTAGTTTAATACTTAAAAATCAACCAATATAACTCACCATGATTACAGAGTAAAGAAGAAAACCCATATGACCACTTCAATTGATGAATAAAAGACATTTCATACAACTTAGTGCTTGTTAATGATTAAAAAGAATATTCTCATCAAATTAGGATTAGAAAGAAACTCCTTGATTTGTTTGAAAATCTATTACAGATGGATCATATACTAAACCTATAGCTAATTAGCATCAATTTCACCTTGAAATCAGGAACAAGACAAGGATACTCATTCTCACCACTTCTATCCAACATTGTACTGAAGGTTCTAGCCAAAGTAATTAGACAAGAAAAAGAGATTTTAAAATGTAAGGAATAGGAAATATATAAAACTGGTGCTATTTGTGGACATGATCTGTATATAGAATATATAGGAAAATTATAAGAATAAACAAGTTAATTTAGTTAGGCTAATGAATACAAGGTTGACATAGAAAAATCATTTGTATTTTTGTATATTACAATAAATATTAGGAAATAAAAAATATAATTTGATACCATTTATAATAGTATTTTAAAATCATATACCTTCATAGGAATAAATTTAGCAAAATATGCATTTGACTTATGCATAAAAAATGCAAAACATTACAGAAAATAGTTTTAAAGATTTAAATCGATGAAGGGATGTATCATGTAAATTGAATTGGAAGTCTCAGTCTTGTAAAATTATTAATGCTCTTCAAATTGGCCTTTTGCCTTGGTACAATATCAGTCAAAACCCAGCAGATTTTCTTTCTTCCTTCCTCTCTTTCTTCTCCCCTCCCTCCTTTTCTCCTTCCTTCCTTCCTTCCTTCTTCCTTTCTTCCCTTCCTTCCTTCCTTCCTTCCTTCCTTCCTTCCTTCCTTCCTTCCTTCCTTCCTTCCTTTCCTTCTTATGAAAATTGATAAGATAATTTTAAAACATGTGGTAATGCAAAGGGTAAAAAACAGTCAAGGTGAAATTGAAGAAAAAGGAAGTTGAAGGACTTGCACTACCAAATATCACAACTTGATATAAAACGACAATAATTAAGACAATGTGAAATTGGTGTAAATAGAGACAAATAGACCCATGGAACAGCTGAAGATCCAGAAACAGAGCTGTCTATGTGAGCTGATTTATAGCAAAAGCATCCTTACAATGCAGTGTGTGAAAAATGATATTTTTTATAAATGGTTGTGTTAATTGGATTTCCAAAAGGGGAAAAAAGTTACGCTGACTCCTATCTTATATTACATACAAAAATCTATTACAGATGGATCATAGACTTAGGTATAAAAAAGTTAAACAATAAAACTTCTAGAATGTAACACATGAGGATATTTTTATCACCTAATGTGGGTAAATTTAAACAAGACATAAAATTCACTAGCCATAAAACAGAAGATACATTGGTCTTATTAAAATTAAGATATTCTTCTTATGAAAAGAAAAGAAAAAATACAACCATGCAATTATAAGATTTAAAGGGCAAGTCATAGAGTGGGAGAAGATGTTTCCAAAAATCTATCAAGACAAAGGACTTGTATCCAGAACACATTAAGATTTCTTATACTACAACAATATAACATACGGCACATTAAAAATGAAAAAAATAATTGGATTGTCACTTCACAATAAAAGGTATTTAATTGGTAGCAAATTTATGAAAAGATGCAAAATTGGGCATGCAAAATTAAAATCCCAATTCAATATTAACCATTTACCTATTAAATATGTAAAATTTAAGATAAGTTGACACTTCTGAGTATTCATGTGAATATGAAGCAACAAGAAATCTCATATACTGCTAGCAAGACTGTAATCAGGTATGACTGCTTTGAAAAACTATTTTGCAGTGTCTTCTGCAGCTAGATTTATACCCACAAAAATGTATGTATAAGTGCCCCAAAAATATATGCAAAAGAATGTTCACAGTAGTTCTATTTTAAATAACCAAAGACTGAAAACAATAGTAGAATAGTATAAATTATGGTATATTTATACAATAGTTACTATATGTCAATGAGAGTGGACAAAATATCACTACCTGCAACAACATGGATAAAAGTCATAAATACAATGTTGAATGAAAGAAAACTTAGAAAAGAAATTAAAAAATATTGTATGACTTGTGTGACCCTCGAAAACAGGCACAACTAATCTATGCTGATGGATGTCTCAAGGGAGGTCACATTTGGATAATGGGAATAATGACAGCAGCTTTGGGGTAATGGCAACGTTCCATGGCCAGATCTGAATGGTGGTCACATGGGTGCGCTCACTCTGAAAAATTCATTAAACTATACACTAATGGTAGGTATGTAAGTTGTACCTCCGATTACAGTGCTTGCCAAAATAACAACAGCCAAAACCCTGGACTGCAGGACCTGTGCAAATTCGTTTGAGTCTTAGCATTCATCTTTGCACCTTGCTTTCTGTCTCTGCAGTGCTAGTGCTGTCTCCATTCATCGTTTCCTTTGTTTCTGTCTGTTGATATAGTTCTATCACTTTCTTTTATTCTGCCCTTTGCTTTCTGTCTGAACTTGATATATTGATCCTGATTTTTCTTCTAGGTGTTTTGCCCTTGGAGCTGATTTCTCATTCTCAACTTCTTTTTCAGTGTTTTACTAATACTGTCTCACATCGGGTTAATTCTATTTCTTGTATAAGTTTTGTTAATGGCCTTGGTTTAAATTTATTGTTTAAAATTTCATGCCTTCCTTATTTAATTTTTTCCTAGTTTTGCCTATGATTTTTATGTTCTTGCAATCTATAATTGCATGGTTACTATTATATTATTTTCTTGGCCATCATTTTCCTCCTCAAATCCACAACTTTAAAAAACAAAACAAAACAAAAAAAACCGCTTCGTTTTGATTTTTCTGTCCAGTGGGGTACAGGTGAGTCTAGGGCTAGAAGAAGAGAAGCTGTTTCTCATTCTTCACCCTCCAGCTCCAGGAGTAAAAAGCCAGGTCATCTGACATGCAATAAGGAAGGGGGAAAAAACAGAGATTCAAAATAACTAAAACAAGTGCTTCCCAGTTGCCCAAAAGTGGTTTAACAGATTACTTTCCTTACAGATTTCATTAAGAAGCCGTCTGACCTGAGTCCATTTATGGAACTATTTGGCCTCGCTTTTACTTTTTCTTTTTGGAATAAATCCTCTATCTTTCAACTGGAGACACCGAAGAAACAAGGGAGTTTGTATTTTTTAATCCATATGAAGGTTTTGGCCAGGAATTTTTCAAACACTGGAATAAAATTTTAATTTGGACTTTGATATCCAGACAAACCCAGCTCATGTTCTCTTGGGTCTCCCTCCCAGAGACCAGACTTCAAACAGACACTGCTCAGTGTCTTATCAGAGGCGGAGAAAAGCGCCACACCAGACCAAGAGCTGCAGTGGCAGCAGTCGACAGAAACTCTGTATGCTCGGCCTTTCCTGGCTGGGCCCAGTTTGCTACCTTGGGCTGGAAACCAACATAACGTACTCTGTGGATCTGAAGCAAAGATCCTCAGAGGAGAATGAATGAGCATGTCATCCATCAGGGCAGGAAATACTGGGGACGTTGTGTTTCCACCCGGGGACCCTGCCTGGAGCATTTTCAATAACAGGATTCACATACTGAAGGGAAACAGGCAAATCAACATTATTTTGTTGGCTTTATTATTTGCTTCTTATTTTTTCGGTTTCCTATCTTGCTTTTTAGAATTTGGATAGTGGGAGAGATAAATGTGTTTGCTCCAGATGAGACCCCAGAGAACCTTTGGTTTAACTCTGAGTTTAACTTCCTGAAAATTGACAAAACAGAGAATGCGAAGGAGAAAAAAACACGTGATTTTTCATGACAACCGCAGAAGAAACTTGTTTCCTTTTGGAGACCTAGATCAGAGATGCTAAGTAATTGAAACTTAATACTCAGAGTTTCTCGGAAAAGTGACCACCCTGGGGCCATTACCATCATTTTCCGTTAATTGTCACCTGAAATAACCAGTTATGGAAATGGCATGGGGGCCTGAAGCAAAGGAATGTAGTTTGGGGAATGGCTAGCCCACTCATGTCCCATAACAAAATACAAATGATTTAACAGCAATAGTGACAGGCTTCTCAGAATAAATCATTTCCATTCCCGCCACTGCAAATCACTTACTGTGATTGCCCTGAGACAGATTTGGGGAGCTGGTCGTTGGTCACCCAAGCTCTGAGACAATTCCCCCTAGTTACCTATGAGGATAAATTGCAGTTCTGACCTAATTTATTGCTCTTCCCTCTGGTGAAGGGGCAAGTACTCTCTGTACTTTGGAAAGTCTAGAGGCTAAAGGTGACCAGAATAATTATGAAGTCTTTCCAAGAATCTCCTTTGCCCATCCAGTGGTGTTGACCCTTGAATGCCCGAGGACTCACATGTGAAGCTGCTGCTGGACCAGCTTGGTTTTTCTACCAAGCCAAGTGCATGGTCAGACCCAATCATGCCCTTCTGTGAATTTTCTCCATTTTCTCGCAATCTATGCCTCATCCCATTGCAATGAATAAAGTTTGGAACTTCACTTTTTACATTTTTTTTTGGAGAGGTCCATTTCATGTGAGCTCTAGACCGGTCCAAAGGTAGCAAAAGCTGTGCTTCTCCTTTGAGTGAGTCACCTTGTCTTCTTGGCCTTCTCGGCACTTTGGACACTTTGTATATCTGTTTGTTGGGACCTGGGCCTTGCATCTTTGTACCCTACGATATGCCAAAGCATGTGTGGGATGAATATCCGAGAAAGCAAGAGAAGTGAAAGGATGGTGGAGATTGGAAAAAGTCTTGGCTTAGTGATCTAGTTCTCCTGATCTTGTTGCTAACCAATAAAATGCACCAAAACAGAACCTCCAGGGAAGTTTCTTGGAAGAAATTCCAAGATGGAAATTCTGATATAAACACCACTACCATATTGATAGGCTTAGGCTGGCTGGGCAGCCTCCCCCAAGACCTGTCGATATTGTGATTTTTCTTTATCTTGATACCCAGACCTTAGCCGTGACCCTTGTTACTCCACGCCTGGGTGGCCAGCCTGGACAGATCACATAACCTGACTCCCTGCGGCCCAGTCACCATCATTCCATTATGGCTAAGTAATCATTCCCAAAGGACGGATCCTGCCACTCTCCTATTTAAGAATCCAATGCTCGCTCTTGGGTCCCGTCTGGCATTCCGGGTGCTCTGACGTTGTGATATGGTCCCATCCAACTCTGCAGACTCCCTGGGAATGCTCAGGCCAATCCTCTTGTCACATCTTGATTAGCATACCTTGACTCTATCAATGCTTTTCTGCCAATCAGTATTCATCTGTCATTTTACAACCCAGTTAAAGTATTGTTTCAAGAAACCTTTCGAAGAGACCACAATCCAGCTGATCTTTCTGGTACTTTGCATCCCCCCCTTTGCTTGGGTACTTCACCTGCACCACATCCTCATTATTCTCTTCCCCATTAATTCCTTCTGTCGGTGCATATTTAGCACATGCCACACATTTTAAGTGGCAGAACAGATTCAAATCCAGGTCTAAACAACTTGAGTCCAGTTCTTTATCACAACAGCACATCACCCCACCTGATAGCAGGGGGCGGCATCCTCCTTGCTTTTACACTCACTTCCTGTCTCAGTGAAGAGAGAGGTGGCATTGGCCATGAAAGCAGGAGCCTTTCCATTTGGGCTGCAGCCACCAGGGACCCTTTCCTCAATGGTTTCCATGCACCACTTTTGAAATGAAGTAGCCAGCAGGCCCAGGGGACATCCTTTTTGAAGTGCAAGGTGGAAGCCTGTCTTCAAAAAGAGACGCAGATGAGGCTATAAGGAGAAAATTGTTCCTCTCTCCTCATGTAATGCTCTCTTACACTCAGTGAGGAGACTCAAACTGGTGTGTGTTCGTCCCATCTCTGGGTATAAGAACAAAGAAAACAAATAAAGAGATGGAGACAGTGGTGACAAGAGGAGGCTATGGGCCAAGGCACAGTGGCCGGATGGAGAAAAGGACCTGGATTTGGAAGCAGGGGCCATGCCCTCCTTCCCTTTTTTAGAGGTGTCAGCCTGATCCATAGCTGGCTGGGCCTGTGGAGAAGGAATCTTTGGATGCGGCCCTGAGGTTCTGAGTTCACTCATAGTGGGCGACAGAAAATGAGCCGGTTATTTGTTTTATGGTAACGATCTCCACGAGGCTTCCAGCTCCCGGAGCAGTCGGCACGCCGCGCGGCAGGCCTTCCTCTGGGTGCGAGAGAGTTTCCTCGGTTTGCCGGGATTCATTTGTTTGTTAAACGAGGCCGTTTATTTTCTCTTCTTTTAATGTTATGATATTTTTCTCAGACTCACAAGGAGGATACATAACATAGAGCCGAATCTGCAATCTCCTATTTTGTCAGCTGCTTGTGTTGATTAAAACTTCAATAAAGATCCTGTGATAAAACAGAGCTATGTTCAAAGAATCTTGTTATGTTTTTAAAAGCCTGAGCTTGGCAGAAAAGGCATGGGGTATAGGTTTGCTACCTTGATAGTTTTCTCCTTTTCTAGGTTAGAAAGGAAGCAGAATGGGAGAGGGATACAGTGTTTTCTAGTACCCGTGGAATAGTTACAGAGCACGTGTTTAACCGAATCCCAAATAAGCAGCAAGGTCCACTTTAAATGACATGGAAATTGCTTATCAAACTGGTGTTAAATGTGTGACCCAGTCATCCTCTTCCCCCAAAGGTCTGACTGACAGCTTCTCTCTGCAAGAGGTCTCAGCCTAATGCTGGGGGAGAGGAGGAGAGCCACAGGCAAAGTGAGCTCACAGAGCTCCAGGAATTCCACACCCAGTGATTCACCCCACTCACCCAAGATGATCAGTTCCAGCATGATTCCATGGAACTGCCAATAGCACATCGCTTTAAAGACCAGGGCTCACTCGAGGATCCCAAGGGAGAGGTGTCAGCGGTGCCCACCTGCTCCCCGCCCTACCCACCTTAGGACAGCCCATTCTTGACAGCCACTGAAGTCTCTCAACTCTTATTCTAAAAGAGGCTGAGAAATGGCCGTGCGTGAAAATCAAGCTAGCCAAAGTCTCTGACTTTATGCAAAGCAGGCAAGTGTAGTCAAAACACTTACAGCAATCAATTCGAGTTGTTGGGTAAAGTTTTTTTCCATGTCCCATACATTATTGAACAGTTAATTTCGTCTATGTGCCTGCAAGACATTCCAGCTCTCAGATGACAGCTTTATCCATTAAGGAGCACTCGGTGACAGCCGTACAGTGAGAGCTTTGCCAGCCCTGCCTGCCGGGAGGCGAGCCTGCATCACCACCGAGAAATCCTGGGACATATCAACATCTTAATCAATATGCGAGAGTCAATTACCGGGGAAGTGAGGGCTTAAGCAGGAGTTGATGATGAGGTTCACATGCAAATGGGCTTGATCAATACGCAGCTGAACATTACACGTGGATTCACATCAGTCCTTCTCCCCTAACACCCAGCTCCCCCACTGACAGGCCAACCACACCCTCTCCCAGCATCATTTCCTACCTGCCAATCATCTATTTTACTAGAGATTTTTTTATTCATTTCCTTGATAGGAACTGATAGGAACGGGAAAAGCAGGGTTGAGGAGAACAATGAAAGCCAA
The DNA here is from genome assembly GCF_014176215.1 of Rousettus aegyptiacus. Classification (NCBI taxonomy): domain Eukaryota; kingdom Metazoa; phylum Chordata; class Mammalia; order Chiroptera; family Pteropodidae; genus Rousettus; species Rousettus aegyptiacus. The sequence goes on along the minus strand of NW_023416306.1, from coordinate 58,013,589 downwards.
AATCTGTTGATAGATCCACAAGTCAGGACCTTAGGATTGATTACTTGGAATTGAGAGTTCTTCCATAGGCACATCCAAGGGGACAATTAAACCCAGCCCATCTAGCTGGAAGGGGGCCTGCTAGGACCCTTCGTTCAGGCTTTGATCCTCTCTTATCTAGATGGCCGTGGCAACTTCTTAGCTGATCTCTGAGCATCCTGTGTATTACTCCTCCAATCTCTCCTCCACTGGCTGTCAGAGTTGGTTGGAAGAAAACCTTCAGTGTCTGTCTTGGTGCTGAATCTCCTTCTCCACTGAGTGTTTTTAATTCTCTGCCTGGTGCGGGCCCCCGCTCTTGATATGAGTCTCCTGGTATTACTCAACCTCGTTTCCTTAAACGCTAACATGTGGTTTTAGACCTTCATGTATGGCCTTATCCTTCTCTGTATATGTCACTCTTAAAGCGCTTGAAGCCTTCTCTGATTTTCCTAGTCAAAAGTTAATGGCCTCACCATTATTGGCTTGAGGTCATTGTGTTTAAATTCAAGTTGGGTGTTTGCTTATCTGTTTTTTCCATTAGATCATCTGCTCCATGAGAAGAAGCACTGCAATGTTTTTCATGATTGCCAGGAAGGTAGGTAGTTCTCAGAGTATGTTGAATTTATTATTAATAACCTTTAAGAAAATGGCCATGTCCCTTACTCCTTTCCTCCTTATTGTAGATGTTGTCACATTGGAAGCCAGGTGTAGGTAGTCCCTTTGTCCTCCAGTTCCTGCTTCTCCTTAAGCACCCTTTATTGTTGTCCTACACCAACCCAGTAGGATAATTCAGCCCCTACAGGAGTTGTCAAAAGAGAATCTATTTGCACGAGTGCTCTGATGAGTGGTATAGATTGTACTGAAAATTGGGTAAAAGTCTACCCAGCAGACAACTTAAGTCCCCATCGATCTGATCTCTGTTGTCCCTCCTTGGTGCCACCACTGCCCTCCCACTCACTGCTCCCCTCTGCAGCCTCCACTTACTGGAGAACATTCTTTAGCTTCTCACTCCTGTCCTCAGGTTCTCTATCACCTTACTTATTCTAATTTACTTATTACCTTTTCAAGAGGCATTGCCATACAAACTTCTAAGAGAATGGAATGTTGTTACATTACAATTAGTTGTGTATATCCTCCTCCATCTCTTCCTAGGACCTTGGGAGTCTTAAGAATATACAGTAAAAAATGCTGAAGAGCCAATACAGAAACCGGAAATTTAAAAAAAAATGGAGTAGGAGTAGAAAGACAACACTCTATACTTTCCTTTCTCTGCAGGTGAGGAGAACTGCCAGTGTGCCCACCAGGAGGTAGAGAAAATGAGATTCTAGATTATTCAGAAGACCTGGAGAAGGGTCATCCATGGGGGTGTTTCCAGTGGGGTAGGGGCTTTTTAGATCTTTGGAGAGTTGTACTGTTGACTCTAAGAGCCAGAAAGAGGTCCAGTGGGGTGCAGAGAGAACAGGTCATGCCTGTTCCTTCTGACTGCAGGCTCTAGCTAGCCAGGACCACCATGCAGGCTTAACAAGGGAAGAAAGAACATTTAGACTTCGGGGAGAAGGGGAACTGCATTTTACCCCTATGCTGATGGTCTAGAAAGCTGGGAGAATCCTCATAAGAAAAATCTCTTTATCTCTTATAGGATTCAGTATTTGGTATTCTTGTACAGGGGTGAGATGACATCCCAGCCCCAGGAAGGTAGGGTCTTTCTATGTAAGAACTGCTTCCTGGACGTAGGGGAAGCTGGGGGAAGGTATGAGCAGGGTGTAGGGGAGGGGATGGTGTGTTAAGAAGTGGAGGCAACTAACAGCTATTATACACCTACTCTACAAAGGGCCTTTTCACGAATGCTATTTTATTTAATTTAGTCCTCACTGCAGCCCAACAAGATAAGTATCATTCGCACCACTTTACAAGCATGAAAACAGAAACCAGAAAGGTGAATAGTGGATTTACTAGGATCACACGGCTTTCCAGTTGAGGAGTTAGAATTCCAACTGGGATCTAAAGGGAGTCAGGTCAGTTCCTTGTCTATGACAGACACTGAACATAACCCTAGAAAGATCCGAATAAAATTCAGGTTGCTGGGTTGGTTACATTCGAACATGAGGTGTCTGAGGGCCAGTCTGATGGTGTGAGTATTAAGGTGATCTGTGCCTCCTCCGCTAAACTACAAGCCCTTTGAGGCTGGAGACATACCCGTAACAACCGCAACACCATCAATGTCTACCATTTGTTGCATGACCGTATGCCAGGCTCTACACCAAAGATTTTACATGCATTATTGTATTTACTCCACCCAATCCTCCTGAAAGATTAGGATTGTAATGTCCATTTTACAAATGAGGAAACTGACACAGAGAGGTTAAGTAAATCTTCCAAGTTCACATAGCTAATAAGTGGAGGAAAAGATTCAAATCCAGATTTACCTGATTTTAGTCCTTGATCCTTTTAAACTCTTGACTGGATTAAAAGTCTGAGAACCTAAAGGAAACAAGGTCTTAATGGAGTTTACCTTTCAGAAGATGCGAGAGTATAGGCATAGTGAAATTTTAATAAATATTGGAGGTAAAACAACCTCTACACTAGCTTCATTCAAGAGCTTTCCATTGTTCATTAATTCATCCTTTGAACAAAGATTTATTGAGGGTCTACTCTGTTTCAGATACTGTCCCAGGCCCTGGGACACAAGTGGACAAGGCAGGTTTGGTCATCTTGAAGCTGACCATCTGTTAGGCAGATAATCCCTAAACTTTGGTATGTGGTAGTCAGGAGCACCTCAAAAGAAAAGGTCAAGAACCTTGGAAGCTGACTAGGGTATCTAATCTAGTTTGGCGTAGGGTCAGAGAAGGCTTCTCAAATAAGGCATGTAGAAATGCTGTTCTTCATACCCAAAGTACTCCTTGCATTGTCACTTTGATTCAGCAGTGCTTATTGAGTCCCTTCTCTGTACCAACCACAGAGAGATAGTGATAAAGAGATTCTATGCCCATATGAGATAACCAGGGACACAGGATGAACAGAAGAAATGCAATTATGGCATCTCAGTTGTATTTCCAGAGGCTTCATCTCACTAGTCTTCACCACCATGCTGAAAGGTATGCTCTGCCACCTGCCCAGAGGACCAGCCAAGGTGAGAATCTGATAAAGGTTTACAGTCAAAATCTGAGGCTGTGAAGCCTGTAATCAGGGTGAGCATGGCAGTTGGCAGTGTAGAGGAAGAGGAGGTGGTGGACATAATCCCAGATGTGTTCTTCATATAGGATCAAGAAGAGTCAGCTTCAGACTGATGCCATAGAGAATTCTGGAAAGAGCTTGATGGGTTCATTCAAAGACCAAGACAGAAGGTTTCTACAAAAGTTCTTCCTCTCCACATTCATGCTCCATTTGACTATTTCATTAAGGAAAAAAATAAATTCAGCTTTTGAGGGAACATGTTCCTTTTGTGCAGATAATAAAGCTGAGACTTAGAAAAACCAAGTGCCCAGAGTTTCATAGATAGTGAATTCAAAGCTGGGACTTGAACCAAGATCTTTAGATTCTAATATAGCTGAGAGCTAGAGGACTGGAAAATGAGAGCCACATGAACTGAGAACGTAAATAATAATAATAATAATAATGCTATCTTGGTTTCAGTAGGAATTTCAAATTGGAGCTTGAATAGTGAAATATGATTTGGTGAGTGTGGGGTGAAGAAGGCAGCATTTTTCAAGGGAGGTGGGCCTCCATGTACAACGAGAAGAATGGAGCCATGTTAATAGCAATTGGCTATATTACTGATTAGGGAGAGATAGATAGGTAGGACAGGGCAACATTTTTCAAGTCAAGTGGATAATTGTGTTTAAAACACCAAGACCAGGATGAGGACTTTGAACTTTGTCCTCTAGAGCAGACTTGTCTATACTAGCATGCTATGGAACACTTACTCTAAGATGTGTCACAAAATACAGGGCACTGTGATCAAGAAAATCTGGGAAATGATGTATTACCAAGTCACTTCCTTGGAAGGTCACACTACATTTTAGCACATTGCCACGCTTTGAGAAGACCTGGAATAAAGAAATGTATTTAGTTCCCTTTGACCCTATGTATACTTAAAAACACCCTGTGGATTTTCCTAAAAGAAGATTCCCCCACCAGTTAGGTCTAATCTAGGCAAGATTAGATCACCTTTCAGGGGCTCCCATAAGCATTCTTCACTTTTCCTCAAAACATTCATTACCTCTGTAACTTTTATTCAACATCTTCTTTCTTTATTAGATTAAAAGCTCCATTAGTCTGTCCCGTCCCCTCCCTGGCTCTTGACCCTTGAGCCCAAGAGTAGACTCTTGACCCTTCAATAAGGAGATGTGTGTGAAATATTACAGAATACATTTTGGGTAAGGCTGCTGTCATACGAAACACTAGCAGTTAGTTCTTAGTCATTACAGTAAACACAGTATCTTAAAAGATGAACTCTTAATAATGTTTTTAACAGGAAAAGGCTGAATCCAGGGAAATCATGGTGCTGGTATATCAGTTCAGGAGAAAGATGATGCGAGCCTAGGTGAACTAGGAATAGACCAGGACTGATGACTTTGAGAGATATTTCTTAGGAAGAACTGGTTGGACTCTATCTGACTGTCATATAGTGAGGAGAGTTATGCGCAGGCCCTGGAGAAGGACAGACCAAGATCCGCACTGAGACCCACTACTTGTAATTCCACACTCAGTATTGTGACCTTGGGTCTATCACTTCTCATCTCTGAATTGGTTCCTCATCTAGAAAATGAGAATAATAATAATAATAATAATAATAATAATATCTACTTCACAGAATTGTGGTGAGGGCTCGATGAGACTATGAACCCAAATGAGGCAAAGCACATAGGAAGAATCCAACTGAGAGTTAGCTGTTATTAACAACAAATGGCAACTGCTGGTAATATTAACAACAGGCAAGTCAGAGTGATTCTAGTATTGTAGACATAGGTAACTGGGCAAGTGGAGACATTGGCTAAAATAGGAAACTCTGGGAAGGAAAGGATTTGTTTGGGGGCATGCTGAGTTTGAGGAGAGGCCACTATGTTTAAATGTTCTACAGGCAGCTGGGCACACAGGACCAAAGCCCTAAGGAGAGGTCAGCATGGGGCATAGAGATTAGCATAGAAGTCTTGACTGATATTGTGAGAAAAGATGAACAACTCTCAGAAGAAGAATAGAAAGGAGGGATGGAAAGCAGAAGCTGCCTTGGGCAGCTGCCTTGCATTGGGAGCAGGAGAATGAAAAGGAAAAGTCGATCTCACAGCTGCTAGGATTTGATGTTGTGGTTCTCAGTTGCTTTAGACGGTTGGGTAGCGTCTCACCGGCCTGGGCCAGTGAAGGGTAGCCATGTGGGCTAAAGCTTAAGCGGTACTCACGGGAGACAGGGAAAGTTCCTGTGGCCACTTCTTATTGAAAATCTTCACCCCTGTTATTTTCCATTCCTGCCAAGATATCGTCGTGTCCCTCAGGTTACGATATAAATATTTTACAAAGTACAGAGGGTTGAGATATCTTAACACTTCAACTGAAAATTCATTTTCTGAAAGTTAAGGGATGAATTTTCCACTCGCAAAAATATGAAACTCTAGATTGGACAAAGAAATGAAAGTGCACATCGTGATATTTTATGCAGGGGTTCTCAGGATTTGAAAATACTTAAAATAGTAATACCATTCTTTTCTTTGTGAGGCTTATGATCCATTGTCCAAGTTTAAAATTGGGTATAGACTAAGCATAGGGCCCAAAACATAGTAGGTGTTCAATAAACATGTGTCCTCTCTCCTTCTTCATGATAAAGTTTGAAATGTGGTCCACAGACTCAAGGAGGTGAATCATCTGAGATGTTTCCAGCTATTTCTAGGCTAAACTTCCATTAGTAGAAGTTCGGGGAGAGGAGTGAGAGAAACCTTGATTAGAAGCAGTAGAATAGAAAAGTATTCCTCAAGGTAACTAGAGGATTCTGTGATCAGGCAAGATTGCAGGAGCCCAGGACAGATAAGACAACTCATAGTTCATGGATGGAAGACAGACATTGATACTAAAAAGGGATCTTTTTGCTAACTGTGCAGAAAGAGTTGGACGTTCTTTGCCGAGTCGTTTCTGGCAAAGACATCTGAGGGACCATGGAGTTCCAACTCTCCTTGTGGATCACAGATGAAGTATAAAGAACTGGGAAATGTGAAGTGACCCAGGGAGGAGTGCCAGCAGGCTACCGCGGCCCTGCTCCCACTCTCCATCTCCACAGAGTGCTGTGGGTCCAGAGTCCTGTTCCTACTTCTGCGTTATGTCTGTGGTTTAGGAAATGAGGCAGCTTTGAGGAAACATGGTTTCTGCTACCAAAAGAGCATCACACTAACACACACTAAGACCGGATCCTGGCTTTGGTCTGCCTTCATTTTTATCAAAAAAGGGTGGGTAACATGTGAAAAAAAAATTGGCCCTGTAAAGGGGTCCCGAAAGAATGACATATTTTTCTGTTAAGTATAAATACGAACAGCCATGGAGATATGGTCCTGTGGTGCTAGGTTTTCACTTGAGCAACATTCATCTATTGCCAGGAAACACTAGATTTAGTACCTGAGGGACTGGAGTTTCAAATACCTTATACTTTTTTTTTTAATACTCTGCCAAGAATTTAAATTGGTAAAAGCTGGGGACTGACAAAACTTGATCCCCAAGAGCTTTTCTGGCACTGGTTTATCAGAGAATATGGTGTCATTATTTTTATTATAATTATTATTTTTTTTTTTGGTAGGGTGAGAGCTCATTTATAACCCAGTGACTCCTACTCCCAGATGTATTTTTCTTAAAAAAAAAAAAAAAATCCCAAACGTTTAAATAAACAGAGGCTTTGCCTTTTGCAGTGATGTTAGAAGCTGTCATTGAACTTACATGCATGGGGGTTGGAAGCCTTTTCATGTTTTTAGGTGGGATCAGAAAGAGTTGAAAGGAGAAAAGCTAATTTTAGGATCCAAGTTGCCACCAGCTTCCTACAGCGCACATCCCCCGCCCCCAGTCTCAGCTCCTTACCATGTCCTACACTCAAATCACTTCGCAGGGTTTTGCAAAGAGGGCGTGCAGCCCCCAAACCCGGACAGCTGGGAGGGAGTGGCAAAGGACAGAAACGACTTAGCCCAGATTTGAGCCCTAGCGCCATCGTTTTTAAGCCATGTAACTTTAGACAATTTCTCCTTTCTTGGATTTTTCATCTGTAAAATGATAATTGGATTTTCCACTGAGGGCTGTCGGGAGGATTGAATTAAACAAGATAAATTATGTGAAAGGCTTGGCACCATGAGTTTTTTAAACAACACCCTACAAAAGATGAGAGCCGGGAAGGGGGGAAGGAAGGGGGTGGACGTCATGGAGCAGCATGGTGAATTTCTTCCCAAGGTTAGGCCCTTGACATAGACATTCGAGTTGAGAAAACAACTGCCACCTCGGAGACACATAAAACAAGAAGATGCTGTTTACGGTCCAGCATCTTTACGGTCCCTCATTGCTCCCTGCAGCCATATTCTCCCTCCCTTCTGTCCCCGCTCTGAATTTCCCCACAAGCAGTTTCCAGGGTCAGCTCGCTGCTCTTCTGCCCAGGGCAGCGGCGGCAGCGGCCCGAGCCTTCTCGAACACACGCGGCAGGTCCGATCCTGCTCGAAATGATTCGAGTTTTATTATACAATTAGATCAAGTCTCTTAGGTGTAGTAGCCCTCCTCATACTTAGAAGAATAGATTAGCCATTAGGACTTTGTATATTTTTTCCCAGTAATTGACACCACATCCCATTTTCCTCACCAAAGGGAAAAAGAACCGCATAAAACAATCATGATTTGGGGGGCAGGAGGCGGGGGCCGGGGCACTCATAATGCAGCGGCGTCTGGGTCTTCGCCTCCATCTGCGTTCCTTCGCCGGCTCTGAACAGCTCCAGAAGACAGGCAGGGCAAGCCTCGCTCTGCTTGGCTGTTCTTCCATCCCAGAGCCCCCGGGCTCCCACTCCCCAAGCACTTACTAAGAATAAACCAGGCATTACTCTGCCACCGATAAGTGGCAGCCACCACTGGCTGCGAGCCTGGGCATTCTTAAAAGGCCCACGGAAACATGACCAAGACATAACTCCTCTCGGTTTCTGGTGTGGGGGGAGTTTTTTGGTGTGTGGTGGTGTAAGATTGACGGGGAGGGAGGGAGGGCGGGTGGAGGGAGGGAGGAGGGTGAGGCGGGAGGTGAGGGATGGAGGGAGGGAGGGAGGGAGGATGGAGGACAGAAGAAACATCCTCACATCCATCGCCTAATATACTCCCTTCTTATTTCTCTTCTTCTCTCTCTCCTCTCTCTTCTCTCTCTCTCTCTCTCTCTCTCTCTCTGGTTCGTGCCTCCTCCCAGGATAGCTCCACTCACACCCCTTCCCTCAGCATCACCTTTCTTGTCCTGGTCTAGGAAGAAGGTGGGTGGGAGGGGGTGGAGTGGAGTGTGCTGTGGGGGGTCCAAGCAGCAGTGATTTTAAGCCCATGGGAAAGGGACAGAATAACAGGAGCCAAAGCCCAGAGAACAACTGATGCCTAAGACACCGCAGGTTTGTTTTGTCCCCTTCCTTCTAACACTGAAAGTTTAGATTTCTAATAAAACAGGAAGAAATTCATGTTACTAAGAGATTTAATTAGGGAAAACGCGATCACCTAGGTTGGCTTGGCTCATTTTGATATTGCCTTGTTTGCAGATGGGTCCCCATCTTGTCTATGAGCCAAAAGCAGACACCTCAGGCCAGGCAGGCTGCATCCACATAAGCAAAACAAAACAGATGTTCTCAGATGTCTGGTCAAACATTTGTTTCCTTCCGTCGTGTCCTAGCAGCCCAAGCTCGGATTCCAGTTGCAAGGCCTGGTGGCACCAGCAGATGCTTCAGATGTCCCACCTTTGCTGCGAAATGTCTGCCAGCTTCAGACTCTTCCCAACTGCAACAATCTTCGTGCCAAGGCTCAATAGGTTCCTGATAGTTTCCATAACTGCGTCGGCTTGTCTGTGAGGTGCCTGGGTGCAGACGCGGACTAGAGCAGTCTGTAGGGAGAGGCGATCCTTGTTCCTCCTTCCTCCCATTTTTTTCCGGAATGGACCATCCGACTATACAGCCAGTAGCGCTAGAATCAGTAGACATGAAATGTTGTAAGTACATTTTTCATCTCGGGTCGATGTGTCCAAAGAGACTCTGCTGCCACGTCTAGGCTGATTCCTCAGAGAGATGCTGGAATGCCCATTTTCCAATAAGCTCAATAAACACACTCATCCTTGAATACAGAACTTTCTTCAGGTACCTTCTGACAAGTCAGGTCATGCTGGACTCTCATTATGGTAAAGGTGACCCAATGCGTCACCCAAAATTTATACTTCTTCCAGAATTTGCTTTCCTGAAGAAAAAAAAAAAAAAGTCCTAAAGCTCTCAATTTGGTCCCCAAGGACTGTAGAAAATCACAAGATGAAAAGTGACTTTTCTTTGGCTACAACTGGTGATGACTTGTGAACATGTCTCTTTTGCCCAACTTGGCTTTAGCTGAAACCTACTGTTTTGAATAAAACTTGGGCCACTCCCCAGCTCCCAAATACCCTACCTCTAGGCACCCTCTGCCAAGTCCTAAGAGGCCCTCCCCTTTTGTAATTAGGAATACAAAATGAAACTCCAGTCATAGCCTCTTTTGCTGGTTCTGGAAACATGCAGATTTAATTTTTTAACTTCTCAACATACATGTGTCCCTTCATTATTTTTTAAAGTTTCTCTCACTGCTCCCCCCGGGAATGCCTTTGCTATTATTTGCCAGGGGCCAAGGTGAGCTGAGCTTCCCCTCTGCACCCAGCGAGCACCCGAGGGCCCTGTGATGTGCTGCTGTCCCTCCTTGGCCTTTCCCCAGTCGCCAGAAGAAACCCCTGTGGGTCCCTCAGCTGACCCCGACCCCTAATTTAAGTTCAATAGTACAGCATTTTTACTGCTTTTGGCTAGAGCATTTTGAGAAAGGTTAAAATATATGAAAAATACACGCTAAAAAAAAAAATCTGTTTAGAAAACAATTCCAGGCTGTGTGCTCCATGCGCTCAGCTTCTGGCCTCCTTTCCAGGAAAACAGCAACGGCAACCACACAACTGAGCTCTATTTGGGGGGTGGGGGTTTCCATTTCCTTCCTATGGGATTTTTTTATTAGTTTTTTTTTAAAACTGTTTTTCTTTCCCTATGCTGGTTTACTGCCTTGTATCTATCTACCCCCAAGGAGTTTAAAAACCTCAAGTAAGTATTATTGGATTTTTCTTAGTGTATTTTCTGATTTTTCTGGTGCGAGAGCATGTGGTCAGGATCTGGGCGTTCATGTGTTGGTGAGGATGGAGGGCTGTGTGCCAAAGAGATGATGTCCAGAAAGGCCTCGGGAAGTGTCAGCTGAGCTTTCCAAGCGTGCGCTGACAAATGAATTGCCTGTTATTTTCATTGCCCTGCAAGCCCTACTGGATGAATTCAATGCACGTAGTAGGTATGGAACAGTATTCATTATATGGATAAGGGAATGGCAGAGTACTAGGTGCTATTTATCGAACTTTTACTCTACTTGCCATAGTTGGTGCTTTATGTAGTTTATCCCATCCAGCCGTCACAACAACTCTGTCATGGTGATGCTCTCCTGTGCAGAGGAAGAAATGGCAAAAGTCACTTCCTCTGATCACATATGGAATTGGACAGGATGTTAATCAAGTTTTGTCTACTGGAAATAAACTGAGTGAAGTTATGCATATATTATGACCCCCACCTTTCCCCAAAAGACAAGATGTATTGATAGGGAACTATAAACAAATGTTTGGACCTGTTCATTGTAGAATTATTGACCCAAAAACATTTGAATGGTTCCATTAATTTCTCTGGGCTTCTTCTTCCTCTGGAAAAGAAGCAAGTTGACTTGATCAAAGAGGCCTCACAAGTCACTGTTAGTTCTCCCCCAAGCATGCATGGTCCCAAAGCAGACATCACTAATAGATAACACATGCGGCCTCAGAATCTTTTTCAACACAAAATTTGAGGCAGCTAACACTATCCCTGCTTTCCTGCTCTCAGAGGCAATGTGGCTGACTGTGGCATTCCCCAACCTCCAGTCATTTATTTCTTTCCAATGTGATTTTCACCATATCAACACTCTCCGCCATCTCAATATATTTACTGAATTGGTTTACATTGCTTCCCTTGCTTTTTAACCAAAAAATAGCCATATTGTTCTTAGAAAAGGCTAATTTTGAGTTTAAAAGAAAGGTGACAATATGATTTTTCAAATTTTTAAAAAAGAAACATGCAATTATATAATTTTTTGGAAGTTTGTCCAGGAGCCACTCAGAGTCACCTTGGCATATTGTGACACTGGCATGGCAGGAAGTCCAGACTTTGCGAGTTAAAGAGACTCAGTCATACACCAGCTCTGTGACCTTGGGAAAACATTGAACTTTTTTAAGTCTCAGTTTTCTTTTTCGTGAAATGGGGGTAATAGGACTTTCTTTGTTATACCGTCCAGAGGGTTGGAATTAATTGAATGTGCAAATACACACAAAGCTCCTAGCACAGTCTCAGGTACATAGCAGATGTCCAATAAATGGCAGCCATCGTGACTCCCAATACACCTAAAATGCTGTGTTGCTGGCATGGCAACATCCAATACTTTTTGAATATTCCATCCCTTCCCTGAAACGCAAATTAGATCATGTGTACCCAGGCGCCTGGAGGTCTTGGAGCACAGCAGGACTGGGAGCACTGCAAGGCGATAGTAAAGAATTTTATTCTTGCTGTCCTCACAGAGGAATGTGGCATCCCTGTCACGAAAACATGGCTTCGACATTAAGGGTCCCTCATCATTAGGTGGTAACCGTCATCCTCAGGGCTTGGCACACCTGATTATGTAAATGGTTTTTCTTTCCTGCCTTGCCTCTGATATCACTTCCAACGTTTTTCTTCTTCCAAGAGACAGGGAAAAGCACACATATGCAAACAAGGCCTCTAACGTTCCGGTCTAGAGTAGAAATGACTAAACAATCTTTGCCAGTCTCGGTGGACAGCCAGATGCCTGTGGGGCTCCACCGTTACTCTCCAACCCCAGTTAAACACACTTATTTTCTCAGTTAACTTTATTTCAATTCAATGCAGCAAGTGACATTTAAAAAGCCATAATTAAGGGCTCCTGTTATCTGAATTTCTCTAAGAAAAGTAGATGACAGAATGCCATGACACTGAATCTCCCCCTCCGCCCCGCCCCTTTTTAGTCTGAAAGAAAGATGTCTTTGTTTATTTACTTAGAGAAAGAAGGGACAAGGAGAAAAAGGAGTGGTAAATCACATGTGTTTTGAAAGCTTTCAAGAGTCGTTCCCAGTGCTAACCTTGTGTGACCTGTAAAGGTTGGGCTGACTCGAGGGAGGATCCGGAAGGGAAGTTGCATTTCCCGAGGAAATGTACGCGCGCGCGATGCGATCTCTCTCCTTCCCACTGCCGTGTGTGTTCTCTTTCGGGTCCAGACCAGCTGTTCTCAGGACAGGGGAGAGAGAAGCCTGAACCTCGCTGATGGCACTGGGACGAGATATATGTCCAAGGGAGAGAGCATCTCTGCCAGGCGGAGGGGAGGGAAATTCCTGATGAAAACAGTGTGGCTCAAAGAACAAGGCAAGGACCGAAATCACACCCGGAATGTAGGGAATTCACAGAGATGGGAAAGAAGATGAATAAAATGTATGAAAAGGACACTGGGGGACAGGCAAGCAACAAATTTTTGATTTAAAAAACAAAATGAGTCTTTCCTGTACAGACAATGGTAAATACCTGGGCAATACGCGACCACCTCATTTTTCTGACCATGAACTTATATGCGTGTGCGTGTGTGTGTGTGTGCATGTGTATGCAGAGCAATTAAAATTGAAAACCGAAGACCAAACAAATCAATGTTTACAGAATCATAATAAGTTCCTTTCTATATATTTATTTATTTTCTCTTTAGCCACTCAAGAAGCAACGGCAAACTTGCAGGGAGCAGTTGTTGCCAGAGGGTGAATCATGGCTATATTGATTTGATTATGTAAAAGCTCAGAGGAACCTAAAGCCAGATACAGAAATATCTCATAGCCCTGAACCCTATGGGACGCACACTAGTAAAAAAGCAATCTTTATATTGTTCCTGATAAAAGCATCATTAGTTTCCTCATAGTGAAACCATTTCTCTGCTGATACAGTATATGGTTTTCTTTTTCTCTAGAATCCACTCAGACATAATTAACACTCAGTTACTAGACTTGAGGTTCCCTGGGGTGAGCTGCTCAAGTTGGAGAGAGGATGGGGGCTAGAGATGGGAAGAAAGACTGAGAGAGAAGAGGGAAGGTAGGGACAGAGGAGGGAGGCAGGGAGGAGAGAAGAGACAGGAGAGGGAGGGAGACAGAAGTGGGGGTACGGTGTTGAATCGATTCATCTTTGGTCTTCCTGAGCATCCTGGTCCACCCCTCTCCCTAGCCTGTACCTTGCTGCAGAGATGACAGTCAGCATAGTGGCGCCCTCTGCTGGTCCTGCTTATCATCCTGGCTGACAAGCATTTCCGGTCGCCCTCAGTCCACCCCATTCTTTGCTTCTTTAGGAATGTCACCAGAGCCATCACCTTCCAGAGAGAAGCCTGGAATGACACTTGTGCAGAGAGACAGATGTCCCCAGTCGTGCTCACAGTTTGTGCTAGAACGGCAGCAGCAAAGATTTTCTTTGTTTTCTTTTTCCTGTCTGCTGGTAGGCAGCAGCTTCTTGAAAAACCTTGCATAAACAGTGCTTTGGGAGGCAGCAGGGCTGGTCTTGAATGGGGGTCTTAACATTTTAATGGCTTGGGGAAATGGAACCTAAAGGGCCGTCCCAGGTCCCAACTTCTTGGCCAAGTGAGTAATGCCTACGAGCCACTGGGGTACATTCTGGCCACCCTCAGGGAAAGGGGCCAGCATACCAGGGGACTCTGCAGTCCTTTCCAATTGTGCCTCAGCTTTATTAAAGAGAAGGGAAAATCACCAGGGTATTGCTCATCCTATGGACTTCTGAGCAAATAATAGTCCTTTCAGAGACAAAAAAAAATTGTGAATTTTAGTATTCTCTTTACTTTGTCTCTCAGCTTCATTTTCCTTTGCCTCAAGGAGAAGAGTGATCTGAATCATTCAGTAGACAGGAAGGACTGGGTACTCCTGAGGCAGAATGAACCCAGATGTGGATATGAACTCACTACATAGGCAGAAATCAAGTCACTATAGAAGGAATTGATTCTAGCACTTTCCCAGTACATTAGCAAGTCCATGGGTACACACACACGTGCACACACGCACACACACAGAGTGGGCATAAAAACATGAATGCATAAACACATTCACACACAACCAGAACCACATGTGCGCAGACTTCCAAACACATATATACATGTGTCTTTATGTAATCGCATATGGACTGCATCTTACATCCCAGCTTCACCCTCACCCTCCTTCCTCTCTCTGCTCCCAACAAAGCTGATGTTTTTGTGGAAAATCTCTGGGCGTCTTGTGCTGCTCTATTGTTCAATTTCGAGGACCTTTCCGGGGATCCCTCCCCGTCCGGCAAAGTCTCTGTGCTCTCACCAGCACCAGATCTCTGCATGTTCATTAACTTAGGCAGATCACAGGGGATGACAACAACAACTTCTGGAAAAAGTCAAGAGGCAGAGCTCTGAGGTCAGGCAGACTTAGTGATTAACAGCACAGATTTTGAGCCAGACTACCTGGGTGCACTCAACTCTGCCATGTGCTGGCTACATGTCTCAGTTTCCCCATCTGTAAAATGGAGATAATAGTACTTGCTTCATGGGGTTGTTATAATTATGAAATGGACTCATATTCGGAATCTTCCTGGAACAAGGCCTGACACATAAATACTGCTATAGAAATGTCTGTCAAATGAAGGTGCAGAATCCAGGCCGATTGTGTTATTTTCATGAGTAATCCTGGGTTATCACAAGTAATCATGAGTAATTCCTCTTACCCTATCTCTCATTAGGTAAAAGGAAGGCAAGAACACAAAGAAATGATGACGAGATGAATACATTCTTCAGACTGTCTTGGGGATCCTTTTCCTGCATCTCATTAATTATCTCCTAATTCCATGTTGTAATCACATCAGAATCTGTGGCAAGTCACTTTGGACAGCAGTCTCCTCATCTCCAAGCCTCTTAGGTCATCTCAAACATCCTCTCTAGAATAGATTATTTTAAAACCAGATATAGACAATTTTTAAACCTCACTTTAAACACTGGTTTCGATCCCCTCTTAAAAATTAGAGTTGTCTAAAACTTGACAGGTTTAGATCCCCTTTCTTCTTTTTTATTGTTTCCACTATCTGATGGAAGTAGAATTAACTTCCTGGAATGGCAGAAAGTGTGATGATTGACGTCACAAGATAAGCTGGCCAGTAAGTTTTAAGCAATTGATGCATTAGGAACAAAGCCAGACAGAGACATGATGACCTTAGTGGGAAGCCTAATAATTTAGAATCCCTCCAACATGATTTTCTTTAAAAATTTGTTCTACATTTATGTAGAGAAATGAAAGAGAGAGGATGGGGACAACTGACAAAGTCCCAGACCTCTCTTCTGCTCTCTGAACAATTCTGCTCTGTCCCAAATTGGCATACCCTACTCAAATCAGCGCCATCCAGATCTGCCCTTTATTGAAGAAAAAATGACATGAAACCATTATGAAACCCCAACCCATTGCAATCCATACTTCTTTTAAATATTCTTACTGCACTTATACCTCTGATAATTATAGCTGTTTCCATCTTGTTCTATTTCCAGTAACGTATGGCACCCAGTAATGCTTTGGTGCTCTTAGAAAGTGATGCCCCAAGGAACTACACTCTGATTCACCTCTGAAGCTGGTTTTGATTAGCAAGGAAGTTTTCAACAGATGCGTTTCTAGCCATGGGTCAGGTGAGCTTCGCGAAACTATCTGTGGTAGCACCTGTCCTCTGGCATGGCCCTGTATTCTGCTCATTCCACGAACAACTTGGAAGATGTATGGCTTCTAAGTTGACCTCCACCCTCAACCCCCAGAGCAAACTTGATGGTTCCCGCAGGAAAACACTCTTTGCCCTCTTTCTTTTTCCTTCTCAACCTCATGTGCTTTTTTAATGTGGACTTTAAGAATCCATGACATCTGCAGTGCCTTTGAACATTCAGAGAAACATTAAATCATGAACAGAGTTATTTTAGAACAGAGTAGTGCCCTATTGAATTATTCTAATTCTTTGAAAATTAGTAATGTACGGATAACTCCTGTAATTACCCTTTGTTAATCAAATATTCAACTAACTACCACAACCTTACATGCTTAGGCTAAACAGGAGTTTACTGTGGCAACGATGAGCTGTGCCATGTAGTGTCCTTCATGTGGAAGTATGGTTACTGTCACTTATGCATTGCTTTAAGGCTTCCAAGTATTCCCAGTAAAGTGGATGGAATTTATCCAGCTTGAGTGTGACCAGCCAGACATACCAGTGGAACAGCCAGCCGGGTCAGAGCTGGCTGTGGTCACTGTCTGTGACAGGGATCAAAGAAAAGCAAGCCAGACCATGTAGGAAATGAACTTGAGAGGGCAACCCCATTCCCTCCCTGCTCTGAATGACACGTCTAACTAGACTGAAGCAAGAAAGATGTAGACATTTCCCTCCTTCTTCACACCTACCGTGGTTCCCTTGAAGGAATTTGGTATCTGAATTTCCACTCAGGGATGGACCAAAATCAGATTGTGAGCACGACTTGTGTAGAACTCAGATGTAAATGCTACAAAAAGCTTCCTCACACCCACCAGAACATATGAGAGGGCTGTGGGAAAATTCCAGCTGCTTTCCACACCCCAAACTCATTGTTCACAATTTCTTGCCGAGACTGTGTTCTTATGTCTCTTTTACCTTGTCAGCTTAATGAATACTTACTCATGCTTCACAGCCCAACTCAAATATCTTGTCTTTCGGGATGACTTTTACAGCTCTCGCCACCACCCAGGTCGAAGGAGGCACCTTCTTCCTTGGCTCCCTCAGCATTCTGTTCATGCTCCTTTCCTCCCAGCTCCACCAATTACTAATGTCCTCATAAGTAAGTGGTGATAACATCAGTATCTATCTTATAGGGTTGTTGTGAGAGTTAAGTGATTTAACACAAATAGAGCCTTACTGGCAATCACAGGTATACAGTAAGTGCTCAAGAAAGCTTGATCCTTGTTGTTAGAGCACTAGATGCAGTATATTGTAATTATCTTTGTGACCTTGTGCTTCTTAAAAGAATGACCACATCTTTCCCAGAGCTCCATCAGAACAATCCTATAATCCACCTCTGACTTAGATGCTTAACTAAGAGAAATATTCATCCTCCTGATTCCATTACTTCAAAGTTGTTGAGAGTCACACACTTCTTGAGTGGTCTAGTGGGCCTGCGTGGTAAGAGTAAAATGTGACCACAAATACTTTGATACTCCTTCCTTCAAGAGGTAGACTCTAATTTTTCTCCTTAAAGGTGAGCTGTACTTAGCAACCCATTTCTAACGAATGGGTGCCAACGTGTGACTTCCAAGATTAGAACATAAAAGGCATCTGAGCTTCCTCCTTGCTCTTTCTCTCGAATTACTAGCTCTGGAGAAAGCCTGCTTCTACCTCGCGAGGACACTCGAACAGCCTTGTGGATAGGTCGGTGGGTGAGGAGGTGAGGCCTCTTGCCAACGGTCATGTGAGTGCACTATTTTGGAAGTGGACCTTCCAGTCCCAGTTGGACCTTCAGGTGGTGGCAGCCTCTAAGAGACACTGAACGGAACTACCAAGCTAAGCTGCTCCTAAATTTATGACCCATAGAAATAAAAATAATTAATGTTTATTGTTTTAAACTGCTCAATTTTGGGTTAATTTGTTATTCACTATTAGAGAAGTAATACAGAATATCAAATGAACGACAAACTTTGGGTGTCTAAAAGTGACATGTCTTGAGTATAAAATGAGAAGGCAGAGATGAGGGGTAGCAACTTCCCGTCATAATTTCTGTCTTGGGACAAAGACAGTTCACATCACCTTTCACCAGGGCTGGCCAGGCCTCCACTCACCTGCGGTGGGGTATTTGACTTCCTAGAGGCTATTCTCAGGGAGAGAACTTGGCCTTCTATTGCCTTGAACCCTACTGGCTGCTGGTCACTGGCTAAAAAACTGACCTGTAACAGTTGTATTTTCGGTTCCCTGGAAAGTCCACCTAGAGCAGAAAAAAAATGCACTCAGCCTGAGCACCTGAGTTACATCTGGACCCTGCTTCTTATATAGAGACCTTGGAAAACTTGTAGAATCCTTCAAAGCCTCAATGTTCTCATCTGGGAGATGGGAATAATAACATCTATCTTTTGTGTTGTTGAGGGAGATGAAATAATATATGAAGCATTTCTCAAACCACAGATTTATGGTACTGCAGAAATATTAGTTTCATTTTTTCCCACTCCCCCCAGCTCACATAGATGCCCAGTAATATCAAATTCATGTTAACTTTTACTACCCTAGAGGAAAAGTTATTTGATAAGTTTATATAAACATCAAAAGAGAATACCTAGAGATGTGTGTAGTTCAAAGAAATGAGTTTCAGCTTACAAAGTTTTATACAACAATGGAAGAGAAATTTAGAAGAAAGACAATTACTTGGTATTCCTTCAAATAGACTCCACGTAGACAACTCTTCTTGCTAAAGTGGCTTTTGGTGACATGATATGGATAGGGTGAAGAGAGTCATCTAAATACATATAATACCCTCATTGTGAATTTGAAGCAGGAAGCACATGCACCCTAGTTTTAGGGCAGCCCTGCCTACAAATGGAGGTTGCAGTGTCTGACACCCTTGAAATTCCTTTCAGTTTCATGATTTTGTCTTCACTACATCCTCTCTCTGCCTCCCCTCACCACTTCCATCTCCACACACTTCTACTTTGTCAGACAAAACCCAGAAATATTGAAATGTGGTTTGAGTATCACAGCAGCCAGGAAGTTGAGAGAACAAATTAAAACTATTTTCTTAACTCACGGCTTCTTTCCAGGAAATATAGCACTTACAATATATAGATAAATAGCTCAAGCCATTTAGATAATTTCACTTGTCCTTTCCCACTTGTCAAAGCATTTAGCTACAATATGACGGGCCCTATTTAAGCGAACAGATACCTCCCTCAGCTATAAACAGTGGCTGGTCTCAGGAGTTTTATTCACAGAATTAGGTCAGAGGCAATTCAGAAGATTCCCAACCAAGCAAAGTCAGAGTTTCTCCTTAAATACCTGAAAATCCAAGGACTCTGCTTTTCTAATTTAGACTCTTCATTTAAGGTTACTAAATGCGCCACATCTCAGGATGATTAGTTCTTAATAGTAACATTTTTAAGACCACTGTTAAAGTCATGCCAAGCGGGGTCAACTTCAATTTTCAGACTTCTGAGAAACATTGCAGAGAGAGCCTTCCAAGGTCTCTGCCACTGAAAATGCCCTCATGGGGTGAAATGTTTAATGCCCCAGATCCTATAAGGGCTGAGATTCTAGTGTATGGAGATTCTGAGGCAAGAGTAGACCGTGGAGCCTTGTATCATAGAAGAAAAGACACAAAAATATCTACTTGTGTTTGTGTTTACCTGGACTCACCATCAAGATGTATCTAGATGTGCTAACCTCCTCCCCTCATTTGTCTGTTGTGTGATTCAGACCCTCTGGGTTGCAGAAAAGAGACTCTTTTTTTTTGTTGTTTTTTTGTTTTTTAAATAAAGGTTTGCTGTGATAATATACAGTCATGTACAGAAATTAGAAAACTGTTGTCATTAGACAGTTTAGGGACCAGACACCCTGCCTCCCTTTCTCCCTCTTTCTCTGTTTCTTCTTGTGCACCTTTCTCTTCTATTTAATGACCTACGTTCAGCCTACACACCACATCCTTTATCTCATAGCTCCTGCTTCCCTGTGGTATTTGCTTCCTCATCTCAAAAATTGTTTCCCCAAGACCCTGTCTAGCCCTACCCTACCACAGGATATCCTTTCTACTTCAGCTCCATTGATGACTCTTCATTCTCTCCTCTCAGCTCAAATAGAGATTTCACTCAATTCAGCTTATCTTTTGGGGGGCCATGTCCTGGCTCGTGTCTTTGACAAGCTTTGGTGTGACTTCCTTGGGTCAGTGCCCACCCCTGGATCAATAAGCTGTGCCTGGGACAAGTCATGTGATATGGCTGCCTAGACTTGTCTTTTATCAGGAGCTGTAGATAGAGAAATATCTCTAAGAAGATAGGTGGTCTTAGTGCTGTATCAGAATAATTATGGCGAGGCAGGTGACTAAGGCAGGGCGGCTGGCCTCTAGCCAGAGTCGTTCAAGTTTCCTGCATTATTCCCAAGCTAAAGAGTAAAGACCTTCAAACTATCCCAAACTCGGCTTTTCATCAGGCACCACTTGCAGATTTATGGTGTTCTAATTAAATGAATATCAGGACTGAACACAGGAGAATAGGATTCTCGGCTGGTTAACCTCAGGCCTCAGGAATGCTCAGTTTATTCACCATTTACAGCTGGGCACCCGAGTACACTGGCACTCAGAAAAAACCTAAGAGCTCCTGAGAACACATTGCAGATCTGAGTATCTGTGAGGCCTGATTTACTGATTTGCTGAACCTGATTATCATATACTTGAAATCAGGTTTCTTGTGTGTCATATAATAAACTCATGGTTTAATTTGGAAAGTCCTTGAAGCATGAGCATATACCAATGATGTCCCAAAGAAAAACAATTTTGTAACTGTCAGACACATGATGAAATGGTCAAAAGGACATCAAATCAGCTATGCAAATTGTGATACGTAAGTCACACTTCTATTTGTACTGTGACAGTGTGAAAATTGGAATTATCTTTTCTCAATATAGAAAAAAAATCAAAGTCTATATGCAGCATCTTATGAAGAAAACTGATGTACTATGTTCAAATTATCTGTAACATGCCCCACAGCACCCTTGATTTTTTTCCTCACTCAACCTGTGGCTCAAGAACCATCAGTGTTGTGTTTAATTTGATATTTTAAGATTCTAATGCAATAGAAGTATGCATATCACTATTTAATAAATACCCCAATGGTTGATAAAGAAGAAACAAGTCATGCCATATTCTGTTAATTATCAACTGGTTTAATTTTACCAATTCAATTTCCAAGATGTAGGAAATAATATTTTAAAAAATGAACCTGAAGTTCAAATATGTCACCATCAAACAGGCATGTTAATTGAAAGATCCATAATGTTCAGATCCAACACTGTGCTCTCTTCCAGATTCCAACTGCTTTTTGAAAGAGAGCATAGTGTTGTGTTAAGAATATGGGCTCAGCACATTAAAAGCTCTTCTGCCAATTACATAACCCTTCTAAGTCTTGCTTTCCCTATATGTTGGAACCATGATTGTGACAATAAGGACTTAATGATATTATGCCTATGAAGTACTTAAACAGTGTCTGACACATGATAAATACCCAATAATATGCAGCATTTATTATTATTTTTCGAAATTTTCCTTTTGGAAAGAAAAAAATACTTACAGGGTAGATGAACTCAGAAGTAAAATTCAAACAATAATATATAACATTAACTCTTAACTTTTCTTAATCGCAGCCTCATTTAACTTCAATTCAGTTAAAAAAATACATTCATAATTCTCCCCAAATATTTAATATAAAATTAGACCTTTCCTAGTCTGTCATGTTGGCATCAAATGTATCACATTTTGATGTTGATATTTGATGTTGAGTTTTCAGCAATATGTTCTTCTTCAGTTACTAATGGAAAAATAACAATAACAGCAGCAGCAGCAGAAATAACAGCAGCAATAATCTACTTGACTATTGATCAAACCAATGTTTGACCATCTAATCTTTTTCTGAAACTTTTCCCTCCAATTCCTAACGGCACTGGAGAATGATCATCCATAACCATGGGCCAAAAACAAACAAACAAAAAAACCCAAAAACAAACAAACAAAAAAAGCAAACGACAACAAAAAAAACCCCACTGCAAGTATAAATTTACTTTAATGTGCCCTGTTTTATTTAAAAATTCACATGAGATTTAAATTCTCCTTTATAACATATTGGCATTTATTTAAAAAGTAAAATAATGTTTTTTTTCTCTGCCTTTATATAATCCCAGCATGCCAACCCAAACATCAGTGTATCTGTTAAAAATGCTTTCAGCTACAAATAACAGAATATCCAAATGCCGTGCATTAAGTTAATCCACCATCTTAAATGTTTTGGCTTTCCATGATTGTCCTGCCTTTTCATGATCGCAAAAAGACTGCCATAGCTCCAGGCTTTACTTCTCACACCACCATCCCAAGAAGAATAAAAGGAAGGAAAAGAAGCCCTCCCAAAACATATATATTTAAGTGTCTTTGGCTGGAATTTGTTGTGACCCTCCTTAGCTACAAGGGAGGCTGGAAAGCAAGTTCTTGCGAAGGCAAATGAAGTTTCCATGACTAACCCAGACTAATCATGATTCCTCCTTTGGATTATGGCTAACTGGGAATAAGGAGATGAGGATGTTCACTGAACAGGCAAATAATAGTGTGTGCCACATTCAATTTGAAAAACATAGAGACAGGAAATTTTGCTTTTCCTGCTTCTTCTCAGTCCTCCATCTTTAGGCATCAAAGAAGAAAGAAATTTATACAATTTTAATCTCTCCTCCCTACCCCCATCCACTTTCTCCAAATCAGAAAGAAGTAATGTTCTAGTTTTTCTTTAAAAAAGAAAGAAAAATAATTTACTTCCCAAGAGGATTTTTTTTTTTTTTTTTTTAGCACTAAGTGATATCTTATGAGTTCCTTAAGATTCAAATACAATTCCATGAGATTCCAATTCTCTACTTTAGGAATACAACCCGTAGAATGAGGAATGTCTGTTGCTGAAGCCTAGAGGGAATCCACATACCACTGAGATTTTGGGTTCTTGAAAAGAGCAACAAATGAGGGGCCAGTGAAGAGTACATTTCCTGAGCCATGTTTTTGGCACTGGAGCTTTGTGGAGAGGGGGACTGAGTCACACTGAAGGTGTGATTTGAAGGGCTTCGAAGTGCTCTGGAGCAAAGACAAGCTCTTCCAGGGATGTCTGGGTGGGCCAGGCAGCTGAGCCCATGGATGCCCTAGTCACAGGCAAAGGAACTGCTCCATCTGCTGGCTGTGAGCAGTCCTGGGAAGGCCTTTCAGCCCACTGGTCCTGGCTGCCTTCAAGGGCAACAGCAATCTTGGAATGAAAAGCTTCCTTTCATGGACTTGGTTGGGCACATAATTTTTCTGTCACTAATGAAGAATCATAAGATCCTAGATCCACACCCCAGGAAGCAGGACAAAATTTGCTAATCTGTTAATAACCTGTGGGGAAAATCTTCCTGCTTTCCCTTTGATAGCCTGCCAATTTTTCACCATGTGTGTATGCATGGGAGACACTGGTAGCCTTACCTACACAGATGCCAAAGCAAAGAAAGATTGTAATGAAATCAGTAACCTCCAAAAGACACTGGTAGCCTTACCTACACAGATGCAAAGCAGATACACTGGTAGCCTTACCTACACTGATTTTAATGAAATCAGTAACCTCCAAAAGATAAAACCAAGTTTAAAACAGGTAAGTGGTACCTGTTTAGGATGATTTAATAATAGAAATAAAATGTGATTTGACACACAAAAAAATAGGAAACTAATATAAAAATTCTTAAAGTGACACAAGATAATGTTGCAATGGAACAACCCAAGAACATAAAAGTTTCCAAAAAAATATAGCTTTCAAATGTTAAAACAGAGTAAGGAAATTGAACAACAGACAAGACAATGCTGAATATTCAACTAGTGATTTAAAAGATCAAATGAACAAACTATCTCATAATATAGAGCAAAAATACAAAGAAATTATAATAATGAGTGAAAAGATAAGCGATATGGTGGATAGATCCAGGAAACCTAATGTGAAAGTAGTAGGAGTTCAGAAGGAGACAAAGGAACAGTTTGTAGAGAATAATCAAACGCATTTTAGAAGAAAATTAACCTGACCTAAAAAATGACTTGTATTTTCATATCAAAAAGGCTTACTAAGTGCCAGGCAGATATAATAAGAGAAAAAAAATCTAGAGATATCTGGGTAAAGTTTTCAAAATTAGAGGATAAAGAAAGAACCATTCACTCACATAGAGAAGAGAGTGAGACTGGCCTTGATTTTCCTATTTGTAAGTAAAAGATGATAATTTCAAAATTATCCACCTGGCTAAGATATTGGGAAGCCAGAAGAAGATGTTTCCACACATAGAAAGACTTTTGTACTTTTTCTAAAGGAATTACTTAATAAAATGTGTGAGTCAAATAAAAATAAAATCAGAATACAGATCTTAAGGTAGCAGAACACAAGGCAGAACACAAGAATTGGGGGAGACTAAATGCAATAATGCAATAAAATTTACGATTACATCTAATTGAATAATAATACCATCTTACATTTTGGGTGGTTTACTATGTATCAGGAATTTTTCTAAGTATATTATATGTATTACTATTACTTTCCTCACATGGTAGAAGAAAATCACATTTTACTATTATTTTTCCTTTGGTAA
This sequence comes from Rousettus aegyptiacus, assembly GCF_014176215.1. Lineage (NCBI taxonomy): Eukaryota > Metazoa > Chordata > Mammalia > Chiroptera > Pteropodidae > Rousettus > Rousettus aegyptiacus. The sequence continues at coordinate 57,988,876 of NW_023416306.1, read as the reverse complement.
CTTATCTAAGGTCATATAGCCAGGATTCAAACTTAGATAAATTGATTCTGGAGACTGCACAGTTGCCCTCCACACTATAAGACCTCCATAAATAGCTTCATAATAATATAAGAATGAATTATAATTCAAGCATTAAAAAAGAATATTAAAAAATATATATACCATAATAAAAATTTAATAATTGGTTAGAAATAAAATCTCTTATTAATTAATCAATATTCAGAAGTGAGGTAGAGGGTTGATATAGTAATTATGAGTGGGGAAGCAAAAGCCTACTGAAGGTCTGTGCTTTTGGGGAAGGGAGTAGGAGTAGAATTATTATTTTGTTTTGATAAAGACATAGAAGTTTAAATATGACTGCTAAAATATGGTTATCTATGAACAAAATAAGATTCATAGCAGAACTTCATATTAAAGAACAGGAAAGGATATAAAAATATTCAATTTAGAAAAAATAGAGGAAATGATAAGTAAGAATTAAGAAAAAAATCTAAAATAAGAGAATACATCAAAGCAAAAATGTTAGATATCATAATTAATGCAAAGAGCTTTACTTTTCTCATTAATAGACAAAGACTCACAGGGTAAGTTAGAAAAACAAACTAACAAGCAAATAAAAAAAACTTAGGTAGGTTTATAAGAGATGTACCTAAAACAAAATGAAAACCAAAGTTTAGAAATAAAGGATACAGAGAGGCTTTTTGGTCAAGATGGCGGAGTAGGTAAAGGCTGTGCTGGCTTTCTATCACAACCGTATCAAAATTACAACTAAACTACAGAATAGTCATTTTTGAGAGTCGCCTGAAATCTACCTGAACAGAAGTCCTATAACTGGAGACACACAGAAAAGTCCACCTGGAGACTGGTAGGAGGGATGGAAAAGCAAAACTGGCTGGTCCCACACCCACGTGTGGCAGTTTAAAATTAGGAGGAATTTCTTGGCTGCAGAGGTCTTCTTGGAGGAGTGAGGGGTTTCGGCCCCACACTGGGCTCCCTAGCCTAGGGTTACAGTGCCAGGAAGAGAACTCTCCACAACTTCTGTCTGTGAAAACCAGTGGAGATTGTGGCAGAGTGAGACGGAGGGCAGAGGGAGTCACACACTTTCTCCTTAAGGAGCCAATGTGTAGACTTAGTTGGTAATGGATTCACTTGCTCTGAGCTTCAGCTTCAGGGCAGCAGCTCAAAGAGCACTAGAGACAAATGAGGAGAAACGGAATTGTCTGGTTTCAGGGCAAGGGTTGGAGGGGCAGATTTCTCCCAGACAATAGTGCTGGCAGAGACCATTGTTCCTCTGTTGAGCCCTTCCATGCCTGGCTTGCAGACCCAGGCAGGTGCTGTATCTGAATTTCTATTAACCTGGCTAACAATGGTTGTTTTACCCTGGTGATTCCCTGAGACCCTGCCCCTCCCAGTGTGCGAGCCCACCCAAGCCACTTCTAGGGGATTTTCCATACAAACAGCCTATCTTGACTCATGCTTTGGACTTTCCTAAAATCTCTCAAGGTTCGCAAAACCTAAAAAAGCAGTGTCTGGCCTTGGAATGCCTTGTACCTCTTGCTGAGCAGCCCCAAGACCAGCACTAGTGTCAGCCAGACTTGGTTTGCAGCTTGACCTCTTGAGACACTTCTAAACCCAATGTAGGTGGCAGCCATCTGTGGATTTCTTGGTGGCTCATACTAGGTGGCTCCAGGCCAACCAGAGGCTGCAGTTGAACTTGGCCTGAAGCTGGACCCCTCTCAGGAGGCCCTGGGCTTCATGCTCAGTGGCCAGCTTCAGTGTGAGCCGGAGCACCACTTAAGGTCACATCTGAGGACAACTACCCAAAGGGCAGACAGGGCAGGCACTAGAGCCTGCTAAAGAGAATCCTGCTCTGTAGGGTCGGCCCCTGCAAAACAGCTCCTTCAGTCAGTGCCACGACCAATCGGCTTGAGTCAGTCTCTCCCATTGATGTACAAACAGCAATGAAGGCTCAAATACAATAGGAGGGCACACACAACCCATACAAGAGACATACCTGGAGCATCTGGCTCAGGTGACCAGGGAAGACTGTGCCACTGGGACCCACAGCACACCTACTACATAAGGCCACTCTACTAAGACTGGGAGACATAGGAGTCCTGACTAATACATAGAAACTAACAAAAGTAGGCAGCCAAAATAAAAAGACAAAGAAATATGTTCCAAACGAAGGAACAGAACAAAGCTCCAGAAAAAGAACTAAACAAATGGAGATAAGCAAACCAGATGCAGAGTTCAAAACACTTGTTATAAGGATACTAGATGACCTTAGGAGAAGGTAGATGAACTTACTGAAACTTAAACAAAGAGATAGAAAACATAAAACTGGAGATAGAAAAAATAAAAAAGAACTAGTCAGAAATGAAGACTACCTTAGGAGGAATTAACAGTAGATTAGATGAAGCAGAAGGTCAAATCAGCGATTTAAAAGACAAGGCAGCAGAAAACTACCAATCAGAAAAGAAACAAGAAAAAATGAATTAAAAAATGAGGATAGTTTAAGGGGCTTCCGGGACAACATCAAGCATACCAACATTCTTTTCATAGGGATACAAAAAGGAGAAGAGAGAAAGGAATTGAAAATCTATTTCAGGGGGTGGCTCCATAGTGTAGTAGTTAGCATGTCTGTTTTACATGTAGAAGGCTCTGGCTTTGCGTCCCAGGTGAAGCCACGAACCATACCCTGGGTGTGCCACGCCTCCCAAGTTCACAAAACCTTGGGTGCATCAGACACCCCGAGTGAGCCAGGGTTCCAGGCCCCGGGTGCACCAGGCCCTGAGTGCGTGTCGCAAGCACATGGAAGAAGACGCGCCGCCTACGGAGATCCAGTTCTTAAGGGGGAGATGGCAACATCTGTAGGTCAGGGGTGGAAGGCGGGGAGAGGGGGTGGGGGGAGGAGAATTATAGGGGCGGGGGGAAAGAAAATATATTTCAAGAAATAATGATAGAAAACTTGCCTAACCTGGTGAAGAATATATACATACAAGTCCAGGAAGCACAGAGTCCCAAACAAGATCAACCCAAAGATTATCACACCAAGACACATCGTAATTAAAATGCCAAAGGTTGAAGACAAAGAGAATCTTAAAAGCAGCAAGAGAAAAGCAGTTATTTACCTACAAGGGTGCTCTCATATTCAGCTGTTCTCATGTTCAGCTGATTTCTCAACAAAAGCATTGCAGGCCAGAATGGATTGGCATAAAATATTTAAAGTGATAAAATGCAAGGACCTACAAGCAAGAGTACTTACCAAGCAAAGCTATTATTTAGAATTGAAGGACAGAAAAAGAGCTTCCCAGACAAGAGAAAGCTAAAGGAGTTTGTCATCACCAAGCCAGTATTACAGAAAATGTTAGAAGAACTTCTTTAAGATGAAGAATAAAGAAAAAAAGATAAAAAATATGAATAAGAAAATGGCAATAACTACATATCTATCAACAATGACTTTAAACGTAAATGGATTAAAAGCTCCAATCAAAAGATAGGGCAGCTGAATGGAAAAGAAAACAAGACCCTTACATATGCTGCCTACAAGAGACTCACTTCAGATCAAAAGACACACACAGACTAAAAGTAAAGGGAATGAAAAAAGATGTTTCATAAAAATGGAAACACACGCAAAAAAGCTGGGGTAGCAATACTTATACCAGACAAAATAGACTTTAAATAAAAGCTATAACAAGAGACAAAGAAGTACCCAATTACCTCGCCTCTGAAGAAACCCAATACACTACTTTAAAGGAACATGTGAATCTATCTGTTCATTGTAGCATTATTTACTGTAACCAACATATGGAGGCATCTTGGGTATTCATCAATGAATGAATGGATAAAGAAGAGGTGATTTAGCAGTGGCCAAAGTTGTATTTAAATGAAAACTTGTATCAGTTAAGAAAAGTAAGCTAAACATGCAACTTAAGAAAATGGAAAAAAACATAAAAAAAATTTAAGCGAATTGGGAAAAGCTGAAATTGACTAATTTAAAAAAAAATTAATAACAAAGTATAAATGCCTGGTAAAATCTAGGTGGATTCTTTGAAAGGACAAATAAATTTGACCAACCCCTAGCAAGCTCAAGAGAGGAAACAAAAATGTACAACTTGAGGAATGAGAAAGAAAAGGCACAGTCACAGATACCAAAAAAACTCTAAATTCATTTTAAAAGACAAATGCAATCACATCTCTTAGCTGCTGATGTTGACTTGGAAAATTTCAACTTAATAACTGCCTTAGATAAAGACTTCTTTGTCTCCAGTTCCTCAGAATCGGTCTATAAATGGACTTGTAATTCTACCAGAACAAAACATTTTAAAACTGCACTACAACAAACCATAACAAGAGTTTAAATAATGTTGTAGGAATTTTATTACGTATGCTCATATGACTCTGTTTTAAGTGACATTTGTCTTCTCTTCTGTTCCAACTGTAATCGAATGCTCTAGACCTTGCTTTGGAAGAAAATCGACACATCATTTTTATACTTAAATCATGATGGCTTACGTATACCATCTAATTAATTGTCAGAAACAGAGTCTCCTTGAAGTATTTCTCAGTTATTTCTTGGAGTCCCTAAAGAGATCTCTTGTGTCTCCCAGCCTGTGATAGCCTGTGACCTGGAGTTGGCCCCTCCCTGTCTCACTTGTAATCCTGCTTCTTAGAGGACATCAAGCTTCCTGCTGTTCCTGCCATCCAGGGGACCATCGGATCCTCCTCTTCTGATTTGTGTATTTGGGTGGACTTTGTTTCTCCTGGCTCCAAGGGTAGGTCTACGACTCAGGCCTGACCAATCAGAGCACTCATTCTCCTAGACTAGAGTTCTTTCTACTAGACTTGAACTGCTTGCAGCCATTTTGCCACTACACGGAGCCTTTTCACGAAAACAACTGGGAAAGGACAGAGCCAAGAGGAGGAGGATTGTGATATCATTTAGGCCCCTGGGACACTTTATAGCAGAAACCAGCCTATTCCTGAACATTTCAGTCACATGAACCAATACATTTTTTTTCCTATTCCTTAAGCCAGTTGAATTGAGTTATCACTGGAGCCAAGAATCCTAAATAAATGATTTGTTTGGCAAAGCACTGTGAGGTACTATCTAGGTCCCAAAGGAGCTACGCTTATATCTAACAATTTGCCAGGTCTCTTTTGAGCTGTTCTGATGGCTTTTGCCTTTTACCTGTGTTTCCAGAGAAACTTACAACCATCCCAAGGAAGTGGCTGCAATGCCATCTACCTCTCTCCATATTGCCCCCTGGCTCCCACTTCCAACCAAAATGCCTTCCATCGTTCTCATTTATACCAGCTCATATCAGAGAATGCACACAGACATGGTGAGCAAGGGAGTTTGGATGCAGGTTGTTTACAAGAGCAGCATCTAGGCTCTCTCAAAGCTAGCCAAGGTGTCCTAATTCACCACGTTCTCAACCTGCATGACAAGAAATCTGTCCCTTAGGTACAACAAGCCAGTGCATAGAAAATGACCTTAAAGAGGAGAATGAAATAGATTGGGGAAGATCTCTCTAAGCTACCATCAAATATTTTTGGCGAAAGCTGTACATATACATCTGTAAGGCCTTTTAAAATTCTTCCTAACATTTAAATATTTTCAACTCACTGACTCAGACTTTTTAAAGATTAATAAACCTTCACCAATCTGTTCTTGTCAACCATGTTAATAGATTTGTCCTGCAGCACTCTTACCCCCACCCCCTCAAAATAAAACAAACCAAACAATAAATCAAGACCACTGAAATGAAATCCAGTCTCACATCACAGAGCAACGGTTTTATGGGTGAAACGTGTGCTTGCTAATTTCAAGAACAAATTATTGTGCTTTATTTAGTGCAGTTCAATTTATACACTTTTAGCTACAGGAAATAAAAAGTAAAGCCCACAGGCCAATTTTAATCTGGTCAATTTTTTCTTTCATGAGCATCCCATGGTAGAAACTGGATGACATCAATTTGGAAAACCCCTCTGCTTTCTTGCCTAACAGAAAGCACAGCTACTCGAACTGAGAAGTTATCTCACTTACAGTATCAATGATGCTTAATAGACTTGCATTATTAACTGAATAACGTTTCTGCCTGGCAAAGCTGGAGTCAATATTTAATAGATTTAGGTCCTATTTAGCCACTGGATTTGGGGGAAACCTGACAAAACGAAACTGAGTATGAAAGCTAATAGATTCAAAGATTACAAAATGAACATTTCCATAAATATGCATTCCTCATAAATATTTAAGGCAATGAATGGAAAGCGATGCAATATCCTTTAATCATTTCCTAATTAATATTCTTTAGATAGTGCAATCCTGAGTAAATATTAGGTTTCTGTTAAAGAGTTCTGTTAAAAAACATAATACCCGACCAAATGTTTTGGTTTGTTGTTGTTGTTGTTGTTGTTGTTGTTGTTGTTAAGGAAGTATCATTGAGGCTAAAACAATGAGAAGAAATGCCTTCCTATAAGCTAACCACTGTTAAAGAAAAATGGAAGGAAGCTTTGCTCTAATGACCAAGAGAGGTGGCTGGCTCCCCAATTCACTCGATTATGTGAGCCTGCTGAAGGATCCTTAAGAATCGCTGCCCTGAGCACTGCACTCTGCAGAGGCTCCGAGCTAAGGGGTCTAGAGTTAGCAAAAAGGAACTGGTTCAAGACTCCATTCTGCCCTTGTCAGCTATCCTTGGATCTCTCTTAAATTCTGAGAGTCAGTTTTCTTGTTAGTAAATTGGGAAAAAAATCATTTTTATCCTCCTTCCTTTCTGGAGCTATATCAAGGAGTCAGTAAAATAGCTTTTGTGAAAGTCTTTGCAAACTGTGTAAGTCTCTAAACAAAAGTCTACTCACTGCCTGGATCCAAAATCCAGCTCTATTAATTGACCTGCTGAATAACTTCAGATTGAGCCATTTAAATACCTTGGGCCTCAGTCTCCTGAGCTGTGAAAAGGGGCTAGTGATAGTACTTGCATGGTAGGTTTCTTGAGAGGTTTAGACGATTAGCTTATTAAGAAATGCTTTGGCGATGATAATGTCTGATGCAAAATATGAACGCAATGAATGTTAGCTCCTTTTCCTCCATCCTCCTCTTCCTTCTTCCTCTTCCTTTTCTTCTTCTTCTTTTTCTCCTCTTTCTTCTTTTTCCTCTTCTTCTTATCATCCAAGATGGGGAAATTCAGTCCCAGGAAACTTCAGAGGCTTATTAAAGTCACAATTCCATAGAGAAAGTGTGATGTCAAGTGACAGGGCTCCTGCACAGATGTCACTCTTCGTACCATGATGTGGTGCTGCATCCTGGCATATTATAGCAGGTTACCATCCAGTGTGGCATTGACAGTGCCCTCGGGAGAGAAAGTACTTCTGACTGGAGATTGTGAACAGTTAGACTAAGATGAGACCCAGCCACAAAAGCCCCAGGATGCGTTGCCACCCTCACAGCAAGGACTGGGCGTTGATAATCAGCAGTCCATCCAAGAGTAAGCAGAAAAAAATCCTCCAGGAGGTGTGGTGGGAAAGAATGCAGCGAGGTCACCTAACATTCTCAGAAGGAGGGAAAACAAGAGAAGCCCAACTGCCCTACCGCTGACCCTGGACTGGAAAGACAACCATAAAAAATGTCATTCTGATTGATGAAGAGGTGATAAGGTGTGGAGTGATGAACCAACTCCATTTCAAGGTTGGTATGTGTTCTTAGGAGCTTCCCTCCTAAGAGCCAGCTTGTAAATCTCAGTCAGTGCTGGTCATTATAAATATGGGTCTGGTCTGGAGCATGACAGCTACTTTATCTTCTAATGTGTGTACTCCATGTGCAGGGACCCTCTGCAGAGGCTGAAGAACTTTCTTAACAGAGCATGGGAGTGTCCAGGCCTACCTCCCAGCCCACCCACTTGGGCATGGCCTTTGACTTCTCACCTTTTCAAGCTCCATCTACCACTCTGCCCGCCCCTTACACTTAGATTCCTAGTCCCTCTCCTTTTCTAACAATAATTGAGTGCCTATCATTTTTGCTTCCTGAGGAAAGATAATCAGACATCACCCAGAAATACCGAGAATACGTTGAGGGACCTGAAACACCAAAAGTGTCTTTGCCTGTGGGCCGATGGCTTTCACACAGTTAGTTCTCGGTCTGGGGGAACCAAATCCAGTGGCTAGTACAAAGCACAGTAATATTTGGGAGTCAGGTGGTGTGTGGATTGAGATGGAGTTTCCTTGTAATTATCGTCACTCTCTCCTCTATCTCTTGTCCCCCTGCCTTCTTCTCCCTCTCTTCTAATCCTCTCTCTGACTTTTCCTCCCTGACTTTTATGTATCATTTTCTCCAAAATGTGGGCATTCCAGAAAGGAGAGTCATAGAAGGTCAAGTTATTTTACTTTCTTTTCTTTTCTATTGTCATTCAGATAACACCACGCTAAGCAAGCATTTAAAAAATTTTTAAATGAGTTTGGTACTCAGCCCATACTTTTGGCTGTACTGTAAGCCTAAGCCACTCCTTATTTACAAAGAAAGGAACTGACTAAATGACTCCTAGAATTCCTTCCAGTGCCAATTTCCCAGGAAATTTTCAGGATCCACTCACTCTTCTTCCCTCACGTGGGCCTCTCTGGACTTTCAGTCACTTTCCCAAAGGAAATTTATCCCCAAACAATGTGAAATCAAGGAAAGGCACCAAGAAATACACAAGCATTGTCGGGTCCTATAGGGACAAACCCCTTTAATGTTTACCAGGGCCTGCTTCTTAGGAAATTGCAGATCAGAAAAATGCTACACAGGTCTTGAACAGAAGCCATGCAGTACAATAGCAAGACACCATCTTCCTTACTCTTAATATCTCTTCCTCTGGCCTCAAGTCCTTTTCAACAAGGTGTTTCAAAGACAAGGGTGTGTTCCCACAGTTCACTTTGGCTTCTTTTGAGGACACAGCAATAGCTCAGAGATTCTACAATCAGAATTTATTGAGTTTATCTAATAAGTCACCTGCTTCTGAGTGAACGTCCCATGTGAAATGGAATATTCTGTGGCTGATATGCCCTGAATTCAATGTACACTAAACCCACACCAGCCATTCCTTAACCTCCCAAGAAAGAGGTAGAAATGCCTATCATCTCACCAAGAAGCTGGCAAATGTATCCAAAACATTTGCCCCTGTTGGAGTGAAAGCACACACAGCAGATACCATTATTGCTATTAATAATACACTAAGTGGATGCAAAAGGGCCTGCATCCAGAAACAACAATCAAAACCCCAAACCAGTGAGAATTAACTTTGAACTTTGCAGTGCACAGTATATCACACTCACACAACCAATTAAAAAGGCATGTCATCTTGTTTGGAAAGTATCTATTGATTTCCCAGTTCATCAGATCAGGTTGATGTGTCTTTCAATGGCCTCCGTGACATCATCAATATTTTTCTATTTAGAATAATGACTTATTTTATATGCCAACAGCTATAAAAAACAACCCACCTATATATATTTCTACCGACACTAGCTTAAGAGCCATCTGGTTTTCTCTCCTTAACATATGATATTGGTAATCTGGGGCAAAAGAAATGTTTTGGTCTTGTCATGAGACTCATTTAGAGACCACAGTAAATTTGTTTAGTTTAAAAACCAACCACTAAATCATATTTTCTCTATTAGAGGCCGATGCTCTCCACTGCATTTGGTGTCCAAATTGCATTCATTTTAGACTGAATTACATTCATTTCAGAAGCAGCCCCCAACTCCCTTCTCCCTCCTGTCCAAGAAGGCAATATACTCACCAGCTGTGTGATCTTTGGCAAGTGACTTAATCTCTCGGAAACTAATTCTTCTCATTTGTTAAACAGGAAAAAAAGTGCTAGTGTCCTTATGCATACTACTTCTTTTAACCCTCACAGTCACTTCACAAGATTGGCACTATTATTAACCCCATTTTACAGATGGGAAACCAGAACAAAGAGGTCAAGTAACTTGCTCCAAAATAATGCAGTTGGTATGTGATGAAGCTAGAACATCTGACCACAAACTTTTATTACCACTTACATCTGCCTCATGGGGCTGTGTGGGGATTCAGTACCAGTCAAAACACCAAGTTGGACACTTGGTAGGAGCTAAAGGGCATCATGGCAGGGGTTTGGGAGTCACATCACCAAAGCGCAAATCCCAGCTATTTCACCGAGAACCTATATGACCTTGAGCAACTGACTAACCTCTATCTGCTTCAGTGTCTCATAAAATGGTGGGAGCAGGAGTGGCACCTGCCTTGTAATGTGGTGGTGAGGATAAAACAGCCCGAGGCGTGTACAGTGCCTGACACTGAGTTAGTGCTCAATAATGGCAGCTATAATTATTCACAGGCACTCCATAAATGCTATGTTCCCTCCTCCCAAATTTCTTAGTGTCACTCAACTGTCTTCAACATACATCCAATCTCAGTCTAGTGACTGTGGATCAAAAATTAAGGCCATCATGACCTTGCAAGAAGCTCTGTGATAGAAGGATGTGTCTTTCCCCACCAAGAAACAGCATAGAAGAGGTATGAAGGAGAAACTTGACCAATGGTTCCTAATGCTTTTCCTCTCAATCCAAATGATCCCTCATCAGTGTGTGCAAAACTGAGTGACAGAATAGTGTCCTGCTTGATGTAGGGCAGTGACATTATCCAGACTGGAAGTGGAGACTTGGAGTAAGACCACTGTGCTTTGAGCTCTGGATCTATACAAATTAGCTACATGATTTTGGGTATTCATATCACCATGCTGAGTTTTAGTTTTCTCCTCCATAACCTACGATTAATTCTACCTCAATTTATGGTGTGGCTTAAACAGAGCACGTTGAAACTAAATTCCCAGTAGATGTCAGCGGCCTTCTTCCTGTCACCCTCTACTAAAATAATCTGGGGGATGGAGTGATAAAAGGCCTGTAACTTTTCCAAGTTAGGAAGGTTTTTTCATTCTAACTGGAGCCTGGAAGATGCAAGGACTTGTCTTGAGGAACTCTGTTCATGGAGAGTTTGAGCATCTTACCAAGTCATCGAGAGTGATATTTTAGGCCAGACTTAGAATCTCAGAATCTTTTCAAGAAAGGGGCTAGTCTAACTAGGCCAAGTTTTAGGACAGAACTGACCATTTACCAGCCTAGGAAATCTAGCAGCTGAGCCACATGTGCACTTCTCCGAGGGGCTGTCCAGATGGGATTCCAGCCAGAACCAGCAACTTAGCAACTTTGAGGACAGTCTTGATGCATTTGTCTGTAACTTACCTTGTTCATTCAGCTAAACTCTCTACTCCATTTTTGTCTCCCCTTTTCCAAGCCCATACCTCAACGATTCAGCATTTGCCTCTATAAAAATAAGCCCAGTGGCCCTTTTTCTTTGATTAAACAATGGAAAATGAAGCAAAGGGTCCAAGGCCTTGGGAAAGGCCTCTTGTGGAAGAAACTGAAAGCAGAAGGCTGGGATCTCAGTCTTAACTCTTGTCACTAATGAGCCAGGCTACACTAGGCCAGTCACCTCCCTTCTTTAGCCCTGAGTTCCTTTCTCTCAAAAGACTCAAGATTGGAGCAGCATCGTGGTCTTCACGCTATATTCCAATGGCAGCGACTTTGGGGCAGCCAGAGGGGCCTGGGGCAATATGTCAAGATTAAGCAGTTTATAGTCGGTTTACAGATACGTTTTTCTTGGCTATACAATGGTTTTATTTTCTTTAAATAATGAATTAGTAGCTACACTCTCAAAATCACAAGTTTTTAAATTACAAGATATTGCAATATGCATTGAATATTTTTTCACGTCTTATCATGGCTTTATAGCTCATTTCTTTTTTTAGCAACGAATGATACTCCATTGTCTGGATATACCACAGTTTATTTATTTATTCACCAACTGAAGGACATCTTGGTTGCTTACAAGTTTGGGGAATTATGAATAAAGCTGCTGTAAACATTCATGTGCAGGTTTTTGTGTGGACAAAAGTTTTCGACTCATTCGGGTAAATACCAAGGAACATGATTGCTGGAGCATATGGTAAAACTATGTTTAGCTTTTTAAGAACTGCCAGACTGTCTTTCAAAGTGCCTGCACCTTTTTGCATTCCCACCTGCAATGAATGAAACTCCTGTTATTCCACACCCTCACCAACATTTGGTGTTGTCAGGGTTTTGGAGTTTAGCCATGCTGATAGGTGTTAGTGATATCTTATTGTTTTAGTTGGTAATTCCCATAGGTCAAGGTATATGATGTTAAACATTTTTTTCATGTGCTTATTTGTTATTTGTATCTTCACTGGTGATGTGTCTGTTCAAATCTTTTGCTCATTTTAACTGAGCTGTTTTTTTTCATATTGTTGAGTTCTCTGCGTGTTTATTGGCTATGTGTTTTACAAATATTTTCTCCCTGTCTGTGGCTTGTCTTTTCGTTCTTTTAGTTGTGTCTTTCACAGAGCAGAAGTTTTGAAAATCAGGAGTTTTCACATAACAGTCTAGCTTTCTGGTTCCCAGTGGAAGTAGATGGGATCAATTTCTACAGGGCTGAAGCCATCGAGTGGCTGCCTCTTTAGACAGGGGATGTTGTCTCCAGTCCACCAGGGCTGCACTCATCTAAGCGACCTGCCTCAAGATATTTAACTGGTGTGACTTGAGCCTTGAGGAAGCTCCACCTTTATCTGTTTTCTACATTAGGTTCCACATAGGATTGCTTTGTATGAAACTATCTGGTGCTTAACAAGCAAAGTTTAAATATGACTTGCTTAGATGATCTTCCTGGTCTTTTATACCCAGCCTACCCATTCACTGTCACATTTTACTTGAATGAGAGAAGAAATAATTTCACTGATGCTTTCTGAGTGGCATCTTCTAATTAGCCTGTTGTGCCTCCTCCAACCTATGGCATGGAGCATGACACCTACATGAGGGTCACCACCAAGTGCCATTGTACCCAGGGAGGGTGCCCCACACCGGCCATTATGTGGAGCCACCTCCTATGTAGAGATGGGTGATAGAGTCATCGTATAAGGTAAAAATTGAATCCCAAAGTTAAAATAGGCACTGTTATACACAATAATCACCCTTGCCTGGGGAGATGCTATCACATGAAGGCACGCGAGACTCGAAAGCAGGAGGAAACAGCGGCTCAGAGCAGCAGATTTTTGTCTCTCACTCACACTCCTTATAAAGCCTTAATCTATTGAGTGAGATGATGGGCAAACTCTCTAGCATCATGCAAACTGCTCTCTTTCTCTTTCTTTCCTTGAACTGGCATAGTTGACTTTCTTTAAAGTATATGTATAGACCACGAGTCTGTTCTCACCAGGGCCACTAGTGCAGCTGGAGAAATGATTCTCAGGTTTAAAACAGCATCAGTAAAGACAAATCCAGGGAGCCTAGCACAGGACTTTGCAACAAATTCGAGATGAGGAAACATTTTTTACATAAATACTTCATTCTTAGGCCAAGTCTGGTACCCTATTGTCTATATTTGTTGAAATTATATGCACGGAAGCCTGTAAAAGTTTGCTAGGCCTGCCGTAGCAAAGTACCACAAACTGGGTGGCTTAAACAACAGAAATGTATCGTCTCGTGATTCTGGAGGCTGCGAGTCTAAAACCAAGGTGTGGTAGGGTTGGTTCCTTTTGAAGGCTAGAGGGAAGCATCTGTTTCATGTCTCTTTCCTTGGCTTATAGGTGACTGTCTCCTCTGGTTCTCTTCGTATTGTCTTCTCTCTATGTGTGTCTGTGTCTAAATCTCACCCCCCTTTTTTTTGTATAAGGGCACCAGTCATATTGGATTAGAGCCCACCCTGACTACCTCATCTTAACTAATTACATCTACAATGACCCAATTTCCAATAAAATCACATTCTGAGGTACTGGTACTTAGGACTTCAGCACACGAATTTGCAGGGAAGTCACGATTCAACCTATCATGAGGCCTCTAGTGTCGGGGCACAAAAATGTCCTGTCTCCATGAATCAGTTGAAAATAAGTCATCAAGGAGGTAAATTAATAAAGAAAGACCACAGAAGTAAAGTTTAATGATGGCATTCTCAACTTTCTCCATTTTTCTAGAAACTTGCTCTCCTTTTTCAGCTAATATAGTCATGATAGAGACAAAAAGAAGCCAAAAATAAAAGGAAGTTTATTGTAAGCCTCAAAACTCTGCTCCAGGGTTCCCCCAATCCCTATGATATTTTTATAAAAGCAGTTCCTAATAGCTGCACCATAAACAGTACCTTCAAGCAGCTATCAACCAGGTAAACAGAGCCTTAAAATAAAGGCCAGTTCTATTCCTTCAAAGATATGGTAATGGAAGTTCCTCACCTAATTTCATGGGAGTTTGTAGTATTCCTCATTTTATTCTCCTGACAAACTCTACCACCTACCCAGCTGCCACCTCTTCTCACTGTTTTATCTGACTTGTGCCTTCAGGACTTGCCATTCTCTTTCCTTGGTGATCCCATTCCACCAGCTTTTGACCCCATCTCTGTTTGCATCTCATCACCTTTGCTTTACCTTTTGGGGTTTCTGGCCTTGAGGACACCCCTTTCTGTGTACTTCCTCTCTTGGACTGGATTATATTTTATTTCTTTTATCTAAGGAAATAGTGAAGGTACAAATTAAAGTTTAAATGGTGTGCAGGAAGAGAAAGAGGGAGAAAGGTAATTAGCACTGGGTTTGAAAGACAGATCATCAGGTCCTAGATGATAGAGAGTTGGATCATTATTGTGGCCTAGTGGGAAAAGCATAAGCTTTGTCATAAAACAGACATGTATTGGGGAATTTTAGCTATACCAGTACCTGGAACAATTTTATTATCTCTCTGAGTGTGGCTTTAAATATCATCAAAACATCAACAGCTCCCTAGTTTGTATCTCCAGCACTCCCAAATCAGAGGGTCAAATTCCAACTTCCTCCTAGACATTTCTATTTGGGTGTTTAATAGTCATCTTAAACTCAGTATATACAAAACCAAACTTTAAATTTCACCCCCAAACCTGCCCTTTACCCAGTCTTTCCCATTTTGGCAAATTATAAGTCCATTTTTTTAGTAGTCAGCCAAAATATTTCAGTCATCTTTAACTCCTTGTTTCTCCCTTTCCCGTCTCACATTTTTATACATTAGGAAATCTTTCTTCCTTTACTTTTAAGTATATACAGAACCTGTATGCTTGTTACCATTTCCATTGTTGTCACCCTGGCATATAGCATCATTATTCATTACTTGGATTATTAAAATATTTTTCCTAACTAGCCTCCTTACTTTTATCCCTGGCCCTCCAGACAGTTTTTCAAGCCAACGTTTAGAGTAGTCATTTGAAAATGTAAGTCACTCCTCCACTCAAAATCTTCTGTGAAGAACTCCTAGCTGTTCCCAATATCCATTCTCCCTTTCATCCTTTAATAACAGACCCTCCAAAATTTATCTAGTAATAACTAAAGACTATTTTTCCACCTCCACTGAAGTTCGCATGCCTGTGTCTAGGTGGGAGTCATGTGATTAGTTTGAAGCCAATGGGCCATGAGCAGAAGTAACATATACCACAGCATGTACAGACCATGCATTAAAGAAGGAAAGGCCCCTCCACTTCCTCTTCTCCTTATAGCTGGTGAGCCGTTGCTCACCATCACATCCTGGCGAAGGGTGGAGCACAGCCATCTTAACGACTCTGGGCTTCCTACTCTGGATATTACATGAGAGAGAACTAAACTTTCATCTCATTATATTACTATGGCAGCTGAACATGTGCCTTTGCAACATACCCTCCAGTGCTTTGCTTTTGCAATTAGAATGAAATCTAAAACCTTTCCGAGGAGCCCTGTGTAATCTTGACCTTTACTAGCCCTCTATCTTTGTTCCTTATCCCCCTCTCCCTTGTTCTCTGTGCTCCAGCCAACAAGGATTCTTCTCCTCAGGGCTCGGCTTACATATCACCTCATCAGAAAGCCTTGTCCTGGCCACCTGACGGCACTTCACACCCTGCTTTATTTTTCTTCATCATTCTTATCGATATTTGACATGACACTTCTAGTTGTCTGCCTGTGCCTTGCCCCACAGGAATGTGACTTTCTTGATAAACGAACTTTGTAGTTTTGTTCGCTGCTTTAAACATCTGATAAACTCTCCAAAATATTTATTGGCAAAATGAACGAACGAGCTTCTATTTCCTTACCCGTAAAGTGAGGGTAGTAATTTCTGCCATTTAAGCTTATGGTGAGAATGAGGGGAAATAATGCCAATGGTTTCATATAGTGTCTGGCACTTGGTGGGTGCTCAAGAGACACTAGCTACCTAATTTGAGAGACTAGTTCTTGTGACTTCCTGCCTAGACACGAATGGGTGCATTCCAGTAAGATGTTTTCTATTTAAACCTAGAAGTTTTTGGAGGGTGGGGGTTTCCTGAATCATAGGAGTCCCTTTCAATGAATATTCTCTGTGTTATAAGATTTCTCTGTTCATTCATTACTTCCTCCCAGTCTCAGGTTCCCTGAAATATCCATTTATTGGCTCTATTATTGATCCAGACATCTCTGAAACAGGTGATGCTGTTTCTCATCATTGCTATGATGATATCCAAGCTTGGAATATTTAGAAACAAGAGATGTCCCCAAGACGGCAACTTCAAGGGATGCGTCCTGCTGACCATCTCTTTCAAGTTGGCTGAGGTAAAGTGTATCGTGTCTTGTATTTCTCCAATTTGAACAGAGCTATGCTGATTTAGCACAAATTTCCCATAAAAAGCTGACCTCCAGGGAGCAGAGACTGAACTTGGAAAGTTTTACCCCCAAAGGAAAATTTATTGTAAAGTGATGTGACTGAAATGGGAAGGGCCGACGCTGTTGGAGTGGGCTGAATGGCAGTGGTTTTACAGCTCCTGCTATTGCATTTCCTCCTACGAATGCTCGACTGCTCCGCCATGCACCGCTCTTCCTCATGACCCTCGGCCAAGAGCACCGTTACCCTGTTCGGTGGCTGAAAAAGAGGATTGGAATCATTACCAACAAAGCTACTTCCCAGGGTAAAAGAAGCTCTTGGATCGGTTTTTCTCTCTACGGCCACTGAAAATGACAATTCATTTCTTCCCCACCAGGCAAACACTGTCTCCAGATGCATACATGTGAATCCCATTGAAGTCAGGAGGCCCCAAACACATTTGAGGGCTCTTCTTGGTGGCAAGAAAGTAGGGCTATGAAGACAACCAGTAGAGCAAGGGTGTGAGTGTGGATGTGTGCATATGTGTATATATGTGTGTGCTTGTGTGCACATGTGGGTGGCACATTCTTACCAAAGCCTTAAACCTCCATAGTTTAAAGGAAACCAATCTGATGGCCCTGGGAACCCTCTAATGTCTTGTCTGTGCTCAAGTATAAGAGAAAAGAAGATGGAAAAGTCCCACTGACAGCAACAACCATGAGATCTGCAGGTCAGGAGGCAGAGGACGCAGTAGGCGCCAGCAACATACACGGGTTTGGAGGCCACAGATCCGTATTCAAATCTCAGTCCCACCACCTCCTGGCTCCGCGCTCTTGAGCAGGGTCCTTAATTTCTCTAAGCACTAGCTCTCGTGACCTCTTGGCTTTCGGTTGTCTGTAAAATGGAGATTAATAGATTATAAATGCCAGGCATGTAATAAGTGTTTCAATGGTGGTCATTATCATTTCAATAACAGGAAGCTAGAGAAAATGATGAACGCTGCCCCCTCCCAGCACTGCTCCTCCCCAAACATACTGACATGAACACATACTCTCGGTCCAACTATTAAGCCTCCCAGGTGTTGTTCGCTGTGGTAAGGGCTGCTCCCTGGCCCCCGAGTCCTTCCCATTCCCGTGTGGGACCTCTGACCTCCGCCTCAGTTTCTGCAGTGCCCCAGGCTGGCAGTGAAGCAGTCAGCCTCCAGCCCTCAGTGTGTATCCTGATTCGGAAGTAGACAGATTCTCATCTTGTGTCGACTCTTACTAAGCATTGAAAACTTTGTCCGTTTTGGCTTAACCGTGACACAATGATGGATACTTGCCTCATCCTCACAAAGGTGTAAAACTCAAAACAAAAAAAAAATAGATATCTTCTTAATATTTTGTTCCTTTCATGCACAGCAGTACTGTGGCTAAAATAGATGGTGCAATGATTTATTTCAAATCCGCCTCCTTCGCTAGACTGTACACTCCATGAAGCCTATTTTGCTTACAATTGTAGCTCAATGTAACACTGTTGCAGAGTGGTTAGAACATAGCAGGCCTTCAGTAAATATTTGCTAAAAAATACAAGAATGAGAACCTAAAAGTACTTTGAAAACTGCAAAGCACATACTATGTCAAATACTGTTGTTATCATGAGATATCATGCAAATACTAAATGATTTGTTACTGGGTTACCCTGCTCAACCAATTTATGCATGTATTTAAGTGTTCCACTGTCTAGTGTTTAGCATGTCATTTCTACACAAATGAGTATCATGTTTTTAGTCATTTCTATAGAAATTCAGCATGGGGCCCTGATTCAGAAGTATCATTCGGGATTTTATCCTGAATTTTACTGTTGCTTCTTTGGACAAATATATTTTCTTTTCAGCTGGACATGTCTACATGAGGGCTACCTATATTTTATCTTTATCCATTTATCAATTCATTCATCACTTAAGAACTATTCGTTAAATTCTTATTTGTGCCAGGCACTGTACCAAGAACTGAGAATGCAATGATAAATATGGTCAATGGCCCCTGTGTCCAGCTCACCGTCTACTGGGGAAGCCTGACCTGTAAATGCAGCTTCAACTATGGGATGTGAAGTATAATGGAGAGGTATGGACATACAAGGGGTGATTGGAGCACAGAGGGGAAAGCATTTATTTTGGAATAGGTGAAGGGCTGTAAGAAGCCTTTCAGAGATGACAACTGAACCCAGTCTTGAAGGATGAGCACGGGGTTTTCCATGTGAACTAGGTGAAGAAGATGTATTTCGGGCAGCAGGAAGAGCATGTGATTCAAAGAGTAATGGAAGATGAATACGTGAAGGTGTAGCTGAGGCCATGAAGGAAGTGAGCCTGAATTACCAGACGCCTTGTGTTTGTTTGGATATTTGTTGATGGAAGTGGGCACAGTGAGCTCCTTTTAACTCATATATGCTGCCCAAATAGCCAAAAAAGATACCCGGAACCATGGAAATAGGAGGAAGGGTCTTCGCAAAGGAATATTAAGGAAGGCGTTTTAGGCAGATACTAGCTACTTGACCCCTTCCAGGAGGAGGATAAGGAATAATTCTCAATGCTGCTTCAACCAATTTGGAGATGTCAAAATGCTACAGAGGACTTAATCTTCGAATGTCACAAAGAGGTTCCAAAGAATGGATGGAGCGATGGACATTTCCCTCCTCTCTGGATGCACAAATGCACTTTGGTTCAAAGCAGGGGACATTGTTAAAGACAACATTATTCTTCCGGAGAGCCAAACCAAGTGCTTTTGAAAGCTTCTGACTCTATTCTGAATGCTTTGCAGTCTGTGCATTTAAAATCATTTTCTAAGCTGGGACAATGACACAAACATCCACACAACACAAGCTGCCGCAGATGAAGTTGGGCTGCCCGGCCCAGTTGAGCTGAAAAGTGCTGCTGTTGCAGGGTGTTTTCATTTAAAAATTCTTCTTATTATTTTTTAAAGAATTCTTGTTATAAATAAAAAAAAATTATTATTATTCAAGTGCATGCTGAAACTGAATCATGCCATTCTTACATAATTTTTCATTGGATTGTTGCAACCCATAAAGAAATCCAATTAAATTTCCCTTGCAGGCACAGGCCTTCATTCAGGGGGCCTTGAAAAAGCTAGTTTGTTGTATTGTATGGCAGGTCGATGAATCGAGAAGCAGAGAGGGCCTGTCCCATTTCTTGTCCTGTGTGACATGATGTGAAGAGAGTCTGCCAGCAATGTTTCAAAGAGATGCATTATCAGACAACATAAAGGCCCTCCGTCCGTCCTTTCTGCTGCCGCACCACAGAATATGCACGCCGATATCTCCGTCCGATGAACGGTTTTGAACACTGTGTGCTTAACACACTGCTTTCTGGATCTCGTGAGCATTCACCATCATTATCCCAGATATCGGACCAAGGTTAAGAGGGGAGTGAGCCAGAGATAAGATAATGTTTTTGAAGCTACTTTAGAGGGAATGTCCTGGAAACCAGACTACACAAACATGTATTCATGTATTTTCAGTACCTAAAAAGAAGGCAGAAGCCAGCGTGTCACAGGATTATATTATTTCATGTTAATCTGTTTTTCGGCTGCTATCTGGATGTTTTTATGCATTTCCTTCATTGATTTATACATCGTGCAGTGTCTCAATTATTTCCAGACACGTGGGATTTTTGTTTTTAAATATAAATCCTGCATGAGCAGACACACATACACATACGCTTTTTCCTCCCTTATCTTCCCTTTAGTGAAGAAAAAAGCTCTTCTAAACTTGTACCATGTAAACGAAACTGTCTTTAAAATGTCATCCATGTTGTAGAATTCAGTCTTCTTGCTATCTATCATTACTAAATGTGGAGAACTGAGGTTAGAGTCAAAACAAAGGCAAAACCATGCGAGGCATGAGGGAGAAAGACGCTGCTCTTTGTATTCCTTACCCAACTGCTACCTGGAAACAACTTTACATTCTCTTCTCCCACTGGCTTTTTTTGGGTTTGGTTTTTGTCATATTTTTCATGATATTTCAAAAAAGTAGCAATCGCCTAATTCTTTTCTACCATCATTAATCAGCAAACATGAGATGCTTATTTCTCTCCAGCAGGGCATTTATAGGACAAAGATTGTCATTCTTCTCTGCCCTTTCTTTTTCTCTCTCTCTCAGATGGAACAGGCATATCTTCCAATCGAATTTTCAGAATAATTCACTTATATCTTTCTCCTTGTAAGAAATGCAGGCTTGGATTTGTCTTGCTTTAACACAAAGCAACGATTTGATTGGTGACAAGATCCGTAGACAGATATAATTGTTTTATGTAAAAAGAATCTCAGGGAGCAGAGCGTGCATGAGTGCCAGGCTGTGCTTAATAATTGGGAAGCCATACCAGGCTTTTCTAGATCTAGCGTTTGCAAATTATTTATGTGTCAGAAATGTTTCTTTAAAGTTGGAGTTCCAAAGTGAGCACTGGTGATTATCACCCTTCTCTCCAGAGGGGCCTAGTTAGAGGAGTAAAACTGGGGCTGATGTAGCCAGTGGAGGACTGAATTGAGGACTCTCTCTGTTTTGGGTTTCTGAATTTCTTACCACAGAAAACTTTTTTTTTTTTTTTTGAATAAAAAGTACGGTCCTCTGAACCTACAAGCATTTAAGTGAAATGTATTGGGAAGAGCCCCCGACGTGCAAACTTTATACAACCAGATAAGAGGTCTGTCAGTGAACATGCGTGTATAGGTATGTGTGGGTTCCCTTTAGAGGGACCTTAAATTCTTCTTTAGACCAGAGATGAGCTCTCCTCACACATCAAGTCCTAATTGGACACAGATTTTCTCCCACAAACTAACCTAGGTCCCCCAGAAACCAATCCAGATGAACTATCAAATTCACCTCGTCCTCAAGGGTCACAACCACAAATCAGCCTTTTGCTGAATTTGGCCACTGCTTTGGGTTTTCAGTGTAATTTGAGCTCAGAGAGGAGCTCTTAACTTTAAACTTAGCTCTGAACATTTCTTTCAAGATGCTTACGGTATGCCCTTCTCACCAGGACCCCAACACACACACACACACACACACACACACACACACACACACTCACCACATGGCACAAACATCACACATACGCACTTAATGCATGCACACACCAACCCCAGAATTACAATTTCACTCAAAAGAATAACTTCAAAAGGAATTGGGTTTCAATGACTCTATCTTATCCTTGAGAAGAACCGTAACTGACTGTTAACTAAATTATTTGCCTCAGAAAAACAAGTCACATTCTGAGAGCTTATTCAAAGTTTAAAAATTAGATAAAGGCTCAAATGTTGCTGCTCTTTGTAATGTGAGGTTTTTATTTTCATCCAATAACATTTATAAATTGTTCACCAACTGGTAGAGGAAATGGAGCAGAACACAGGCTAAAAAAAAAAAAAAATGGCCCCTCTCTTTTCTGCACATACATAGTGAGATCTACGAGAAATGAGGAGCTCTGGGGAATGGCCGCATAACTCATGTAGTGGAAGATTAACTCCATGTCTAATCAAACCACTAGTTTGCTCTGAGGAATCTATCTGCACCTCATTTTGCCATTTGTAAACTAGGGCTCCTCATTGTTGTGTAAGAAAAAATTAAATTATCCCGAGTACTTGGAACCATAGGAGAGAGAGGACAAGGTTAGGTAAAGACAACATTTGATGCTGAAAATTTGGCACCCTGAAAACCTGGGAAATCACACATGCCAAGGTGCAAGCATCGGGCAAATAGGAAACTTAGGGGGTCTTCATTATGCGAAAGCTGAGGGAGCTGGAAGAACGAAAAGATGTATGTGCATTGGTTGTTGAAAGAAACTCAGCAACATTCCTCTATTGAGCAGAACTGTAACTGGGAAGGAAATGGGGTTTCAGAAAATCCTCGACAAACCAAAAAGAAGGTAGGCAAACTCTGAGGAATGAAAAGGCATTTCCAACACAGGAGTAGAAAGTGATAGAGAGGTGGTAATGCCATTTTCTTGGGGGGTAGGGCCGGGGGGGGGGGGGAGGGGAGGCGGCAATACATGGCTTTGAAGTTCTTAAAGGCAGTGAAGTTGATAGTAGGAGCCTTGGTCCCTTGCTCAGTCTAGAGGAAAAAATTGGGGGTGGGTGTTGAGATGAAGCTGTGTTGAAAAAACATGTTTCCAAGGCCTGTAGAAGTTTGAAAGAAAAAACCTTAAAGAAATAGAAAAATATCTAGGTGTAACTGACATTGAGCTAAAACATCAAAAGGTGGGGCCGTGGGCTTATCTTTGCTCAGCAATGCCTTAGGAATGCACTCACACACGCATGCACACATCCACACATCCATATTGTAGTAAACACCTAGGGACCTCATTCGCCTCAGTGCTAGAGACCTAGAAGGACTTTAGAAACCAGAGACTTCCTCTGGATAGTGACATACTTAGTTAAAGGGTCTAGTTTTAAAGATGATTTCCTAAGCAGTGTGCCTAGTGCAGAGTTCCCAGCTATCCCCCTTCACCTGAAATAGAGAACCTGAGGTTGAGGGGAGTAGAAATTTTGAGAAATTTCCGAGATTCACCTCCGAACCAGCTGGGCCAGATGTACTTGGGCCAGAAGAATTAATCTAGACTAGAGAGTGCAAAGAGAAAGGAGCTCATCTTAGATCGGAGCCATTAGAAGATGACAAGAAGCCATTAAAAAAAAAATAATTCCAAGCCAGGCCAGTTTTCCAAATGAGCCCAAGTAAATACTACCCAAGAGACAGCGGGGCCTGCCAAGCAGTGACCAAACATTATAAGCAAAATTAGCCAATTAATGGGCTCGCCTGTCTCGTGGCTGGATTGCTGCGTTGCTGCAGCAGCATCAGCCTGGCCTCGTATCTGCAAAGCCGCCCCCTGCTGTCCCGGGCAGGCGCTCCACCAGGTGAGCGACAGAAGGGCGGTGGGCGTGGGGCCTCGCCAGATGGCTGAGCTGCAAGGAGCTGTGCTAAGCTTTTTCTTTGCAGCAAGTTACTCTTAACTTACACACTCTATACCCTTCCGGAAGTGATCCCCAACCTGTAGTAAGTTGTCAAGTGTTATCTGAATGGGTGATATGAAATTAACATGTCTTTTTTCCCCTCAGGCAAAAACTATTTTTTGAAAGATTTTCCAACAATGTACTGAAACCCCCACTAATGCTTTGAGTTGCTGTAGCAACTTTTTTCTTTTGAAGAATTGAAATCTTTGAAAGATCTTCTTCTCTTTATCTTTACAACACAGCTGACAAATGCCCATTAAAAAAAATGAACATTGTCCCCTTCTTACAGATGAGGAAAACCAGGTGAAGAAGTGTTAAGTAACTAGTCAGTGTAGGTCCAGAAATTTAATGATGGATTCCTGATTTCTACTACAAACTGGCTGATGATGTATTCCAACTTGTGTTTTGGGCTCTGTTAAACAATGATTTTAAGAGAAGAGAGGCAAAGACGTTTTACTCTTAAATTAAGACAAGTAGAGCTGTTAGTTTTATATGCCAGAGACAGAATAAAAATCCTGCCTTTTGTGACATCGGTAATGTGACTGATGTAGGAGTCCAAATCAGCGGTGCTCCCAAATAAGAAGTCATTATCATAATAATATCGTTTGTAATAGTAATCAAAATAGTCCAATTAAATGCAAGAAATATATATCACATGCTGATTTTTTCCCAGACATTGAGCTAGGCTTAGTAGAGATTGTATTTTATTCTTAAAGGGAGGTATCATTCCCACATTTTACACATGAGGAAGTAGAAAAAGTAAAGGCTTCCAAAGGTGTAATTGGAAGGATACCCGACTTCCTGCCCCATTTCCCACCTCTCACCCAGAGCTAGAAGGGAGGAGAAGACGTGATCCGGGAACTTAGTTTGGCCGTGACGATCTTTGTGTAGGAGGCTCTGTGAGAAGAAGGAATCCGGGAGTTTAGAGGGGAGATGAAAAGTTAGTGGGTGTGGACTCATGGAAGAGTGAAAAGCAATGTGGGAAAGTAAGGAGAGCAGAGGTTGGGAGGAGGGCAACAGCCCATTCACTCTAATCTTCTCCCACCACCATCACCACCCAGAACAACACCATCACTCTCTGCAAATACTTTAGAGAAAGACGACCTTAAGGAGGAGGAAAAAATGGACCTGAGTTCCCAAAGGGTAGCAGCCATGGTTCATTGTATCCACAGAGCTGTGTAGAGACCCCTCCACCATTGAGAAAGGCTTGGAATTCTACCTTCGGAAACTTGGAGCAAACAGAGGCTCCATGCCTCATAAGGACTCACAACACATGAATGTTGGAACTGCATTCCACAAAGGGCAGGTTCTATCTGCCACGGAAATATGGAAGCTACACATGTAACACAATTCAGGGAATGAGCCGCTCGACGAAATGTAAACTTTGCTGAGGTGTTTTATTTTTAAGCCAGACAAACAAGGAGCCAGAAGCTTCTCATCCAAGTCTCATGCATTGTTTCCTTTGAAAGGGTCCTGCCCTCACACGTAAGCCTCTTTCCTGACTAAATATGTCATTTCGGCCTTTCTCATCCTGCTTGTTACCACGATGGTGCTAATTCGAGCATGGCTCACTTCAAAGTTGACACTGATCCTTCTCATAAGCAGTCATTTTTCAGCCAGACCCATCAGTGGCTCCCGTCAGCCCCTTTCAAGCATGGCGCCAGCTTTTCAAAATGCTGACAAGAGTTCTCCTCTGTTGCCTAGGACAAGCCATGGTTGTCCTTTTCAGAGCATGTAATTGTCTCCTGTGGAGAGAAGAACGCCTACCCCCATAGGCCCAGCCACCTGTCTTCCCCATCGCAGCAACTGGTAGCTCAGACTCCAGCAAACACTGGGGAAAGTGGAAACAGTTGTAGAGGTTAGAGCCAGAATATGGTTATCAATCAGGATCGAAACAGGACTAATTAGTGAAACCCACTGGAATCTTTAAACTGCTGCCCTGGAGTATAAGACCATAGGACTAAAAGGGTTTTCTTTCTGTTTCTAGGGATGACCAGCCTGTGCTGCACCAATGGCGACCTTGTTCCTTTTTAAGGCAATAGTTCTCCAACTTTAATTCGTGTCAGGGGAACTCGACAAAAATGCAAATATCTGGGCTCCGTCCCCAGAAGTTCTGATTCAGCAAGTCTGGGGAGAAACTCTGGGAACCGCATGTTTGATAAGCTTCCCCGTGATTCAGATGCAGGTGGTCTTGAATTACACTGTGCAAAACACTGCTGTAGAGTCTTAAGCGAACAATAGTCCGCTACCTCTCTTAGAATTCATCCAAAAATTTCAAAAACTTCAGAAAATTCTTCTTTATATCTACTCCCATGGATTTTGGAACTTAAAATGACAGCCCTTGGAAATTAAATAAATGCATTTCTCTAAATCAGAAGAAGAGTCAGGTGTCAGCGTCTGCCCCCTTCCCGCATTTTTTCCATCCCTATCTCCTCACAGGTACATCTGTTGATGGGCTCCTCCTACAAGTAATGGAGGACCTGCAGCCAATCAGGATTACAGGAAGGAATATGCTCATGGCCTCAGTTGCCCCGCTGGGAGAGGATGGATCTGGAATTGAGTTATCACCGCCCAGACCCAGTCCCCAGGGACAGCCCTGGAGTGGGCATAGCCACTGAACTATAAGATACCTCTCTGCCACCTTGGGCTTCCCATCTCTAATTTGTAGATAAGCCTTAAATCTTGGGGTTCTGCCTTGCATGCCCCCCATCTCTCATATTCCAGATTGTCTCCCTCATACCCCCAAACTCCCCTGGATCTCAAGCCCTGACTTGGACATTTTCCTCATTATTTCCTGTGTATCTCTGGAACCAGGAAGAGGTTGCATGAGTCATTAATGCTGTTCACTTAGTGTTTCCAGTTGTCTGGCCTTCACCTGCCTACTTGGTAGGACTGTATTTTCTCTTGTGTAGGGGCCATGAAACTAGTTCTGGCCAATGAGTCATAAGAAGAATTTATGTGGGTCATTTCTTACATAGAGCATTTAATAACCATTTAAGACCCCCTCCCCTTCCAAGCTCTCTTTTCTCTCAGGCAGTGTCACTGGCAACATTTGAGATGATGACTGCTCCATCAGCCTGAGTCCCTGAGTGACCACGATGAGCCAAGCCTCTTGCTTATGTACAATGCACAGATAATATTGAACAAGAAGCAAACTTAGATCATGGGTTTAGTCACTGAGCTTGGGGATGATTTGTTTCCACAACATAATTTAGCTCGTTCTGGTTGTGGAAGGTTTTTGTGCTGTTTTTCTGCTCCTGCTGATATCTTTCCTTGGGACTTGAGCCCTTTCCTTTTATCCCTGGCTATGAGCGGGGGCACTTCCATGAATCAACAGATACACAGATTGACTAGAGTAGGAGTGCAGCCCTGCCTGCTGTTGGGGGGTTTGGTTCTCCCCTCCTTTTGCTGGTACTGTTGCTTGACTCAGTATCACCTGTACCTTTATACCGTTGGGATATTGCTGACTCTTCAACCAGGTAAATGATAGGATGGCTCTGCCAGGTCACACTTTCTCTTCTTCCTGTCCAGTGTTGCTGCCCTGGCTGATCATGGCTTTCTCAGAGCCTGTTCTCACAATGACAAGGGAGATTTCTGTCTTCATAATAGAGATATCTTCATCACTAAAAGATTTTGCCTACAGTTGGGAAATTATTACAAGTAGATCCAACCTCACTGCCTCTATTTTTCATGAGAATGATACTATAACTGCTAGAAATAATTCATTTCCAGCAGTTGCCTTGTCTACCTTGTGTTCCGATTCCTAAGGACAGTTGGCAAGTGAAACTCCTCTGCTGCAGGCTTTCACATGACTATCTGCTTTTGCAATGATGACAAATGAAATTACTGCAGGTCCTGAAGCCTTAGTCCCTGGAAACCATCAACAGGATGACAGCTCCCTTCTATTTGGCTTGTAACAAGCTCTTCCAGTTAACTAATCACCAGACGTGGTCTTCCATCCAGAATGCAGAGTTTCTTAATCTTATTCTGAAGGATTAATCATGCGACCTCAGAACTAGAATTATCTTTCATCAAGAATTCCAGAATTGAGACAGTATAAGAGGGTAATTATAACCCTAAAGACACGATGACATAAAAGGAAAAATCTAAAGAACTGACATGCCTAAAAACAAAGTGAAATTTCAGAACACATATGAATGTAAACACATAATTTCCCATGTAAATTTTCTGTTACGATTACAATAAGTAAAAAA
This sequence comes from Rousettus aegyptiacus, assembly GCF_014176215.1. Classification (NCBI taxonomy): domain Eukaryota; kingdom Metazoa; phylum Chordata; class Mammalia; order Chiroptera; family Pteropodidae; genus Rousettus; species Rousettus aegyptiacus. Next base: position 57,960,984 of record NW_023416306.1, on the reverse strand, counting down.
GGTTTTGTTAACAGCCAATGGAAAAGTATTTCACTGGAGAAAGACTATTTTTATTTTGTTTCTAGGACTTTCCTTCTGCCCCTGTACCTGATAGAAGGCTTTGCACTAAAAGACCTCAATTAAGAGGTGTGGAGCATTCCATTAATGCCTAATGAATTTGAAATGACCTCACGCCCAAATGTTTTACGTTTGGAATACGTGTGCATATGTGATGTGTGCATATGTGCATGTGTGTCTTGGGATGGGTGGGGTAGGTAAAAATAGAAATATAAAGATATGTGAACACTAAACATAAAGTATTCACTCATTTATTTTGCAAACATTTATTGAATACCTACCATGTGCTATGCACAGTCTAGAAATACAGGTAAAGTTATTAGCCTCCTGCTATGTACATTTGAATGAAGGAAACAGAAAATAAACAACAAAAATATTGTTATTATAAAGAAAAGTAAAATGAAGGAACGGAGAATGATGGATGGGGTGTTATAAGTCAAGGAAATCTCTTTGAAGAGACATATGAATAAATCGAGAGTTAGATATATGGCTATCGGTGCAGAAAACATTTCAGGAAGTTAAAACAGCAAGTACCAAGGTCCTGAGACAGGAACTGATTTGCATATTAGAGAAAAATATGCCAGTGGTCAGAACAGGGCGTGAAGGACAGGGAATGGCAGGAGGTGAAGATGTGAAGGTGGGCAAGGGCCAGGATAATGCAGCATCTTTTGTGAGGATCTCAAATTTTATTCTAAGAGTGAAGGGAAGCCACTGGAAGATCTTGAGCTAGAGAATGACATCATCTGATTTACATTTTGAAAAATTTTTCAACTGCTGCAGTGTACAACTTACCAGCTCTGGGTTACAAGAGCCGGTTATACCTGCTATATTGAGTTTCGCTCTTCATAATTAAGGTTACAATTGGACTTCCATTTCAAGGCACAATGATTACCAGAGGCCCGCATGTTTGATTTTTCAAATGGATTCCTGCCTTTGTGTGACTAACCTTTTTGAAATCCCAGGATCTCATTATGGGAACACTGCAATAAAATCAAAGAAGTAGAACACCAAAGGTTGTTCCCTATGGATCTGAGAACACAATGGGGAGTTCCTGGGTCCCAGGAGAAGAGAGTAGGATAAAAGTAGAATTTGTACCAGCTTTCTAGTCTATCTTCCCTGAACACTGTATCGAATAATTTTAAGCTCTGAAAAATGATGGCACAGAATAATACCCACACTTACAGCAACTTCAATTTTGAGCATTAACCAAGACTGAGCCCTCTCTGATATTTTGGCTCCTTACCGGTTTGAGTTGGCGTCAGACATTTTCAAAGGAAGGATGAAATATTTCAGTGGGCTCTCCAAGTTAAAGTTTTCTTCTGCCAGTAAGAGCCTCACAAGATATTTGGCCTAACATAGGCGTGCCCTTTCACAAAATACAAAAGACCTTCATATCTTTTTTTATTTTAGAGCATGAGGCTGCTCCAGAGACAGAAAGACAGAGAGAGAAGATAGTAGCCCATGAAAGAAGATGAGTTCACAGAGCTGGTAGTGGCTTCTGAAAGGTTTTCGTGCTCCTCCAGGAAAATGAAGGCCTCCCCTTGGTCTGAAATTGTAACTGACACCACTTCTCCAAACTCAGACTTGAGGACTTGTCTTGTCTGTGTGATAATTTTCAAAAAATCTTAACTTCTCTGGTCTTGGTTTCCTCCTTTGATAGAAGAGACAGGAATTGAAATGTATAATTTACATATGATGAGTTTAGCTATAAATTTCTGATTCTCAGAATTGCACACAAAGAGAATTCAAACCAATGTATCCCAAGACCAGTGACCTAGTCCTAGGATGTGGCAATTCGATCATGAACTCCAAGTCTGGCTCTAAAGGATTTTGCTTACTCTTACATATTTTATTATAGATATTGTTCTATTTTCATTAAGGAGATGAAGATGGAAGGAAAGAAAGAAGGAAAGGAGGAAGGAAGGAAGGAAGGAAGGAAGGAAGGAAGGAAGGAAGGAAGGAAGGAGGGAGGGAGGGAGGGAGGGAGGGAGGGAGGGAGGGAGGTAGAGGGAGGGAGGGAGGAAGGGAGGAAGCGAGAAAGGGAGAAAAGCAGGGAAGGAGGGATTTCCAAATACCAAATATGAGTTTTCTGCTATCCTCCAGTGTAAACCATGTGTTGTGAGGTGGAAATAGTTGATATTCTGGATCATATGTCAACCTGCCTATTCACACCATTTACTTTAGAAAGTGTTTTAAAAGATACTTTCTTCTTCTTTTGCATTATCCTTTGACCCAAGCAGGGATAGTACATGTGACAAACTGCTACAGTGGGTCTCCACATGCCAAAATACTCTTTCGTGTTGTAACCAACTCATAGTAATAAGAGACAGCTGGCCACCATAGGGAATCCTCTAACTGTCCTATGCTTGTCTTACCCTTAACTAGTACTCCCTGGAGAATGAATCTGGCAATCAGAGGGACCCTCTTGGAGACATCATTATTGGGATAAAATGCTATATAATCAGGTCTCTGATAAAGAAAATAGAAAGGAAACCCAGGTTTTTATGCAGAGGACAAGACCAATCAATTGACCTATTCAGACTTCAGTAGCAACTTCAAGAGGCTCACACCATGCCATCTCTGATTTCATGTCTCTGATCAAAATGAGGTTCTGTCTCCTGTTGTAATTTGATCATCTTGGCTCGAGTTGAGAAACACCTGTGGTATTTGAATCTCATGGAGCCAGTGGCTCCTAAAACTCTGAAACCTGAGAAACAACATCTGTCTGCCTTTCTCCTCTTCCAGCAACCAGTCTGTGGCACTACCAGGGAGTAAATGCTGAATAAGGCCTGGTGGCTGATGCTGAACAGGGGCGATGCAGCAAAGCAGTAAACACCATGCCTTCAGCGTCTCTTTCTGTCTAAGCCGGCTGATGTCTCTTTCCTTTCCCCCTCACACATTGGAAAGAAAATTTATTAAACAAATTCTTTCATGGCAGAAATAGTATGGGAGTCTCAACATTTGGTGCATACTTGACTTTTGGTCTGCAACATGTCAGGATCATGATTCATAACAGAACCGTTTGTCATGTGTTTACCTACAGTCTGAGGGATATCACCTAGTAGAAATTGGGGCAGTCATTTTGCTAACCCTCTTTTATTCAGCTCAATGGAGAATAAGGTGAAGACGAGACCTAGAGACCAACGGGAAAATGAGCCAGGTGAGGGGGTCACTGGCAAACAGGGCACAGAGCAGATAACATCTTTCTTGCCTCATTTTCTTGGGTTCTCTACCCTTCATTAGGGGGCCTGAAGCTGGAAAAAAAGATTTACTTTCCAATTGAAACTTATCATTTCTCAAGTCTCTTCATGGGAATTTAAATGTGTCTTCCTTTTCCCCCCTTACCTTTGACTGGGAGTTAAATGGATGCCCACATTTCCACGCACAGGCAGGAGAGTAATGGGGTCTTGACCCCTGGCAGAGAAGGTAGGAGGTGGATGGTCTGGTTCTCTGAAGGTTGCTGGGCACCCGAGCTTACAATCCCTGGAAGCCCAGCCACTCAGACAACCACCCTGATCGGTTTGAGAAAGTGGAAGCCCCAAATCCAATTTAATGTCCTTCAGGATATTTGTTAGTGAACTTCTGGGAAGGGTCTCAAAGAGGTAACAATCTGAGAATGAAAGTTCTTTTAAAGTGCAAAATAAAAGAGTAGAGACACCACACATGTGCGGGGCATTGCCCCAGTGCTGGGCATATCCTCTAATGATAGTCGGATGTTGGTACTCCCTGTAGAAAAGATTGAAAACTGCTGATCCGGGGGGCACAAGATGATGGACCAAACTCATTCATTAGCATGTTTGGCTCGTAACGGATCATCCCAAATATTTGAATGATGGAATGAGCATGAACATCATTGATCATTACTTAACATGCCACCCCTCCCAAGCACACGTGTTTTTAAAAAGGGTCTCTGAGAGTAAAACCAGGGAGGCAGCGCAGTGCAACGGCTCAGAGCGGCCTCCAGAATCAGGCTGTTTCGAATCTGAGTCCTGGCTCTGTCATCTGCTAGTGGTATTATTTTTGGCAACTCGTTAACCTTCTTGAGTCTCAGTTTCCTAGCTTGTAAATGTAAATTACACCAGTGCCTGCTTCACAGGTTGTTGTGAAGATGAAAAGAAGTAAAGTATAGGTGATGATTAATTTTATGTGTCAGGTTGGCTAGACTACAATGCCCAGTTGCTTGGTCAAACACCAATCTAGGTATTGCTGTAAAAGTATTTTTAGATGTGATTTGCTTTTACATCAGTAGAGTGTGAATAAAGTAGATTACTCTCCAGAATGTGGGTGGGCCTCACCCAATCAGTTGAAGGCCCTAAGAAAAAAGACTAAAGTTCTCTAAAAAAAATAGAAATTCTGCTTCCTGGCTGTCTTTAGACTAAGGCTACAACATCAACTTTTCCTTGGATCTCCAGGCTGACAACCTGCCCTGCAGATTTCGGACCTGCCAGACTTTACAATTACATGAGTCAATTCCTTGAAATCAATCTCTCCCATTCTCTTTCTTTCTCTCGAAGGATAGATGGATAGACAGCTCTTCTATTGGTTCTATTTCTCTAGAGAACCCTGACTAACACACTACGTACAAAGCACTGAGCAAGTTCCTGGCACAGTACGTGCTCAATAAAAGTTCTCTCTATTATTGCTAATTCTCTAAATGATAAGGTTTTCCATACTCGAACAGAATTCCACATGCCTGTAGGAAGGTTATTAGGGGACTGGAGATTAGGGAGAATGGGACACCTGCTCATTGGTCCTGCAGCATACAATTTAGGTAGCACCAGCTCTGGGAGTGGCATTGGCCCGACACCTGATGTTTTGGGGACCAGAAGGTTGGGCCCCTGGGTCCCCAACCGGTCTAGGCCTCTTTTCCTGCCATCTTCACAGCTCCTCAGCCCCCACCGGGGAACTGATTCGTGATTCAGGCTCCCCGGCAGCTGCGCCGGTGGATGCTGGCTTCTCCCTCCCCGTCCCTGCAGCCCGCCTGCAGATGTTTCCTCCTGGCCTTTCTTCTTTTAGACCCTGCTTCCTCCTCTGACCCAAACTCCCAATGAAGTTTTTTGGTAAGCTATGCTTTTCCTCCAGAGTCTCTGACTGTTATCATCAGTAAATCATCTAAATCATCAGCTCAGTCTAGAGCCACTGACACAGGACAGAGACCTGAAGCTTACCCTTCTCCCTATTTCCTCCCCGGGGTGGCCATTACAGGCAGAGAGTAGGAGAAAGGGGGACCCTAGGCAGTAAAATGACTCTTGTTCTCTGTCTCAAGCTCAGAAAAGCTGCATTTTCTTTCCTGTCTGTCCTTCTTTGGCTCTGACTGTTTTGGGCTCTCCTTGCCTTTCTGAGAGGAGCCTGCCCTATAACTCACCTCCAGCCTTGGGTGTTCTTCATCTTGAACCTCTGCCCATCTTCCTTCACTCAAGGACAGGCCTGTCAACAAGACTGGAAGCCACTCTGCTGGCTCCCTCATTGCCTCATTTCCGTGAGCTGGAAAACATAAGGTTTGAGCTTCAGAGACTTGATAATGCAACTGTAGCCTCTAAAGAGCCTGTGGCTTTTGGTAAAGGTGGCTCCCGTTTTGAAGGCCAAGTGTGTAATGACTGTGGCATCTTACAGAAAACCATATTTTGATGGACTCCAGCTGACCACCTAGATCTTCCCCCGCTTTGACAGCAGCAGTGGCTAGTGCCCAGTAGAGTCCTAATTAAGATCATGCAGTTAACTGGGAGCCAAACTAGTGCTCACAGGTGGATCTTCCGATTCTGGACCAACGCTCTCAACAAACTGCATGGAATAGGCCACAGAGATGGCGTTCGCCTTGGCAGTGACCCTGGATGCTGTATCTGAGAGTTGTTGTTAGGTCAATCCAGGTTTTGTTCATTCAGAAAGAATGAGATAGGGCTTCTGAGTAACGTGTGGCATTTGTATGTAGAGAGAAAGAAAAACCAAAGGGAAGACCCGAATAGCCCAACATAGATCTCCCTTCTCATCTGTTTGTTGGTTGATTCATTCATGCAGTTCTTCTTTTATTCCACTATAGATTTATGACCTATTTATGTGATAGGTTCTGCCTTGATGTTTTCTCTGTTTTTTTTTTTTTTTTTTGAATTAAAGAATTTCTGCCCAAACTCCAGGCAAGGGAGTTTTGAGATCTGGGCATAATGATGGCCTTCACACACACACACAAACACACACACACACACACACACACACACACACACACACACAGGGAGAAAGAGAGAGAGAGAGAGAGAGAGAGAGAGAGAGAGAGAGAGAGAGAGAGAGAGAAAGATGAGGATAAGGAGAGACAGAGCAAAAGGGAGAGAGAGGGTAGGGAAGTGCTCTCTGGCCAAATTGAAGCCCACACCATGAAGAAGGGAATGTTGGGGTTTAAGAATCTACTACTGCGGGGGTCCTTCTTCTGCCCACAGATCCTGGAGTCACAGACTGCTCTTTCTTTTTCTCCTTCTCAGTGGACCATTAAACCTGGAAATCCATTGGCAGCAGTGGCCGTGGTCAGGAGTCCTGGCTGGACTCTGTGGATGGGCACCCATCCTCCATGCTTCCTCCTTCTTCAGACCCACTCCTCAGGGCCTGATTTTTTGACCTCTTTTCTCTTCCTGGCCATCTCCCCTCGCTCCCACAGCTGTCAGAACTCCGCCTGCCAGAGTCTTATGGCTCTCATTGCTAACGTAGGTGGAAAGGACACAGAGACGCGGTCAGCTCAGTGGGAAGGCCATTCCCAGGAGGTAACACTCTGAAGTCCAAGCCAACCCCACCCCAGAGTGAGATTTTCAAAAATTCCACGAGGAGCATTCGAAAGGACATTTGGCCGAAAGGCCACTGCTCTTCAGAGCTCTGCCACGCAGAAACATGTCAAGGTTCTTTAAAGAGGCCTGGAGGCCAGTGCACAAGCTGAGGGGAAGGAGAAGCAAGGAGGCAGCTTTTATCCAAGGAAAGGCCAAGGGCCCCATGGACCCAGAGAATCTACTGCTGTACAGTTCATGGAGACAGATAACAAAGAGGACAGAAAAAGTATGAAGAAGCTGTGGGTTTTCCTAGAAAGAGCTCTGTGACTTTGGCAAGTTTCTTAACTTCTCTGAGCTGAATTTCTAAAAAGGAGATAGATAATGGTACTTTTCTTGCTGGGCGTGAGAGGCTTAGCTTGACGTATGCAAAGCACCAAGACAGTGCCTAGCAATACCTGAACAATGATGACAGCTGAAGTATAGGGAGCATTTACTGTGTTCTCGGGACCTGGTAGCAATTAGATTGTTTTATTTTTATTCTTGGTGGAAGGGAATGGATGTTATAAACACAAACACAGACTGGGTCTCAACTTTGTGGCTCAGCTTTATACCTTTCCCAGGAGATTCGAAGCCCTTCTCACAGAGGCAAATGACTCAAAAGAGGGGATACCAGGACATGAGTCACTGGCCTCACTGTCTCAGAACACCTAGGTCCCCCTGGGTGGACTCTGCAACACCCAATCAGGCCCAACCCTGCTTTGCTTCTGCAACCACAAGGTGGTATGGCCAGCAGCCATGGGAGAGTTCTTCTTTTTCCAAAGTATGTTTGCTGTATAAACACAATCGTAAAATGAAAGCCAAGTGTCCGCGATGGAGGGGTTGGAGCAAGAGTGGGGAGAGGCAGCGTTCCTGGCGATGGCCAGCCGCGCCCAGCCCGGCCCGGCGGTCAGTGTGGAGGAGGAGAGGTCCTGCATCCCATCATGCTGTCAGGCCGCACAGACCCTACTTTCTTTAAACTCTACTTGGCTGGAGCAATTTAGCGGGGTCAGGGGAGGAGGAGGAGGCAGCTGGGAGAAGGAGGAGGGAGAGGCAGCAGGGAGTTATGCTAAAATACTCCCAGGCTGCAAGGGCCTTGCTGGACTCAGAAAAATCATCCGGCTTCCACCAACTCATCATTTGATCCATAAAATGCTCTGCTTGGGTGCTTAAGATACTCCCCCTGGGGCTGCATCCGTGGGATTCAGATTCAAACGCAGAATTGCTGACCCTGGAGATGGCTCCATCATCCAATAGCCTAAAGGATGAACCGGGTTCTCAGAGACCCTCTGGCTATGTCTCCATGGGTAGAATGGAGCTGAAGATCGAAACAATGATTTTAAGCAGCTCAAGCCCTGGTCCCTTCACAACATAAAACAAAATGCGAAACTCATATAAATCAGGAGGAAGTAGGCGTAAGGGCTTGAATTATCAAAACAGCTGTCTCAACTCTCGGTGTCGCTTTGGCTAAGAAATTCCATCTCTTACACTCCCTGCCCCCTCGCCCTGCCTGCTCATTCTCCCCCACCCCTGTGCCCACTGCCAGGACTTGCGGACTTTAAGCTCCCTCCAAAATACTTCCAAAATGCCACCAGTTCTAGCCACCCCACATTCCATCCCTTGCCTCTCTCTGTCTTGCGTAAGGAGCTTTAGCTCTTGAAGGAGGGTGAGGATAGAGGGAGGGTGCGGGGGGTCTGGAAAGAGTGTGCTAGGTTCCGATCTAATTCAGATGGACTGTGCTCTGTCTGCTCAGAAGGCAAACTTACGGCTTGCAGCTGCATTGCAACGAGCACGGGGATGAAGCCATGGAGGCCCCCGCATATTTTCCTTGGCCTCCGCACAAGTCGTTGACATCATTTCAGGCTTTCGCCATTCATCCACTGCCGTTTGGAGCTTGTGGCTGTGTGAGGCTGTGTTCCAGAGTCTGGGGAAGGTCTGATTGCAAATTGGGTGGTGGTGGGGATGGAGGTGGTCCCACTGAGTTTGTGAAAACAAACAGAAATGCACTGAACCTTGCCTTCCCCCCACTGGAACGATGAGTGAAACTAACTCCCACCCTCTCTGCCCAGCCCACTCTCCCAGTGCAAACAGACCCAGGTCAAGGCTAGCCTGGAGACCCAGAGAAGCCTTTGTTCTGTCTGCGCTATTTGGGGGAATGATGACGAATGTTCACCACAGGTAAGAAAAGCAGGGGTTCCGTTCCAGTAGCAAATTCTATCACATCCTTCCAGACGTCACTCAGGCCTCTCTGGGCCCATCTGCATTCTCCCGAAAATCCTGGGTAGTAGGAAAACCCTGTTAATCGTTCCCAGAGGTCTCAGAAAAGAAAATGGTCAGAGTAGGAAATGTTAATATTAGGAAACAGGGCATGTGTGTAGGTGCATGCTGTGCGGCATTAATAATTACTTTTAGAAAACAGCTCTTCTGTATGGGGTGGGGGGGGGCGTAATGTAAAGGAGAACCTTTTTTAGCCAAGCTTCCCAACTCCCAGAAATCTCTCCATTCTGGTAGTTTGGGGTGCAGTTGGCAGAGCGGTCAAGAGTGGTGGAATACTTCGAGGCAGGATTAGAGAGGGCAGGTGGAGCGTGCCCTGACCTACCCAAACGTTGTTTCCCGTGTCAAGAATGTGAGATGTCGTGCTTCCCACCGCATTTCCCACCGCACGCTCTGGACTTTGTCAGTGAGACAAAGTGGGCAGAGCGGAAAGCACCCGGGTTCTAGAGGCCGTGGAACTGAATTTGGAACCTGGCAAAGGGCACTCTTCATTCTATAGCAGCCAGGGCCTGCCCCTCTGCACAGACTTGGGGACAGGACCACTTCTTTCTCAGATGTCTTTTGACACAAAGTTTCAGGAGCGCACTCAGCCCCAGGGATGTTTACATAACTCAGTGCTGGAGGGACCAGTGATGTCATTGGAAATGTTTAACAACCAGTTCTCTAGGAAAATAGCACCAATTTATAGCATTTGCCAATTTCTGTGGTGTAAATACTTTAATCGTGGCCAATTTCAAGCTACCAGTTGCTGGGAGACAATTCGTTAGTCTCTTACATTTCTGTACATCTTGTGAGCAGAGGTACTGACAGCTTTTGTTCTGAACTCACTCTCTCTCTCTCTCTCACCGCCCCCCCCCCCCGCCCCCGCCACTTACAACGCTAGAAACATCAGATTCCACATCCCAGGAAGCCATTAATTTTAAAACATTCACATTAAACTCTGCATGAATGAGAAAACCTTTTTTTATGGTAAGACGCTTATATTTAAGATTGTTGGTTATGATACCTAGCATTGTTTACCCTGACTAATGTAAGTAGTCACCATTACGTCTCCACTTATTGATGGAGAAACTGAGGTTTGGAGGTTAATGGACTACGTATCATCACTAGTAAGGGGCAGAGCCAGGATTCAGACCTAGGTCTGTCCGCCTCCAAGGCTTTTTGCTCTGCTTTGCTGACTCTTCATGACAAAGGCCCATGTGTGGCAAGGGTTCTGAGGTCCAAGATTTGCCCACAGAGGGGAACAGGTCTCCTTGCCAGAGAAAGCTAGTTATCTTTGGTTATCAACCCCGCCTCTAGGGGAGTCTGGAAGGAAATCTGACCATCTGTAGCTTCCAGGAAGATTGATTCATTGTGTCCAAGACACTGCTGTTCCGAGCAGGGCAAGGATCCCCTGAAGAACTCTTAACCTGATGAGTATTGCACATTCAGGACAGCTGGCAGACTAAATGAGGGACCCCTCCCCCCACCACCCCCAACACACACACAGCCACTGAGAGACTCCTGTCACCATGGGATTGCAAACATTGCAACAATTCAGTAGGAACTCGTACCATGAAATTTCTGAGCTCCCGCAGTCTGCAGTCGGATGGGAACTCCCAGGGCATCACAGCTAGGATGAGCTGGACCCTGGGAAGCAGCCGCCTGGCTTTTACATCTACAAAGTCCCATGTGGCTTAGGTTAGGCACATTTTAAGCACTTATTGAGCATCTGTTGTGTACATTACAACTATAATTACTACTACTTATGAGACCCTGTTCCAGAGACTGACAAAGAATTCGTTGTTCTAAAATCTGGACAGGTTTGAAAGAAGCAGCTGACAAAAGTACTAAAGTAAGTTCACTTTTGGTTTGACATTTAATGAATCATCTTTTCTGAGAAGGAAAAAAAAAAAAAAAACATAAATGCAGGACTATCTTGGAAAATACCCGACATGGAAATGCTGTTGGGTGATACAAATGAAACAGAAGAGGACAAAGGGGACCCGTCTGTCTTATCCACTCTTGTGTCCCGGCATTAACATAGAGGAAACACTCTACGAAATGTTTGGCTTAAAAAACAAGAATTTTATGAGACGCTTTGGTAGTTCTTACATCTTTTCTGGACCCTCAGAAAAAATTCATGAGGTTCACCTACATATAACTCAGGAAGGCATGAAGGCAGTTCTGCCATAGTCTTTTTCAGGACGCTTGAGAAACACACCGGCTGCTCAGCAGTGGGTCTAAGGAAGCTTTTACCCTCTCTGAGTCCGTGCCCTGTGGTTCCATCATCCAGATTCTTGGTGCTTCTGACGCAAACTGAAGAACACAGCCCGAGGTGTGAGTGGACGAGCATAAAATGACTAGCTGCAAGGCTGAGTGCCTGTCTACTGAGCTCTGGAAAAATGCAAACTTCACAGACCATTTCTTTCTCTGGATTCTGCCCAGCGCCTCCCAAGCCTTGGCATTCAACAGTCCAAGAGTAGTAATAGTAACTAATAATAGAAATCATTTCCAATCATAACACGTGGCCTGATCTTACTATAGAGTCATAGGGATTAAAATATTCTCAGTATGAAAGAAACTGTTTGTTTCACGATGTGACCTTTGGCGAACACAGCTACTAGATCCCCAGCCGTGCCCCTGTGCTGGCCTTTGCACAAGTGCATAGGGAAATTCCAGTCTGTGTGTTACTTTCGGGGGCCTCTGCCCTGACCAAAACTTGTCCTCTTACCCCCTTCCCTCCTCCACATTGCCATCAATTCACATTCCAAAAACTTGCACATAAGCTTGTTTCTCCCCTACTCAAAAGCTCTGGACGCCTCCCCATTGTTTAGGTAATAAAATACAAACTCCTTTGACATTAAATGCCCCAAACTCTACACCAGTCTTACATGCTGTTGTACTTTACCCCTTTTCCCCCATCTAAAACTCCATGCTCTATCGAATAAGAATTATTCATTCATTTTACCTAAATACATTCTTTTCCGTTGAGTTTCCATTATAATAAAGTTTATATACAGAGACATGTACAGATCTTCAACGTACCATCTGATCAATTTTGATAAATGTACACAACCAGGTAAGCAACCTCTCAGTATTTCCTTATTTCGGAAAGTCCCCTCAAGCCCCCTTCCAGTCACTCCTGTCTCCCATAGACAACCACTATCCTGATGTCTGTCACATTAGATTAGTTGGCCTGCTTTGAACTTTATATAAAGGAATCACATAGTCCATACTCCTGTGTCTGGCTTCCTCTGCACAACATAAAGTTTCTTTTCTTTTCTTTTCTTTTTTTGATATTTACATGATCCATTGCATTTATTGGTTTTATTTATTTATTTATTTATTTATTTATTTATTTATTTATTTATTTATTATTGCCAAATAGTATCCTATAGTTTTCATCCATTCATCTACTGATAGATACTTGGACTGTTTGCAGTTCAGGGCTATTATGAATAAAACTGTGATGAACACTCTAGCTCAAGTTCTTTTGTGGATGTATGTTTTCATTTCTCTTAGGTAAATAAATACCAAGGAGCGAAATTGTTGAAACAGCGTAGGCACATTTTTAAGTTTGTAGGAAACTGTCAAACTGTTTATCAGCATGGCCGTTCCATTTTATACCTCTGCCAGTTTGAACACAGTCTTTATTTCCTTGCCTCTGAGTCTGCTTTCGCTGTTCCTGGTACCTGGAAAACCCTTTGGCTACTGCCTGCTCCATTAGCCACCTCTGCCCCTGTTAGGCCACCTGATGATCGTAACAAGTAGAGCAGAAATGTTTGACCCCTTAAATGCAGCGACGTTTCCCTCTCACAATGTAGTTCCACATCGGCAGGGTGTTGGGGGTGGGTGCGCTTGGAGCACACAGTGTTTTAGAGACCAGGCTACTGGAAGCCCTGTTATCCTCAACTCGGGCTTTCACGGTGATGCTGTACATCAACAGCCAATGGATGGAAAATGAAAGAAATGAGAAAAAACACCCTTTCCTTCAGTAAATTGGCCCAGAAGTAACCATCATCCCTTTGGCTAACATTTCACTATCGAAAACTAGTCCCAAGCCTTACCTAGATGCAAGGAAGTCTGTGAAATGGAGACCACAACTGGACAGCTGCTTATCAGCCACAAGTCTATATACCAAGGGAAGGGGAACACGGTCTTTGGTGTGTAATAACCAGCTCCACTACACCGGGGGTTAAAGTCTTATCCTCTTTTCCAGTGTGACTGTGCCCCTTGAAACTGTCCCACAATCTGTGTAGTGTTAACCCCTCCTTCCTCTATACTCCCACAGTACTTGCTTTCCCTCTAGTACAGCACTTAGATCTGCCTGAGTTTTGCCCACTAGATGGCGTCCTCTTGGAGGGTTCTGACCATCTTGGATCCTGGTGTTCGGCAGAGTGGAGTCTCTCTGTTGAATTCATTGCGATAGAGACATATAGTGCCCACCAACTCCTTCTCTTGGACACACCATTTGTCTACACTCTCCAGTTCCCTGGCATTTAGCTGAGGCCATGTGACTTGTCTTGCCAATGTAATGTGAGCCACGGTGACATGGCCACCTCCAGATTATCCCAGTAAGAGTGGGAATGCATCCTGGGATTCTAGAGCTCTCTTTTCTCCACTGTCAGCTGGATATGTAAGCTCAAGTGGAGGACCCAAGGCCCGACAAGCAAGGTTTGTGACCTGAATACGGAGTGGAACTGAGCCCTTCTGCCAGCTTCCCTGCTGAGATTGGGCACTGTTTGTTAAATCAGTTAGCCTACCTTGACTAATATGCTCACAGTGTGTGAACTGCAGCCACTAAACTCAGGGAAGGCCATTCAGTTCCCCTGTCTTTCCATTTCCTTTCATTACTTGCCATGACATGCCACCTGTGCAACATCAGGCATGTCCGTGCAGGTACGTGATACCAGAGTCTAGGTAAAGAGAGTTTTCAAAGTTTAAGTTTAACTGTTGTTTTCTAGTTAAACCTGTTAATGACTTCGTTGAGCCTTAAATGTTATGCATTTTTTCTATACCGCATTCGACTATAAGCTCTTAAAAATCAGGTACTAGTTCTTCCACTATACCCTAAGTACATAGCTATTTATTAATTTAGTAAATATTTACTGAATGCTTACTGTGTGTCATTCACAATTGTAGGCACTAAAGATGGAGCAGTGAATCAAACAGACCAAGCCTCTGCCCTCAGGGAACTTATTCTGGGAGAGACAGATAATAAACAAATAAATGTGACTGTTGTGAAAGCAGGAACAACGGAAATCCCCCATGCAGCATCGTGTCATTCCTTCCCAGCTCCTAGCACAGGAGCATTTTCACATTTATTTGAGTCAATAATTGATTGATTGATGTCTGTCTCACCTGCACAGCTGTGAGATCCATGAATCTGGGACACCACTTTATCCCCAGCACAGAGCAAATACTCTATAAATATTTATTAAATCAGACGATAAATAATGATGATAATATCTACTATCTGCTGAAAGCCAATAACTTTCCAGGCACCATGTGAAGTATCTGTATGCATTATCTTATTTAATTCTTACACCATCCCTGCAAAGAGAATTGGGCTGAGACAAATTAAGCGATTGGCCCAATGTTGCATGGCCGGCAGTAAGTGACAGACCTGACATTAGAATCCACACGCTTTCTTCAGGACCACACTGTGACACACAACAAGAAATGCTTTTTTATGTCCCATATGTTCTTTCTCAACAACAAGGAGCAACAACTATGGGCCACAGTTCCTGTGAGCGGGACAATTCGCCCCCTTCCGCGACTTGCCCTGGCCAGCCCTGGCGTCTTCCCCAGCAGATGGAAAATGAGCGCTTGTGGTAATTACAGACTGTGTTGTCCTTTTCATTTATGTCTTCACAATCCAGCTTGACATCGTGTCATAAAAGTTTATGTACTGTGTTCTCTCTGCTTCTTACTAATATTCTCTGGCATTCTCCCTGGCCATCCAGAATCAATACTATCGCTCCTCTCTCAATAAAGTAGGGAGCTATGAACAAGGCCCAAATGTGCACAATGACTATTTGCAGCAATTAGACGTCACTCTGAAAAATGGCCACACTGAAGGAGAGTGGGAAAGATCTAAGGACCAGTACATCACTAATGTCCTCACCAGGGAACCTGGAAATTGGACTGTTTAAAAAATACCCTCTCCCCTATCACCCCTTCTCTTTCTCATATGCTCCATCTCTTTCTTTCTCATAAGAGATAAGAAGAGACAAGTGCATTCAAATTAGGGACCCCAGCAATCGATTTTTACTTGCAGTCGGTGGGTTGTAATCAATGTTAATTAACCAGATTCCTTTTCAGCAAAGGTTGGGACAGGAGAGTAACTGCACAATATTTTTGACCAAGACAACAGATATTAATGGGCTTTGGGGCTGTCAGAAAGCAGGAGGGAGAAGGAAGGTGGGTGCCGAGAGGCTCAATGAGAAGGAATATGTCCATAGGAAGAGGAGAGACCAGAAGAGTTTTTAAGGTGGTCCTATCGATGGGCCTTAGTAGTCTGGAAACTCAGCTATTTGCACATCCTCCACCAAAGACCGGACTTTCTGCCCTGGAAACAATGGGCTTCATTAGGGGACCATTTGCATGTTGTCAACTAGATCGATGGCAGCCACCAGGAGGGTGACAGGTGAGTCAGGCCAAGCACGTTCCAGTGATGTTAATCGCTCTGGAGTATTGCTCAGACCTGGACCATGTGGCATAGTGGGAAGAGCAAGGAATTTAGCAACAGGAGGTGGGTTTGACCTTTAGGAGGTGCTTCCTGGCTACAGAACTGTGGGTAAGTTGCATAACACCTAGACCCTCATTTCACTCGCCTATAACGGATATGATTACAACTGACCTTGTGAGCATTCATGCAAGACTCAGATAAGATTCTATGTGGAGGCACATGGTAACATGCTCCAGGAATATCTGCAGCTACCATTGTTGTAGGTAAGAACAAATCCCTGGAGTCTCTGATCTCAACTAGCCAGCACATGAGATGGGACCTGAGGTGCCCTTCTAATCTCTACTGATGTCTAATGAGGTAGGAAGTTGTCCTGGCAATTGCCCATGCAAATGTTTATTTCAAAAGATTATCTATCTCTAAATAAAAGTGTAGCATTGAGGAGAGGACCCCCAAATGTGTAATGCTAACTTTCAATATCCCAGGATGCTCAAAAGAAAGTTATAACAGTTGGAAACATGACAGAACTGCCAAAAATAAACCCAAAAGTTGTATCTGTTTTGAAACAGTGCACGCATTACAATCTTTTTTTTTTTTTTTTTCGTCAGGATAGAAAATAGAAACAGAAGAAACCTATGGGCACTATCTCCCAGAGAGACCTACCATGACCAGGTTCTCTGGGCTCCTCCCCAAGTCTTCAATCAAGAAAAGGGTACCAATATTTTTTCATGTTCTTCAAGTCATTTGGGGGTGAGAAGGCACACTGGGGAACATTATAGCAGGTCATATTGCCATGCAAGAAAAAGATTTCTAATTACCAAAGATGGCCCCTGGGTCTATAGGTTATGGAAGTCCCAGCTGATAGACATTAGCTCAACCTTTCCCAGGCACCTTTAGGAGTCTTCCACTCTAGGAAGGTGAATGAAACAAGAGGAGAGTAGGAAAAAGAGGAGGAAAGTAGGAGAAAGAGGATAACAGGGGTTTGTCAAAGATTCATGGGTTCAATAAACTGTGCTGAGCATGAGCCATGATGTAGCCCCCAGCACACGCCGAAGACCCAGAGGGATGCACTGTCTCTGCACTCAAGTTGCTCACAGAATCCTGGGGTCAGCTGGAGGGAGGCAAATTAACAGATAATCATTATGCAGGGCCTGGGGAGCACCAGAGGAAGGGCACATCCCCCAGCTGGAGCTGTTGGGGGTTAGGGAAAGGAGCTGTTTTTAAAGTAAGGGTTTTATCAGTGAAGAGAAAGACAAAAGAGCAAAAGGGAGAATGAACTGAGGAAACATGGAGGGAAAATCGGAAGATAGCAGGGGAAAAATTATTACCTTACCTTGCCCCAGGATTTATATACTAAACTCATATGCAAATCTTTCTCATTGATCTGTGACTTCAGTGAATAAAGCTGCCTTTTTCTGGAACTATTGATTGTAAAGCAAGCTGAGAAAGCCAGGTCAGTCCTGAATGGACCTGGGGAGTGAGCTCACAGTGGGTGGGCCTTGTACTTAATTAGGGAAGAGCAATTGCCCACAGTGACCAAAGGTGCATCCTTGAGGGAGGACATATCTTTAATAATGCCTCCTTCCTCAATGCAAAAAAACATTGTCTGGAAAACAGGACCATGTCCGCTATCCCAGAGCCATACAATAGCGGCCCCTCCTGGCCCAATCTAAGGGTGGGGATACTTTTTTGCTTGCAGAAGCGCTGCTTTCTCCCAGCTGTTCAGATATGACCATACTCAAGGTCTGGCCTCTCTTGAGTCTATGTTGAATCCCAGTAGTTTCTGAGAAAGGAGTCAGAAGTCAGCATGACTTAAGGGAAGTGAGATGTTCCATTTTGGACCCACTCCAGCAAACACCTGGAAAATATCAGGGGTCAGGAGAAAGTCCAGCCTGGGGCCAAGATTTGAGGGGTACCTCACTGCAGAGGATGCTGAGAGGAGGGTGCGGGAAAAGCAAGAAAAGGAGATTGTGAAGGCAAACAAGAGAGGAGGGAAATTCAGACACATCAGAGCAAGTGATGTAAGCAAGAATGAGGTGTTGGCAAGTGGATTTGGTGCTTATCCTACCTCAAAGGTTCATTAAACATTTCTTCATTAGGAGTTGTGGTAGGACCTGTGAATACAGCAGTGAGCAAAGCTTACCTGCCCTTATGATGTAGTCTTGTGGGAACGACAGAGGTCTTGTGAGAGGCAGGGCTTCTCAATCCAGTTATTGTTTTACTACCTATCCATTGTGAACTGATACCATGTCACATCAGTGTCAAGTTGCTGTAAAAGTTTCTAAACACTTATATTTCTGCACTCATCTGCTCACAGACTGACATAGATTGCCTACCGAATGGCTACTCTCTTCTACATTACCAA
Organism: Rousettus aegyptiacus; assembly: GCF_014176215.1. NCBI lineage: Eukaryota > Metazoa > Chordata > Mammalia > Chiroptera > Pteropodidae > Rousettus > Rousettus aegyptiacus. Next base: position 57,942,836 of record NW_023416306.1, on the reverse strand, counting down.
GGACGTCCAGTGTTTTCCAGGTGCTAAAAGACTACATTTATCAGTCAACAATAGGCAAGTAGGCGTCTTTTGGAAGAGCTTGCAGGAAGTTGCTTAAAGGGGGCTGATTCATCTGGGAGACCTTCCCTTTAGTTCCTGTCCTTTTCCTGGATGCTATGACTTGCATACTAATGGCCATTTTGCAACCATGAGGCAACACTAGGGACATCGGAGCAAAAAGCTTTAAGAACCTAGGTTGTCGTTGACTATGAAGTTACCATACCAGCCTCTCTCCAAATTTTGGACAGCCTCTCTCCAAATTTTTTGTTACAATGAAAGAAAATTAAACATTTATTTTATATAAGCCTCTGCAATTTGGGGACAATCATCAAGGATATTTAATATCTGCGACATGAGTTAACAGGCACTTACCAAGTAGGGCAGTAAATATTATTACTGCAATAATTGAGGGAGTATAGAGTGCTATGCAATCCAGAGAAATTGCCTCTTCTCCAGCTTGACGGGAGGGCTGAGGAAAGCTTTCTGAACGAAGCAATGATGGAATGCAAACCCGAAGGAGCAGAAGGAGGAGTTAAATAGGAAAAGCAATGAATGAGGAAAAGCGTTTTCCAAGCCCCAAAATAAAAAGTAAATTCGAATTATGCAAAGACCAGGAGGTAAGAGGGAGTAGGGCCCTAACAAGAACGCAGAGCAGTTGGTTTAGCGTGGCTGCAACAAGAGCAAGAAGAGGGAGAGGAAAGGGGAGAACTAGCAGTGGTCTGCCTCAGAGCAGTGACCGCCAACGGGCGGAAAGCGGCTGTCCACGTGAAGGGAGTCAGACATGTGACCTTCTCGAAGCCGCTCTCTTAATGGAACTCAGGGAATTCAGAGGATAGCATCACCTGCTAGAAATCAACTAGCGGGCATTGGTTCTGGTCTCATCTTTGAGGAGGGGAATCACGTTCATTAGCCAAGCGTTTACCTCTTCGGGTTTCCACCTCCAAGTCTGCAAATCAAGCCTCTTGATACTTGTCCCATTAACCTCACAGGGGTTTGTGAACAGAGGCTGTGATATCCTCCTACCAATGAGAAATGCAAAGACATCATGTTCAGCCCTCTTGTTTTCCTGATAAGGAACGTGAGGCCCAGAGAAGTCCCAGCTAGGAGAATGCCGAGCCTGGGTTTTCACCCTCCCAGCTCTCAGGCTGTTATTCTTTCCCCGCAAACAGCCGAGTGTTATGCACTTGAAGTGGATGGTTATTGTTCCTGCCAAAGGGAACACAGCAGAGCAAGATGATAGAGTTTCTTATTTCAAGAAACCTAGTACTTGAAGGTGCTTTGAATAACACATACTTTTGAAACTAACTAAATATTTGGAGTGTGCCTTCTCATTCTTCCTTTCTGATCTAAAAGTAAAAACAAGCCTCTATAATTTGGTGGTAGTGGGGGGGATTGAATTAGATAAAAGGGAAAATTGAACTCGGTAACCAAAGATGTGAAAGTGCCCTGAAGTATTTAGACCAGATTCACATTTTTGGAGGTAACTCTTAAGTTTCCACTGAATCACTGAGAAAACACAGTCAGCCTCCCTCCGTGACTTCACAGTTGCTGTCTGAAAAGGTCATTGTAATCCACCCTCTTCATTCCACAAAGCAACAACTCCAAAAGCCCGATTGGGATGACCATTATTTGGGGGACCACAGAGGAAATTCATAAGCAAATAAAATTTATCGTAGTAGTAACTGTGCTTATGAAAAGTTTACTCATTGTTTTACTTGGTGTTTATAATAACCCTGAAGTATGGGAATTGTCCCTATTTTCTAGGTGAGGAAACTGTCGATACCCTCCACTGACTTCCTACACTTCACCTATAGAGGTCTATTCACAGACCTCACCTGACACCTCTCTAACTATACCTTGTACTTTTCACCCTTGGTCATGTCGTTCCCTTCCCCACAGTCTCTATGAAAATGTCACCTTCTCTTTGAAATCTTCTCTAATCTTCTCAAGAAGAATTTGGTTTAAAAAATATAGAAAAACACATAAACAAAGATGTTTGCCTCAGTATTATTGCTAATAGAGTAAAAAACCTGAGAGAACTGAGTCCAATTGTTGAGACACGACATACGTCCATTTATGGTACACGCGTACAATGGAATATCATGCAATGAGTGAAAACTAAAATTAGGATAAAATGTATCTATATATACAGGTTAGAGAACGATATGCATGTTATCATACCACCACATAAAAATTCATGTTTCCATGTGCACAAAAATTTTGAATGTTTACAATAAAATTCTTAATAGTGCTTGTCTCTCAGATTAGATAAGAAGTAGACTTTTACTCTCTTTACTAAATATGTTTCTAATTTATTTTAATTTTTACGGTAGTGAATTATTTTTACAATAAAAGTTTTTTCCTACTTTGGGGAAAAAAAGGTTTTTCTTCCTCTCTGGAAATGCTTCTAGCCTACAGTATACCTGGAGGGTCTGAATATGTCTTACACATTTTTATCCCCTAGAGCACATAACACACTGCTTCACATGTCAAAAGTTATCTTAAATTGGGATATTTTCATTGGTCATAGAGCACTGACATAGGAGATTAAATTTAAAAATCCTACTTTCTGGCATTTCCTCATACATATTTTGGATCCTCCTGACACAAACACACGCATAACTCACTACCAGCACCTTCACATACGCAGGTGGACACTAAACAAGGCAACGAATGCATAGCCATCTTCAGAGGAAAAACCTGTTTATCAGATTTGGAGAGAGAAGCTAGACCACTCTGATATATAAAATAAAGAGGAAGAAATGAGGATGAATTTGTTGACTCTTCCTCAATCCCTGTTTTCTCATGATTTTAAAGTTTTAAAATGCTGTCTCTGGGAAATACTGTGTTATAACCAGGGTTAAAATCCATCACCAGGATAGGAGAAACTCTGTTTAAAGTGGTGGTGAAGAAATGGGGATGTATAGGCCCCTATATTTACCTCTCCCCGGTTGGTCATTTGTTGGGAGTCATTGTAAATAATTTAAACTGCTGAGCTGTATTCTTGAATATCAGTCATAAGGCAAGGTATGAAACACAGGCAGCCAGGGCATCTTGTCAGAGGACCTTCTTAAGGACAAAAAAAGACAGGGTACCAAGTGCTTTTTCAATAAACAGCAGTTGTAACTGCAAGATTCTTTGGAGACCCAGAGGACATACCTAAGAAGTAAAGCTTCAAAAGTAGAAGTCTGGTAGGCTAAGAAAGAAAATCGGGCTTTATAACTACCTACACATAACAGCAAAGTGGTCTCAATGTCAGTACAAGGATATTTTAAAATCCTGGTTCCACCTCCACCACACCAGTACTTCAGAGGTTTAAGTTTGCCAAAATCACTTTATGGACTTGTAATCTGTTGGGAGAAAATAGTTTGATATTCTTACATATTAATCACAAAGGCTTTATTGATGCTAGCTCTGTGACTGTTAGGGTATCCAGTAAAGAGGAGGTGAGAAATTCTGCCATCGAAGAACCAAGACAAACATGCAGGAGTGTATAATTATGAACTTCGTTCGGTGGGATTCAACACTGTGCAAGGGTGCAGTTCATCAGGAAGTTATTTGAGGCCTCTTAGAAGCCCTGCAAATGCCGAAAACCATATGGGAACCAAAGAAAAATGAGCTGAGACTCAGATGTTGTTCTTCAGGACCTTAACATTTTCTTGGGAAGTGCAAGATTTTTAATGGGAAATAATGCAAGAACAGTAGTATAGAATAAAATACCAAATTACATGGTACAAAAAGTGATAAATTAAGGGTTAAGTAAAAGGAGAAAAAGGTACTTGAAGACTACCTTTCAATTCAATTGAACAAACATTTATGAAATTTCTTACTGTGTAACAGACACTAGGTAGACACTTGGGAGAGGAGAAAAATAGGACAATTTGGGACAAAACAGATTTTCTTTCCTCAAAGAACCTATGGTCTATAGTTTAGTAGAGGAAACGAGACATATAAATAATTACGATTAATATCAGACACTATTAATTGGACTCAGTTGCTGAGCCCTACATAATCAGTCCAACCAAAGACAAGTATTGAGTTCCAAATCAGTTAGGAAGATGTTGGCAGCAAAGAGAGAGAGGTGGGGGGTGGGGAGAGAGAGAGAGAGAGAGAGAGAGAGAGAGAGAGAGAGAGAGAGAGAGAGAGAAAAGAAGAAGAAGAAGAAGAAGAAGAAGAAGAAGAAGAAGAAGAAGAAGAAGAAGAAGAAGAAGAAAGAGGAGGAGGACGAGGAAGAGGAGGAGGAGGAGGAGGAGGAGGAGGAGGAGGATGCAAAGAAGCAGGTAAAAGAAGAAAAGAAAGGAAGGGAAATGAAATAAAGGGAAGTAAAGACCTTGAATCAGAATAGCCTAAACCATAGGAAATTTGCTATTCATTTAATGTCAAGTCCAGAAGTAGGACAATCCCAGGCTGAAGTTACTCCCAACTTTTGACCTTGTTGTCCTCATTATTGGCTTCTAAAGCTTGTTGCACTTGGCCAGCAAGATGGCTACAGCAGTTCTCAGCATCACTTTCAGATATGACACCAAAGAGAAAACAAGGGACAGTTGCATTTAGAAATTTCTCTCCCAGAAGACCCCCAGCAAAGTTCTCCTCACATCTTATTGTCAAAGCTAATGTAGACATGGAACCATGACCACTGTGGTCTCGTACCATGAGCTGGGCCCTACCTTTGGTGCTGTAAATAAGACAAAGTCCCTGGCCTCAAAAACCTCATAGACTAAGTGGGAAAACAGGTTAAATAGCACCCAATTCCAGTACCATGTGCTATAAGAGCAGGCGGGAGTGGCATTTGTGAGGAACAGGAGGGATGAGGAAGACAACTCACAGAGCAGTAAAGCTAGCTGGTAGGAGATGAAGGAGTTATAGGCAGAGAGAGAAATGAGTTCTAAGGCTAGAGACAGACTCCATAGGTCAACCAGCTCATGTTCTAGGCTCTGCCAGGAGAGATATATTTCCAGTGTCTGGGCAACTGATTGGAAAACAGTAACCCCTCACTAAGTACCAGTTTGATGTCTGAATAAATGAGTGCATTGATGAGCACGGTATGCAAAACAATAGCAGGCATTTTTGTACGTGTGTAGGGACTGATACCGGTCGTTCATGCTGTGCTAAAGAGCTTGAATTTTATTTTGAAGACTATAGGTAGCCATTGAATGTCTTAAGTACAGGAATAGCATGGTCAAATTTTAGGTTTTATAAAAGATCATTCTTGCTGTAGTATGGCAAAAGAAAGACTAGAGGCAGTGAAATGGGGTAGCAAGAGTCTGCACAATAGTAAAAGCCAGAGGATTAGAGATGAGTCACTGCCGCCCAGTGGCAAGTTGAAAACCCTAGGCCTCTCTTCTGGTTCCATCCACGTGGCAGACAATTCTGGGAATCCTTCCTCATGGAGACATCTAACAGGGGATCTCTGCCTTCATTTCCTGGACTCGAGGGGACCACAGCTTGAAAGAAGCAGTCCTCCTCCTCTGGCCTTTGGAACCGCTTAGGCATAGTTGTGGTGATACTTCTCCGTGATCTAGGGGCACCCTCTTGGAAGAGAACCCCCTTGCTAGTTGAAACACACATACACAAAATCCATCAGTTAACCAATTTCTGGGGCAAAGGGTTATATATAAGGGACTATATATACCAGGACTTTTTGAAGTGGCAATCTCTCTCACGTGCCTGTGATGATTGAGCAGGGGTTAGCCTAGAGAATATTCTGTCTTCATAAAGGACTCTTACGTAATCAGCTCTTCCCTGTCTACTTCCTGTTACCCCAACACAGCTCACTCCCAGAGACCAATTGCTCTGGGCTGTCATTGTCTCATCTATTAAGAAAAGGGTGGGGAGGGGTGGAGGTGGGGGTTAGATCAAAACCTGATTTAGCCTCAGGGAGTTGTTGAGGGTAAAGAACATCCTGTCTGCTAGGTGCTCCCAGCGCTTCAAAAGAGCAAGGAGAAGGAGTATTACTCATGCAAGACAGGGTTTTCCACCTCCCTCACTGGGGAGTCCCCCATCAGGGAATGGAGAAGATGGAGCGTGGTCCCTCCCATACACACTCTCTCTGCACACTCTCTCCCCAAACCTGGCCTTGGGGAGGCTCCAGGGGGGAATAAATCGCCAGCAGCACAGCCCTGAGAGGAGAGCAGGCCCTTCGCAGGTGTGCTGCAGGCAGCCCTGGAGGAGGTCTGGGCCAGGCTCAGAGCTGCCGGCTCGGCCGGCTCCTCTCCAGGGCACAGACCCTCTCACAGCCACCCCCGCTTTGCCTTCCCATTAACCCCATATCCGACCCCGGCTCAGAACTTGAGGCCCGTTAATAATGAATCACTGGGATTTGAATTCAGTTCAGCCAATACACATTCATGGGGGTAATTATCAGGGTTTTTATCCATCCTGCATGTTGGCCTTTTTTTTTTTTTTCTTTTTGCTACAGTCACCACCTGAATAGGATTAGAGAAAGCAAAGTATTGCAATTCACTGGAGATCACATTTTCCTTTCCTCAAAGGTTGCCTCCACTTACTGCTGAAAAACAGAGGATCAGAAAGGCTGCAGCTGGGGCTCCGTCCTACGGAGGAGCCTGTGAGGCCGTCACTGGACGCGACCTGGCTCGGCTCCACCTGCTCAGGTCTTCTGCCTCACCGCCTGGCGTCCTGGAGCTTACTCTGTCACAGAAGCCCTGCGCTTATTCACAGAGCCAGACGAGGACTTTCAGCTTCCAGGGGGCCTTGGCAGGGGTGCAAGATTTAATGTTTTTGCCTTGAGGCAAAAACCTCTGGGTGGAAATGTCCTTGGAGGGAAGTCGTGGGGTGTCTTGTGTTTTCACAGGGGGAGCAAGAGGTCCAAAGTCCTCACCTGTGCTGATAAGGGGACAACAGTGGGTCTCCTGACCCATAACAAGCGATTCTTTCTCACACACACACTCATGTACACGTGCACACCCTACCCCCTGCCTTCCTGATTATGGACAGGAATTTGATGATCTGTTTTTGTGGGCACTCCATAATGGTTTGGGGGCATTTCCCAGTTTGTTTCTTCTCTGGGACAATTATTGGGTCTGCTCAGAAGGGAGCTTTGCTGGGATATTCAATATCATGCATGTGTTGCTTTAAAAATACCAGTGCCCCAGCAAGAGAGGGTCATGTCCTCCTTATTGGCACATGTCCCCAGACATGGTGTTTTCTTTGTCTTGGAGAATCGCTTAGGTTTAATGGGTGTTGCATACAAAGAACGATGGGAATTTTGCGATCATTTTTTAAAAAATAATTTAAAAAAATAACAAAACCAAAACAAAAGAAATTAAATAAAAACAGCCCTACTTGTACAGGACCCAGAGAAGCCACTCAGAGCAGTTCTCATTCTCCCACAGAAAAAGCCTTCAGTGGCCCCCGGGAACCCTTGGACACATTTGGTGTCATGGGACCCCTTCTCTAATGCCCAGGTCCCCTCTTCTCTCCAGGGACCACAGGTGTCCCTCTGCCACACCCTAATCAATCCCATTCCTCTGTCCTGAAACTCTGGAAAGTGGTTTTAATGCAGCGATTTCCTGGGTAACCTCCACTGAGGTGTCTCATTCTAGGGCGTTTCTCCTAAGATGCCCTACACCTCAGTAAGTCACATTAGAGCCAAGGAAACAAGGTAATATTTATTGGCTAAATTGAAGAGTGAGGTGTTCCTAATAATCACTGTTTTCTTCTTCCTCGAGTCACCTGATCTGTGGGTGCCTGCTTTGGGTCATGGTGACAGGGGTGGGAAGGCTCCACCCCTAAGTTTGATCAGGGACAGAACATTGATCTATAAAGAACCCTGTGCTTTCCACCCCTGGCCCTAATTTGCCTGGCCTCAACTTACTTCAAACAGGAATCTTTCTTTCTTTCTTTTTTTTTAATCAAGGCTGCTGGCTTTTCAAGGCAATCTTTGAAGCATATCCCTCAGCAAGGTCTGCTTTATCTTCCCAGCTTGAGGTCCTTAGGGGAAAAGGTTCAGTCTTGTTCACCTCTGAACAAGTTCCCAGTACTTGGCATACAGTAAATGCAATAATAGTAGCTACCAATTAGCAGGTACTTTACCATGCACCAAGTGCTTTGTAAATAGTATCTCTTGCCATAAAATATGCTAAATTGATTTTAACTGGCCCACATAGGAGAAATGGCACCACTTGAAGGGAGCATGATGATAATCTAGGCATGGAATCAGAATCAGAAAGATCTCAATTCAAATCTCGCTTTGTCACATATTAGTCATTTGAAATTTGTAAATTTGGGCCTGAGTTTTCTCATCTTTAAATCAGGAGAAATAATATCTGTTCTGACTGCTACATAGAGCTATTGGAAAGGAAATGTGATGAAATATTTTTGAGTTATTTCTTTGTAAGTTCTAAAATTTCTTACAAATCTAGTGATATCAACAGCCAGATCACACAATGGAGTTGCCCTGGTTTATGAAGAGGTGTGATTTGAGAAGAGGTCGCATTTCCCAAAGTATTCCCCAATCGATCTACCATAGTCTGGTACCTCCTATCTGTCTCATAATTCCCACAACTAGCATGAGCAATAGCTTGGACAGTAAAGGAGGTTGTTGCCAAATCACTGTACCTATGGTTGTATAACAAATGAGCCAAAACTTAGGTGGCTTAAACAATGACCAACATGTATCATCTTACATAGTTAATGTGAATCAGGAATTTGCTTAAGGTTTCTCGTGATACATGCAGTTAAGTGTCTGTCTGCGACTGCAGTCAGATGAAGGCTTTGTTGGCACAGAATAATTTATTTCCAAGACAGGTTGCTTCACATGGTGTTGGTTGTCTGTAGGAGGCCTCAGTTCTTCATATGAGCTTCTCCATGGGCCGTCTGAACGTCTTCACATCTTAGTGCCTGGCTTTCCCCAGAGTGAACAGTTCAAGATAGAGATCAAGGAGAAAGCCACAATGTACCATACCATTACTTCCCCCACATTCTACTTTTTAAAAAGGAGGTGATAATTCTGGCCCACACTCAAAGGGAGAAGAACTAGGCTCCGCTTTCTGAAGGGCAAATTGTCTAAGAATGTTTGGGAATATTTTCAAGCCATCACAGTCACCTCGCCACAAAAAGACCTTGCCTGTGGGTGCTCAGCTGCATCAGGCTAAAGCGGGTGTTGAGATGGAGATGAGATTCAAGACCAGGAGAGTTCCCAAGTCAGGCACAGTGATGGAAGACACTGGACTGCCAGGTCACAACGTAGTTCCGAGGGAGACATTCATGATTGTTGGACATTGCATGGGAGAGCAGTTGCCCTGGTCTTGCCTAGAGGCTGATCAAGCTTTTATTCCAGAACAGTTAGTCTTGATCTCTCTTGTTGTCCAATGGCTTATTCTTCCCACTGTCTTGGGAGCTTGTAGAATCACTTCTGAAGAAAATTATTTACTGGTCTGAGAGATTCATTCTCCTGGTATGGGTAGGTCTTATTTTCTCCTGGACCTTGGCCCTGACAAGGGTTCAGCAAGAGATTAAATCAGAAAGAAGATCACGAACTCAAGAGCCAACAGGGGATGATCAAAGGAAGCATAACAGATCTAAGAAACAATTAGGAGTGGTAAGCATTATGGCAAACTAGAAAGCAAGTTACAGATAATTTTATACCAGATAAAGAGAAGTATCTGGATCCTTTAGGAATTGTCAGTCATTGACACTAACCCTATCAGTAGGATTCCAGAAAACCACCATGATACACAGGTAAAAGTAGATGTTTATGAGAGTCCATTGAAACAATTTGGGGTTACTTCAATCTCTCAGTGGGCCCAGCATGAAATATCTATAAAAATATTTATTGGTTATTTCCATAGTTCCCAAAAATTTAGTTTGAGTAAATACACTCAGCAACTGGTAGAATCACCACATTGGCTCTTTGACTTGTAGAGTAAGGGCTTTTATGATAAGACAGGCAAAACAGAAGCACTCCACTGCAGCATTCCCCTCTTACCAAAACCATAAGCCAATACCACATCCCTGGGGGACTAGCACAGGTTAGCCCACCAACGAAGACTTTAAAGTTGTGAAGGCAGCGGTCCCTAGCACATCTCTATTTAACTTCCCTGTTTGACCTCTTTGAAAGACAGATTGTATCATTTTAAGTGTTATTAGGTGATGACTGCAGTTGAAGCTGGTGTTCTAAATGTCGTCTCTTTACCTTGTGTGTCTGCTATCTGCTATCGATCTGGCGAATACGTTTTCTTTATTAGAAGAAGTTTGCTTTTACCTAACAGAAATAACAGTACATATTCACCATCCTAGTTTGGAGCTATACTAATTTTTTTTTTTTTTTTTTTGCTTTATACCATAATTTAGATCAGAGTAAATTTTGATCCTCTTATTAAACCACAGAACATTATGTTGGACCACACTTTCAATGACATCATGCTAATAGACCAAGTAAGCGAGTAGGAGCAGATGCTATAGCCACTCTATAAAATCCATGTGTATCTGAGTTTGGGAGATACATCCATTGGAAACTCATAGATCTCAGAGACATTTCTAGAAGTTTATATTTCTGTATAATCTCAGAGTATTTCATCCAAAGTGAAAGGAACTTGCACTATGCATACCTTACCACTAAGAACAAGCAACACGTTTATTGGCCCTCTCTGGATTTTGAAGGCAATATATACCACACATAAATCTAGTCCTCTGACCCTTTGCTGAGTAATGTGTAAGGTTACTTGAGCAGAGTCCAAAGCAGGAGAAGAGGCACAACACAAGAGTTTCATTCGGTTACATGTATCAGTGTATCGGCGGTTTGTTCCTTTTTATTAATAAGTGTAAATATAGCACGATTTTATTATCCATTAGTAGACATTTGAATTTTTTTTTCAGGTTTTGGTTCTCATGAATAAAGCTGCTATAAAATTCTTGTAAAGTCTTTATGTGGAAAAATGTTTTTATTTCTCCTGGGTAAATACCTAAGAGTGGAATTTCTGGGGCATATGTTTAGTGCATATTTAACTTTATAAGACAGCAAACATCGGTTTTTCAAAGTGGTTGCACCATCTTACATTATCACCAGTATATGAAGGTTCCAGTTGCTATACATCCTCATTTGATATTGCTAATGTTTTTAATTTCAGCTATTTTAATGGGTGTATAGTAGTATTTAATTAGGATTAAATTTTAATTCCTTGATGTCTAATGATGTTGAGCATCTTTTAATGGGCTTATTAGCTATTTTTATATTTTTTTGTGGTATCTGTTCAACTTTTGCCCTTTTTAATTGGGTTACTTTTCTTCTTATCATTGAGTTGTAAAAGTTCTCTATCTCTGCCAGACATAAGTCATTTGTCAGTACATGTATCCTGAATACTTTGTCCTAATCTGTGACTTACCTTTTCATTTTCTTAACAGAGTTTCTCAATGAGTAGAGTTTTTAATTTTGATGAACTTCGGTTATTACATTTTATTTAACGACTTTTTTGTCCTGCCTAAGGAACTCATTTTTCAGCAAAAGAAGCAAAACAATAGACATGCTCATGGTATTTGTGACGTTGCTATGTCACCAATCACCCAGAGGCAGCTGGTCATACCAGATGGTAAAATGGACTCTTGAAGACTCAGTTCCAGCTCCATCTGGGAGAACCATATTCTAGCTTGGGAGTGAGTCTTGCAAGATGTAGCATATGCTTTGAACCAGTGACCAAAATAGTGGTGTTTCTCTGATAGCCAGAAAACATGGATCTACTAAAATGTAGAAGTAGGAAAGAAACCCCTAGTATTTCACTCAATGCTCTACTTAGAAATATTCATGTGTCAGTCTCAGAACTCTGCTGGTTTAGAGGCTATAGTACTAAAACACAAACACACACACACACACACACACACACACCCACCCACCCCTATGTTCCCAGTGAATTGGATATAAAGATTGTCACCCAGAATTTCAGCCTCTTCATTTCAATGGGTGCTGTTATTTATTTCAGGTAGACCTGCGTTCACAACCCTGACCTTGGACCTACACATTCAGAGATGTTCATCTCCACAAAACAATTGCTTGTGTCACCCTCAAAACTGAAGAACATTGTAAAAATTTTTAATCAGTCAAGTTTGTGCCTTATCCTTTTTGCTGTAAATCTGATTCAATAAAACACTTAAAATTGCAAAGAAAATTGTTTTTATCATAAGGGAGGGAATTTTTCAGAGCCATGTGTATATTTAATTAGTTGTGACATTGTTATATGAATAGTCAAACACATTGCCTATTTTATTCATTGATATAGATTATTTTTATGATGAATCTGTTAGAATCCACTTTGCCCTAACAGATGAACAGGACTCTAAGTGAGTCAGACACAGGATAGATGTGTTTTACTAGAGAAATGGTTTGGATAAAGTTTAGGGCATGTGGCACCACTGTTTATCAGAAAGATACAAAGCCTAGTTGTGGGGAAGAAAAGAGAACCAGGGTATGCCATAACACGGGTATGTAGGAGCTTGGAGAGGAAATAGTCAAAATGAGGTATGAGGGAGAAATAAAATCAAACATTACCTGCCCAAATAGCTGGCTCTAGCATTAAAAAAAAAACCTGTGTAATCTAATAGAAACTCCACAGGCACCTGAATTAGGAAAGAAAGTCCTTGTCCAAACTCTGCCAGAGCTCCAGTGAGAGCTCACAGTACCATCACTGCCTTTAGCTAGACCTTATTTTTCTCACCTGAAAAATGGGGAAATTAAATTAAATTAAATTAAATTAAATTAATGAGGATAACTATTTTGTTTCTTAGTCTCACAAGTTTAATATACTTAATTGAGCCCTTTGATCATCTCAAATAATAATACATAAAGTATTTAAATTTGTGCAAGCTGTCTCTTTTGAAGAAGTGGAAACAAAACATATTCTCACTCATTAATCTTCAAATTTTCCAATTAAGGCACTAAAAAAAAGTATCCTACTACCCAGATAAGGAGCCAAACCTGGATTTTAGTCTTAGCTCTGCCACTAAGGTATTCTGTGACCTTAGCAAGTCACTCCCATTCCCAGGAACTTTATTCTTTCTACAGAATTACAGGATGAAATGTCACTCCTTCTGTGGTCCCTCCCAGTTCAGAATTCAGTGATGTGGGGCCATCCGCCATAACTGATTTCAACCCTTGCAGTGATTTGTCCCTGGTTGTCTTATCTCAGATGGGGAAATGTGAATAGCTTCTCCTAGCCATTTGTTGTAGAGGAAATGTAAGGCTCAAAGTACAGAAATATAAATTATGAACATTGTGATACACTCTCATTCTATGCCCATTGACGCTCACAGGCCTCTTCTCAGCTCTCCCAATCCCAAACTTTCCCCCCAAGTTAGAAGAATCTCCCATGGAATTTGGGATAACCTAGTGAGGGGGTTTTCTCTACGATCTGCACAGAGGGGAAAAGTCTCAAGAATACAATGGGGTTTGCCAGTCCTCAAGTAGATCAAGAAGATGTTTAAATGGTGATCAGAACAGCAAGTACTAACAATTTTTATTTTTATTAGTTATGCTCTAGACTGTCAAATAGAATTGTGTCATTATTGGTAAAATTCGATTTAGCAAACTCATTTATAAGAAAGTCAATTAACCTGGCACATATATTTTACATGTTTTACATATCGTTTGCATATATTGTGGGATGGATATTTATACGGCATACTTGCATCTCATGATGCCAAATTTCTAGAAGACATTCCAGAATCATGTGTACCACATCTGCCCATTACAGAATCCATGAAAAATCTGTCCTCTGCATACCTAGTATCATTTTAACCAGTGACTTAGGAAGCAACACAGGGTACAATATGTTAATACTTATTTTTGGAATCAAGAAAATCAAGGCAAATATGAGTTAACTAACTTATTTTTTAAACACATAGAAAATAAAATATAAAATTCAGGAGCCCTCAATATTCATATGTCAAATGGAAAGTTGCCAATAAATATTTGTGAGTGAATGTAAGAAGACAAGAAAGTATTTGCATTAGTGGATTATACTGCCTCCCAAAGAGCAGCGTAAATACTGAGACTAGAATAGCAAACACCAAGCTCAACTAAGTCGGAGCATCATTCTTGTTCTATAAAAGTGACATAAGGTGAGTAGTTTCTTGTTTTGTTATTTACTGGTTTTGAAGCAAATTCCAAAGTCAGTAAATTGTCAGCCTGATTTGTTCCAACTTCTGAATGATAGAATTCTTTGTGATTGAAGTTTATAGTGCTGACCCTGAGGTTTCCATTTATCTATAAGTAAAAATGCATTTTTGTATTATGTAAAACATACTTCATATCATATATTTTCTATTAAAATGAACTATTTTATTTTATCACAATACACATTATATATAAATTATATAGAAATGCATGGCATATGCTATATTTTAATGAAATATTTTATTTTATAAATATTCTTCTACATGCCAGGCCCTACGCTGGTACTCAGTCACCAAAGATGTTTAAGACATGGGTTCCTGACCTTGAGAAACTTAGTCTTGTTAAAGTTATGAGAAATCTTTAAAAATGTTTCTTTTGTTAAAATGCAAAGAGAAAGTCTTTGTTCACAAGAAATACTCTCTAAACCATTTAGGGGTAAAGGGGCATCATGTCTGCAACTTACTCTGAAACAGTGCAGAAAAAAAAAAAATATATATATATATATACACACACGTACACACACATATATTGTAGACACGTATGTGTATATATACATATACGTGTGTGTATAAATAAATGTATGTTTATGTGTCTATGTATATGTGATATATATTTATATATGTATATATATGTTTATATATACACACATTTAGAGAGAGAATATTAAAGCAAATATGGGAAAATATTAGCATTTGGGGAAGCTGGGTAAAGGACATATAGCATGCATTCTCCATGAGGTAATATTCCACTTAAAGGAAAAAAAATATTCTTGAGGGCAAAAAAAAAAATCTTGCTCTTTTTCCATGTAAAGCTCAGAAATACATAGAGTCCATAAGCAGATATATAGTATATCTGTGGTATTAAAATTTCATGGCAGAAGGCAATTAGGGGGAAAAAATGTCTAAAAAGGGCTCTTGGGGAAGCAATAATGAGAAAAAAGTTGAGAAACACTGGTATACAGGAACTCTTTAGCCTTTTTTTGCCATTTTTTTTTGTAAGTCTGAAATTATTTTTGAACAAAAAGTGTAAACGTTGCAATGTGCCAGTGCTGGAAGAGTTGTGGGAACACAGATGAAGAAGGCCTAACTCTGCAGGGGCCGGTGGGGGCCGCTCTGGGTAGGTGGCGAGGAAAGTCCCCATCAGGAAGGCGACATTTGCCCCAAGTCTTGAAGGAGAATCATGAGTGTGTTGGGTAGATAAGGACACAGCCTAATCCCAGAAGGCCTCAGAGGAAGATTAAATTCTATATCATTTAGTTGTATTGTTTAGCATATTTTACCATATTCTAATGAGATACAAATTGATAAGACATATCTTTTCTAGAGGATGACTTGAAATTAAATAACAATTCTTTGTTAAGCAGAAGATCCAACTTCTAGACTTTCTAAAGAAATGGTAGTTTGAGGGGGAAACAACCGTCTTTGCCTTAGGATTCACTGCTTATCCAAACTTTCAGTCCCTGGGGGAATGTTTCTAGATCTGGGACTTCTGTTCTTGGAAAACGCTTTGGGATTTTGGAGAGGGAAGGTGCTGTCCTGTGAAATTTGCCTTTAGCTTCCGTGTTGCACTGGATCAGGAGGCCCAAGAGAGGCAGAGGTGACTTTCACATTTCAGAGCAGCACACCCTGCCTTTCTGTCCCTGGAAACCTGACACTGAGCTGTGGAAATGCATAGAGTCAGAAAGCATGCTGTGAGAAGGGGTGCAGAAAGGGGCAAACCCTGGAAAAAAATGTACATTTCTCCCCATGGCAGTTTTCTCTTGTTTGGTCAAATAATTTGAGGAGAGAACAAAAAGCAATTGTTTGCTTAATGCCAAGCTACAAAAACATGGAGGATTTCTAGCCCCAGCAAGGAAAAAATCCCTTGTCCCAAGCCTTCCTGATGATTCACCTTTCGGTCCTGCAGACCAAGGTGACACAGAAAGCACTCACTGTCCCCGGATCCCCTTTCGCTGGGCAGAGGCCACCTCACTCATTCATAACTCAGTAGGACAGGAGTTCAGGGAGTGCCAGGCTGGCCTAAGTCAGAGGGTGGCTATGATGGGGTGGGGTGGCCTGAAAGCAAGTTATTAATGCACATAGATGCCCTGCCTGCCAGTTGCCTGTTTTCTTGGCCAGAAGAATCTGCAAAGAGAGTACAAAACCTTGTGTTCAAAAGTTTTGGAGTTTATAACATATACAGACTCATACACACATACGCACATGCCCAGAAACACACAAACTGCTTGTGATACATACGTTTGGTGCCAACATAAACAGAGCCCTGGCCAAAAATCGTGTCGGTTAGCAACTGGCCAATGAAGTGTTTAAAGTTAGAGGCCAACAAAAAAAACCCAAACAGTGGTGTTTTTCCCAAACTTGAAGTCACCAGTCAGTATTGCTTTTCCTTTGTAGCATGATTTTCTAATATCTTTACTCAGGAAAGATCCTGTCTGCAAAGAGGCCAGTGACAGGTTTGCTATTAGGTGAGTTCATTACCATCAATCCATCCAAGGTGAGTTCCAATAACAATTACAAGGGCATCAAGCCATGAAACCCAATGGCCGCTTTGAATTTGTGACCAGTGCCAGTGAAAGGGAGGAGGGAAGTGCTGGGCTTCTAAAACTGCCTGGTCTCCAAAGTTTATGGAAGCACTGAGGCCCCCACAAAAAGGAAGGAATGGCTTGTCTGGCCAGCCAACTAACATAAGGAGGAAGAATAGGCTGGGAAGGAAGCACATGCTGTTCCCCAAGGCCTTCAGAGTTCACCCTGGTACCATGTAGAGTGAGCACGTCATCCTGGGGATACATACACATACTAGGTGTGACTCTTTTCCCAAAATCTCCTGTTTCCAGCTGTTAAATGTCCCTTTTACCCTCTAATAACACCTGTTCCCAGGAAAGGACTGATGTCTGTTATTTACCACTTAGTTTCAATACATTTAAATCACCATTACCAGGTCATAGGATGAGTTGCACTTGAACTCTGACCTATCAGTTTTGACATCTAGTAGATTTAGAGTTCTTGGCCAGACAATGAGAGATTTGGTAGGGATGAGGAGGGAGAGGATTTCTCAAAAACTGTTTCCATTGTCTGTATATTCTTCACTCTCAACCTTCAGATCTCAGCCAAATTTCCCATTCCTAAATAGGTCAAATCCCAACAAGAAAGTCTCTTGGTACCATATACCTCTCCTTAGTCCTTACTGAAAGCCAAGATCTCTGTCAGTACTTGATCACCATTCTCTCTCAAGTGTCCAGTCCAGTGCCTGGCAGATAGCACATTTCAATGAATGTTTGTTGAATGAATAAATCAATGAATGGCTAAACGAAGCCTTAGATAGATGGATGGGTGGGTGGATGGATGAATCGGTGGATGGATAGTGGATATAAGATGGAATTTCATTAAACTCCATCTGAGCCCTGTCCATCTTCCTATGATCCTGGCTTTCTGAGAATTTTGTTGCTTCAGTGCAAAATTTAAAGAAGTCCAGTCAATAGGTGATGGTGTTACTGGATGCTCGTGATAAATTACTGCAGTAGCAACTGAGAAAGGCCAAGAGAGCAACCAAAGAGAGGGGCTAGGAAAATAAAAGGCAGAGAGGGAGAAATAGAGAGGTTGAGAGGTGTGCAGGAAAAAAACAGACCATGGGCAGCTGGAGGGGAAAGGCAGAAGCTTTGGGGACCTGAAGGAAAAACAGAGGGAAGACGGGCGTTGAGACCAGCAGTGGGGAGGAGGAGGCAGCTGAGAGCAGGAGTCATGGAAAAGAATTTGCATCATCAGGAAAACAAAAATGATAAGGGCTTCTCTAATAGGACTTTAGGGAGATAAAAGTTGAAAGTGGGAGGCTTGTAAAAGGAAAAGAGAGGAGGTGAATCTTAACCAGAAAAAAAAAAAAAAACAGTTAAATAGCAGAGAAAGAGAGAAACAAGACTAGAGAAAATTTCTGGCCCTGAAATCTACAGAAGGGGTGCCCGGTGTGAGAGAGCCAAAGCCACAGCGGCTCTGCCAAGGGAGGAGACCGTAGGAGACCCTCCCGGCCAGAATCTTGAAGTCTCAGACTTTTTCCACCTTATGAGCTGTAAATTGATCTATTCAGTTAGAGAAACCTGGTTTTTATTGAGTAATTTCCTCTGAACGACCTCCAGTTTTGAAAATGTCCCCAAAGTTCTCTGAATTCGCCCTCCCCCTCCAGGTCCCTGCGTCAGCGCTCATAAATCACAGAGAGGCCGCCACCGCCCCACCCCCCTTTCCTGCTCATCAGGTCCCTTGGCTAATCCTGATATGGCACTGGGTCCTGCTTGGTGCAGAGACCTCAGATCTGTTTGTTCAGCCGGCCAGGTCCCATCATGCACCTCGCTGAGCTGCCATCCCGGCAGCTGCTCAGCAGCCCCCAGCCACAGAAGGGATTTCTAACTGGTCCCAAGCCACGTCCGCCGCCTGGCCTCAATATCAAGGAAATTTCTCAATTTTCCTTCTTAGCCCTCAAATAGGGCTTCTTGGAGATGCAAACAAGGGGCTCTTTATGAGAAACACTGTCCATCATTTGCTTTTACATTGCATCTTTTATGCCAGCATCCCTCAAAGCATTTTCTCAGACAAGTGTCATTGTCTCCCCTTTGCAGATGGCACCAAGAGGAAAGCACAGAAAGTTAAGTGGTTCAACGAAGGTCACTAGAAAAGTCAGAGCAGAGGTGGGAACAGAACTCAGAGCTCCCTGATCCCAGACCTGTCACCTGCTCATTCTCAGGCCACGCTGGAAATAGTCGGTGTCTGTGAGTATCCTTCCCACCCTCCGGCAGCATGCCAACCCCTCACCTTTGCTGTTTAAAGCTCAGAACTGAAACCCCATCTTCCTAGCTAGTATTGCACAGATCTTTGGATGGAAGGAGCCATCTTGCAAAATCAATTGAAGGCCGATGGACTTGCCAAGACCCAGTAGGATGGGAGGGAGGCCTGAGGGCCCCCTCAGGAGGTGAGATGCAGGCGTCAGGCTCAAAAAGCAATTACATTACCTGTGTGGCTGAGGTTTTACTGCCTGCTCAATCTGAAAGTTAGCAAAGTAGTAATCAATGAAAAGGAAATATAATTGAGAAGATTAAAAGCTGAGGGTGGGTATGGACTGGAGAGGGAAGTGATTGCTAAAGAGGTCCATTTGTATAATTCAAAGGTCGATGCCTCTCATTAAACTCGCATCTCCAGACACTCAGGGGATGAAAGAGAATCTCTCCAAGCTGACTGGCTGACACCTAACAGTTTCCTCCGGCCACTTTCAAGGGCAGCGTGAGGCCAGAGGGACAGAAGGAGCTGTTGGAAAGAGAATTTAGAGGAATCCATAAGCAAAGGAACATTTGGAGCATTGAAACACGAAACCAGGTCTTCTGACCCTTTTAAAAAGTTTCTTTTAGACTCTGAGGGCTTGTTCGCATGATCTAAATGAAAGCTGAATTGATGCCCAAGGAAGTTGTAGACTGACAAGGCCTCACCTTTTCTGTTTATATTTATACACACACACACACACACACACACACACACACACACACACCTTTACCTTCAGGTTAGAAATGTGCTCTGGATGACATCATATGTGTACTCTCAGAACTAGCAACTAGTGCTGTTTCTGAGACAAGTGACAGGCTTGTGCCCCACACTTCTCCCTGGGAAGGGAGGTATATAGGAGTGTGTGTGTGTGTGTGTGTGTGTGTGTGTGTGTGTGTGTACAGCTGAAAACTCAGACAGTTGGGCCTAGGGCCCACGGGGAGCCAGGTCACCCTTGCCTTCCAGGCACCAGAGCACGCGATGTTATGGTTTGTATGGTTTGCCTTCCTGCCCTTGCTCTTTCTCTGTTGTGATTGCTACTGAGAAGATGTCTTGTACATCTGGGTCTCCTTGCTCTTCATTTCTTCCCATGTCCTTGTTACTTACACCAGGACCCCCTACAAGTGTGTCTTGGAGACCATAGGACACAGATAAGGCAGCCAGATTTAGCAAATATATTAGTTCACTATTGCTGCCCAATATATTACTACAAACGTAGCTGGTTAAAACAACATAAATTTTTGTCTCACAGTTTTCAGGGATCAGAAGTCTGGCTCAGAGTCTCGCACAGGTAAAATCAGGTTGTTGGCCAGGCTGACATCTCTCCTAAGGCTCAGGATCTTCTTACAAGCTTTTTCTGGGTGTTGGCAGAAGCCGGTTCATTACAATGTAGGACCAAGCTTCCCATTTTCTTTATGGCTGTTAACTGGGCTGGTCCTTAGCTCCTAGAGGCCAACTGCTATTCCCTGCCATGCCACCTTCTCCAAAACGAAGACGTTTTCTCTTTCAAGGCCAACAGAAGAATTCCATGGCTTCAAATCTCAGACTTCTGTTTATGGCCTCTGGATCCAGACTTAAATGGGCTCATGTGGTTAGTTCAGGCCCGTCTAGATAATCTCCATTTTGATTAACTCAAAGTCAACTGATTAGTGACCTTAATTACACTTGCAAAAATCCCTTTTGCCATGAAATGTAACACAATTACAGGACTGGTGTCCCATCACAGTGACAGATTTCACCCACACTCCAGGAAAGGAGATTATAAAAGCTGAGGGTCATTGAGGAAGAACATCTAAGAATTCTTCACACAACAAATAAAAAAAGCAGATGCCCAGTTAAATTTAAATTTCGGATAAACAACGAATATTTAAATATAATTATGTCCCATAATATGGTATGGGACATAATTATATTTAAATATTCGTTGTTTATCCGAAATTCAAATTTAACTGGGCATCATGGATTTTATCTAGCAACCTCAGATGCAGAGCCTCAGGGGCCTTTTCCCCACATAAAGGGCCACTAGTGGCCTGCAGTAGGAGAAGGCATTTCCTTTGTGAGGCAAGCAGCAGTAGGCTTTCTTCAGCTGGGGGCCCTTTCGTGATAAGAGAAGGCCTCTGTGGCCTTATTTCTACAGCATCACTTCCTCTGCTTCTCTCCCCCAGCTCCCTCAGCCCATGGCTGTCAACACCCTGCAAGCACACGGAGAGCAACTGCTGTTCCCAGGCCATGCGCAGAAGCAGGCCCCCAAGGTCAGCCGCAGAGCCTCACTTGCCTAGAATCACAGCCTGGTGGGTGGGATAGGGAATTGTGAGAGGAGTTTGGGCAGGAGTTTGGAGTGGGGAGGCAGAAACAACCCCAGGCCTCCTACCCTCTTGCACTGTGTGAAAGATTCCTGCCCCAGAGACACTCTTGCCCATGAAGCGGGTCATGTGGGCTCTTTGGACCACGGAAAGCTCCCCTCACCAGCAGAGTTTCCTTCTGGGCAATGTTTGACTCTCCCCACGGCCGATCCAAATCGAATCTTTGCCAGCAACACTTCAAACTCTGGCCAGCCCAGTGTTACATTTTAACAGGCCAGGCCCTATTAGACTGATCTTAAGATGGGTTATTCTTTCCAGTTTCACTAACAAAAATCCCCTTTTATTTGGACACTCAAGTGGCCTCTAGGAACGAGGCTTTCATGAGTTGCCAAAAATGTTCGGATGCGGCAACATTTGTGTGTGTGGCCAATTATAGCGGTACCTCTGGGGCTGATCCCACAGGCCTTTCTCAGGCAACATTCCTGTGAACTTCCAGCAGACCCCCACCCTTTTCCCTGAATTCTATTTGCAAGAGGAGGCCCTCGGTGGCTGTAGATAGGCGAATGTATGGAGTTCTTACCCTTATGAAATCAATCTGAGTGGAGAGAGTGATTTATATGAGCACTAGTCAATGCATTATTAGAATTAATATCATTATTTTGCTGCTTCCCTTTTTAGGTTTTCCTCTCATAAATCAATTTAGTTCGATAAGATTGGGCTGAGTTTTGGCTGCACACAGACTGGAGTGTTCTGCATTGTGGGAGCAAAGGACCATTTGGCGAGTTCAGACAATGTCTCCATTGTTTTCTGATTTATTGAAAGCTCAGGTTTTGCTAGTATTACATGTACTCGTTGATGTTTTGCAAAGCAGGGATTAGTGAGATTGTTTTGACCTGAAAAAAGCTATCGCCGTACAGCATTGGTTTCTCAGAGTGTCTAGCTGGTTGTGAGTTGGCTTTTCCACAGACATGTAATGGCCAATGAAAGGGTGGGTAGGTGTTTTTATAATCATTATTTCTTTCCATCTTCATATTGGGCCAATACACATGAACTTGTCTCATGTCTGCTCTGAGTTTCCTAACTGCTTGCAAAAAAAGGATCTATTTGAGTCCCTTTTTTTTTCCCCACATTATACTTATTAAATGCCTTGGTAGTGCAATCTGTATTTATTCCTGATGCTGTCCCATTACTAAATCAGTACAGGCTGCAACCTTCCACCAGTAGCCCATGAATATCCATGGAGGTTGGGATGCCCTCTTCCATTGACCTCTTAGTGCACCTCAGGCTAAGGTTCCTTCCACTACCTGCTTCTCAGAAACTTGTTGCAGAAGACGTCACTGGGAAAGCCTGAGGTGTTTTTCTCAGGAGCAGGGCAGCATAAGAAATGCTTAGACATTAGTCTGCAGTAGGAGATCAGAACAGGCTGATTTATCTTCAAGTCCAGTCACACTCACTTTACCCTTCATCTCTTCCACCTACCACATCTTCGCCCTTGCATTTGCCACCTACCTACAGACCAGAGCCTTCACAGAGCTCTGTGCAATGGCCTTTGCTGCCTGTGCCTCTCTCCTGGGGATTCCTCTGCCCCTTCTCCTCTTTGTTCAGAAAATGAAACAGGAAAAAGAAATTAGGAGAACAGGGTGCATTCCCACTCGCACATGCACCTGCTCTTAAGAAGAATGTGAATGTTAACCCCTATCGGGGTGGCCAAAAGCCCGGTCATGCTTTGTTTTATTAAATCGCAAGAATCCAGCAAGAAATCGAAGTTTAAATAAGCCTTAAAGAAATGGGGCTTCCAAACCCAGAGTCTAATATTCAACAGTCACTCACTAAATAGTTGTTGAACCAACTGGATTTGATATTGATGAGTTTTTCTATTTTAAGAGAAATTACTAAAATAAAACCCTTCCCCAAATGAAAGGTTGCCCAAAATAAGGGCTTATTAGTGTGGCCTTAGAGGCAATCCCATGTCAGAGCTACACAATGAGCCTTCCCTGCCCTAGTACGTGTATCTGGGAATTCTCAGAGCAACCTCAATTTTACTGGAAACATAACATGCCTACATGTGAGCACAGCACATTGTACCATTATTGCTCCCCCAATCCCAATTCACACACCTTCTCTGGCTAACACATGCAAGTGTACTTCTTCCAAGAGGGAACATTACAAAGGAAAGTGAATCAAGAAATTGCTTTTGGAAACGGAAAGGGATTTTTTAGATGTTGGTTCTGGAATGCACACCATGGAGACAGCAATCAAAGGTGACAAAAACCTGGCTGGTGGTGTTACAAGTTAGGAGCACTCTTACTACCTTGTAATTCCATGTTCTAAGGCACTGGGTTTCATTTAATCTACGTAATTAGCACAGTATTCTGGGAAGCTGACACATTATTAGCCCCATTTTACATATGCCAAAATCGAGGCTCTGGGAAATTAGGTGGCTTGCCCTAACACTCAAGGGTATGGACTAAAGCCAGCTTTCTTGCTCTCCTTTTGAGAAATGCTGTTCAGAGTGAACACATTTTTTCTAAATAGCAGCTCTTATTAACATATCCCTCCAACCAGGCTGTGAAGTCCTTGATAATGATGACAAATGCAATGATGATGGTGATGATAACAAGGGTGAACATTTATTTTGACACATTGTATTTCAAGCAGTAAGTTATGCTTGAATTTAATCTAATTTTCAAAATTGTCCTATCAGGGTAATAATATTAGCCCCATTTTATTAATTAGGGGAGGAAAAGGCTTAGAGATGTTGGCTAACTAGTCTAAAGTCACACAGCTAAAATATATGCAAGCTCTGACTTGGGCTGTACTGTGTGTGCTCTGGGTAATTGTTGGCTTGCACTGAAGCAACACCTGGTTAGAAAGACTAGGCCGATTGTTTTCATGTCTGTTTTCCTTTAAAGCTCAGACTTTCTTTCTCCTCATTTCTCACAGTAGGCATTTCCAACTGCCAGCCCCATTAAACATTTCATAGCGTGCAACTGACTGATCCCAATACATGGCTGACCATCTGGAGCACAATGCATGGAGTGCAAAGGAGAGCAAAATGTAAGCTTCCTCTCTCTCCCTCTCTCTCTCTCTCTCTCTCTCTCTCTCTCTCTCTCTCTCTCTCTCTCTCTCTCTCTCTCAATCCATGTAAGGCTCAACATTGTCCTACTTCTGGTTTCTCACCAATAATAGATCATAGCCACTAAGAGAGATCCATTTATTTATTTCAACAAATCTCAAAGTAAAATGATACACCTTATATATGATGCAGTCTTAGCAAGGTTTGCCCTAGAAAAACAAGCAGAATGTGGAAGTGCATAGTCATCTCTCAACTACTAAAAATGTTCATGGATCATTCTGGATAATCATGGATAATCATTCACCCTTTTCTGGGATAGTGTGGTTGCTCAGTGAAATCGGAAAAGTCGTGTTCAGCTCCTATCTCTGAAACACTCGCTTTAAAAGTAACTTTTTTATAGTAACTTTTTAAAAGTGTAACTTTGGGCAAGTTACTTAATTTCACTGAACATACTTCCTTACCTATAAAATGGGGATAATGCTATTTTCATTGCAGCTGCTAGGAGGATTAAAATATATCTGTTCTGGCAAAGAGTAGACTCTCAACAAATATTGCTTTCCCTTTTGGAATAATATCGAATATAATTTAGTGTTATTTCCAAGATGTTCACTTACATAAACTGTAACCATTAACTCATATACTGTGTTTTAATATAGTGAAGCACTCAGAGGTTATTGACTTAAGTTACCTCAATTTACCCTTGCACTGAGCACTCTAACCTGCTTGTGTGGACCATCCTGTGCGGCTTTACTTTGACACTTGCCATGTTCTAAAGGGCGGGGTGGTCTAAGTGTGCTGGACGGTCCCCGACTGCAAGCTTGGTGTTTCACCTCCTTGCCCCACGCATCATGTATCCACTCTGTTGATGTTACCCCGGTTTGTATCTTGCCTTCTCTACACCTCTGTCCTCTCTTCCATTCGCTCCTTCCTGTTTTTCTTCCTTCTCTTTTGTCTTCTTTACTCCAGATTTCTCAGTCGTAAGTACCAGTGAGACTCGGTTTGTATAACTGTTGCAGTCAAGGACCCAGCAAGGAACAGATGACACACTCAAATTGGAAACACTCTAGAAAGGTTTATTTCAAGAACTGTTGACCAAGTGTGGGAAAAATGCACCACACAAGGGGTGGTGCAATACGCTAGGCCTGAAACAAGGGAGCTGTTACCACCTCTAGACCCAAAGGGGTGAGGAAAGGGAACCTGGAACCTGGAAGGAGAGTGTCATAGAGAGAGACCCCATTGGGAAGGGACAATAATCTCAGTTGAGAGAACCAGGGGATAAATACCTCGAACCTTCTCCTTTCCCTTCCTTCCACATCCTACAAGGGTTTCCCATCGGAGAAACCCAATGAGAAGCCAAAGACTTCTAGTGTCCAGAGCGGGGTGAAGAAGGGCAGAGAATCTGGAAGGGCACGGACACCATGAACCAAGCAGTCGGACATCTCCAACTTCTTGCAGCAGCACTTGATTCTCTTTTGGGTCTGGACTCCATACCATGCTAGACAGCCAGAAGTCCTGGTGTAGGGAATGCGGGTGTGGGGTAATTGGGGTGTGGCTATCATTTTATGCAGACTTACAAGCTAAACTGTGTTTTCAATCTTAGTTCCATTTTCCTTCCTTTCTTTAATTTACTATCGCCTGCTCTACGTTTTATGGAGCTATTTTAAGCATACACAGGAGATCTTGCCATACACAGGGAACAATCAATGTTCTCACTTAATAATTCATTCTTTCATTAAATGCCCCAAGTAATTAAATAAAACATGAATAAATTCCACACTGATATTTGCTAAAGTTTTGTTTCTAGAGATTTTACCTGTTGGAGGATGTGCTGAAACCATTATTCACTGTGATGAACAATGAAACAAGGAAACCTTAACGGTATATAGTCACATAGTACTAATTTCATTTTAATATTTGTCAAATGCCTACTAAGCACTAGAGATTTCATAGACATCACCACCCATACCGAAGGAGTGCAATGAGGTTTTAAAACACGGAAGCTCAGCAAAGCTCAGTGTCTTACCCAGGATCCCATCAGGTGGAATTAAACACAGTGTTTGTCTGGCACCAAAGCCCTGCTCTTTCTCATATCCCCCACCACTCCATCTTTCTAACACTTCTATGGGTAAGTAGGTGATGCAGAAAAACATCCTGATAACTCACAGAGCTGTCCATATTTTGATGCATGCTTGCGTATGGGACAGGAGTATGTTGGAGCCAGGTGTGGGTTTCAGAAGCTTGGAAGACCACCTCTGAGGAGATTTCTAAAAGAACAGGAGTGAAGAAGAGGGGGAAACCGGCAGAAAAGAGGGTCTTCTTCCCTTACCTCATTACTCTGAGCATCCTTTCCCAAAACAAGTTAAGCCAGCAGTTTTCCATGGGCCCAAATATTTATCTAAGTTCTCTGAAGAAGCCCACACTCACAGGACACAATCATGCCCTGGCTCTGCTATGAATTGTTGGGTGGCACAACCACTTCTGAAAGGGCTTTCACATTGGGGGGGTCACACTCCTTTCTAATAATTCGTTCTTTTGATGATCTCCCTGTTAGAATGTTCTGATTGCTGCACATACTTCCTCACTTTAACACTAGTTTTGTAGAAAGTGTGAGTTCATGCTAAGTCTCCTGAAAACCTTCTGAATATTAGGATAGTCTCATTCCTTAGGGAGGAAATGCAGTTCTGTATACATCCCCGCCACCCCTCCACCTCTGTCCCAAAGAGCTCCTCTTCTTCCTTGTGCCCTTTGGAATAATGGGCCTATCAGTGCCTTTGTGGTCTCAGTAACCTTTGACTCCTGCCCCTTCCTCATACCACATCAAAGCAGTCAAGTCCTGTCGGATCTGTGTTGGGAATCTCTTCCTCCTTCTTTCTCACAATGACCAGCACAGTTTAAGCCTTTATCCTCTCTCCTTTGGCACATGCCAAACATTGCATAAAGGTTCTCGAAGACTGAACAAATGAACCATTTTGAGAGAGAGTTTCCTAACTACCTCACTACTCCCTATTCATATTCTACTGAGCCACTAGAGTTAACTTTGTGAGATTTAGATTTAATCACTTCACTTCCTTATTTAAGGTGCCTCCTAATGTCTGCCAGTTGCCTAAGAGAAAATTACAAGCACTTTAACACGACACAGCAGGGGCCCTGCCCTCCTCTCTAGGTGCTCCTTCCGGCCTACCATACACTCTTTATCCATTTATGCCTCCCTACCTGGTTCATCATGTCTTCTCTACCCACAACACCTATCACCCTACTTCTTACCACGCCTCCTGCATTAGCACCAGTCCATGCTCTTAACCACCACACTATGGAGAGGATGAATCCACTGGCCCAGATTGGTTCAGTTAGCTATGGCTAGGGAAACAAGGCCACTTATTAAACATACTTATTTTACACATGTGTATACTTATAGACATAGTCAGTGGGGAGCACTTGTTTGTGGGAGGTGGGCATGGAAGGGTGAACCATGACTAACCAGGCGGCCACCATGAGTTGTCTGTTGTATTTCCCATGTTGCTATAGGAACATAGAGAGGGCAGGCTCTATGCCCACGGGCTAGTGTCTGCCCACTGGGATGGGCTGAAGCAGGGGACTCACTTATTGTATTGGTAAGCCGACATGCTTTTCTTGTCATTCACAATATATAGAGACATAATTCTTTGCTAGTTCTTTCTAGCTTTTGATAACTCAGCCGTAAGTTAGCACGCGCACCCCTAGCGGGAGGAGCAGAGTGTTAAAGATGGAAATGGTGGGCAACATCAGAGAGAGGAGGAACACGGAAATCAATGCACTTCTCGTAATTCTTTTCTCTTCCTTTCTTTAGTGTAACCACCCATTAGAATGCATGTGAGATCACAGTACTCTAGAGCATTTCAGATGTCCTTTACCTGCAGAACCTTTTCTTCAGAAGAGATTTTAGTAGCAATGTATTAATGTCTCAGATAGAAATAGAGCTGTTCAGTGCAGGGGCACTGAGAGCACCGCGTGGCCTGCCCCAGTCCCCTCTCCAGGGAGCTTGGGAAGCACCAGGGCTGGAGCACAATTGGAAAGACCCTGGAAAAGACCAGTATCAGGTAGGGCTGCCCACCAGAGAGGACTGAATCTCAACCAGGACGCAGGAGGCTTCATTACAAGCTCTGGTTAAGTTTTCCGTATTAGCTTTTCATCAAAGAATTCTAACAAAGCTGTTTTTCTTTTACCTTTTCAGGTCTCTTATTTGAGACGAAAAAATGGCTGTATCATTTGTGGCCTGTGTGTGTTGTGTCTGGTTCCCGTGGTTTGTTTTCCTGCTTTGAAAACGAAACCGTTCATGGCTCAGAGATGGAAAGCAGACCACATTTTGTCAGCGAGGCCATTCGTCATGTCCCCCAGAGGGGGCTGTGAACTCCCGCAGCATTGCACCCTGCCAGCAAGCGGACCACCCATGTTGCGAAGCTCGGAAGGCCACCAGGCAGCGCTGGGCATGAGGCTCTGCTACCTAGCTGGCCCGAGGCTTCAGCCAGCTCCCACCGACCCCTGGGGACACAGGTCTGAAATAAACCAGTGTGATGGTCCTGGGAGACTAGCTTCCACATGGCAGTCCCGGTCTCTCACAGGACGAATCTGAGGTGGGCCCGGGGAAAACTTGCAAAAATGTCCAGAGTGAACAGAGCATCTCAGATCTGCTTCAGAGCAGAGCTCAGTGAAGAAATCACTCGACTGCTCCGTTAAAAGTTGTTTGACTATGTTTAAGTCGAAGTCTATTGTTTTTTACTGTTCTGCAGAAAGCTAGTTGTAAAATGCTCTGACATCCAGCAAAGAACTTCTGTTAGCAAATGTCTGCACCTGCTGGGTGGGAGAACCAAAGGAGGCATAAGGAGGCATCGTTGCAAAAAGGCAGTTCCTGATGCAGCTGTCCC
Source organism: Rousettus aegyptiacus (assembly GCF_014176215.1). Lineage (NCBI taxonomy): Eukaryota > Metazoa > Chordata > Mammalia > Chiroptera > Pteropodidae > Rousettus > Rousettus aegyptiacus. Next base: position 57,913,599 of record NW_023416306.1, on the reverse strand, counting down.
GGGCAGGCTGGCATTTCTCAGCAACTCTGTCAGACTCACCTGGAAACTTACTAAGAAGCAGTGATCTGCAGTGGCCCACCCAGACGTTTGGGGCTTGCAGCCCGGAATCTGCCTTTATAACAGGTTTCCCAGGTGATTGTTATGTGAATTCATATAACCAGGGCACAGGGGCCAATGTTGATTGCACGGCTCCATATCTGGGGAATGTCTCTCCATGTGAGCTCCGGGCTGATTAGCAGGGCCAAAGAAAAGAATCCTGTTTGCTTTGCCAAATTGTGTCAAGATAGGAAAAAATGAGCACAGAGCTTGAGCTTTCTGAATCCATAAAAGACTGGTATAAATATGCCACTTGGACCGGGAACGACAGTGTAAGACAGAGTGGGAACTAATTGTAATTGGGCTCAGTGAGGAACAAGTCGAGCCTAGAGCCTGCATTTAAAAACTTGTTTCATTCTTATGACTTGGTTCATTTTTATAGGAAGTAATGACAGACTCAAATTATAATTTTAATTAAGATAAAGCCATACTAGAAAAACCACGGAAGTATGTGCTTTCTCACTTCCTCTCATTTAAGCTGACCGGATATCATATCTTACTCATCTTAGGCACAGGCAGCTGAGGCGCCATTCATGTGGGCCAGACTTCTGGCCTCAGGATGAATCGAGGGAATGAATCGATGAAAAGATGGGATTTCCCTCACGACTGCAGGGGTACCCAGTCCACAGTTTATCATGACCCCAGAACTGATCTGACCTTTCAGGATTTCCTAGAATGTGCTGAAGTAGTCCCATCCCCTCTTTCTCCTTCTGGCTGACCCCTGCCCAAGAATGCCCTCAGACCAGGCCTGCGCTCCAGGGATTGGCTGGGTTACCAGTTGTCCCAGACCATTTGGTGCTTGGTCAGCTCCCACACTGCATGGTGACTCCTGAGTCAGATTTCCTGACTTCATGACTTCAGCATGTGTGGCCAAAGGGACTGAGTGGTCATGCTCTCCACAACATCTGGCATGCTCTGTCTCTTGGGCTTCATCTTGCAAATTTTTTAAGGAAAAAAAATTCTGATCATCTCATTTCTTTCCCATTGGATATAATAGTGAGTTTTGGTGGGAGGAGATGTGAGGGAAAAAAAAATGGCTCTTATTTCTTCCTGTGCATTAACTGTCTTTGAAATCCAGTGATGAAGATATATGTGGGAGGAAGAGGGCTTTGGAAGGAGGGCACATTCCAAGACCTACTGGCCTGAGCAGTCAGCTAATCATATGCTATCCACAGATGATTTATATTAATACAATTAGTATTCTTGGGGTGGGGGACAACCATTACTGGCCTGGCCAAATTTCCTTGGAAAATGAAAGAAAGGGAAGAGCAAAGGGCACAATTGGTGTGAGGAGAGAAAGAGAGACCAGAGAACAAGTAAATGCTGAAATGAAGTTTAGAAAAGGAAAGAGCTGGAGGAAAAAACGAGAAGGCAATTCTCTACGAGATTAATTTTTCTATTTCCTTCATCATCTCACTTTTACTTTTAAAAGGAAAGATTTTTCTTCATTGTATTAATATGCTAGAAGGACTTCACTGCATCACAGACATTTTGGGAACTGTTGATTTAGGAGTCTCTCTCTTAATGTTGGAATATAAACTCTTTGCCAATATTTGAAATTTATTTAAACTTGGTAAAGACTAAGCAAGTAACTGAAATGACTATTAGGAAATTTTAAAAAATTATCTTCACTGGTGAATGAAGTTGTTTGCGTTGGGGATACAAAGATAGGTTAAAATGAGGCCATCACTGGTTTCCTTCTCCATTTTTATTTCTCTACTTTTTTTTTTTTTTTTTTCTAAAAGAGAAGTTTTTTAAGAGGTAAAGAATACCAATTCTAATTAGCACTCACCTTCATATCTGTAATCATCGTCGTATTTGTGATCATCATGCAGCCTTGGTCTCATGCATTCTTACATGGTAACAGTGTTTTACATGTAGTAAGGACCAAAAAAAATGTCTTTAAAATGGATACAGGCAATGTCTTCAGTTGTCATCTGATAACTCAGCATCGACACCACCTCCTGCAGTATTCTCCTCTGCATCATGGGGGAGGATCCTGAAAACACATTTCTCAGAAGTCTTCCCTTGTATAGTTGTGGGTTAGAGTCTGCCTCTCAGCGGCCCTTGCTCTGCGTTTGGAAGCCAGAGTTCCCCTGCACGAGTTCCAGGCAGATGTGTTGTCAGTCAGCAGATGCAGGAGTTTCTGGGCAAGCTCCAGAGAGTCACCTGCTCTGGAGCTGTAGGCCAGTGGCATTGGCTTCACAGAATTTCATAGTGACTTCCGGGCAAGCTTTTGAGAATTACCCAGTCCAGTGCTGCAGGCAGCTGAGATGAGCAGTGGGAGCTTCCCTGGCCTTAACTCCCAGTCCTCCCAACAGTTTTGTAAGCCTCTTATTCTCTGAATTAAAGACATTACGGCTTATAATACCTAGAGTGGCTTTTGTTTCTCTGATCAAGCTCTGAATAATGCAACAAGCCATTGGAATGGAACGACATCAGAGTAGGAGTACAGAGAAGAGGATAAGGAAGCATGCGAGCTACTTCCTTCCTTCCAGAGTTAAACAGAAATGGTGCCCAGGACCAAAAGATATTCTTTCTCCAATGTAAAGAAACAGCCTTTACTTTAAGCATCCTGCTTTACAGATTTCAAATGTTAATAGCACAACTTCTGGAACATATTGATCCAGGTTTAAAAGGAACCACCTGTGTCCAACATTCACTCAATGGAACATTCTGTAAAAGCAAAGTAACTCAAGTAGAAAAACAATGTTTTGGTCTCTTTAGTCTATTACTAATCTCAGCAAAATCGACTATTTGCTCCTGAATACAGTCTCTGTAAACAAGAAAACATGATAAGATCACTAAAGGGAGGGGCCAAGTACCACCAGTATATATAGACACTCAAAAAAATTGTTAACTAAGTGAGTTTTTGGAATCACAGAGTGAATTCCAGGAGCTATGGCTATCAGGACAAAATAATATCTCTTAAATGCAAAAAGAGCATTGAAACTTTTAACTCTTCCACGGGGGAGCTGACAACATCAGTGAATCCCTTCATCATGTGAACTTTAAAAAGAGTCCAGCTTCAGAAAATCTAAATTTCTGGATTTCTAAGGGAGGAATATGAAGCAATGGCTTTCTAGAACCAACCCCGCCCTTGCCCTAAGAAGTATTTAATAACATAGAAAAGATTTAACAGGCATGCCAGCCAGAGAACCCAAATAAACAGTTCTATTTTCCAACAAAGGGAGTTATTTAAAATTTCTGTGGAATATCATCAAAAAATCAGTGTCAAGAACAACACGGGCAACATTTCAGACACGCTCTCAGAGTACTGTTTCAAACTTTGTTTTTTTTCTATGGTGGAAAGAGAGTAGGCTTAGAAGCAGAGTTTAATTCCCAGAACTGGCCTCTTTTTAATTGAGTGGCCTTGGGAAAAGTCACTTTGCTTCCTTGAGTTGCCTTTCTTCAACTATAAAACGGGAATAATGGCATGTGCCCTCCTAACCCAGGATTATTGTGAGGGTAAAAGGATGAGAGTGAAATGTCTTAGACAATAGGAATATTCTCAATATATAACCCATTACTAAAACCTTGTGTTCCTGATTATGGTAACCCTATCTAATTGTTTAGATTTTAAGATATCATTCTTTTCATAACAAAATAAAAGCCCTTAATAACCTACTCCTATGGCATGGGAATGGATAGTTATTTTATTCCACTGACTTATAAGCAGTATATCTGCAACCATACAACATTGTCATTACGCTCACATACTTACAAATAGAAAAGACCATAGCAAAGTTGATATGGCAACAGCTGGACTGTGAGTATGGGACTGGAGTGGACCATGTCCTCACTAATAAATGTCAGCTTGATTTGAATTACTCGCTAAAGTACAGCTTAGACAAAGCCAAAAAGGAAAACCAAAGCTTTCTCAATAAAATGGAATCCCAAAGCATAAATAAAAGATTCCACCTGAGAAGAATGATTTATTATCTCTCACTCAAAAAAAGCATGCACAGTCCATTCTGTGGGACCACATCTCTTAAGCTGTTTGCTACTGGTTTATAAAAAGTTCACGCATGTGTGTACATAAACACACACACACACACACACACCAAATTTATAAGTTCACTAAAAGGAAAACTAGAAATTATACATTGGTTACTTGAATGAAAGTAGGAAAGTTTATCTTTTTCAAGAATTGATACTTCTCTGCCTCTGAAAAAGCAAATTACCTCACATCCAGGTCAGAAACACTGATGAAAGTTTACAGTGGTTAAAGAGAACTTGGGACCATTGGGAACCAAGGTTGCCAGTCCTTGGGTATCAAAGTGAGGCTGCATAAAAGAGAATGAATGCCTAAAACTTAAAAACCCATCATACCCAGCATGAATACATGGACAAAATTTATTATTATTATTTTTTTTTATCAAACCAGTTTGAATTATATATAGGTCACCTCCTTATAAGCAATTTGATCATAAATATTGAAAATAATAATTTTACAGCATAAAGCCCTTCATTCTCCAAGTTCTTCAAGCCTTCAGAGATATGATGCTATAAAAATATTTACATTTTTGTGAGGATGACACCAAGTACATTCACGAAGAGCAGCCATCTAGAAATGAAAGGCCATAATATATTTTTCCTTTTTTTCAGTCATACATGATCTAAATACCTTTTTTTCAACATAATTTAGATAGCTTTTTAAAATCAATATCAGATTTTTAAGGGTTTTTAAAGGTCTTTATAGTTAAGTGTCATTTATAAGATGTGTCCAGTTCACCATGTGATGACCCCTACTCTATATAAGATGGGTGGAATAACTGGAATAAAATATTGGATCAGTGGAGAAGTCATTTGAGGGCTCAGTGAGCATCTCTGACTTGCATTTTAAAAAGTTAATCAATAGGAAACAAACACTTCAGTTACATTAAACAAACACAGACAACAGTTCACCATTTAACATCTGGGTTTTCTCTCATACAAACCCACCTCAGGAGCTGTACCATACCTGGCAAGAACACAAGATTCCTATTTTCTTAAGGCTCTCTATCAATTAAAACATTTGACTCTTAACAGCGAAGAAATGTATTACCTCACTTATCAGGAAGGCTAGGCACATTATGACCCAGGCTCTGTTGCTCAGAAATTCTCTCAGTTTGGCCCTTCCACACTTGCTGACATTTAAAGTGGATGCTTTCTGAGTGGCATGATAAAATCCTCAAGTCCTGCTCTATCCGTCCCTGGACGTGAATTATTCCTTTGTCTTGTTAATCACTAGTTGTTTCTTCAGTTATCAGATTCACTGTCACAGTATCTCAGTGCTTGTGTTCAAGTAACCTTTATTTTACTTAATAGTGGCATCGAAGCTCAAGAATAGTGATGCTGGCAATTTGGAAACGCGCAAGAAAAGCTGTAAAGAGGCTCCTTTAAGGGAAAAGGTATATATGTGTAGGAAAAACCATAGTATATGTAGGATTAGATACTACCTGCAGTTTCAGGCATTCACTGGTGGTCTTGGAACAAAGGGGTAACTACTGTATTTTCTCTTTTTGTAAGGACACCAGTCATATTAGATTAGGGCTCACACTAATAACCTCACTTTAACTTGATTATCTCTGTAAAGACTCTAACTCTAAATAAGGTACTGAGGGATTAGGATGCCAACATACGAATTTGAAGGAACACAGTTCGAGCCATACCACCATGTCGCTGGGGATCTTTAAAAAGAGGTGAGATGGCCTAATGTCACTAGTTGAGGACATGCTTTTATAAAACAATTGGAGGTCAAATCAGGACTCTCAGCATACAGCGTAAGGTGCAATAAAAAGCTTAATTTCCTAAACCAGAGACCTAACTTGGCCTTACAAATTACAGTGGTGAAAGGACAGAGCAATATTGCTGTTACTTCTTTGGTCCATCTTCCTGTAGAGACCACAGGGGAAAATATCTCATTATGACCACTTCAAGGCTGCATTCTTGCTTCAGCATTTCTTTCGCTCCACAAGCACCAAGCACCAAGGCAGCCGTATCTATAGAGAAATAATATTCTATCAGTTCTAGTACATTGCAGACTTTTTCCATCTTCATCTCATTTTATCTTCCCAACAAATATGAAGACTACAGATATGAAATAGTTCCATGCTCCTTTCTCCATGAGGAAACTTAGAGGTTAACCTTTTAGTCTAGAGTCATGTAATTAATTAATGGCAGTGCTGTGATTAGGTTTAAGTTTTCTGATAATCTATCAATTACAAGTCAATTTATTGAGCATCTCCTATTTGTTTAGCACTATGCTAAGTACTGAATATTGAGGCCTAGCATTAGTAAAATCAAATCATTCAAAGTTCCTGTTTTGAATAAAAACTACATTGGTCAAGGCAAAGTGAATTTCCGCTCACTCTTGATGAAGCCATGACCATAAAAACTCTCACAACATTTTTTCCCTTTATTTTGGCACAGTTCAGTGTAGATCACCCAAAGGCCTTCACTTTGATCTCTCACAGTAAACAACACTTTGAAATGCCCTTTCCTTACTCTTTGCTGGAACTGATCCCTCAATTTTCCTTGCCGTATCTCTGCAAGTGCTGAAGACTATGTCTCTGCTCTCCCCTCTATACCTTGGAGAAGATGGCACTGCCATTGAATTGGTCACCTTGCCACAGAAAGCAATGGTTTAGAGTTTTCCTGGGCTCTGAAACCACCTCCACTTACTAAACTCAAGTATCAACTCAGAAAAGAGTAGAGTGTGCTTCCCTCATTTGTCCAAGGGCAGCCCTATTAAGTGGACGCATCAGTCAGGTTAGCTGCATAACAAACCACAAAATATCTCAGGAGAAATCAACAACGAGAAAATTTTTTTACCTCACACATCTGTGAGTTGACGGGGGTTTGGCTACTGATGTAGGCAGAGCTTGGCTGGCCGTGCATTGGATTTAGAGCTCTTCCACACATCTCTCATGTTGTCTAGCACTTACCTGAGGCATGCTCTTTCCTTGGCAAAAAGCAGGAGCCCAAAAGGGCAAGCCCAATCTCACAAGTGCATTTCAAGCCTACACTCGCATCACATCCATGAACCTCTTGTCAGCCCAAGGAAATCACTTAGCCGAGCCTAAAGTCAAAGGGTGGAGAAGTACCCCCCCCCACACACACACACCCACCAAGAGACCATGGCAAAGGTGTGCAGGTATGACACTACTACAAGGAAGTGACAAATCAGACCCGTGACTTGATCTACACTGGTAAAGTAAAGGCCCAATTTTTCAGGTTGCCCAAGATGGCTCACCTGCCCTTTTAGCAGTGCACTTTTATCTTTGACCATTGAGCATCTGCCTTCTCCTTTCCTCCCCAAATTCCGTGACACCGCCTTTTTAAAAAGCAGCTCCTTCCTCCTCATGCTGCTTTATTAAAAGCTCTCTGCCAGGCTGGGAAGTTGAAGAATCCCACCTGCATCCAATCTATGATAATTTACTAGTAACCCAGCACAGTAACCCAGATTTTTTTCTCAGTCCGTTGTTTGCCTGTTGCATTGTTGTTGGCCAAGTTCCAAAAACCATAATAGGAAAGGGGAAAAAAGAAACTATTTAGAGGATGATTATCCAAATATCCGAGCCATTCTCCAAGTAATGAATCCATACTGAGTGAGACTAGTATTTAGAACAATAACATAAGAAGAAAAGAAAACAAAAAATTCCCATCAAAGTAAATAGGTTCTACAAGTCTGTCTTTGCAAGCTCACAATATGGAGCCTCATAGATTTAATCATTTACACCTCTCCCGTATTTTCAGAGCCATTAACCAGAGTGGACTTGTCAGGGTTTCAACAATGTAATTGCTTAGCTATAAATTTCCCTGCTGGCCAGGGCCTGAGGTTTCCAATAATCACAGGCAAAGGCCAAAGTCAAAAAAGATAGAGCATGGGGAAGAGAGAGAGTGCAGCATAAGAATTTACTGAGTGGGAGGGCCCAGGCAGCAGGGAGACAGGGTGAAGGCTGCGGGAGGCACAGGACGCTGAGGAGCAGGGCACAGGACCACGGTGGTCCTAGGCTGGATTGCAGGTATGGTTTCTGTTAGCCTGAGCTGCTAGATCCCTCCCATAAAACCAACCTGGAGGAACTACAGAAATAAGAAGCAAGACTTGATTTGGAGAACTAACATAAAAACTGTGCTGAACCTCTAGGTAGACTACATATGTGGAGAGGGCCAACCTGGGCATGGATATCAGTAAATTAATGAAGAACAATTGAGGGAAAGCTCTCAAGTTCTGCCCTTGCACACATTACCTCTGGAGGATAATTGCCTGTCCCCCTACTGAAAAGAAGCCAGCAGTATGAGCCAGGTGGGAGGTGGGTAAAACCAAGGCAGTGCCAACACCCTGTGGGGTGAGGAACTGATAAAACAATGTAGACTGGCTAGCTGACCTGAAGCATTGACTCCTATCTCCTCCATGGCCCTTTGTCTCAGGATTGGTAGATCATAGTTAAAAGCTGTGTTCTTCAGATTTATTTTGACTTTCACAGTGAAAAATATATATATATATATATATATATATATATATATATATATATATATATATTACATAGTAACTCAGTATCTATATAACCTTGTACAAATGAAAGAGTTTCAGAAAGCATCATGCTTACTTTTGGAACAACCATTATATTTTTCATCCTATTCTATTCTATCCTATCCAATTTCATTCCATTCCATTCTATTTCTTCTCCTTCTTCTCTCCTCCCCAATTTCCACCCCCTCCCTCCTTTCTCCTTCTCTCTCCCTCCCCACCCCTATACTGGCTGACTCACTAAACTGATTTCATGACCCATTAATGGGTTGCTTCCCAGAGTTTGAAAAACTTATCTGTATACATTATTCTCTTTCCAGGTTGCCTTTCCAGGGCATTTAAGGGAGGATACTAAGCAAAGTTATGGCCTGATGGAGGGGTAAAATATTGAGGAGGTGGGCTATGTCCTGTGGGACATGGAGCACTCTGCCTTGCCACTGATCCCTGCTCCTCTTCTAGTTACTGAATCTGAGCCTCTCATTAACACAGATAACCAGACATGGTAACTGTTGACCCTAAAGGAAAAAACAATTTTAATATAGAATTCTATATTCACCTAAATTACGATTTAAATCTAGGGGTTCAATAGACATGTTCTCATGCATATAAGGCTTTAGCAGGTTTGCCGCACAAAGAACCATTTAGAAAACTCAGGCAAGAAGTAAATCGAGGAGATTGCTAAAAGACATATGGGAAATAAAGGGATTCAAATAATTTAGTAGAATTTATTTTTGTCTAAAATATTAAGAAACAGATAGAAATAGTATACCCATAATAACACAAAACAAAAGTTTTAATATCAAGAAGAAAATTTAAGAAAGGAATGAAAAGCAAAGAGACATGAGATTATGCTAACATGTTCAACTTGTTCAGGGTAAGATTATAGATAGATGATAGATGATAAATAATAGATAGATGTTAGGTGGCTAGAATACTGATAGATCTGAGATAGCTTTAGGGATAAATAAAGTATAGGATCGATTTCAATATTTGACAATAAACTTCAAGACCAAAAAAAAAGAATATCAAGAACAATAACACAAGTACCATATAACCATCATTGGAATACAGAAACCTCACAATATACATTTAATGTATATAAAGTAACAGTGATAAAACTGGAAGAAATAGAAAGCAAGGTAAACCACCCCTCCTACCCAAACAAGAGCACAAACGGTGCAGTCACATTTGTACTTAGAGCGTTTGGTGCCTTCCTACTGTCCTCAAAGTAAATCTAGTGTCAGGGCTTGTGAGGCTCTATGTGATCTGGTCTCTCTTACCTCCAGCCCCATTCTTCATACCTCACTCTCTTTAATAATTTCTGTAACTCTTTGAATTTATTTTTATTTTTATATATGCCTTTCTCTCTTACATTCAAACTTTAACATTTTTGTTCTTCTACCTGGCTAACCTCTTTACCTGGCTAATGCCTACTTATGTACATCATCTCAGCTTTGATGTTGCTCCTTCCACGAAGCCTTAAATGTATTTATCTTTTAGTAGCACCCCTCTCACTTGTAAGTGTCCTATTTGACTGTCTATCTCCCCAACTAGACGGTAAACATTGTGAGGAAAAGACAGTGTCTGTGGTGCTCACCAATGTCCTTCTAGTACTCAGGACTCTGATGGGCATAGGAAAAAAACTAGAAAAAAAAGTATTTGTATTGTAAAAACATAATTTTTGTTTTAAAAGGGAAATCTGCCAAACTTCCAGTTCAGCCCAACATGGCTGAACAAGGAGAAAGGTATTAAAGATAGCTTATCGAAGTCAATAAAGATGAAACCTCACTGGGTGGAAGGGTGGGCCTGGGAACCAACAAGAAGCACAGTCAGTCACAGAGAACTGGAACGGCTCAGTAATTGAAGGCACTGGGTGTTACAGAACATTGGGAGTTATGTGTGTGGGGAGGGGGGAGGGCGTGAGGGGCATAGAATACATGGCTGAAAATCAAGAGATTGATTGAAAGTCTTTATGGAAAATCTAGCCACTCCCCACCACCTTCTCTAACCCATTAAAAGAAAAGAAAAGAAAAGAAGAGAAGAGAAAAGAAAAGAAGAGAAAAGAAAAGAAAAGAAAAGAAAAGAAAAGAAAAGAAAAGAAAAGAAAAGAAAAGAAAAGAAAAGAAAAGAAAAGAAAAGAAAAGAAAAGAGAAAAGAGAAAAAGAAGAAAGAAAGGTTTGCATTGTGGCTAAATTATTCCAGAAAGGCTCTGGACTCAGAGGCAGGTAAAGCAGAGAGCAGCAGTGGGATGCCATGCTGAAAATGAGAAGATTAAGTAAAATTTTGAAACTCCTCTTTTCAGTCACTTTCCCACTTTGTTTGCCCCCACTGAGACTGGTGACTAGAAGAGATGGGAGATCACAGAAACTGATGACTCCAGTAGAAAGAACTACCTTTGTTAGTGTCGAATCAATTGCCAGATCACAATTTGGTGAGGTCTTCCACTCAGCAGTCCTACCTACACGCATGGGTTTTTCCTTTAGCTTCTGGACCTTCATTCTTAAATATATATAAATATAAAGGATTTCCGCTCTTAGACTCTTGAGGAAAACCTCTAACCTAAAAGAAAGAGACCAAAAAAGAATTTACAGGAAATAGAGACAAGGCAAAGAACAGAACAAATATTTCTTAATTAACATAATTAATATTCTGAGAAATAAGAGATTTTACATCCGTGAAATAAGAATAGAGTGCCTATAAAAGGGATTTTCAGAAAAAAAATAAGAGCTCTTAGAATTTAAAAAATGTAGTTGACAGCTTCCCTGTGGGCTGGGACAGAATTATTTGTATAAAAATATGCCGTCTCACCCCAAATTGTCACTCTACTGACCTCTACCCAGAGCTCCTAAACCAAACCTGAGTTTGGTTTTATGTGTAAAATATGCCACCTTGAAGAGGAAGAGGCAGCCTTGATCCTGTTCACCCACCAATCCCTGGTTCCTCATCTGTGGTCTTAATCCCGTCTAGTCTAGCTTCAGTCTGTTGATATATGGTGTCAGATGGGCACTAGTCTTATTGGGGTAATAACTTCATAAGTTATATAAGTGTCTATATAAGTAACTATGTTGTACACCTGGAATCATTGATATTCCCAGGAACCCTCAGGCAAATAAAGATCAACATGGATGGACCTAGAGAGTACTATGCTAAATGAAGTAAGTCAGACAGAGAAAAATAAATACCATGTGTTTTCATTTATATGTGGAATCTAAAAAATAAAAAAAAAATTACCAAACAAAAGAAACAAACTCACAGATACAGAGAACAAATCGATGGTCATCAGATGGGAGGAGTGGGGGATGGGTGGAAAAGGGGAAAGATATTAAGAAGTACAAATTGGCAGTTATAAGAATAGTCACAGGGATGTAAAGTACAGCATAGGGAATATTGTAATAATTATGTGTGGTGTCAGATGGGCACTAGACTTATTAGGGTGACCACTTCATAAGTTATATAAATGCCTCATAACTATGTCATACACCTGAAACTAATACAATATTGTATGTCAACTGTAATTTAAAAATTTTAAGAAAGAACACAACTGATTGGAAAATAATCCACAGGCTTAGAAAGGTAAAGTGACTTGCCCAAGATCACATAGATGAAAGACAAAGACACTAAATCTTGTTTCTTGATACCTTCTATTATTCGTGAATTAATCCACTTAAGAAATATCATACCGGGGGCAACAAAGATGATTAGTTCCTGCAGTTAACAAGTTCACAATCTAGTGAGCACAGAAAAAGGTAAGCAAGACTATTTTGGTGGACACTAAGATGGAGCTCTGCTCACGGGGCTGTGATAGCTCAGGAGGGATGGCCAAGAAGGGTATTTTGCCTGAGCTAACCAATAATGGATAAAGACAAGAGAAGGAGAAGAGGGTGGTGAGACCCAAGATAAAAGTGAGACTGACCACTGTGCTTTTGGGGCATTGCAGTCTTGCTTAAAGTCTGGACATCAAAGATTGAAAGGTCATGAAGAGAGTTGAGGCTGAAGCATCAGGCCAGGACCAGATCAGCCCAGAGCCAGAGTGCCATGCTGAGGAGCTTGGACTTCATTCCACAGCCAGAGAAGACAGAGACTTTTAAGGGTTTTGAACTGGTGAGTGACTCTTGTCTAGTATATAATCCATTTAGTGGTCTGGTTTCCAAAGGCTACACAGGTAAGAGAAGGAAGAGACCATTCTGAACTGGTGTTTATGCCTGAAAGAGGCAGGTGATTTAGGCTGATAAAGTAGAAGGAGAGATCATTTGGAAAAGGAAGCGGTGACATGAAACGAGGTTGGGCATGGAAGTGTAGAGTTCAAAGAACAGCCAGAAGGATCCTCCACCTCCCAGAAATAATGAGACAAGGAGGAGAATAGGAAAGAGAGGGCCATTGGAGCTGGACACCAAATCGAGGAGGTTAGGCGTGACTCTACATGTTGGTGCCTCTCCAAACTTTCTTCCCAATGGCAGGGACAAAAAAGAACCCCAGAACTCTTGGGCGGTGACTTCTCCAATCTCGGAATGTCTTTTAAATTTATGTTTCATCTTTAAAATTCATCTGAATTTGGCGTTCTACTTTACGTAAGATCAATCTGTTTTAATACAAAATGTTTTTAATTATTTGTTCAGTAAAACACTTACCTGCCCCCAAGAAATCTTGAAGTCAGATTAGCATTCCAGAAAGATGCTCCTGTGGCTTCTCATGGTCATGAATACCAATATCTGAGGGGCATGGTGATGAGCAACAGTAAGAAATCTGTTTTCCTCAGATAAGCTGAAAGGTGAAAGAGGTTATCTGGGGAATGAACAGACGGGTGCTGGACAGGTTGGACAGTTTGAAATGGGTGTTAGAAAACCAGGTAAGAGGCTTTTGAAATAAACGTGATAGATCTTAGACCAGAGGATAGTGGTGGATGGAAAAAAGATGACATATACCAGAGAAATTTTTGAAGATTTGATGGATGATTCAATGTGTGGCAGGAAGGAGAAGAAAAAGAAATCAAAGATAATTTCGACTTTGAACTAGGGGCACCAGATGCCATGGCAGAAAAGGAGGAAGTGAAGAAGGAAGGACCCCTCTCCTTCCCAAGGATTGTGAGTAACATACTGACTTCAGCCAGCTGTGCGTGTCCGTGTGCATGATGCACATGTGGAAATGTGTTATAGATGACTGGACATGGGGAACAAGATCTAAGTTGGAACCACAAATGTGGGAGAGAGGGTCATCCTCACAGAGGTTGACACCGCAGAGTGGATGGGAAGCCTGAGTGAGTAAGAAAGCGGAGAAAGCTGAGTATTTAGCTTTGTGAGATACACATAGATGAGTAGTAGAAAGAGAGAGAGGGACCTCCATTCAGGAAGAACAAAAATGCCGTATCGATCTAATGTACAGACATACACTTTCAATTACAACTAGCGGAAAAAAATTCAAACTATATTTTAAAAAGGGGGTTGAGAAATTTCTTAGTTAGTTTCACTGAAGAGTTTGGGAATGGTCCCTGACCTCGGGTATAATTAATCCCAGTGCTCAGATGATGCCAGCAGAAATCCATCTCTCCCTACCTCTTTACTCTTCTTCCCTTTCCGGTAGCTTCACTTTCAGACAGATTTTCTCATCATAGTGCCCCCAGGAAGCTCCAGGCTTTTATCCTCTCATTAACTCAGATGAATGAGAAGTTCTCTGTCCCAAAAGTTCCAACAAAAGTTTTTAACAGAAGTTCCAGCTTTGGCTTTGATCAGACCATCTTAGCTCACAGGTCCATCTTTAAACGCAATGGCCTGACCAGGGTTACACGCTCCAAGTCTCTGTAGCCAAACGTGCACGAACTAAGCATTGGGGCAGGGGGCTTCCCTATATGAAAGATGCTTATGCAACTTCCATAAAAAGAGAGAATGAGTGCACTCAGAGAAGCAGAAGATCCATTGAAACAAAGGAAGGATTTAGAAGCTGGAGGGTGGAGTAGAGGTAGCCAAAAGTGTGAAATGTCATACAAAGGCCAAAACAAGGACAATAGAAGCCTCACTACATTTGGGTGGACAGGAAACGGGGCAGCTCCTGTCTCCTCTACATTTCCCTCCTGCCTCAGAAGAGTGAGTCTGAGGACAGTGATCCCCCGTCTCCAGCTTTCCTCCCTCCTCATTCCCAGCCTGGCTTCCAGAGTCCTGGGGCACAGCCCCCCATCACCACAGCCTGCCACAGCCATGCCACAGGCACCTTGGCTGGGGACTGCAGGCTTCTCAGGCAATAAAAATTCTCTCTGGCTTCAGAAGGCAGTCTTGTAATGTGAGAGCCAGGTCCTTCCTGGCTGGACTTCCCCGCCACACACATCATACGATGCCTTCTTTCCCAGCAGGTAATTTTTCCAGTGAAAGAATCACCCCTCCCCTGGCCTTTGCCTCTGACCCACCAATTGTTTGCCGAGGCAGGACCAGTAACGCTCCTTGGCTGGACTTCAGAGTTCCAGTTCAGCTGGGGGAGCTAGGCTGGGATTTAATCAAGGACCCTGAGGGGCTCATGTTATATGAATCATCTCCCCAGCGCGCCCAGACATCAAACCACACTTCACCCCTCGCTCTTTCTTTCCCGGCTGCTTCAGCTCATTGGCGTTTAAAGCAACATCGCTGGCAGCAGCTCATCTGGAACATCCTGGCCCTCTCCCCTTTTCATGAGAGCGAGCACCCTTTCCCTCAGAGAGCAAGGAAGACAGAGGCAGACAGACGGACAGACAGATGAACAGGGAGAGGGGAGTCCAGCAGACAGATGAATATGGATTTCGAGCTTCTGCAGTGGGAGAGGGAGCCGTGGCAATCACATCCAATATTACACTCCAACTCAGGATGGACCGACAACAGCTCCCCTTAGGAATCCGAGTGGGTTCTTTCTTGTGTGCTGTTTTGAAGCATGTCAGCATTCCTGGGCACTGACTGTCAGCCTCCTCCAAATGACCTGAGTGGGGGTGTGAATAGCAAACTCTCACCGCCTTGGGCTGTGCGGAGGGAAAGGCTGGAAATACTGTTCCAGAGGTTTCCTCTCACTGTGAAAATCAAGGCAGAAATGCCTCATCCTTAGCTCCCCAAATACCCTTAAAGATCAAGGGGCAGATAAGCTAATCTATTATAAATTCTAATGCAGTCCAGTTCCCTGACCAGAGCCTCTTCTCCTTCGGTGCCCCGAGCGTTAGCCAATATTTCATCAAAACCAGTTCCCTTCCGCAGGCTCACATCTGCTCCTCCCGCTCACCCCAAGAGGCCTGCATGCTGGCGCCTTCTCCGTGCCTGTGCTCCCCACATGTACACACATGGGCATGGACATGCATACACACATGTACCCTCATGTGTATGTGCACACACTTTCACATGTGCACACACATATACACACATACACACATACACATACGCAAAGCCAGACCTTGGCCCTCCTTCCTGATTTATGACCCTACCTTGCCCGGTCTGGCTTAAAATGATCATTTTTCAGTCTCGGAATGTTTGCATCCCACAAAAGGATGCTTAAGAACACCAAAATGGCAATACATGTACACACACATGCACACACACAAGCACACATCAGGAAGACTCTCAGACCTTTTCCGTGAGACATTTGATCCCAATAACTCGTCTTCTGACTTCAGCCTTACTCCTTGCTCCACGGAGGCCAGACTCTTTCCAGTGTAAATTAGACCAATCCCAAGCTCGGGAGCAGCCTGGCTACTTCTCTGGCTGTTCATTCACTGTTTATTTCTCGGCAGCCAGAATGTCCTCCTCATCTGCTTGGCGACCTCATGCTGTCACTTCAATACTATTTAATCTTAATTCTCCCTTCTGTAAAATGGGTCTAAAAAACCTTAACAGGAGTCAGGCTGTAGGAATTCGTGCATTAATACTGCCAAATCCTTTTGAAGATGAACACATGATTAGCGTCCTGCAGCCCTGGTATGCTGAGCCAGGAGGAGGGCAGGGCTTGACCTGACCTTGAGACCCTGTCTGGGTGAGCAGTTTAAGAGAGCATTATAGTCTAGCAGCTGTGTGTGAGCAAAGACGAAACAGCTTCATAAAAACTGCACTTCCAGCAGAATATATCACATGAGCCCAGGTTTCTATTGTGCGTTAATTCTAAAGGAAAACCCCTTACAGTGTTTACTGCATGCTAGGCACTGTGTTTTACTTGGATTAGCTCATTTACTTCTCTTAACCACCCTCTGAGGAAGGTACTATGTGAAGCCCTAGCTTATAGATGAGGAAACAGTAGTAGAAAAGTTAAATAACTTGCCCAAGTGGTGGAGCCAGATTGCACTTTTAACCACTACCATATGCTGCAGTGAGTGAGGACCTGGACAAGCGCGCATGTGCGTGTGCACAGAAAAGAGCCTCGAAGAAAACGGCATAGCCGCTTACGCTTCCAGGCGGTAGGGTGCCGGCTGATTTTTCTCCTCCTCACTATAGTACCTGTATTTTATCTGGATTTTTTCATTTCTACAGAGGACATGTATTGCTTATATAAGAATCATTTTTAAATGTTCTTTTGAGAAAGCATCTCCATTTCTGTTTCTCAGACCATCGTGCTCTCTCACCCGGGGCAGCAGAGACAAGTAAGGACAGTGCTCATATATCTGGGCAGGCTCAAGCCACTCTTTAGACACAGCCAGCAAGACATGGCAGGAAGGCCTGGAAGAGTTTGGGCTGCTATTCAGAACTGTCATCATCAAGGAAATGGAAAGTAGCCTCATGCACCCCAAATCTACCCAAGCTCCCAGTGTCTGTGGACATCATTGGGGAGACATTGGGAAGGACAGAAAGAGATCTAGGTGGGGGCCAGGAGACCAGATTTCTATACCCACCTCTTTCTCCTTCTCATCTTGTGGTGGTAGATAATTTCATCACTCCCTGAACCAGCTTTCTCGCTGGTTCTGAGGGCCTCCTAGATTCTAAAACAACCATAAGAGATGCTGTCCACATGCCTGTCATTCTGCATGCTCTTTACATGCGTTGTCCCACTCAACCACCACAAAAGGCCCATGAAGTATATGTTATTATTCCCATTTCACAGATGGAAACACCGAAGCTCCAAGACTAAAGAACTTGATCAAGTTCGCAAAGCAGATAAGCTACCACGTTGAAGTGCAAACTCAGGTATATCCCACCCCAGATATTGGAGTTCTCTTTGAATTAATGATGTCACCAGATTTCCAATGCCAGCATTTCACAGACAACTACCTGGCCTAGTTCTCCAATTCAAGCTATGTGTCAGAGTGGTGTCGACACTGTCAGTACTGCTTTGGGGGTTTTCAAGTAAAGTGCTTTGTAACTCTTACTCTGTTTCAGGCCACCCCATCACTTTCTTATCATTCTGGCTCCACAAAGTCCTCCAAGGCCTCTCAAGCTTTTCAAGGTGAAGGCAAACCAGTTCATCAGGAAGAGAGCTCAGTTCTCTGGCACCTACAGAGAGACGATTGCACATTAGCCCCTAGGTGCTGGGCCATAAGCTTTTCCCAGAAGGGATCAGAGTGGGAGGGAGGGAGGGAGTTTGCACTACACCCAATCAGTTAGCATTTCAGGCAGGCAGCAATAATGGAGAACGTGATAAGCTGTCACTAGAAGCCAGCTCAGTTCTCTGAGACTTAATGGTAGAATAACACAATAGGGTCAGACTAAAAAGGTTCCCTTATGAAAATTTTATCAGCAACTTTGGTAAATGGCTATGGGAAAGGTGCTTTGCTCCCAGGCAGACCTGGGACCCGATTTTACAAGGTACAGGCAGCCTGCATTGCATCACCCCCACAAGATATTAAGGGCACTCAAATTGAATTAACACCAAATCAAGCCGGTGCACTTAACAATACAAATGCACTTAAGGGATGCCTCAGGATGATTTGTGACTAAAGAAAGCAAAGAAGAAAACGCCTGCAAGCCACAAGGGTGGTGTTGTGTGTCATATACAGGAAAGGCCATAAGTAGAACTTAGAATACCGGAAAACCATGAACTTCAGGGGCTCTCAAATACCTTAGACCCAGCCGTAAAGTAGAAGGCCGCTTCTGTGGTATGCAGAAACAATTGATAAATAAATTACAGCCAATTTTCTTAGTGGCATGGTCTCCATTACCTCTGACAGTGGCGTAACTACTCTGCTAAGATGATAAGAGGCGAGTAATGGTGTATCAGGTAGCGCCCCAGGAAATTCTTTGCCAGTTGCCAGGTCTCTTCATGACAGTGATGACACAAAGATCCTCAGTAAGAGCCAAGTGATGAGAAGTGACAGCTCACCAGGCAAACTGTGACAGGTCCTAAAAAGAATCAGCTGAAAATGTCGCTGGCAGATGGGACCCCAGAGTCAGGGCTGGCCCTTTGGTCTCTTTCCTTTTCCCGTCAGCATTTGTCGGTACACATTTTCTCTTCATTTGTCTTAATCTTTTGCTCTCAGTCTCCCTCATCCTCTTCCCACTTCCCTATTCTCACGCCCTCACCTTCTCTTCTGAACATACCCTGTCTACTGAGCTGGAAGACAAGTACGCCATCTTCATAGATGAATGGCTCTTCTGAGATTATCTTGGAAACTTAGATATATTCTGGGACTTGGGAGAATTCAGGGGGAAAAAATGGCCTCACTGGGGATTCCTTTCCATCAAGTGAAATACACACAAAAGCATGCTTTTGTTATCCTTTCAGGAAAGAGCTGTCTCCACACAGGGTCTTACTCTGAAAACGAGCTCCATTTAGTTCGAGGTGGCCTAATTTTGTCAGAGTTAAAGCAATTGCTCGTCGAGTCATAAGGTGGCTGGGAAACTGGGGCAGGTGGGTTCAGTTCTTCACGACAGAGAAAGAAGTTCTCAGATAGTAAAAAGGACCATTTTTACCCGCTGTTCTGTCTCAGCCAAAACTTGCTCACTCCAGGAGGCAGGTATCATCGTAAGGGAAATTAGGAGAATAGGAAGATTTCTGTGTCTAAAATGAACGATCTTGGGCCCTTGCTCTGCTAGAATTCATTGCTGTGACCTCATGGATTATTTTGAGGACGCAGTGAAACTAATTATCGGAAAGATTTTGGGAAACTAGGAACTGTCTGCAAATATAAGGCATTTTTATGAGGAAAATAATCTACAAAATACACATGCAGACCCACTTCTTACAAAAAGAATTCTAGATCCCAAGAAAGAAGAATATTCAAACTATCCCTGGTTTTCCATAAGAACAGCTCCCTCTCAGATAATCAGAGAAAAAAGAGAGCAAACAAATGTGAATAAAATGCATAGAAATCGCCAAACTTTGCTGTACCGATGACTTTTTAGCTTCGCTCATACTGAACTTTGAAGACAAAACAACAAACGATATAATCCCTGGCATTCCCAAGCTCGCCAAACATGTCTGCAGGCTTGTGACAAGACCTCTTGCTTCTCAGAGTGGGAGCCTGAGATTTGCTCCGTCTTGCAGATCATCCCCAGCAAGATCATCCGCACCCGCACGCCATGACTGCATTCCGGGACATACGCTTGCTTGTCAGAGTACTTTCCTTCCACTCTGGGCATCTAGAGTCCCTGCCCATTTTCTGCCTTCTGCTTACTCTATTTCTCTATATGAGCCCTTAAATATTTAGGGATCACTAACTCTGCTCATTTTCTTAGCAATCACTAGTCCCCTTTCCTCCAACAATCTCCTTTGAAGCTCACAAGTCATTATCCATCAATGATTCATCTGGTCACTTAATATTCATTAAGTGCTTACTCTGTGCCCAGCATGGTGCTAGCTGTCAGGAATGCAGGGGTAAATCAGACAACGTCCCAGTTTTAAGGAGCCTCCTTCCTGCATCATTGTCCCTTTCTTGACCCCATCTTTGGTTTCTCTGTTTCATTCTGAAATGCAGAAAGCTGAGCTGAGCACACCTCTTGAATGAGGGGAGCCCCTCCACAAATTGGAAAGGAAGCAAAATGTGTGTTACCTGGAAGCCTCCATGTATACGTAACTAACTGTGTCCTTCTGCCCACTGGGAAGAATTCATTTCTCCTTCCCCTGGGCTCACACAGACTCATACATCCTGCCCATCTTACTCATGCCTATATTGCAAGCAGATATCATAAAGCTTGGAACTTAGCTGGTACGCAATAAGCCTTTGTGGAATGAATGAATGAATGAATGAACGAACTTGTCATCTCTACTTTCTCTATTCATGATCATCTCCCCTTGGATTCCCTCACCTGTGATTCAAGGAGGTCGTGTAGGTCAGTGGTGATCAACAAACACTCTCTGGAGCATTTGGGGTTTCACTCCAATTAGTTTGCAAAGGCAGATAATTAAATATTCAGAAGTTTTTTAAAAAGGTTTTAAACTGTTGGTAAATTGACCATGGTGGGAGTATTTGCATGTGGAAATCAGTAAATGTTACAGATTTTGGGTTTTGTTTCTAAGAGCCCGTTGGTCGGCACACCACTGTTCTGATTCAGCCAGACCTGGGTGTGTGGCTTAGCTCTACCACTCACTCACTAATTGTGTGACAAGTTGCTTGGTATTTCTAAACTCAGTTTTCTCATCTGTAAAATGGGGATGATAATTATGGCTTCACAGGGCTATTGTGAGAAATAAATGACTTAATGTTCATAAAGTGCTTAGTACAGCTCCTCAAACATAGTAAGTGTCCAATAAAAGTAATATATTAGTATTAGTATTATAACGCATTTTTTCATCCAATTTGTTATACTTTCTTCTTATTCCCCAGAGTGTTTGTGAAAACTTAAAAAAAAACAAAACCATAAAGTAGAAAATAGAAATAAAAAATCAGGATAAAGAAAATTAAAAATCATAATACGAAGCCAATATCACAACACTATCATGATTGGATAAAATCTGTAGACTAAGATTCACTGGAGTGTTAGTTGGAAATGTATTAAGGTGTTGCCAACAGAGTTACAAAGTGTTAGCGCAGAAGAGGCCTCAGAGATCTTCTAGCTCAATCCTCCACTTTGCAGATGGAAAACTGAGGCAGACAGGCAGGAAGGAATAATTTCTTAAGGACTTACAAGCATAATGGCGGATGCTTTTATTTTTATCATCCCACCCATATCATTCCGTTTTACAGATGAAGCTACTAAGGCAAAGGAAAGGACAGACCTCTTCTAAAGCCACCAGGCCAGTATTAGTAAAACCGAAACTGGAACCCAGATTCCCATTTTCCAGTCTTCTCAACTCCCTCTTCGCGGAACCATGATGTCTCTTCACTCCAGGAAGACCCATTTTATAACAGCTTCCCCAAGACCAAAATAATCTCCCAAGATTCAACAGAATTATACTCAAATGGAGAAATTACAGTCCCTGTGACAGAGGGAGCTCCCAGGGAATTTCCTAAGTCTCACTGTGACATATGAAAGAATGAGACCATAAGCCCAATGGTGAGAACAGCTGCTCTTGCATAAAACACACCCTCATTTTGCAGTTGCCTTTTGAAAAGAGGGCTGTGTTCTTAATTCATATTCATTTCTGGTACCCTCTGAGGTTCAAAACTTTTTCTGCGGTTCTTATAACTGGGATTTTTCTTTTTCTAACTTCTACCAATAGCTTCGACTTCACTCTTTACCAAACCTTCTTTTGGAGTGCTAATAGGCACAGAAATCGAATTTCTTTCCCCTCCCTCTTCATCGGAAAGAAGCAGGAAGAAAGGGCTTAAAAAGCAACCAACATGAGGAATAGGAGGGCAAGGAAGAGCCTGCATGATCCATAAAGCAAATGAATCCACCATTTATGGAGAGCTGACAGCAATGTCTCATTTATTAGTCTACCACCCCTGTTTGGTAGTAAGCAGGCTGGACGCCCAGCCTGGGGGGTCTGTTTTATGGGGATAGCGTTATTGCCCTCAGAGCTATAGCTGACCTCACACCATATAAACACGTCAGCCACTTCCCAAGTCACTGTTCCAGGTGTGGTATGAAGGCACTGTGCAAGGACTCTTGAGGCCATCACTCCCCTTTTCCCCACCTCCACTCAGTAACAGCTCCCCAAGTACCAGTGTCCATGCTGACAACCCTCTCTCTCCCTCTCCCCTTTCTCAAATCATCTGTCACATCTGTCCAAAATCTCATCTGGACCTGCATTGCCACCCAAGTGCAGAGAGAGGCACTAACCTTCAGAGAAACATCTGGTTGTTAAAGAAGGCCCAAAAAGGAAGAAAGCCAACCCAAAAGTAAATACCAATTCTATTTTATCTATATCTATATCCACATCTACATCTACATCTTTCTATATAGCTCTATCTCAAAAATTAATTTGGGAACTTGTTTTTTATTATTTCTTTTTCAAGTTAAAAAAAAATAATAATAAGTTTTTTATTGGGTTTTCACACAGCAGAATTAACTGCTCCAGACTTAATTCTAGGTTGGCTTAACCACAAGCGTTAATTCTGAGCCCCATCACTCCACCACCTGGTTGAGTGAGCTTGGGGAACACTGGCGTACTCTTAAATTTTTAAATAGTCTACAGCCACGTCATCCTTAACAAGCCTGATCCCGTCTGATCTCGGAAGCTAAGCAGGGTTGGGCCTAGTTAGTACTTGGATGGGAGACCACCTAAGAAGACCAGTTGCTGTAGGTGTGTTAAAAAAAATAAAAGAAAGACAAAAAAAAAAAAATTTAAAGAAAGCAAGCCTGATTTAAAAAAAAATAAAATAAAAGTTTGCTACCAAAAATCAAACCAACCCCCCACAATCCACTGAAAAGCTCATTCTAAGTGCTCTTCGCATCACCCGGCCTGAGGAAGTCCTCTCCGCACTGTCTTCTTCACACCCTGACATGCTCACCTGGGGATTTCTATAGCTGGGCCATGATTCCCATAGAAGACAAACGTAGATTCCAACTCCAACACTCACCACTTCTGTGACCTTAGGCAAGTCACATCGACCTTAGACCTTTAAGTGTAAAATGGGAATATTAACACCTGCCTTACATACTTCACACAGCAAACTCAATTGTGGTAGAAAATGGCAGCTGTTATTATTGTGATAAGATCAAAAGTGAGACGGATATGTGTTTTATTAGACAAAATCTAGTGTATTTGATTCTGAAAGTATTTCTTTTGGAGCTAGCAGTGAGGCCACTGTGGAGACAGGAGTGGGAGGAGGCGCCATCTTGGGATGGAGGAGAGTGTTCAGAGAGTTGACTCGAAACCACACTCTTTAGAAAGTGCTGCGTGTACACCCTGAGCAAAAAGAATTAAAACACTCGGGCCTACTCTGGGACTTTTCCCAGGGCCAATCCTGCCTAAGAAACTTGCTGAGGAATTTACTTTCCTCATTCCTTGAGGGAAATAAGAAGCACAGCTGAGACAATTATAACTCTATTCTGAAGGTGAAACAACAGTTCCGGTTTGGCCTGGGTTTTATTCCCACCTCTCCTGCAGGCTTTACCTGAAGTCTCCCAAGGGAAACAAGGCTGGGAGTTGGTATCTTTGCAGGTCTATCACAAGGTCTTTTTGTGTTCTGCTTCTCAAGTTTCTGAGTTTGTAACTTGTGAAATACAACTTGCAAAGTGCCTCTTCAGGCAGAAGTACCACTGAAATTCATTACCTCCTCTTTCTCCTCTGAGAACGAGGGGGAGGTACAGGCACCCATGTGGAGAAGACCTGCACATTTACAAACCTGTCTGGACCAAGTGAAGGTGACTCGTGCAGGCCGGCAGAGAACCCTGACATGCCAAGCTGTCACTGCCGGGTAACAGGCAAGGGGCTGAAAAATGGAGGGAGGAAAGAGGCGGGCCAGTGTTCTCGCAGTGGACGGTGAGGGGAGAGTGGAAGGATGTGGTCGTGGGGAGAGAGGAAAGAAAGATGAATGGGGCTTGAGTCAGTCATAGGCTAAAGCAAACAGGAAGGTTTTAAAGTGAGATTTGAGGAGAGGAAGTGGTTCTGAGCAAGGGAGGGAGAGAGTTCCAGAGATCCGTCTTGGAAAAGAGCTACTCTTCATTTTTTTGGATAGTCCACCTCGTGTGAATATTTCTTGGCGGTACTGACAGACGGGTGAACTAGTTTTAATTTTATTTTTTTTTAATCACAACTGGCTCCAACTTTTCCCTAGAACTTGAACCAAAAAGGCTTGAGACTTTAGGTTTGAAAACATTCAGTGGATTCATTTGTGTTAAATTGCACTGCTGCCTGCTGCTCTTAGCAAACACTCAGGGCCACCCAGATGAAGAAAGCATAGGGAGGGGGCAGCCTGTTCAACCAACCAAGGTCATCTCTCTAATGTTATGTCCACTGCATCTCACGTCCAGGGAACATGATCCCAGGAGAGCTCGATATCTTTCTAAATCTTTCTAAATCGCCAGATGTGGAATTACGATTGGCTAAATCCCCACCAGGCAAGAGGAAGGGAGGAAAGACGGATGAGGTTATGGGGCTGAGGGTCTAGAGTGAGCTCACATGAAAAGATAAGGATTTTTTGCGTGGCATTTCCAAGGAAAGCATAAGGACACATATCCAACCACATAAAGGGCAACCTGTCTTCCCTGAACTAAGCTTAGGACAGTTCTAAAAGCCAAAAAACAAAAACAAACTTCATTTAAAGGGCTTAAAAACAGCAACTCTTTCCATTTTCCTGGGGAAGTACTCTTCCCAAGGCAGTTTATCAGAAAATGGTCTGTCCATATTGTGAAAGATAATAAAATCCTCTGGGCTTCAAGAACTAAGAGACTTTGCTTTCGCTTCCTGTTTCATGACTTTGGGAACTGAACTTCCATGGGCCTCATTTTTCTAATCTGTAGAATGGGCATAACAAGCTTTGTTCCCACTTCAAAAGATATTACTCATGGTTTTAACTTGCATAAAGAATTAAACATGTATACAAAAGAATATTATTCATAATAACACAAATCGCTGCAGAGCAACAATTGATAACATCTGAGTATTGTTTGTTTCTTCCTGGTCTAAAACAGAACTAGGGCATGAACAAGCTTAATGTGGGATCACTTTTTGTTGAACTAGAAGATAAACTATTTAAATAAACACCCCAGTATTTTTTTGTGCTGTGTTCATATTCTCTATTATGAAGTTCAAACTCATTTACACATTGCAGCAAAATTTCAAACCTTGCTGTAGCGGACACATTTTAAGTGCTTATTTTATTTTAACAGTTTTATTGAGATATAATACATATTTTATATTAATTTTTTGTACTTTAAAACTGTACTGTCAAATACAGTATCACTAGCCTCATCTGGCTACTAAAATTTAACTTAAAATTAGTAATAACTTAGTACAGTTAAAAATCCAGTTTCTCAGTCACACTGATGATACTTCAAGTGCTCAATAGTCACATGTGACTGGCGGCTATGGATTAGACAACACGAATACAGACCATTTCTATCATTGTAGAAAGTTCTATTGGATAGCATCGCTCTAAAATAATATGTACTCCTTACAAAAATTTGAAAAAAACATAAAATCAGAAAAAAGATAAATATACTTCTTATTTTTCTACCATCCAGTGAATACTATTATTAATATTTTGGCAGCTTCTTCACAGTGTTTCTTTTCTTCCCTGCACATCTGTTTTGTTTTGTTTTGTTTACATCGCATGGTTGTAACCTATTCAATCTGCAATGTTATAGTCTGCCTTTTTAGCTTTAAGATATAAACATTCTTCCATGTTATTATATACCTCTCGGAAACATTTTCAATGGCTGCAGAATGTTTCTCCAAGTAGAGGTGCCATTACCCTGTAGGCATAGAGAGGCCACATGTTTGAATTTTTAAAAAATAAAATACAGGTAAAATTTAAAACTTAACAACATTTGTTAGCTTTAAAAAGAGCCAGAGAAATTGCTACATTCTGAGATAGTTTCTAATCCATTTTATTTCTCTAGGAACATACACAAAGTCCAGTAACAGGTAACTGATAGACAGGTATAATCCACCTGAACCAATGGCAGCTTCATCGCCCTTCCTGAGCTTCTAAAAATGGCAGAGGCCACAAGAGTGTCATCACACACAGAACACCAGACTCCCACTACGTGAGGGCTTTGCTCAGCAGATGACAAGTAAGGGCAACCTGCTGCAGAACGAAGATAATCATCATGAAATTACACGTTTCATTTGCCGAAAGATAAAGCAAAAGATTTATGCTCTCACAGAGCATTATTTCTGCAATCTACCATAAGCCTCAAAGGGTTGATGCGAGTAGCTGATGAGGTGATTTACCTGAAAAGGCCCCACACAGTGCCTGGGACACTCTCTCCGGCTTCCCAAACCTCGCTTTGCTGGTTCTTCTCCTTCCTCACTGGCTGCTACTTCTCTGTTCCCTTCCCTGGATCCTCTCTGCTTCCTTATCGGTGAATGTCCAGGTCCCCAGGCTCTGCCTTTGGACCTCACTCTACCTACATCCTCTCCCCGGGAGATCTCAGACAGACTGAGGGCTTTGACAACCACTGAGGACCCCCAAATTTCTCTCTGCCTCCTGACGCCAGACCCATATGCCCACCTGAACATCTTCTCTAGGCATCTCAAAATTCAAATGTAATTTTACCATATTCTCCCCACTAAACAAACTAACTAACTAACTAACTAACTAAGTAACTAACTAACTAACTAACTAACTAAAATCTCTGCCCCTCCTATAGTTTTTCCCATCTCCATAAATGACACCTCCATTTTGCTAAATGCACAGGTCAAAAACCTGGGGTCCTCATCCTTCTCTAACACCTACTTCATCATTAAATCCCGTAAGTTCTACCTTCCTGACCTCTGCCACCCCTGCTGAGCCACCATCCTCCTAACTGACCTCCATGCATGTCCCTCAGGGTCTTGCCCCAAAGTGGTCCCATCTGCCCCGCTCTCTGTGGGATTTTTGGAAATACATGAGGGTTTTTGGGTTTGTCATATAATGCTCATAACCTTTAGTACCTGGGGACCAGTATCCTAAACCTAGGACTGTCCCTCACAGCTAAGTATTGTCCCATCCAGAATGCCAATAGCTCCCCGCTGAGAAGCTCTGAACTAGAGTGATCGTTTTAGAACTAAAATCACATTTTTAAATTTTTGCCCTGTTCAAAACCCTCCTGTTTAAAACCCTCCGTGGCTCCCCATCCCACTTAGAATATAATCCCAATTTCTCACCATGACCTAGGAGGCCCTCTGGTCTGCCCTCACCTCCCAGCCCCCAACTGCCCCCACTCCCTGCTCCCTTCCCTCCACTGGATCCCACATGGCCTCTTGCTCTCCCTGATCTGGCTCTTCACTGACTGTTCCAACTTCCTGGAGAGCTCCTCCTGGCCCCGCCCTCCCGCACTCAGGCTGCTGCTCAAACTTCACCTCCTCGGAAGGCCTTTCCCACCATCACCAGCCCCATTGGTGTTGGTCCCCTTTGCTTTCTTTCTCTTTATTAACATTAATTTACTTCTTCATTTGTAATCTGGCCCTTCCATGTGAATGCAAACTCCATGATAAGAGGAATTTTCTGCAGGGAGATGGTTTTAAATTTTTTCACTGCCACCACCCCAGAATCTAACCAGAACCTGGTGGAGAGAAATCATGACAATAATAAGCAACCTTAGTGAAGCTTTTCCCACCTGCCATGCTCTGTCCCGAGCACTCCGCATGCATTAACTGTACTAGCTTCCTATCCCTTCTGTAGCAAATTACCACAAATTTAGCAGCTTAAAATAAAGTAAATTTATGATCTTATAGTTCTGGTGGTCCGAAGTTCAAAACGGCTCTCACTGAGCTAAAATCACAGTGTCAGCAGGGCTGTATTCCTGCTGGAAGCTCTAGATGCAAATCTGTTCCTTGCCTTTTCCAGCTTCTAGAAGCCACTTGCATCCATTTAGACCCCTTTCTCTACCTTCTGGCTCTCCTGCCTCCCTGTCACATAAAATACCCTTGTGATTACACTGGGTCTGCTGGGGTAAACCAGGATAATCTTCCCATCCCGAGATCCTTAACCACATCCACAGAGTCTTTTGTCACATAAGGTAGCACACTCACAGGTTCCTGGCGTTAAGATGTGGGCCTTGAGTGGGGCTGTTATTCTGTCTGCCACATTAACCCGCTGTGGATTGGTTTTACTCACAACACTTCTGGTTTTGTTCCACACCAATGACCAGTTCTCCGATTCTCTGGACACTGACTGGGTGGCCTATAATTCAATCTTTCTTGACGCTGTCTACCTGATGGTAGCAAATCCCACAAGTTAAGGGCTCAGCTCACAAGACTACCATCATTGCAGTTGCCAGTTATAAGTCCCAGGTGGTCACTAGTACACCTGACCACGCAACTGTAAATTCAAGGAGTTCCCACAACCCCTCCTCAGGTTTGATAATTCTCTAGAACAACTCACAGAACTCAGGAAAGCACTTCACTTACTATTGCTGGTTTATTATAAATGGTACAACTCAGGACAGGAAGTTTGGAGGTTTGCATAGGACGAGGTGTGGGGGAGTGGGCACAGAGCTTCCACGCCCTCTCTGGTCATGCCACCCTCCTAGCAACTTGATGTGTTCACTAATCTGGAGGCTCTCCAAACCCCATAATTTAAGGGATTTTTTTTTTTTACGGCAATTTCATTATGTAGATTTAATTGATTAAATCATTAACCATTGTTGTTTCATGCAATCTCCAGCCTGATCCCATCCTGGAGATCAGAATATGGGGCTGAAAGTTCCAAGTTTTTAATTAGGCTTGGTCTTCCTAATGACCAGCTCCCATCCTGAGGCTATCTAGACTGCAGCCATCCCTGACCTTTTTGACACTAGGGACCAGTGCTCCTATGAGAATCTAAAGCCTGATGATCTGAGGTGGAGCTGAGGTGGTGATGCTAGTGCTGGGGAGTGGCTGAAAATTCAGACGAAGCTTTGCTGTCTGGCCCACAGCTCACTTCCTGCGGTGTGGCCCCGTTCCTAACAGGCCATGGACCAGTACCAGTCCCTGGCCCAGTGGTTGGAGACCCCTGATCTAGAGGCCCACCAAGAGTCACCTTGTTAAAAAAAAAAATGCTTCTATCACTCAGAAAATTCCAAAGGATTCAGAAGCTCTGTGTCAGGAATCAGAAAAAACAAACAAACAAAGAACAAACATATATTTCTCAGGCCATACTCACTATTCATTCCAGCAACTTGATGAGGTAAGTAAGTATATTGTCCCTATTTTACAAACGAGAAATCTGAGACAGAGAGGGGTAAGTCTTTGTCCAGGTTCACAGAACTAGTAAGTGGAACAGTCTTCCTTCCTACGCAACTAGGCAATAGGGGCAGGATTCGATCCACAGTATTGAGATAGATTATTCTTTATTTTGTCGATGTGAGTGAGTTTCACCCCCACACCCAACTTAGAAGGACTCTCCACCATCGAATGACAACCGGAAAGAGATTTGTAATTGTCTAGTTTGAATGAGATTTTTCAAACCCTGAAGCCAGCTATTTCTATATTTAGTCCTCCCCACTTTGTTCTTCCCACTGGTGCTGTTAGGGACATGTAGGAGGCCTATCACGGTCGACCACCACTAATCAAAAAATCTCCAGGGTGGTCAAGGGGGAAGGAGAGGAGAGAATCTTTGGAGAATACAGAAAATGTTTATGAGAATTCGCTGTGCCTGGACTGCCCCTCCTTATCTAGCTGGTACACTCCTACTAATCCTTGAGAAGATGTGAAAGACTCATGCACATACTTTGGAAAACTGCACCGAGCCCTGAAGACAAAGGAGAGCATGTTGCAGGAGGCAGAAAAGGGCACCAGCGGGCAGGCAGGTGCGGGGAACCAACTCCAACTCTTTTCCCTGCTTGACAAAGGCCGGCTCAGCCCTGGGACTAAAGTGAGAGTGATAACAAGGGCAAGACCCTGAATGCGTTAATTATCTGAGAGGCAACATGCCTTGAGGAAGGGATGCTCACATTTACACCCATCTGTGGACCCAAAAATCTTTTGGTGGAATAATTCTGAAACCGTGCCTTAAACCTCATCGGTCTAAAAAGCTCCTGAAATGAAGCGCAGCCATAGCGAGGCAGCCAGTATCTTGAAAGCCTCTGCAGGCGCCAGATACACATCAGGAGCTCTCTCTGGCTCAACGCTATAGCATCTGGGGATTCAGCCTTCATGACAAATAGTAGTTTCTGTCACCACTGATGGTGAGGGACCACATTCCGATGCAAGCTGACCAGCGGATTGCTTTTCAGGGAAGCAGAGAAGCGAGAGGGAGAGCAAAGAGAGGCAATCATTCCTTGACTTGTTCCTGTATCAGGCACCCTGCTGTTATTTACATCCTCACATCCTCACAACATGCCTACAACAAGGGCAGGAAACTGAGTCTCGGAGGTGCTGAGATGGGAGTCTATATGCCCCTTACTCCCCGGATCCCTTCCTATTTATTACACTTTTCCACCCTAAAAGCTCTCAGCAGCACTATCATGAGGCAGAAGGTAGAAGAAGGTTCGAGATGGTGGGAAAGGTGCTGGGTGCTCCCGAGGCTCTGCAGGCCTAGGGTCTGGTCCAGGCTCGGTTGGTGGGCGACTTTTGGCAGGTCTCCTGAGCTCCACGACTTCAGGTTTCTCCTCTGTCTAGAGTGGAGTTGCCTGGCCATCTCCGAGAGGCCTCCCAGCTCTAAAACTCTACAATCCTTGGAACTTACACCCATCAGTGAAGATTTGTCCAGCTACTACTCTGCGGATATGAGACTCAGAATGTTAAGACTCTGCAAATGTTACCGTTCCAGCAACAATGTGTGCACAGAATATTCTTGGCTGCGGAGGGCGATATTCGGGAAGGGCGGAAGGCCGTCTGTCAGCAGTGGGCTTAAATGCGGCTGAATGGCGAGTGGGGCGATGGGAGGAGGGAATCTGGAAAGCCTCACGGTCTGTTTGAAAAGAAAAAGAGTTTTAATGGGACATGCTCACTCACTCTGGATTTTAACAACCTTTCAAAACATCACTCGGGGAGAAGGAAAGTTAAGGAAGAGGATTTGTGCAGTGAACAGAGAGAAAAAGTGATCAAAACAGGACAAATTCAGCACTGGGGGCTGTCGAGCATATGAACTAGAGGACAAGATCTGCCTTGGGTAGCAAGGCCCGTAGTTAAACTTTTAAGAGTATGTTAATGCCAGAAATTAGGTCCGAAGAGCAAACATTTCACTTTAAAAATTGGAAAGTTCTAATGTATATAATGCAGTTCCATTCATTAACCTCTCTAGGCCTCAGTTTCCTCATTTCTGGTGTGAAGAAAAGTTTGCTCCTCATAAAGATTTTGTGAGAATGATATGAGACAGCACAAGCATAACCCAGCAGTGCCCCTAAAGGTGCTGTCACTCCTTCTGCGACAGGAAACAGCCCCAAGGAACAAAGAGCCCCATGGAAGCAGCAGACAAGGATGGCCAGGCCGTGCAAAGCCATCTTTCCCGAGTGAAAAACTACAAAAGATAGGGTGGTACCTGAGAGCTGGTCACAGAGAGAGCTGGTACCAGCACAGGGCCCTAAGGGCCAAGGAGGTGCCAGCAAGTACAGTCCCAGAGACAGCTCTGTAGAGAAGGGGAAGCCAAGCCAAAACAAGGCAGCCAGGCCACTGAGGACAGAGGCCTGGGTCTCACAGGCTGCTGACATATTGTACCTAAACTATCCGTAGATAAGGAAGCTGAGGTCAGAGTGGCTAGGCGATGTGGGTAATCAGAGACACAGAGAACAGAATCTAGCACTTCTGCCCCTCAGTCTGGGATTGTGGCCTAAGTGCCTCCTTGAAATCATTGCTAATACTCTCATCCGCAGCACTTACCATGTGTCAAGCACGTTTCTAAGTACTTGGCATAAAATAACTCCTTTAATCCTCAGAGCAACTCCATTGAGTGGGTACTGTTAATATCTCCAATTCACAAAGGAGGAAATTTGAGCCACTTGCTCAACATCACATTGGCTAGTAAGTGGCAGAACTGAGATTTGAACCCTGAGGATTTCACCTCAAATTTGTGATCTGAACTTCTAATGGATAACTGTCAAAGAGGGACCCTTGAAGAAACTGAGGGGATTGTCGCTATTCCTGAGGTAGCAGGACACAGGGTAACTACTTATTTGCTGAAATGTGGCGTTTGCTGCCCATGCCTCACCAAGTACCTACAGCTTACTCTCCGAGATGGGCCCTTCCAGGGGGACCTCCTGTCCTCTCTCCCCCAGCCAGCTCCCTCCTAGAGAGTTCTAACAGAGGGCTGAGGCAGCAGATGAGGACTCACAGAGGAAGCACGCTGGCCTGCCAGCCCGGCCTGCACCTTTTCTGGCCAGCCCAGCTGCCATGTGGAGTGCTATCTGTATACAGTAAGGGCTCTACACATTCTCCCCCAGTTCAATCGGTCAGGCAGTGTGTCCTGGGAACACTCTAGACCCCTTAATTGTGCTCCCAAAGAGGCTCACAGGGCAGCATGGTAAATGCTTGGACAGGAGGCAGCTCAAGCTCAGCAATCAATGTCAAAACTTGATGAATCAATTGGTGCTTTGCCTGACTCATAAGAGATTGTCGCTGGACACAGCACAGACTCAAAACTCTGTTCCTCACCCAGGCACCCTCCACGCGTCCTTTTCCACTGGGGCCTTTCCTCCTGATGGATGTGCCAGTGCTGGCAGTGTGCTAATCCTTACTGCATCCTTGCTCCCTAGGCAGCCCAGGGCCAAAGTTTCTCTGTCACAGATGAAGAACAGGATGCAGTGACAAGATGATATATGGCAGGCAGAGCTCTTCCACAAGTTTCAACTTACTTCACACGCTTAACATTCTTGGAAGTCAGACAATTATAATGGTAGAGAACATTTACTAATCTCTTAATATGGGCCAGGTTCTGTTAAAAGTGCTTTTTTTTATGGAATATTTATACAGGTACTATTGATCTCATTTTATATTTGAGGAAACTTTGCCTCATTACAGTTATGGAAAATGAGAAAGTTTGGTCATGTAGACCTATATACCGACTTGAGTCAACCCCTGTATATATATATATATATATATATATATATATATATATATATATATATTTTTTAATGAAGGGACTGAGATGCTCTAGAGCTCAGTTTCCTTGTGGGTCAAGTGGGACCCCCCCAGCTGGCCTCCCTGGGGTGTATCAGGGTGAAACAAGGACATTAAGAACTGACCGTTGGGCTCATCGCGCTGTTCTCACTCAGAGATTGAGAAAAGATGGGTAATTTTCCTGAGGTGCCAGGATTTGAATCCAGGGAGTGTCGATTCTAAATCACGCTATATTCTCCCTCCTCAGATAACTAAGAACTTAGTATACTTGGATAAACTATTTGGAGCTCATTTGGGATGTGGTGAGAATTATTTTTTTTAATTTTAAATAGAATGTAGTGACGGTCATATTTGCCTTTTAGAAAGAATGGTCAGTGGAGACTCGAAGACGGGGAGTTCAGTTTGGAGGCTGCGTGATGTTGGAGGGATGAATAACAAAGGCTCTCTGCATTAAAACAGCAGTGTTAGATGGTGAGAGGAGAAAGACCTAGAAGATATTGGAAGTAGAATGGAACTTGTTGGGTGGCAAATGGGCGGAGGGGGATGGGGAGAAAAGGAGAAGTTTAGGACCCCCCATCCCAGACTTCTGTCTTGAGAAGCTTCATATATATGTGGATCACCAACTGGAAAGAGATTACAGGAAGGGGGCAAATTTAAAAGCAATTGGAGGGAGGTTAATGGATTCTGTTTGAGACTTGCTGAGTCTAAGTTACTTACCCACAGGATATTCATACAGAAATGTCCCCTGTTATGAACTAAATGTATCACCCCAAAATTCATATGATGTAACCCTACCCACTAATGTGGTGGTATCAGGAGGTAAGGCCTTTGGGATATGATTAGGATTAGATGTGGTAATAATGGTGGAGCTCTCATGAATGGAATTAGTGCTCTACAGAGACACAAGAGAGCTTGCTTACTCTCTCTGCTTTCTGCCATGTGATGGTACAATGAGAAGTCGGCAGTCTACAGCCTGGAACAAGACCTTCACCAAACCTGACCATGCTGGCACTCTGATCTTGGACTTCCATCCTCCGTAATCATAAGCAAGAAATTTCTGCTATTTATAAACCACCCTGTGTTTGATATTTTTGTTATAGCAGCCCCAAGCAGAGACTTGCAAGTCACCAATCTAAAAATAGAAACTGATACATTAAAGTCAATGGCTTCATCCAGGGAAACTATAAATGATAAATGATAATGATCAAACTGAGGATGTGGCCTTTAGAGCCCATGCTTAAGGGTAACTGTTGGAGAAGCAGCCAAGGAGACTGGAAAGGATTGATCAGAGCAATGGAGAAAAGAAGCAGGTAAGATGTACAAGGAACGATTGAAGAAGATGATTTCCAGAAGGGGTGGTTTACATGTCAAATGTGAAGGTCAAGTGGAAGAAGGCAGAAATATGTCCATTGGACTTGGCCATTTCGAGAGTCTTTGCTAGATCTTTGCTAGAATAGCATCAGTGGTATAGGAAGGCAGTTCCTGGAGTCCTGGGCTCTGGGGACAATCCTACTCAATTGGGCCTTGGTAAAAAAGAAAGCAGTGTTATTCTAACACACCACACTCCTTTAAAACCCTCAGTTCCCCATACTCAGCACCATATTTCATTCCTCTGGTGTTTTGTTTTATTTTGTTTTGTTTTGTTTTGTTTTGTTTTCCAGCATTCTCCTGAAAATGTTCCTCTTCCTAAAATATTTTTCTCCTGTACCCAACCAACTGGGAAAATAGTAAAATTCATGCACTTCACATGCAGAGAGAGCTGGGTTCATATATGAACTTTGCCCTTCA
Source organism: Rousettus aegyptiacus (assembly GCF_014176215.1). Lineage (NCBI taxonomy): Eukaryota > Metazoa > Chordata > Mammalia > Chiroptera > Pteropodidae > Rousettus > Rousettus aegyptiacus. The sequence continues at coordinate 57,878,267 of NW_023416306.1, read as the reverse complement.
ATAGCTTTGTGTCTATGGGTGGTGACCTCTCCCAGTGCCTGACACAGGTTAATGAGACTTTTGCTGCAGGGCTGATCTCAGGAAGCAATGAGACAGCCCAGGGGAACTGCCTGACTCCCAGTAGGCTCAAGAAGTGGGTGTCTTGAGGCTCAGTTCTCTCCAGGCCCAGAAAGCATTTGTAGTCTGGGGAAAGAGAACCTTAGTTTATCTAATCTTTTCTCAGAGAGGATACGATGAGGGTGAAGGATGAACGGACATCATGTTGATGGAAGCTTACAGAACTAGGAAGAAGTCATTGCAAATGGATGTTTCTGTCGGTTTTAGTTCAGGACGGCCTCCTGCCTGAAGCTGTCTGCAGTCAGCCACCAGCACTGAGTGACAACAGTTCTGTTCAGTCCTCTGCTTCCAGGAGAGGTTGCAGCAGATGCCTTAATGCCCACCTGTGGCACATCCCCTTGTCCTTACCATCTCAGTGCCCACCATCCAGACTTCCCATAGCCTGCACCTGAACTCGACCTCTGGCTCCCCATGGTTCCCATGCTTCTAAACCACAGGCCGTTTTGCCTCCACCAGGGGGTGTTTGGCACCCTCTGGAGACATTTTTGTCTCTCCTATTGAGAGGGGAGTTGTTAACGGCATCTGGTAGGTAGAGACCAGGAATGCTGGTAAATCACTACAGTTCCCAGGACAATCCCCACGACAAGAAATTATCTGGCTCAAAATGTCAGTAGTGCCAAGGTGGAGATAGCTTTCTCAGCAGTAATAAGCCCTGGTCACCCACAGCGGCTACTAGCTCGATGAGGCCCCTATAGTGTCCTCCTTCTCTTTCCTTCCTCCCTCCCCTACTGCTCTCCTAGGATCTCAAATCAGTATCAGGGTGTGTTTCTGGGGGCTCCCAGACAAGACATACCTCAAGCAAGTGGAATCTGTCTCCTATCCTCCTAGTAGAAAAAACACTCCCCACCATGAGAGAAAATATGTTTTTAAAATATTTATAGAGAAAAGGCAAAAGTCCAAATGAATAAATAACACCAGCGGTGACCTCTTAGGACATAATACAAAGAGCACCAAAATGAGTAGAGATTGGATTTGGGCAGAGTCCACCCAGGCACATGTCCTCGAGGAGATGGATTTGAAGGAGACTCAAAGTGGCGAGTGGGGCAGACTGGCAACAAGAAGGAAGAAGGGTTTTCTTGGAAGAGAAAGCACCCCTGTGGGTGCTCCCCAATTCCAGCCCCACGTCCCAACACCCTGGGTTTCTTTCCCTTCCAAGGCCAGGCTCGAAGGGCACCCTGCGGATTTTCAACACAACGTGGAACATTACAGGCTGTGCATAGGGCCCATAACATCCTTCTCCCTGAGCGCTTCCTTTTTGTGGGAGGGAACAAAACGGCTACAAATGTCTCCAGTGTGAAGGGAAATCTTTGCTGGTGTCACGGCCAGGGGATTACATCTGCCTACAGTTACAGGATGTATCGCTTGCAGAGAATTCCTTCCATAACCTACTCAAAGAACCAGGGGGAAAAAAAGTATTAAATAGCTGGTTAAATTTGATCTATATTTTTCATTCTGGATTTTTTTCTCTTGTGGTTTTTCACCAAAGTCCAGTTTGACATGTCATTAAAAGAAAAGCCTATGTACATGAGCAATAGATTTCAAAAGGAAAAAAAAAAGAGCTAACATATTGAACAACCCAACGTATACAATTTGGAAGAGGTAACCGGATCCCCTGCTCTGGCAGGCTGTAAACTGGGCTAGGGAGGGACATTGTTTTTCTTTTGGTCATTCTGCCAAGTCAAAAAGGAAGTTGGAGATTAGAACAAAATATTTAAATCAAAAATGAATCCTTCAATGAAAGTTGCTTGATCCCCTTTGCTACCACCCCCTGCCTCCCTTCCCCCTTATTGGAAGCATATTTCTCTTTGAAAAGAAGTAGTGTATTGTTGCTGAATAGAAGGAGACAGCCCACTGGGGAGACACATCGATCTCATCATTTTAAAAGTGGGAGATAAATGACCTAAGGCCTCTTTCCAATCAAATGCTGTTTCTGCACATTCTTGGGACAAATGGCATGGTTTTCCCCAGTGAGTAGCAAGGGCTCTCACTCTGGCCTGGCTTACCAATGCCAGCCATGCATCTCAGCTCCAGGAACAAGGGTAAGTAAATGCAACTAAAATAGACATACATGAGTGATGCCAGGTCATCTCATTGTTCTTTGAAACTCAGGCAAGACCTGGGCTCTACCTAATAGCGAACTTGCAGAATGGCCCCCATATTAAGGTCAGTGTTTTGATTTCATAAGTCATCCTCAAATTCACTCTAAGAAATGGATAGATACCTTAGGTTCTGCAAGTAGTGTAGTAGAAGGAGATCCAAGAAAGGATATGTAAGGAACAGAGCCACGGCTGATATCCAAAGATGCCTTTTCACTGCACCCTGCCAGTCTCTCTTTAAAAAGATCCCACTTTCGAAGTGGCCCAAATAAATGTGGTCCTCTTGGTGCTAAGCCCACTTAATACATGTCGAAATTACAGTGCAAAACAAATAATGTGGTGGGACTTTCTTACACCAGGTTCTGCTTATTAGAAATGTAGTTCAAGAATGTATGGGTGGAAAGGATGCAGGAAATCAGCAAGAATGTGATTCTGGAAGAGCTCAAGCAAACAGGGCAATCAAAAATGATTTTATTAAATTGGCTACCACCTTCATAATTGGCTGGGTTCTCCACACTTTAGTGCTCGTCACCAAGATTCTGTGCTTTTGCTAAACCAATGCACCTACTGCTCTTCAACACCATAATGTTGCCCATCAATGCGACTCGTACAGCTCTGACAAGCAACAGAATCATCCAAGATATAAAAGTATAAGGGAACATTTATATCATTAATAACAACATGGAAATACATAATAGTGGTCATTATTATGTATGATAATGAGTTATACTACACAATGGATTTGAAAATAAGCATTTGTAAATAGCATGCATTTTGATAGTAGGCAATGATAGAGAATCCACTTATATCCTGACTGTTCTTCCCAACCTCTCTGCCTTCACCATCCTGTGACCTCGTGTATTTCAATGTAGATCTTGTGTCAGAGATGACTTGAGCTCATCACACCTCCCTGGCTTACCACTCACCCAATACCCATGCAAATAACCTGGAACCCCAGCATTCCCCCTTGTAAGCACTAAATATTTTAGAAGGAGGCTTTAAAACAGGAATACATAATCATCATCAAATGATCCTTGATAGGCCCACAAATGGGCATCTCAAGTAGAGGCCTTTTCCATTGTCTATTCTGATCACCTATAGCATGTCCTCAGCAAGAGGCTGCCATTCGCTTTTACCTGATGTGTGTGTGCGCGCGCGTGTGTGTTCCTTAGAGCCTCTCTTTTGTTCTTAGATGTAAAACTTAATGTCACCTTCTTCCCTAGACAAACTGCAGATCTCCCTATCATTTCTAGCTTACTTGGTTGGCAGTTCTATTGATGGATTCATTCAAAAAAACCTGTACTGAACATGGCCATGTCCCAGGGACAGAGCCAGAGGCTTTGCCTCCATCTCGTCATCTAATTCTCACAACACTTCACCCTTAGAGGTTATGATCCATTTCATTTGCACAGCAGGAAGTTGAGATTTGGAAAAATCAAGTGACTTGCCCAGGATCCCAGGAGAGTCAAGTGACTTCAACCTCGCAGTGTCTTTGCTTGGGCTAGCCCTGGATGGGAGCCCTTCCCTATCAGCGCCATGCCACCTGGCCTGTGAGAGTTGTCATTTGGGTTGTTGCTGCCATACTTCCCTCAGGCTAGAATCCTCACGAGCCTCTTCACAAGAGTTGTCTCTTTCTCACTTCATCCTGGTCACCCTGTCATCACCTCGCACCTGCCTGGCTGAAGCAGCCTCTGTCTAATTTTGTTACCTCCTTAACTGCACGCCAGTGCCTCTGACCCACGGGAGTGCATGCACTGCCAACGCACTATTCCAAAGACACTGCTTGAACCTCTCTAGACTCCTGAGAGTTTTGGTCCACCATGAACTAGCTGTGTGAGCCTGGGAAAGTCATTAAAAGTCTTTGACATTTTCTTCACATTTGTTATAGACATCATAATTCTAGCTCTATCTCTGGAAGAAAACTGAAGTGAATATCGAATGAGACTCAGAAAGTGGGCTTTGGGGGACATAATTCCCATGCCAGATTTTATCTACAAAATGGCCCTGAAATGCAAATTTTCATCCAAATTTGCTCAAAATATGATGTTTCTTGGTCTGACTCCAAAGCTGAATGTTTCATCCAAAGTTTGCCGCTCTGTCCACAAAGGATGAAAGTTGGTCTGTCAACTTTTCCCTGCAAATTCGAGTTCATAGTTTGTGTTCCATAAGGTGTGGCCAAGAATTAAACTCAATAAGAAACTCCAAATTTCTCATTTGTGAAATCACCAATAAGGAACCTCGATAAGGAGTCTTATTTTTAATACCTAGTCGTATTTAATTAATCCAATCCTAATTTTCTGGGTTAAGTCGCTTACACGGAAGTAGTCAAAATTAAAAAAAAAAAAGTTTGGAAACATAAATTATTGAGATCCTGGTGCCCGGACTCATCCAGACCAAAATAAGTACCGGAAGCCTTCAGTGGCTCCCCCTTTACTATGCAGCAGAAATCCCAGCTCCTCAGCCTGACTTCCCAGTCCACTCCCAGCCTCAGTCTACTACCTTTCCCTCCTAAAGTTAATTTTCTCCTACATGAACCATTTGCTCTAGTTACTCTGGATTATTTACTTTCTTCTTTTAAAAGCCCCTCATTTTTTTTCCTCTTCTTTTTTCCTAAAGCTTCCCCCACCTAGAATGCTCCCAAGTCCCCTCGACTATGCCGGATCTATCTAGTTCAAACCCTCATATTTTCCACAACATCTGCCTTGACCTTGAATGTCTAAACAGATCTCTCCCTCCCCTGAGCGCTGGTGGCAAGCTCATGCTCTTATTCATCATGTGCCGCCTTCTGATGCTTCTCCTAGTGTTATCTTGAACTCTTGTTAAACATCCTTCCTTTTCATATTTTAACATGCGGTGTCCCATTCTCTCTGTTTACCCCAGGATCAGCTAACATAGCATTTCACATACAATAGCCACTCATTAAAAACTTGTTACTTAAATGTGACTCAGATGCTTGCAAACTGCTCTGATCAAAAGAAATATTTCTCATGCATAAAGCAATGGAATTGTAGAAATCCACCCCATCAAATATTTTTGGCTAAAAAGGAAGGAGTATCTTTCCACCGTCTCAACGGAAACCGTGCGTGTGAATGTGTGTTTGGGGTACAGAAGTAGAGAGAGGCTTGTTAATTTTAAAGCCACATAGCATGTTTGGCTAAGACTATGACTCCATTTGTGTATTTCAACCACGTAAAATACACCCTGGGATTCTGGACTGAGAAAAATAGCCATATAAGGAGAAAACAAGACATTCCCTATAGCAGCCCTTGTAAAACACTCTATGATTTAACCCTCTGCTCGGACAGATCCAAGCTCCTGTACTTTACAACTGCAAACAATCAGATTCCTGGGAGGAGCTCAGCGTGTGACCTGCACCATTGGGCAAAAACGAATCACAAACAAAACCTGACAGGTCACATGTAGGGCAGCATGACCAAAGCTTTGTAGCCGCCTGCCTGTCTCTCCGTGGTGGGCCGTCCCCAGTCCGAGCAGACACCAAGATGAGAGACACCAGCCCAGAGACAACTCTGAGGAGCTCATTAATCCTTTCCTTTAAGAACACAGGGATCTGGGGTCTGCCTCCACCTTCCAGGTGACAGTTCATCAATCTGCAAAATCCTTTCATTGGAGAAGTGGGGGCAGGAGAAGGGAGATTCAGGAGAAGGAACAAGGGGCTCCAGGAATGGCAGCCAGAGTCAGGAGCAGGTCAACTGTTGGCCCACCCTCCAAACAAGGCCTGTGGCTCTGAGGTGCAGGGTGTGCCTGTCTAAGGCCTCTGCTCCTGACTGGTAGAACAGACTCTACAGAGCCAGGGGCCAACCGAGAGCTCTTTGGCTCTCACTTCCACTCTCTTCTTAATTGCTGGGGATAATGGCTCTGTGAGATATGATTTTCTGGAGGGTAAAACTGAGGTTCGAAGAGGTTCTGTTGTCCCTTGCACATAATGAGTGGGGCTACAATTAGAAATAAAGTTTTATGCTGGCATTGACACTGCTCGTTTTCTTCTGTTGGCCAGTATAATCTCCTTCCTTGTAGCAGTAGAATGACCCCACAACACATGTATACTGAGGAGCAAGGAAGATGGATGCCCAGCTGGGGATGATATTTCCTAGGCTCCCACGCAGCTCGGACTGGCCATGTGACTGAGTTCCAGAGAGAGGGACATGGGTGGAAGTTCTGCGTGCAAATTCCAAGTCACAACTTTCAAAAGGAGTTGCTTGCCTTTTCCATGGGTTGAGATGCAGATGTGGGAATGAAGATGAGGACAATAAAATAGAAGGAAGTAGGATGAGCAGCGCCACCTACCTGCCTAGTACTGACTGTTCTCAGGAAGAGAAATAAACAATCTCATCTGAGCCACTGTATTTTTCAGTGTCTTTGTGACAGCAGTTTAGCCTGCACCTAAACTAATGCATGGGACTTTCTGCTGCCTCAGCTTTGTGCAAAGAATCTCGAGGCCATACTAGCTTGCACTGATTTAAAAAGCAGAAGGAAAAAAATCCTAGACAAGTTACATAACAGTCAGCAGTGTTTCCATGCCCAAATCACCTCCTCCCTAAGGCAAGGCTAGAACAGGTCTCATCCACACGAGGGAGTCCTGCGCAGGTTAGAGTAAAGGTCAGAGAATTTGGCTCCTTCCTTCCCATAAAAGAGTGTCTGTCCTGTAGAAAGTTTGCCTTCCAAAATGAGTTTCAGAGAGAAGAACCCTAAACCTCTTTGAGCTGGAGCCAGAAGTACTATTTGCACACTTGTCATTATCATTCCAAAAATGATGTATTCAAATCTTCTTCTTTAACTAATTTTAAAAATTTGCTTTATCTATCTGAAGAGATGGATTAAAACAGCTCCTTCTGTGATTTTCTCCTGGGAATGCAACTTTTGCCTCTTATTTGAGGTTATTAGGTACATATTACATATAATAATTGTCATTTTTATAACAATCTTTATGTCCCAATCATAAATTTTGTCCTAAAGTCTGATATAAATATAACTCTAATAAACACCATCTTTTGTTTTTGATCGGTTAGATTTTTTTTTTTTGCCTTTGTTCTTTTCTCTGCCCTTATATTTTAGATGAGTCTCTTATAAACCACACAGATTTTTTTTTCCCATCAGGTTAACAATCTCTGTGTTTTAACTGGCATATTTAATCCATTTACATTTATTTAGAATTTATTTCTGACATCCTGTTTTGGGCTTTATATTTACTTTGCTATATATCAGCTTTCTTTTTTTCCTGCCTTTTAATGGATTGATTAAGTTTTTTATTCCCTTTTCCTATTCTACTGATTCGGTAATTATACACCTCATTTGTATATTTGTAAATTCGTACAACCTTTTTAGGTGTCACTCTCACATTTTTATCACACATACATGACTTTAAAAAGTATATTAAGTCAGCATCTCTCTCCATCCACCAATCTTCAGAGATCCAATCATCTTTGACTCTTCCTACATATTATTGTTTTGTCCACTATTTCAGTTTCACATTCTTTTATTTCCTTAAAATTTGTCAATATTATTGTTATTTCTGTAGACAATGATTGTTTAATTTTAATTTTCCTTCTAGGATCTCATTCCTTCCTTAGAGTTTTGGGTATATTATCTCATTGAATTTTGGTTTGTGTTACTGCTGTTGGTAAGTCTGTTTCCTTCTAATCCTATTATCTCTGTAGGAAATATGTCTTTTCTTTGTTGCTGTAAGAACTTTTTTGCTTTGTTGTTCTGTAATTTCATTACAGTGAAAGCTCATTGCTTGCTGTGTATCCTGAATCTCATCTTCATTTTTTAACTACTGTAAAAAAAAAAAAAATCTTCAGTCTTTTTCTCTTTTAATAGCTCTTCGTTCTATATTTTCTTCTTCTAAAACTCTTATTATTTCTCATTCTATTTTCCATAGATTTAATTACTTTCTCACCTGTTTACATCTTTGTGATACATTCAGAATTGGAATTAGATCTCTCTTCCAGAGCACTAATTTTTTCTTTAGCTGTATCTAACCCATTAAAATTAATGATATAGTTATTACTTCTAGAACTTTTACTTGTTTCTTTTTAAAATCTGTATTTTCTTTTTTCATAGTTACTTGTACATTTATTACATTTTTAATTACTTGTTTTATGTTTCTAATTACTCTAAACATAAAGTTCCTATACAATAGATCCATTATCTGAAGTTATTAAGAATTTAATCCTGAAGCATATTCTATCTGTAGGTTCACTATCATTGAGGATTGTTTGCTAACATGTTTTGTAATTTGAAGGGTAAATTCATTTTAGTGTGGCATTATTTGTGAGGATCACGTGTGGCCTAGACTGAGGGTGTGACTCAACAGAGAGTTTTGTGTTTGGCTTAAAATTGTATAGTATCATGGCTTGGAATAACATTTTATGTTCATATCTCATCTCAGATATTACTAGACCAGATACATAGCATAATCAAACCTCAAACCCAAGTAAGGCATTAAGTTCATGTTTAGACTTCTTGAATCACAATCGAGAGACATTCCTTTGTACTCATATCTCTGGTTAGATCAGACAAATTTCATTGTTGTCTCCCTGTGTCATTGGCTTTCTTGGCAGTGCCTGCATTTGGCCTGTCATGAAGGCTGCAAAATGTAGGTCTCTCAGCATTCATAATCACTTCCCTTTCCAATTCAAGTTCATAAGACAACTAATGTAGTCTCTGTCTTTATACTAAATGTGGCTGGCTTCTTTTGGATCAGGAATCCATATCTAATGCAATCAGCTGTAGATAGGGACAGGGTCGCATAGCACTTAAGGAACTCCATTTTGGGCTGTTTTTGGAGAGAGAACTTCTCTTGCAAGAAGGCCTAGAAGAAGGGACAAAATGATCATTGGAGGAAATAATTATCATTTCTGCAACCAATAACTTTTTCTCAATACTTCTCTTGTGTAAGCTCTGCCCTCAGTAACTGTGTAGCCTACGCTGAGTCATAACATTGTTCAGGGTAAGAGTCTGAGCTGTTGTAATCAGGGAAGTGTCCATAGCATTTTCCAGGAAAGATCAAGGTGAGCATGGTTGCGCATAGCCGTGGAATTCATCTTCAATTCAAATTAAATTTCGAAGTTACTCTTGCACACAGCACCTACCCCAGTGTCTGACATAGCAGATATTCAAAAAATATTTGTTGAAAGAAAATATCAAAGACTTCCTTGACTCCACAGTAAAGAGATAATGCAGCACACAGAGGCAGCAGGCAGAAGGCATTCAAAGAGAGACAGAAAGCTGCAAGGCCATGCCAAGAGAAAGATAAATCTTTCCCAGAGAAATAAGTAACTTGAGGCAGGCAGTTAGCAAAGAATGCTGGAGAAAAGCAACCTCTTTAAAGACTCAGAACTTGGACTAGACTTTGAGTTAGTACATATTCAAGATGGAGAATATTCTTCAGTTTGTACATAAGAGTCCTGTCACAGGTAGTGACATCCCACACAGACCCTCACAGCAGGACGTCATTTGTGTGCTTGGTGTTATATTAAGATAAAACACACCCCACAAAAAGAAGACAATTCTCTTAAGCATACCTACATCAGGGATTTAAGGGGAAAGGAATGGAGAAAATTTTAAAGTGAACCACCAGGTTGGTTTTTATATATAATAATACCCATGTTAATTGTGCATTAAAAAAATGCGTAGTTCAAATTATCCTGTGGATTCCTTCTAAATACGATCTCTCTAAATGCTATTATAAATAGATATTTAGATTAGCTGAGAGCTGCAGTGGAGGCTAAGAAAGCAGTTCCCCTAACAGAATGCTGCTTTACTCAGGTTTTCTTTTTAATAAGTATACCACACAGTGGGTTCAGCCAACTAATGGAATCTCCACATTTTCTTTAGAAAAAAGTTCTTAGGGGCGGCCATCTGGTCGAAACATGGAGCCTTGCAGACTCAATTTGAAATTGTTTGCATATCAAGCATGCTATGTTGTTACTCAAGTTGCGTATTTATTACAGTTCAAGTGGGGAGGAAAAGGGGTAGACCCCATTCCCCAAGCTCATCTTTGGTTGCACAGAAACTGAAAACCAAAGGAAGGACTCCGCAGTAAAATCTCTGGCAAATAAAACCCATCACATGAAAAAGATGATTGCAGTGCCAACCAAGAGTCCAGCGAAGCTGTGTGAGGCAAAATTTTAGGCTGCTTTAGCTTTTCAAAACACTCAAACCACCTGTCCCCCAAGATGGGGGCATTCTCTGTCATGATGGTGAATTGTTGGACCCTTGCCTGTTCTAATCAACAAAACTTTTGACAGGAGCTTCCTTGATTAATTCAATAGAACTCAACTATGTCACAGACCTGGAACATCTAATACCAATAATGACCCCAACATTGAACTTTGGGGTGCATTCTCAACAGTAGCTCCTGCAGTTGTTCTCCGATGAAATTACTGTGGAAAAAAAAATGTGTGAGATGGCCCTTCACACAATGGGGTGAAAAGGGCAGCTTCCTGGGTTACCACTCAGTTGAAAACACCACCTCACCAGCTTACAGGTGGTGTTATTCAAGCACAAGAATGTGTGGAATGTGTCAAATGTGTGTGTCAAATGTGTGTCAAATTAGGTGGCTTCCCTTCTGAAACCATTAAATCTTTGCCTCTCGTTGCGGGGGAGGGCCTATAGCTAGCTGTCAGTGGGAACACTGCCACACAGCTAGACCCATACCTCTCCCTGCAGAATCGAGGAGGCAGTTGGCTGTAGCCAAAGAGAGTGACTAAGCCTTACACATTTTACCTTTTGTTCCCAGGTAATTCTTTCCAGAAATACTACTGGGTCCCAGTCCCCCCTCTTCCAGCATTCCTGAAAATAGTTAAGATATAAGCACTTGGACTTCAAATTTATATTAAGAAGCTTGGGTGAAAAGACTCCATCATGTGTATATTGAGCATTCAGAACTCTAGAGGAGTTTCAGGGTGGAAAATACCAGTCCACTTCCCTCCCTACTGGACTCCCTTAGCGGGCACCACAGAAACCGGAAGACACCCTCACTCTGATGCCCTGTGACTGGATGTCAGACTCCAGGGGAGTGTGAGTCCGGGACATTTCCTGAGTCCTCAGTGGGTTTTCTCTCTTGTGGCACTTGAGAGAAATAAATGAGGGAACAATGTCAGACACATACCAACCCCTTCCATTGCATGATACCATGGTACCCAAGACAACATCTTGTGGTGTCTTTGCCCTAACCTTGTGTAGTGGGCGCTTGAGTTCTTGCTTGGCCTGTTCCTATTTTCTCTTTCCTTGATGACAGCCCATCACTTTTCTCCTGGAGAACCTCTCTGCCATTGCTCATGGTTTGGCTGCCCTCCTCTGGCCAACGGCTGAGAATGTGACCCAAGCCAGACCAACTGGAGTTGCCCTTCTGGGATTGTGGATCTGGGACAGCAGTGACATGCAGAAAGAAAACTTTCAGAGCTAATTAAATCTGAGATCCAGGCCCTAAAGAGCCTGTCCATCAGTCTCTGTTCTGCCGCATCTTTGAGGCTCCCCTGAGCTTCGCCCTTTCCTCAGGTTCTAGGGGCTACAGCCTATCCTTACAATAAATTCCATCTGCTTCTTGGAGCCAGCATGGACTTCCATGTCTTGCTACAGTGGGTCTTGGTACCCCCTTCCCTGTATAGAAGAAATCAATTCCCCAGTCACAGGAAATAACATGGAAGCAGGAAGGGAAGCCAGCCTCCGACTGGCAGCCGGTGCCCTTCCCCTGTACCTTCCCAGGGACCTGCACTTGGCCTCTCGCCTTCTCTTCTCTGCTGCCACATTGCTCTCCTGTGTTCCACATCATCCCAGCTCTGAAACCATCATCGATTTCAACTCTCAAGTCTCTTTTTCTTCTGGTACCAGGTTATTTTCATAAATCGTTTGTTTTAAAATCAATCTCAAGTGTCTCGTTCACCACAACATTTCTAAAATTCATTCCTCTGCCCCATTCTTCTGCCAACGTGCTCATTCCAGAGGGGGGCCCTTCCCACTTGAATGCTGGCAACATCCTGGCCTCTTGGCTTCCTCTCCTGCCACCTTCTTCTCTCCCAGAGAGAAAATGAGGTTTGGACTTGGTGGGTTGAAAGCCCATTCATGCATGCCATGCATAACATTCCCTTCTTCGGCACTGATGCATTGTGAGACAAAAAGGCCTTTGATAATGTTTCTCTAGGGGCCCATTTGGTGTCATTTTGGCCAAGTTTCCCTGCTGGGGAGTAAGCAGCAGTAACTGATGAAGGGCAAGTTTCATCCCCACCCAGGTCCATGGGCTGCTTATACGGCCGAGCCCTGTGAGTCCCATGTCCTCACCTAACCCAGGAATTGATGGCACAATCATGGCACATGGTATCTCTTCCACCTAAACATGTTTCACCTGATTGAGTCTCTACAAAAATGGTCCTGTTTGGCAGCCTGGGATTACACTCGCCCCTCAGGAAGTGGTTACATATTAGAATTCAGGGTACCTCTTGCAGCTGGGAAGCACAATCTACGGCTGTCCTCGGGGGCCCATGAGGAATTCACACCTGTGATTTCCCTAAAGCCCTCTACAGATCCAGTTGAGAGAGCTGCTCTTTGGCAACGAACAACTTGAGTCTTTTAGAGAGAAATCAAGGTACAACAGATTCAGGTAATTTAGCATATCACAATAAACACCGTGACTGGAGCGAGGCGAGATTATTGCCGACATGTACAATGAAGAGTGGGCATGCTGGCCCAGACATGTACAACCTAACACCTATTATTAGTTCTGTACTGAACAGTTTTTAAAGTTTTCCTGGTATAAAATATTAAATTTGCTACTCACTTGCAATTTCCCGTGCTACTTAAAATTAGATTACTAATTTACTTTTGTGTGGTATTCAGAAGTAGCATGTTGTACAAGAGAATGACCACATATGTGGAACATGTGTTTGTGTTCCAGTTGGGAGAAATTATTTTTATAAATGCAGGCTGAAGAACCTATTTTTAAATGAATTCTCTTAAATTTAAACTTCATTTTAAAGCTAAGCCCCTACCACCATAAAAAAAAGGAAAAACGAGAACATGGGTAGAATTCAACAGTTACCTTCATGGCTATGTTGCATTAAGTGAGTTTTCTAAGTGATTTCTTAAACTCAAGGCTCTGGCCTCAAAACTAGATTTGGTTCTCCTCCTTGTCTCCGGTATAGTCTTTTGCTTCTGAAAATTGAATCGTGCACAGCAGTTTCCAATATTTTCGCTCCCTTCCTGCTTTGAAGTCTATTAATCTTCATGTTGATTTTCCCTCCACCCTCTTGAAAAAAAAAAATGTATGTATCCCTAAGCTGGAAAGCCAGGAGCTGGCACCTTGGGATGAGGTCACATGGAACAGGAATGGCAAGAGCCTAGCCAGGGTGGTGAGCCACCACCACAAACTATGGCCGGCATCTCGGGAAAGGAAGTGAGTCAGTCTTCTGAATTCTGTGGTGATGAACCCCAGCGCCTCTGTCACCCTCTTCCCTCCCTGTGGGTGCACGCCTGACTAAGCATGGGGCCTCCTGGTGTGAGGCAGGGCCAGACAGACGTTCTTTTGTCCTTAACACAACCGTTCAAACTGCTGCCTTGAACATCCAGTGTTGTTCATATTCTTAATCTAAATCCACTCTAAGTCAATACATTCTATTTCTAGTAAAGAGAAATTGAATAATACATATCTACAGTGGACTATATCCTCAGGTTTCTTTAAGTAACTTCAGAACAGATGAAATTACTCTATACATACATACATATAAAGAACAAATATGTATATAACTAAATATGAACTTGTGCATTTGAATGATTGCAATCAAATAAATGCAACTGAATGAATCTATTCATCCAAACTTTCCATCCACATAAAAATATGCATGCAAGTATAATGGCTATAGAAAGTCAGACCGATGATGATGAAGACACTACTACTACTATGTATCTGAAGAGTAACTCAAATTACTAGTCCCAGCTGGCAAGGAGTTTACAATCCGATTAAGATTAAACAGACACACACACACACACACACACACACACACACACACACACACACACACACAGAGTAGTCATTGAAACCTTAGAATCGTATCTGATTCTTCCTACTCCTTTACCTTGTATACCAATTTGGTTCCCAAATTTTGCTCATCCTAGTTCCATAATTTTCATATTAACCTCCCTTCCTTTTCCTCCCCAACTCTGGCTGTTTCAGGCCCTCTTATTTTCTTTGCAGCCTATAGCAAAAGCTTCCTTTCAGGCATAAGAGTTCACCACCATGGGCAGGGCTGACAGGCACAGCACTCGTCAGGCCACACCCTTCTCTCTACCGTAATAGACCATGTTAATCAACCCCAGCGTTCTTCCATATGGCCACACAGCCCTTCAAAGAGCAGCCCCCCAAAGTCACTGTCAATTGATTAGAGGTCTTCTGGAAGCAGAATAAATTTACCATGCCAATCTAGGTCCTTTAAAACAATGTTCTTCCACCAGGACTTGAACGACACCTAAGATCTAACTCAAACATGAAATAGGGGCATTTTTTAATGTACCATGAATGATTTTTGATGTGTACTCTTCATTGAGGACTAAGTAAAACTAACCCAAATCGGAAAATTCTGTCCCCTCCAAATTCTCTCTCTACTCTTTTCTCACTCGCTGCTGCCTTATAACCCTCACTGGTTCCTATTCCACAGCTACAAATCTTGAACTTTCCCTAGCCAGATCCTAACAACTTCCATTTGGATGCTAGCTACGTTAGTCCAAGACTAATATCAAGACAAATATATTCTCCAAGGAGCAGATGTCAAGATGGGATTAGATATGCAAAGCTTTACCAGGGAAAAGACCCGTTAGAGAAAATATGGGAAGAGCCAGGAGGGGCTGAGAGAACAGTCAGACTGCAGTGCAGGTCTGACCTTGTGAATAGGAGAGAGAGAAGGAAGGGAGGTTGGGTGCAAGCATGCTGGACTGCAGCGCAGTACTAAAGCAAGTTCAGCAAAGCCTCCGAGAAGTCCTGGAGCCCAAGCCACCCGTCAGAGGAGTCTGGTAGTGTTAGCATCCCTGCTGTGCTGAATCAGTGGCTGAGAGCAGGCCATGGGAAGCACAGCCTCCGCTCAGACGCAGCAGCTTTAGGTTGCAGCAGCTGAGGACTCAGCCAATTAATGATTTTCCCTGCATTTGGAGATCTGAGAGGTGCATTCTCAGTGCTGCCACCCCAGATGACTGACAACAGACAGAGCCGCCAGATTTAACAAATAAAAATACAGTATGCTAAGTTAAATTTCAGATAAACAACAAATAATTTTTAGTCTAAGTATAGCCCAGATATGGATGTCCTGTATTTTATCTGGCGACCCCAGCAGTAGCTCTTCTGCGTTAGATTTTATCTGTGATGAACCTTTATCTTTTGAACTGAATCTGTAATTCAGCATAATCCTAGCATGTCCCTCTCATCAATGTCTCTCCTACTCAGTCACCCATCCTCCCCATTACTCTAGTTTGTCTTCTGGAAACACAATTCTGATCATGTCACTACTCGCCTGCCACACACACACACACACACACACACTCGAAACTGCAAATAGCTCCCATGGCTTTCAGAATGAGCCTCAAACTTCTCAGCCTGTTGTTCAGCCTTATTTTGCAACACTGATTCCCTCTCACATCTACAGCCCTTGGACTCAGACCAGACCTTGTGGTTATCAAGACACACCCTACAGTTTCGGACACCTTGCATTTGTTCATGCTAGTTCCCCTCTCTAGAATGCCCTCCCAGAACAGCCTTCCCCCAGATCTCCACACTTCTAGATTTGACCTGTACTTCAATGCTAGTTCACATGTTGCTTTCTCCTTGAAGCTCTTCAAAGTACACTGTTGCATGGCCCAGAATTCCTTATACCTACTTACACAGGAAGAAGCCAAGATAATATAGAAAGATATAACTTGATATGCCCTGAATACCAAGCTTTTCATACAGAGTGGACTTTAGCAAACAGACTTTCCCAACTCCACGTGTGGCATTAATATCAATAGCCCTCCTACATACGACAAGGTGAGTCATGCTTTTAGCCCCGGTGCAGATGTTTAATTAATCAGGGCCGCCGTCCTCGTCTGCCCTTGACTGGGTTTCCCTGATGGTTACCCACCAGAAAACTCAGCCCTTTAACACAAACAATATCCTGATAAACATTTTGTGGCATGCACCAGGATAGGGAGGCAAGCTCTTCTTTAGCGAGCCAGCCTGCACATCGAGTCCTAAAAACTCAAACTTAATTTCATACACAATTGTCTTTCTGTTTTCTTGTGCACCAAAACTTTCCTTAACTCCCTTTCCTTCCTCCCAACTTTGATTGAGGGAAGGAAGTTTGTGTCTAGTGAACATAAAATATTGAATTATTCTGACCTCAGCATCATTTTGAGATTGACTTGAATGGTGAAATGCCCTCCATCCAGTCCTGCCCCTCTGCAGTCACAAAATTGTGCATGACTTTCTTTTGTCGATGGCATAGGTATTCATTCATTCAGTGTCTCTCTCTCTCACTCTCTCTCTCTCTCTCTCTCACTAAAAAGGAGGAGGAAATCAGATGATGAAATGAAACCTTTAAATAAAATATCATTTACACAAAGGAAAAGAATTTTCCTCTGGGTCATTATCAGTGGAAACCCAGTAAAAAGATAATAAGCACAAGATTCCTGATTAATTAAATATTTGTGCTCATTGTATACAATTGTCCTGGGGAAAATCAACTCCAGGACATCTGTTTACTCACCCTTGGACTGAGAAACCACCAAACTACCTCTGCCCTGCATCTCCAGGCAGAATGTCAAGGCATAGAACTGATAGTTTATAAGCCCGAGGAATATGCCCACTAATTTTCTAGGATGGAAAGAGATGACCATGCTACAAGAGCAATAAAATGTAAAAGCTGAGTAAACTCGTAGAGGGTTAATTGGGCAAATTGAAAGTGACAATATATTAATATAATACATATTTGCTGATATGCATAATCTTTTTATGCTACAGAGGAATTAAATATAGATGATAAATATTTTCATGAATGCTTCAAATACTATTGCTTTTTACCCAGTGAAACTGCGTTACTAGCTTTTTTCCTTTCGCCTAGTGTCTTAGACCATTCTGGTTGCTATAACAAGAGAACACACACTGGTTGGCTTATAAGCAATAGACATTTGTTTCTTACAGTTCTTGAGTCTAGACGGCTGAGATCAGAATGCCAGTATTGTTAGGTGAGGGCCCCCTTCTGGGTTGCAGGTGGCAGACTTCTTGCTGTGTCCTATATGGCAGAAGGGATAAACCAGCTCTCTGAGGTCTCTTTTATAATGGTGCTAATACCCTCATGACCTAATCACCATTCAAAGACCCCACCACTAATACCATCAACATATGAGTTAGGGGGGTGGCACCACAAACATTCAGACCGTAGCACCCAGTTAAGCCTCCCATTTCAATGATTTTTCTAATACCACTATCCCTTAATTGCTATCCCCAACTTATCTTCCTCCCCTAGCAGTTGGCCTGGACTATCCCTGCCAAGTTTCACTGGAGCCCAGGAATGGGCAGCAGTGGATGCTTCTCTCCTTGCCAGTTGATGAACAAATACTATAAGTCGTGAATTGAGGAGGATCAAGATTCAAGAGTAAGTTAAACAGAACATGACACTGAGGACCAGCGGGTCAGGTTGGAGGAGGTAGACCCTGGGCAGTGAAGGAGAAAGGGCTGGAGAACCCACTAGCTGGAATCCAGATGCCTGGGGCAGCTTCCTGTGAATCTCCCAGCTCACCTGAGACCTCAGGGAGGAGGAGTCTGGGTTCTTAGCCATCGAACCACCTTCAGATGTGATTAAATGAGCATAAATGTTTGAGAAATTGCTAATGACTGGTTGTTTTTCCCTGTCCATCCAACACCGTGTGCATTTGTGGAAACCCCAGGATTTGAGTGTCCTTCGATGTACTAGTAGAAGAGTCTAAAACCATTAGATTCCCATGTGAATGATGAGATGCATTACCATATCCACTCTTCTGACCTTGACCCTCTCCAGTGAAATGGGTTAATTCATCACTGTCTTAGGAGACATAGTAGCAAAGATGTGACTCCAGAACCTGATTAATAATCCCCATTTGGCCATAATCTGTCGAAAGAAGAGGGTGGGCAGGCAATTCTTGTGATGAAAGGCTTTGAAACCATCTTCTAAAAGAAGGATGCCCATCAAGGGCTGACATGAAAAAGTAAAGAAGGCCCTCTACTCCTCCCACCCCAAGCAAACAAACAAACAGAAACGAGAAATGACTTGGGAATCCATGAAGGTGGAATATCTTTTTTTTTTTTTTTTTTTTTTTAAAAGAGTATGGTTGATGCAGATGGAGAGCCTGTGCAGGGGATAGAAATGATCATTTTCATGAGATTGTCTCTGGAGTACCAGATGCTAAAGCGTAAGACATGCCAACATGCTGAGCCTGCCAGGGCCATCTCTAAGTGGTCCTAAGTCTCAGGTGCCGTATGTGTAGATATACTTTCTTCATATATGCTCTTGCTATATTGTTTCTGTTTGTTGGGCCCAAAATGCATGGCCACAACTTCCTTTGGTTCTATGACTTCCTGGAATGAGACGCCTCTTGATATGTGCTCTAGGTTCCAGGATAGGGGAAATTGCTCAGGGTACTGACTGCATGGTACATAGCGAAAGATAAAATCAAACCCATCAAAGAAAGTAGCCCAAGGTCCTTGTTCTGGACATTGCCCCTGTTCTGGACTTGTGCTCCTAGGTCTGTCTCGACTACTTTTGCTCTGATGATCCAAGCATGACCTTTGGGGCATTCCCTCTATGCCTTGAGGCAGCCATAATAACAATCACTAACTCTTACTCCCGTATAGGATAATGACTCTCATAGGGGGCCCAGCTTTCTGAAGAAAGGCAGAAAACATGAGATGTTAGGAGTAGCTCATCCCAGAACTCATCCCAGTTCAGAATGATCTCCTTTTAAAGAGGGTGCTCCAGGTTTGATATGTGGGTATGGTCCACTTCAAAAGAGGACTGGATTAAGGCATTAAATCATTTGCTATTGTTGCTATAACAAATTACCACAAATTTTGTAGCTTACAATAGCATTAATTTAGTACTTACAGTTCTGGAGGTCAGAAGTGCAAATTAAGTCTTACCAGACTAAAATCAAAGTGTAGACAGGGCTGCATTCCTTCTGAAGGCTCTAGTCTAGGGAACAGTGCATTTTTTTTGCCTTTTCAAGTTCCTAGAGGTAACCTGCATTCCTTGTCTCATGGCCCTTCCTCCATCTTCAAAGAGTATCACTCCAACTTCTGCTTCCCTTATTACATCTTCTTTTTCTATTTTTCACCCTCTGTCTCCCTTTTGACTACATTGGGCCCACACAGATGATATAGGACAATCTTCCCATCTCAAGGTCCTTAACTTAACCACATCAGCAAAGTCCCCTTGACAGGTTCCAGAAATTTGAAAGTGGACATCTAGTGGGAGGGCCTTATTCCATCTATCGTGGACATTGTTGAACATCAGAAGATTTTGGTTGTGACTGACCAGGTGAATTCTTTGCTGACCTTGAGATGAACAGTTCCTGGAACTTACAGATATATATACACACAAACATATTTAAAAATATTTTTTATTTAGATATATATATATATTTATATATAACAGAGTTAAATATATAAAAACATATGTAATATATATACACACATATATAATATATATTATTTACACATATATACTATATATAATAAGTAGTTGGTAATGGCCAATGAACCCCAGGAATTCATAAACATCTTTGCTTATTCTGGAGGCATCCCACTGAAAAAGGGCTGACTCCTTGGAGGACTTCATGCAAACATCTTTGCTAGACTGAACATGGCCCATGAATTACATTTTTAGTCTCACGAATTTATTCCTTTGGACAAGGCTAGAGGTTGTGCTGCCCCAAGTCACAAGAAATAAATTTGGGTAGCAACTCTTAAGTCAGTATGTAATTGTTTCTCAGGATGTTAATCACTTTCCCATGCTAAAAATGGCTCATTGTCAAATTTAAATAAATTCAAGAAAAATGCAGTTAAGGTCGAACCTAATTAAATTTATTCGAGTTAAAGAGATGTTTTTAAAGGACTTGTTAGAGCCTCAAGCACTTTGTAAAAGTGTTGTTAGTCACCTATTCGTACCTTCTGGAACCTGGGTTCTATGGAACAGAGCTTGGAAGACACAGAATCAGTATATTAACTATTTAGGTGATGATACTTTGTCCACGGTTTGATCAGAGTACTGGTATTTCAATAAATAAGACCAAGTAGGCAAGGCAGTGCATTCCACCGCTGGGCGGGAGGTCCTCGTAGGAGTCACAGTCGCCCAACCTGTGGTCTCCCTTCAGAAACATTAACATGATATTTCCAACCTATCAATTTTGATAGGTAAAAGAGATGGCAGCTACACATTGGAGGTCTCCAGATCCCTTAAACCTCCCGTGAGACTTCCCTGGAACTGAGCCAGTAAATTCTGTACCATCCCAGATGAATAATATATATTTTTTGTTGTTTTAATGTCTGTTAGGATGTGAGGTTCCATGCACACTCTACTGCTTACTGCTTGAGTGCCCTTTACCTCCATCCAGTCATGACCACTCTGTCCCCAGCCCATGTGCCTATTTGCCCCTGGTCCAGTGCATTGTAATAACTGTCTCTCCCAGGGTCCTACACAGGCTAGCATTGGAAACATCTGGGTTCCTTCCTGCATCAGTCAAGAGAGGCTTCTTAGGCTACAGTAATAAACAACCTCCATATTTCAGTGGCTTAATAAAGCAAAAGTGTATTTCTTACCCAATCCATATGTCCATCTCTCATTAGCAGGGGCCACTACTCTACAGTGGCCTCAGGGGTTCTGGCTAATAGATCTTACACCATCCAGAGCGTAGCTAGTCACATAGGGATAAGGGAAGACAGTGGCCGATTTTGTATTGACTCAAAGATTTTTGCTCACATTTCATTAGTAGCATTTTTCATAGTAATTATTTATTGAATACCTACTCTGGGTCGACCATTTTACAATCATTTAATCACCACCACAACAAACTTATGAGATAGTTATTTCTCCCATTTTTCAAATAAGGGACCTGAGTCTTAGATTAAATAACTAATTGCAAATCCAGCAAGTTGGCAGAAACTGGCTATGATTCCTAGTTTAGATAGCTCCCAAATCCATGCTTTTTACTAACTTGACTTCTTCATTAGAGAACTTCCTCTGATTTCTGAGCTCATTGATATGAAAAATATTTTTTTAAATAACAAATCAGTTATTTTTAAAGGATTTTCTTACTAAAGGGAAATTTAAATAAAAAAAATAAAATATAGCAAAAAGCACATAACAGTGCAATATTTACATTCATCTTCGTTCTTTACCTGATGTTGAAGTTGCTAGCATATTTTCCTACTCACACTTGTGAAAAGAACTTCATTTGTTCAGTAATTGTTAATTTTTCTATTTTCCTCAAATGTCTCTTGACAAGTTTCTGAATAATTTATTTAAATTTTTAAAAGAGACTTTTCAGTGCCAGAACACAGCGATGGCTTCTCTGCTGCCCAGAAGCCACTAATCAGTTACATCAAGCTTTCCATTTGTGGTCCTTGAGTGCATACTCGGAACCAACAGAATGAATTCACACATTTCTAATGCTAATGACGTGATTCATTCAGTTAACCACTTGAAATATTTGCATTGCCAGAATATTTTGATGTTTTATGGGGATAAGAAAAGCAGATATTTAAAATCCAGACTGCTCTGGAAAATCCAGAATATATGGCAACTGTAGATGTAGTTCCAAAACCACCAGTAGTACTTAAATAAATAAATAAATAAATAAAAAAGAGGAACACCCACCTTCTAGTATTTATATTTTCTTGCTATAAATGAACTAATCAGCTGACTTAGCATTGCCCTGGGTAACATAGAGGACGATTCCTCCTCCCACAAGTGAAATTTCTCTAATCTATCTCCTCTCTTCTCCTCTCCTCTTCTCATCCCTCCCTTTCCTTCCTCTCTCTCTTTCCCCAACTCTCCTTCCTTCCCTCCCTCTCTCCCTCTTTCCTTCTCTCTCTCTCTCTTTCTCTCTCTCTCTCTCTCTGTCAACCCTACCACCCTTTACCTAACCCCAGATTGCCATTGCAACTCAACTCTTACCCTTGCCTATAAAAAGACCCAAAACAATAGTTGAAAAGGTACCTAAAGGCTGGGTACCTTCTGTCTTCCTGACAGAATGTGAAGTCCCTTCAAAATAAGGAATTGGCTCTATTTGAAATGGCCCTCATTCATCTGTGCACAGATGTCACTCAATTTACTTTCAGCAGGCACCGGATAAGAACAACCAACTGGGCTGGATTTGTTCCCACCAGTCATGAACATCTGGAATGTTCATTCCAGAGATTTGCCTCTGGTTCTTAGATGGGATCAGCTGGAGAGAAGAGGTCAGAGCTCAGAATCCTTCCTTTAGGTATGCAGGTTATTTGGTGAAATTCCATAAAAGTCATGGATTAGGAGTTAACTCCCAAATCAAAGGCTTTGGAGGGGGACTTTAAGAGGAAACTTTTAATGTTTTGTCTTAGCAACAGATTTGTTCCTGCTTTCTTAAATTAATCCACTACTTCTTTAGACTGAGTCTTCCAAACAGCCCTCAAAGTAAAAGCCTGTTATCCATAGGCAAAATCATCAATCTTGGCTGCTAACTCAAATGACACAAAGGCGTGCTAGAAAGGGACTTCTCTGGAAAGGAATATCGGTGGGTCTGGGGACTTTTTCTAAGTTCATACTATCTTTGAGAAAAGGCTGTTGTAGCCTTTCCAAGGGCCCCATTCTCCATAGCCCTCAGTAGTTTCCTGGGTGTTAAAATCTTTCTGAAAAGCATTGTAATGGAGAAAAAGTAGAACCAGTCCTGCAATGAACTGAGCAAGTTGACAAGGCCGATGCATTAAAACACAACGCCACGTGGTGCCATTTATATTATGTTCTTTGTGAACAGTGAGGTCTAGGGTGATGCGGCCCCAGGAAGTAAGCTGGGGGTATGAAGGAGTCTTTGATTTATTACCAACTATGCCTAAATAATCATAATTTATTCAATGGAGAAACAAGTTGCTTCAGAAGTTAATGAATGAATAAGGTCCAGATATTATAAGGAAGGAAAATTAGAATCACTATCATATTAGATGCAATAGAGAAAGATCACTTTGTAATACTTAAACATTAATATATATACAAAGAAACACACTTTAAACCTTTGGACCCCTCCTGTTCTTTCTCACTTTTGCCCGGCCTCAATTTTCTAAGGGTAAGTAGGGCTATAAGCTCCTTACAAATAATGACATGTCTTTCTGTCACTAGTAACTTCTTTTACAAGATAGCCTAGAAAGAGTTAGGAAATTACGATTCATTTAAGAGGCGATACAATAGGTTAATAAATATCGCAGCCATGTCGAACAAAGTCATGGTGGATATGGGAGATCAGTGCCTAACATCATTCCACCCTCCTCATGGATCTTCCTATACTATAGTCTGGACATCTCAAAACTGCATTTATAGGACTTCCTTGCAACTAGGCTTCTGAATGCGATTTATATTAAAAAGCGGAAGTGAGGTGAGGCGGTGTGTTGTCCTCCTCCTGCCGTTTCCGCTCGCAGACACTGTGATGGGCTCTCTGGTTTTCCCGTAGAGATGCCCCAGCTCTGGTGGCTTCATGTGGCAGGAGCAGTTACTTCTGTGATTTAGTTCTGTGGTGCAGCGCTCCAAGTCATATTTCAGAACTCAAACCGGGCTTCTTTCCTCTTTAAAGCGTATAACGAAATAAATCTCTGTAAAGCAGATCAGGTGATTTCTATTCCCTGCTACTGAACCCGGTTAATTCCAAGTTCACCCAAACTGGGTTACAATCAAAGAAATGAAAATTGCCTCTTAAAGTAGGAAAATGCTTTAACGGCACTATTTAATGCTAGTGCTGGAGCTGGTGCAATGAAACAGGTATTCTCAACACTGCAGTTTGACAAACAAATAAGTATAAGTTCTTAGGAAACCAATTAGATAATAAGAATCAAAAACCTTGAAAAAATATATTACTGTTGACCCAGGAATCCTTTTTCTTAGACTCCTAACTTTAAAATATGGGTTAAAAAGCTGTATGTACTCTGAAGTCCACTGAGGTATTATTTATAAAAGTTTAAAAGTAGAAATAAGCTAAAACTATGATCATAAGGAATATAAAATAATTATGTCTTATCTATGTGGCTTGGGCACAGTAACATGAGGATATGTTTATGTGATTCTATTAAAATTTTAAATCAAAATAGTAAATTTTTTGTGCAGTGTGATAAAACTATGACACATAAAACATGCAAACATGCATAGAAAATATAAAGTCAATATTCCGAAACAAACAAAAAAAATAGTATTCTCTAGGTGGAAAGTCTACACAGCATACAGCATTTTTAAAAATGTTCTTTCATTTTTTCTCTTCTTCTTAATTTCTTTAATTAAAATTTACATTTTTAAGTGGAAAAATAAACTTTAAAAAGTTATGTCTAATGCACCGGCATAAAACATTTTGTGGTTAAGTTTCTACTGCTCTTATTCATCATTCTCCCTCCCCCGTCATCCAATATTTATTAAGCAGACCCTTTAATGTCACGAGACTCTGCTGCCATGCATTGATTTTTATGATCTTACTGGAAAACTGCTAGGTGCATGGAAAGGTATCTGTGCATGGTGTCTGCATGCACATCATATATCACTTTGGATTACCAGACAGCAAAGGAAAAACACCATAAACACTAATTTTTACCCCTAGATGGTTTGGTAATTTGCTAAATTTCCTTGTAATTGCTTCTAATTATTCATTACATTAGAGTAGAAGGTGGTGGCTATAAATTTTCAATGAAAACAAAATTTAAATACAATGCATCTAAAATGTCTCTGCAGACCCAAGTGGCAACCTGATTTCCTTATTAGGGAAATCTGACAGACACTGGCAACACATGCTGCTTCTTAATGTGACAGAAGAGACTGAGCCAAGAGAGCCACACTAAGAGTTCGATGCTAGCCTTGTGAGGAGGCTGCAGAAGCAGCTCACCACCTTCGTTCAAATACAAAAGTATTAGGGGAGCCGACCTCTCTGGGGTGGAGGGTTTTCACCAATCCCCTGCACCCTCCCCTGTGATATGTAGGCATCTCCTGGTAACTCGGATCAAGGCTGGTGTTTACTCCTCCCTCTCTCTCTCCTCTCTCTCTTTCTCCTTTCCTTCCTTCCTTTTTGTATTTCTCTCTCACAAAATACACTTGCTCTGAGCCAGGCAGTGTGGGAAATAAGGAACTCTCCAGAAGAAGGCTGAGGGAAAGTGAGCTACCCAGTAACCCAAGGAGGTGGATTGTACCTCCCAAGTGGCACAATTGCAGCAAAATTCTGATGCTACCTAAGTTTCATCTAGAAGGCATCTGAAAATCTTTGTGGAGGAGGTGGCAGTGGAACTGGATCTCAAAGGACATTTAAATTTTGACAGTGTATGTAACTGCTGTGGAAAACAGTATGGCAGTTCAGCAAAAAAAGTGAAAGCAGGAACACAAACATATTTGGGCATAGTTTATAGCAGCATTATTCACAATAGCCAAAAGTTAGAGGCAATCCAAGTGTCCAGTGATAGATGAATGAATAAAGTATGTGGTAGATGCTTATGATGGAATATTATTCAGCCTTAAAAAGAAATGAAATTCTGAAACATGCTACATCATGAATGAAACTTGAAGACATAATATTAACTGAAATAAGCCAGAAACGACAGGATAAATATTACATGGTTCCACTTATTTGAATATTAAGAATAGTAAAGCTCATAGAGACAGAAAGTGGATTGGTGGTTGGCAGGAGCTGGAGAGAGAGGGAATGCAGTATTGTTTCAGTTGGGGAAGATGAGGAGGTTCTAGAGATGGATGGTGGTGATGGTTGTGCAACAATGAGAATGTACTTAATGCCACTGAACTGTACACTTAAAAATGGTGAAAATGGGTGATTTATGTTACGTATATTTTGCCATATTAAGAAAAAATATTTAAAAAATTTGACAGTATAAAGAGAAGAAAGGACACTTGACGCAGAGAAACAGCAGAGCCAAAGCATGGCTCCCGTAGGGATGGGCTCTAGCAGGAAACAGGGAGGAAATCAATTTGGCTGAAAGATACTGGGCACAAGAAGTGAACAATCACAATAATAACAACAGTAATAACAGGAGGTATAACCTTTAAAGAGTGTTTATTATATGTCAGGTCCTGTGATGCTGTGTTTGTTAGTAGTATCTCATTAAGTCTTCTCAATAATCTATAAAGTAGGTACTTTCAGTAACCCAAAGTTATAGATGAGAAATCTACGGCTCAGAAAAGGCAAATAATCTACCCTGTCAGCATCAGAGCCAAGACTTGATTGTGTCTGTCTGTCCCCACAGCCCACACCACATGCTTCTGCCTCCCGGAGGCAATGTGGGAGGAGAAGTGGGTTAAACCTTTGAATGCCAGATTAAGGAGATGGGCCTTAATGAAGAAACAAGGGATCCAGGAAAGAATTTTGAGCCACAGAATGACGTAAAGGGAACTACGGCTGGGAAATATTAATCTGGCAGTGAAAGATAGGAGGCTAGAGGGAAACATGGAATTTTTCCAAGGAATAAATAATGAGGACCTGACTAGAGAGGCTGCCACAGGAAGAGGGAGGACAGACAGAGACAGGAGGTATCTTCGAGGGCTCAGGACACACTAAATATGGAGACTAAGATCATTCCGATAATGTTCTGTGATTTTTAACATTGGGAAGATAGTGTAGCTATGGGAAATAGGAAACCCTAGGAGGGAACCAGGATTGTGAAGGAGGAGAGTAGATTAGGGGATCTGGAGTTGAAAATGTTAGCAAATCTGATTGGCAAAGATGTTCTTCAGGAGGTATCAGACTTTAGCTTGGGAAGTTCAAGCCCTCAGGCGGGAGAACTATGGCAACCAATATATGGGTTGGGACCCCAGGGCTAATCTGACATATCCGAGCATTTAAGAGTTCCCAAGATGCTGGCTGGCTCCCTGCCTACTCATCCACCCAGTCCACACTCTCCAACCATGCACACCAACCTCATCAATCACCCATGAACAAATAACAAAGGAATATCAGACACTGGAGGAGATTTCAAACATAAATAAGAAACACAAACACACACAAAAATGACCCCAGAGGAACTGGAGATAATTCAGTGAACCGAAATTACTCTCATTAGTATTCTGCAAGAAATTTGAGACAAAATTGTATCCATAAAATAGAAATTCTGCTATTATAGAAGAACAACCCAGCAACCTATAAAGAATTGTCTGAAAAATTATCAGTGTCATGGTAACAAAATTTCAATAGAAAATTTGGAGACAAAGTCAAGGAAATACCCCAGAAAGCAGACCAAGTAGTTAAGAAGACCTAAGACACAATAAGTGAAAAGAGACCAGATGACCAATTCAGGTGGGCCAACTTCTGACCAATCAAAGAGGTAATACCAGAATGAAAGCTTGGGTCTACATGTCAAAGGAGTTCACTGAGTTCAGGCAGAAGGAATAAAAGAACCACACCTAGATATACCCTTGAAAAACCTTCACACCAAGAATAAAAACCTAAAATCTTCCAGAGCTAAAAAAGACAGGCCAATTTCATGGAAGCTGTGGGACTGGGAACAAAGTGGACAGTGGAGGCCACACATGAGACACTCTCCATGTGAAGGTTTCAGTCTTGAAGAGCCTGCCTTAGGCATCACAGAGGAGAGTCCCAGTTAGCCAGGATTTAATTTCCTCCTATGTTTTCTCTACCTTTTGGGAGAAAACTCCCTATTTGCAGAGCAGTCCACGTGGGTCTGATGCTATCAGCCAGGGAATGAAGGAAGAGTGTCTTCCCTTCTCATGATTTCTTCAGGCTCCACAGAGAAGGAATGGACATTGGCCCATTAGGGACAAGGATCGGAGTCAACAGGTAGTTTCTGTGTCTATGATAAGTCCAGCAAACCCTAAGAAGATAAGGGACAAAGGAAATCTTCTAACTGATGGGTGGGAGGTGAGCACCCCCTCTGAGAAGAGAAACACTTGAGTTTCTGTTGAGTTTCTCACACTCATAATTTCCTGTTCCTTCAATTAACTATAAACTTTGGGAGAGCAACGCTTGTATCTTATTTAGCATTTTTTACCTGGCACTTACCCAGTTCTAGTGCGTAATTCAGTAAATGCTGAATGACTGTATGGACAGATGAAGGAATAGATGAATTTCTCTTTTTGTTACATAAAAAAAGGTGACAGTGGCTGCCTCTGAGAAGAATGCACATTCTGCTCCATCATTAAATAAAATTCTGCATAATTGGGCTCTGTTGTCACTCCTAACAACAGAGAAGACCATTTTGCCTGTCATTCTTCAGAAAAATTGTGAATAATAAGTTCATGTGGATTATTAAAACTTCACCTCTAAGAGAATTACACTGCAAAAAATTTAAAGCACAGTATTTTTCATACTGCTTCTGTTCCTCAGATTCCATCTCCCATTCCTGCTTCCAGGCCTGTCCTCCTGTGGCTGTTCCTCAATCTCTTTGCTAAAATTGTCTTCTTTGCCTGTGGCTTTAAAATACATTGACTCTCACTGTGAGGGCTTCTGCTCAGATGCAGGATCTTTATCACTGCTTTGAAGCTTCATGCAGGGACATCTCTGACTAACTCACTTCCACCATTGCTCCCCAGGGATCCTACAGTGCCACTCACCATCTTGATTTAAAACCCAAATGCTGCCTACGAGAACCTTCCCCTGAAGAGCATCATATACATGAAAGGCCAGTGCCCTTCACCCCACAGGCAAATATTTACCTGACATGATTCAAGTTATTGGCCTCTGGCAAGAGCTTAAGTCTCCACTTCTCGCCTCGCTCTTCCTCTTGCCAGTAGCTTGGGTGAAGGGAATCCCTCTTATGGGAATCCACTCTGACTCCCTAGACTTTTAGATTAGGCTTTGGCACCAAAGTCACAGTCGATAGGTACTTTTATTTGTCTTGATTCATCCTCTCTGCTTATATTCCCTTCAGGGACTCAGAAGGAGGGACAGCTAAATGTGTAGGCAAAATTTGAGTTTGATCTTCTCATGCCTTGCCCATCTATGAATGTCTTTTTTATAGATATCTTTTGATTCTTTATTTTCTTTTAACTCAGAAAATTGCCTGGAAAATTTTACCTCTTCAGTAGCAAATTGCATTAACCTGCCACGACCACTGTTCTCCATATCATACTAAATGTTATGTTCTCCCATTTTGCTTCCTTGCTAAAATCTACTTATTCTTATGCATGATTAGAGCAATAATAATGATATCAGGGAGCTTTCTCCAGTTGAACCACTCAGGGAGAAAGGAGAGGGAGATTAGCATAGTCCTCTCTCTGGTCCTTAGTTTTTCATGATCTTAAGATGATGATTGGCTTATCCAGAAATGATTGGCTGGTTCACCGTAACCACACTTTAAGAGATTGGGGTATAAATTAGAAAGTTGGTACAGTAATTTACAATGGTAGGTAGAACTTTCTAGTGACTCAAAGGTCATGCCCATTCCTGAGGGACCTACCTTTCCAGTACCCAGTTGCTTAGATCACTAAGATAAGATTCAGATAGTTGACAGAAGAGTATATAATCAGAGTGGAGGAGTTAATCTTGTGGGACATTTTGTCCAATTTCTGAAAAAGTTTATCTGACCAAAGGCCAGGTGATGTAAGCCCATTAAATATAGAGCCTCTCTCTCTTGAAGAAAGCACCCTCAAATAGTTGTCTAGCTCAATTTTCCCTATAGTTTGTCATATCACCACCATCCTGGTTAACATATATATGTAAATGTGTGTGCGTGAGTCTGTGAGTCTGTGCGTGTGTGGTGAGAGGATCAGGGTGGCCTTCCATTCAATTGCCTAAATTCAAGTTTACTGATATCTTTATATTTCACCATTATAATGCTCATACTGTATATTCGCCATGTTGAGAAATCCTGGCATAATTTCTGTATCTATTAGTGATTGTCAAAACAACAACAACAACAAAAGCTTTCTCAAGTTCTAGTTCTGTCCCAGCCATTACTTTGCTGTGTGACTTTGAGCAAGTCATACACCTTCTCTGTGGCTCCTGAATATCTACATTAAGGGAGGGGGAGGGCCAAGTGATTTCTAAGTTCCTTTCCAGCTTTGTCATTCAAGAATTTTCTGCCTGAGATTAGTGTCCCTCTCTTTAAAAATCAAATAATCACATAGCACAATGGCTCTCTCATATTTTCTGAGGACACAGCAAATAGGAATTTGCACTAAAATTGATTGCAAAAAGAACAATGAGGAGATGAATCAAGTGTCAAGAACTGTCTAAGAGGACAAGTTCCTGGGCTCAACTACATGTCTTAATTAGGTGCCAAACTGATCATGTTTACCTACTTGCTAAGTTTTGGGAGTGGAGGGCAGAGGATAAATTTTATGATTATCAAAAAAGGCTTTGAAACATTTGGATGAAACGTACCATATAAGGACTAAATATTTTAATTGGGCCTTTTCTGTATCATTATTTGCCAGTGAAACAAATTCTGCTGATCTTCAGATAATAGGGGAATTTAGAAACAGAATTCCAGGCTCAGATAAAATCCAAGTATTCACCCTTGACCATTAATAAGTGTTACATGTATAAGAATTGAGGTGTCCTATTTTCTCTTAACTATAAAATGTCCCTTTGGAGCTCAGATTTAACACCCACCTCTAACTGCACTTTGCTAAGTTGTTTACTGTGGAGCAGGGGTCCTGTGCTAGGAAGCTGAAGAGGTGAGGGCTGTGTGCAAACACGCAGTGGGGAGTCTGGATTGGTTTACAGTAAGCGCAAGCTCCCCACTGGGACTGAAGCCTTTTACTTCTCACAGGGGAGAGGGGAGCGCAGGGGTCTGCCATTGACCTGGTGCCGCAGCCCCAGAAATCAATTCAACACTAATGAGGGCTACAGCTGGGAACAGAGAGGAGCGAGTGGGAATTTGCAGATGATATAGCTAGGCTATCTGAAGACATGATGGAAGCACAAATAAAGGCGACTGCTACATCTGTCCACCTCACCTTTGATCACGGCAAACTCAAAGTTGGGTAATATGAGCTGGTAGGAAAGTCCCAAAGCAGAGGTTTAGATACAAGAGGCTTTCCTGGTTGAAATGGGGGTTTTAACTAATTCGTCAGCCTAGGGGACAACCAGCACCAAGGATCACACATAGCAAAAGAAGATGATTTTTCAGATCATGTGCCCTTGAAAATGTTGAAAAATTCAGCCAGGTAAAGGAGAGGTAACATACATACAGCTATTGTTCATCTCACATAGCCAAAAGATTAAGAACCGATGACCCATGGGAGAAATCTCCCCAATGGTACGCTTTCTTTGTTTGATCTAGTTTTGGCTATGTGTTGTGTTTCATTCTGCTTTGTCTTCATTTTGAAAGTTGTTGGTGAGTTATCAGGGCCACACATTGCGCAACTCCAGGTACACGTTCCCAGTGTATTATTTCCCAACTACTTCCCAGTTCACCAAGTGCTCCACGGCTCCCTTACAATGAGACACATTTCTGCACCAAGATGTAGAACATCGAGATTTCTGAGCAAAGCTAGACAAGGGGTCTATGGAGTAAAGAATGAGTGTTCTGCCATTGAGGTTTGTTTAAAGCTAATTTTTGCAGAAGATGGTAGACCTCCTTTACCTGGTAGCCTGTAAAATTATAGGTGAATCTGGCCTTGGAAGGATGAGTTGTCCAAATGAACATAAAGTGGAAAGCAAACTACATGTATTCATATATATAGCTTTATTGAGCCATTATTCACATACCATACAATTTACCCATTTAGAGTCTATAATTAATGTTTCTTAGTATATTCACAGGTATGTGCGACCATTACCAGAGTCGATTTTAGAACTTTCTCAACTCGAAAAATAAAATAAAATAAAATAAAATAAAATAAAATAAAATAAAATAAAATAAAATAAAATAAAATAAAAAATAAACCTGTATCTTTTAGCAGTCCCTTTCCATCTGCCCATAATAGGGGCCAATTAGTGCACACTCTATCTCTGTAGATTTGCCTATTTTGAACATTTCAAATAAATGGAATCACATAATATGTGGTCTTTGTGTCTGGCTTCTTTAGCATAAGTTTGTCAAGGTTCTTCCATGTTGTAGCATGAATCAGTCTATCATTTTTTATGGCCAATAATATTGTTTTATGGATATATTAAATTTTATTTGTCCATTCATTATTTAATGAACATTTGGGTTGTTTCTAATTTTTGCTATTATGAATAATGCTGCTAGAAACATCAATATGTAAGTTTTTGGTGGACATATGTTGTCATTTCTTTTAGGTATACACCGAGGAGTGGAATTTCGGGGCCACATGGTAATTCTATGTTTAATTATTTGGGAAACTGCTAGACTGATTCCAAAAGTAGCTGCACCATTTTACATTCCTTCTAGCAATGTATGAGGATTTCGATTTCTTCACATCCTCACCAGCACTTGTTATTATCGAACTTTTTCTTATATCCATCCTAATAGAGTGACATCTCATTGTGGTTTTGATGTGCAAGATGCTGAGCATCCTTTCATGTATTTATTGGTTCTTTATACATTTTCTTTGGAGAAATTTTTATGCAGATCCTTTGTCCATTTTTAATTGGGTTATTTGCCTTTTTGAGTTGTAAGAGTTCTTATATATGTTGACTACAAGACACTTATGGAATACATAATTTGCAAGTATTTTTTTCCATTCTACAGATTTTCTTTTCATGACCTTGAAAGTTTTCTTTGAAACACAAGAGGTTTTTTTTTTTTAATTTTAAAAACATCCCATTTATCCATCTTTCTTTTGTTGCTTATATTTTCATGTCACATTTAATGTTCCATTGCCAAATCTGAGGTCACAACAATTTATAGTTTTATAGTTTATATCTCTGAAACTTACTCTTTGATCTACTTGTAGTTAATCTTTATATATGATGTGAGATAAGAATCCAACCTCATTCTTTTGCATGTGGCTATCCAGTGTCCCAGCACCATTTGTTGAAAAGACTCTTCTCTCTTCAAATGAAGGGTACCTTTCTAGGTTTCTTCTTAAGATCTCTTCTCAGTCTGTGGCATAGATGTCCCTCCACACTCTTAGCCTTCAGAGGTAAGATCTCCCTTTAATCTCATCTAATATAGCTAGAGTTCCTACCTTTCATGAATGCAGAAATGTCATTTTTTAAATCAGATTTACCCCCAAGTCTTCCTGAGAGCACCCCAAAAAAGCTTAGGTGTCCCATGGGTCTGTCTTAGTA
Organism: Rousettus aegyptiacus; assembly: GCF_014176215.1. Classification (NCBI taxonomy): domain Eukaryota; kingdom Metazoa; phylum Chordata; class Mammalia; order Chiroptera; family Pteropodidae; genus Rousettus; species Rousettus aegyptiacus. The sequence goes on along the minus strand of NW_023416306.1, from coordinate 57,844,659 downwards.
GTTGCTTGTCCTGAAATACAGCCATCTCTCTCGCTCGCTCGCACGCTCGCGTGCACACACACACACACACACACACACACACACACACAGTTCTTAGATTTCTGGACCTCAAGCATAGCCACAAGCCTCACTTCTAACAACCAGAGTACAGCTAAGACTATGTCCTGACATCTAACACAATTTTACTAAAGACATGGGTTGAGCAGAAGGAAATTAGAGCGCAGGAGACAAAAACACAGTTGGATATTGGGTATTGCTGTCCTAGGTTCCACCCACCTTGCTTGTCCACAAAGCATCCCCTGGATATCTATCGCCTCTGGTCATGACCTTAGTGCCAGTATTGGCAGACCTCATCCAGATAAGCATGTCCTTCACCAGTCCGCCAACTCTCTCTTTGCCTGAAGGAATAGAAAATCTTTTCTTCCTCTAAGTCACCATCATTACAATCTTGCAACAATGTAACTCTGCTCATAGCAAAGATTTTTTAATATTATTGTGGAGAGCAGTTTAGGTTCTCTTTAGCACTCTGTCCCAGAAATGATCTGGCTTTATTTAACGTTGCAGAACTAAAAAACTCACAAAATGTTGTTCCCAAATCGAAAGAGCATTCTGCCCTCAGGTGGGAAGTCAGTATCGACTTCCAGTTTAAAAGGAAAGTTCTGGCACTTTGAAATTGCAAATACTCACCCTCCTATTTTTATTTTGGCCATCAAACAGGACATCAGGTATTGGGGTATAGTCTCCGGGAACCTTGTTACTACACCTGGTGTATCACAATTGCTTTTCTTTAGCTCTTTGTTGACTCTTTAGTTAGAAATATTCTTGCTTAAATATTTTTTTTTGAAAAAGAATTATGTCTTATTTCCATTTGGGTTTCAAGGAAATATATATTTATCTCGAACATGTTATCTTTAAGCTTTTTGATCATCTCCCTTATGGTTCTTCCTGGTAAGTCAGTGAGAATCACATAGTAGTTCTAATATTGTCCTACCAAAGCAGAAAAGCAAGCACATATGTCAAGAGTCAAACTGGTAGAAAATTGAGAAACCCAAATGCCTTTAAAAAGAATGAGGTGAATATAAATGACATGCATTTGTGTTTTTTTCAATTTAGATAAACTTGAGTTATTTAGTCCAATATTATTTGGAAAGGAAATGGAACTAATTTTTAACAAAACATATTTACTTGGGCTGCTATAAAAATAAATTTGAGAAAAAAAATAAATCTCAAAAGTAGCAGTTAATGGTAATAATCTCCTATATCTAAAACAACAACGACAACAACAACAACAATAACAACAAAAACCGCATTGCAGGCAAATTGAATCCTGGCAACTCTGTTAAAAGTAAATGATGTTCTTTTTGTTCCAAAACAAGAATCAGTCCTCCTTAATTCTTCATTATTAAAATTCAGGGAAAAAAAATAGAACTATTTCCTATTCTGAGTAATCTACATCCTTGTATCCCAAGTACCTTAGCAAAGTATCCAGTATAGATAGAGTAGACACCTAAACAAGAAATTACTGAATTAAATAGAGAAATGTGAATGTTCTCAATTTTGAGTGTGTGTATGCATTGCGAGGTGAGGTTTTTGTTTCCCTACAGTATCTAGCCCGGCTCCTCTGCAGAATAGGACTTTACTCACATTCTGTTGATTTTCTGGGACTGGTTCTCATTACCCAAATTTTATATTATAATTCTGTAATGTTCAATAAAATAAAAACTTCCCGGACTGAATATTTTTAATACCCAGACTGCTTGCAAGGTACTCCAGGCTAGCCAGAATTTTGCAGGAATGTACATGCTAACATGTCACAGGAGAATAAATGAGCAGGCAGCAAGGCCTGTCGTGGCAGCAAAAGGTCTCTTCCTGGAATCAGTGAAGGAGATGGCACTGGAACTGTTTGGCCTCTCACTCACCCTCAGTGCTCCCGGAGAACCCCAACACAGAAGCTGCATCATAAAGAAATGGTTCCCTCGGACAGTTTCTTTTCCAGGCTTCTTCAGTTTCCCCACTCTCGAAATTATTTTCATTCAAACAATATTTCTGGAATGCTGGCTTTGTCCTAGATGATGGATGCACCTAGGTCCAAGTGCAAGCTCACAGTATAGTGTTCATTCAGGATTCTGTGGCTAACGGTCTACCGAAAAAGCTCTGGTCAAGGGATCATAGAGCACTGAAGAATATGTGTTTGTAATTATAAGTGGATGCCATGGACATGGATGCGTTTGTCTAAAAAGAGTATGGAATAAGAAATAAGGCTTCTGGATAAGGCCCCCAGGAATATCCCAATCTAACTGCCAATTAGCTCCTCAGTATCTTTCCTCTCTCTCTTCTTTAGTAATTTGAATAGTTAAAAGACACTATTCCCCAGCATCTGCTACAGTTGGGAGGACAATGGAATCTAAACGAGGGATTCCATGGGGCTCATGAGAAACCTCTTTAATGACTCTCTGGAAGGCGCAGCATTTTGCCTTTCCTCCATAACTTTTGATGCTTCCTTGAATGTGGATATGATGGTTGCTATCTTGGACCTTGAGGTGCCCTTGAAGATGCTAGGATGCTCACACAGAAGGATAGATACTGGATCCCTATATGGCCTATCATTGGGCTCCTTTCATTCATAAAAGAATTGCTCTTCTATCTTACTTAAGATACTGCTAGTTTGGTTTTCTTTTAAGTGCATCCAGACTCAATCTTAACTGAAAAAGTAAGGCAGAAAAGGATGAGTCAGGAATGAAGAAAATGAAGGAGACACCATTGAAATAGAAAAGAAGACTATGAGAATATTTAAGAAGTTTGCCGGAGCCAGCTGGCTAAAGTCGATCAGTACCTGAAAGAGGGAGGGGCCGGGTGAAGTCTAAGAAAAAAAGAGAAGACAGGAAAGCCCTTCGGGAGGGCATACAGTCACTGCTGCAGCCTCGAGATAATTTAGCATATAAGTTTTTGGATACAATAGCAAAGCACAAAGTACATACCACGGGAAATGCTGACATTTGCATTTGCATAAGTTCTCGAACACCCTTCTTTTCTAGGCTGTAAAATATTCCATTACCTTAAAAGGGTTTCTTTATGATGCAAATCTCCCCACCAGGGTCAGCAATGTTTAAATTAATATCTTGCTTCCTTGAACCATTGTGAAGCAGTCTCAGCAGCTGCTCCATGGCTATCAGCTATGTGACTTCTTCAGTGTCTCATAATGGCTCCCAACAGAAGTCGAGAGACAAAAGAATTCCACAAATGAGTGAATGATCAAAAGTGTCAAATCCTCCTGAAAGATCAAGTAAGGGAACACTTAAAAATGTCTCTAAATATCCATTGAACTTAATGGTCTAGAAGTCATGGGTGACTTTTATGAGACTGTACAGGTTTGTGACTGAGGCAGAAACGGGTTTGGAGTTGAGTGATGAGAGGTGAGAAAATGGTGACCACGGATATAGACAAACCTTTGAGAAATTTAGCTGTGAAGGAGAGGCAAGAGATAAAGTGGAACCTGACAGGCATTGAATGGGGCCAAGAAAGGATATTTCTAAGACTGGAGTGACTTGGGCCATTTTTAAGAGAAACCAGATGACAGAGAGATATTAAGTATATAAAGGTGAGGAGGCGTATGTCCTTGTCCAGACCAGGTGCGCTGTCCCCTCCTTATAAACGCCTCCTCACAAGTACCCTTGACTCCCTCTCCTGTCTTCCCTCGTGTCTGGGGCAAACCCCATTCCAGAATAAACCCGACGATACTCACGCCTTCACATGAGCAACTGCTGGAGAAAATTACACAGCTGAGTAGACAGGCTCCATCTAAAGAGCATTCCTCACCACTCTCTGAGATGAGCATTTCACATCTTCTTTCCTCTCCTCAAATCTCCACAAGTACTTTCCTATCCTTAGTCTGCTGATGATCTCACCTCAGCTTGATTGGAAAATGGAAAGCATTAAAGATTTTTTAAAAAAATTATTTTCCCTCTTCAAACCTTTTGTTTTTCACCCACAACTCCTTGTCCCTGAGACATATCTCATTTAGGCAATTCAGAGGATGCTCATTGCTCGGAGAAAGGTTGTTGGGAACAGAAAAGTCAATTCTTTGTTTTTTGAAACTTATTTGACAGACGTAATCTGGAGAGAAAATGATTTGGGTTTGTAAATTTATAAACTGCTGAGCTTTGTAGATCTAAGCCAGAAGACATATGGAAATGTGTGTGCTCGTCTTGGCTTGCACAATGACGGACGCTGCGAGGAGTGGGGAGGCAGGGCAACACGCAAAGTGACTCCCACACAACGAAGAGTTACCCTGTCCCCACAGCCATAGTGTCCCATCTTCGTACTTCCTTGGCCTGTTGTGATAGTGAGTAGGCAAAGCCCTGAGAAAGATATGGTTATTAGGAACTCAAATCCCTCGAGTTTGAGGATTTGGGTAATAATGCCACCAGGTAAGTCACTGAGACCAGCAGAAGCAATAGCTGAGAGCAAGAAGAATTGCAAATAGATAGTGGAGGAGGGAGAAAAAGGATCATTTGAAGCCCTCATACCAAATGCAGCATCAGGAATGTGCTTTGTCCCACTAACTTCCCTCTTCTAAATTTCTCCTCTGAAAGTGAGGCCCACTGGCACCCTGGAAGAGCTATGCCCTGAACCTACATGATAGAGTGGATCAGGACTCCAGCAGCCAAGGAGGTGGGTGGTCCACTCTGATCTTCCATTAGGAAGGAACCTACTGTTCTGTTGCAAGGGTGCTGTTAACTAGGAGCCCCTAGCTGCAGCGCCTTTGGGATCCATGACAGTGTAGGAGCTGCGGCCAAGATCCTCTGGGCCGTCCCCAGACAATTGCTGAGCATGAAGAGAGCAGTAGGGTCTCTGTCTCCTCCTGAAACAAGTCTCCTCTAATAGGCATCTTTGCTTTGGAGCTCCATGTAGGATTGGCTTTGTCTGATTTGCACTGTGGTTTATGTTTCCCATCTAATCCTTCTTCCCTTCTTTGCCTCTTACAGGTGCCAGATCAGCACCACAATCTGAAGGCTTTTTCTCCAAGTCCTGCTCCCTCCCCTGTTTTCTTTCACAGGTGTTACTCTGCAATAAATTTGTTGTATTACTAACTCTGTCTCAGCCTCTGCTTCCCAAATGACCCAAATGGACGCAGATGATTAAAGAATATGAGACGCAGGACACAAAGGAACCATCCCCTCACTCTATACTCATTTATGACAACTTCGTTGATTCTTCTTTCTCGTGCATGATCTATCTGTTCTTATGTCCTATTTTCATTACTTGGTTTGGGCCTTTACTGCAATTTGCCTTCATATTTACTTAAGTAGTGTTTTAAATTATTATAAAATAATACAATCTAGAATTCAAACAACACACAACAAAAAGTATCCATTTCTATTCTAGTACTAATCCCCAGAGTTAATCATAAACTTGTATATCCTTACAGATTGACATATTTTTCAATATACAAATTGGGTCATAATAAACATTGTTATGCAATCTGCTGGGTATTTTTAACTTATAACTATTATTTTGAACATATGGACATTTTTTTTCATGTCAGTATGTGTAACTCTAGTCTTTTTAACAACTATCGTAATTTAGGTAATAAGTCATGTCATTGAAAAACTTTTATTTCCAGGACTTGGTTACTATAAACTATGCTGCAGTGAATTTCTTTGTATTTACTTTTCTGGGAATGGATGCTCCATGTCTTTGTTCATTTTTTGTTAGATTATTTATATTATTCATACTGATTTTTAAGAGTTCTTTAAATGTTAAAGAAATAAGCACATTTTCAGACATGTTACAAATATTTTTCTCTTTTGTCGTTTGTGATATACTTAAAATATATCATGAAATTTAAAATATATACATATTCAAATATATGAGTATTTTCTGTTATGGATTTTAGGTATGAAGTTGTGCCTAGAATGACTTCTACACCAATGTTATATATATTTTTTAAAAAGCGAATCACCTATGTATATTTCTATTGGATTCATAGTTTTCTTTTTTAAGTATTTAATTTTTTAAAAATTTAAAAAATTTAAAAAATTTCAGCATAAGCATCTAGTTTTACTTTTTTTTTCCAAAAGGCTGCCAGTAATTCTAATGCCACGTATAAAACAACCATCTTAGCCCACTGATTTGAAACACCACCTTTACCAAACTCTAAGTTCCTATAGTATTTCTTGATTACTGTGCTCCTCAGTCCTTTAGGATCCTTACAGAACCTGTGCTGATTGGCCATATGTGAAAAAATAAATAAGATAAATAGCAAAATGGGAACATTCACCTCAACGTAAGTCAATAAAAGAGTTCTCCAAGGTCCTCACCACTTTTACAGAGGGCTAGGTCTAAAGTTGAATAAGATGGTCCACAGCTTCTACGGGTGCCAGGCAAGCAAGCAAGAGGACACAGATTGGGGCGATCTGGGTTCTTGCTGCCCTCTTAATATGAAATCCTTTCCATTAGAGTTCCTGGATTTTACGAAAGCTGTGGTAGTTTTTAATGAGTGTTTAACTGCAGGAAAGCTTTGCACTTCAAAGCCTGTTGCCATTACAGCTGCTGCATTAGTATAGTAAGTAAGGAGATCAGTTGCACAGGAGAACTTTGAGTGTCTTCCAGCATCCCTCTGCAGCAAGGCAGCCTTTCTGAAGGTGATTGCAGACGGACATGGCCCCACATCTTTGAAGTATACTTGATGCAGAATCAATTCAGGAACTCACAGATACTAGTTATCAGCTTGTGTTTATTCACATCGCAGAGAAGGGTTTAATTCATGTAATACATATTGGTCAATTCTTTGCTTTTAAACTTTACCTTTGGCCCATCAGTAGATCAATACGTATTTTAATCTTCTTCTGTTTTAGAACTAGTTTTAAGACTCACAGCAGAGACCCAGATTTTACAATCATTAACTGCTATTATTAGACCCTTTCATTTCCTAAACATCAGCAGTTTCTTAAAATTCTGCTTTCATTCCTCTACTAAGTTATCCCTTCTTGTTCATCACTTGGTTCTGCAGTGTCTTTCAACCAACCCCAGAGTTTACAACTAGCCAATAATTGGAAGAAAAAGAATGCCCTGAAATTCTCCATTGATTAATCAGTCTGACTTCATCAACAGCTGCACACAGAACTCAAGGAGTCTGGCCACTTCCTGATGGTTGCTGTCAAGTACTTCTAAGGCCCCAGGTGGATCCGCCAGAGTAGAGGACTCGTATTCTTTTTCTTTTTAAAATAAGTATTTTAAAGATGATGAAGATCAATTATCATCTTTAAATGGTCAGTTATTTTACATAGCATGGTATATTTTCCAGCATATCAAAGGTTGAGGCATCAGGAGACTCCGTCATTCCCTCATTGCCTAATTCAGGCAAATCAATTGATCTCTTGGGTCTAAATATCCTCATCTGTAAAATTGAATTTAAATAGGGCATTTTGGAAATTATGAGATAATATAAACAATGTATTTGCCACTGAGCCTGGCTACCAGGACACAGCCTAATAAGGAACTGTCCCTGTTAACAGTATTGGTATCACTAGTATCTAAAGGATACTAACTGAATGGACAGGAGTAATCTGACTAAATGGTCAGCTGTGTTCCCACCTGCAAACATCTCTTCTCTGACTTAGAAAGAAAAGGAATTTGCATGATCCATTACTAAAAAAAAAACAAACCGACAGTCTCTTCACTTGGTTTATGGCATTTCAAGCAAGATGATTTCCATTGGGCATATTAAGCATCTTCCCTTCTTGGGCTTCTCTTTGTCTCTACAATTCCTTTTCTATTTTTATAGAGTTTATTTTATTCTAAATGTAAAATTACACATGTTCATTGTAGAAAATTTAGAAATATATAAAAATACGATGAAGAAAATAAAAATTATAGAGAATAAAAACTATTCATAATTCTATTTTTGATAAAATATTGGTATGTTTTCTTTCAAATATGTACCAATGAAGATATTTACATTATGTATATATGTAGAAACAAATCAAAGTCCTTTTGCATTACAAAAGTACTTCTACTTAAAAACATTCTGAAAAGTCAATCCATTTGTTCAACAGTTCATAGTGACTTTAAACTTAGCATGACATTGTTGTTGGGTAAAATCAACCCCTGTAACTCTGTTGTGTGGCTTAGTTCATATCTATGAAAATCTGTTGACTGGAAAGTATAAAAAGTGTAACTTCCATACACATACGCTTTTGTATCCTCTTTTTGATCAAACATAAAATCAAGAGAATTTTGTAATATCAGTAAGTAGTCCATGAAACTGTGATTCTCAATATTGCATAACACTGTTATAAGAATACAAAATTTATTTGATAATTTCTTATTTTGCTTTTATAAATAATCCTGTGATGCATATTACACAGAGAAATCTTAGTGTATATCTATGGTTATTTCCTTAGGAAAGATTTCTAGAAGTTGGATCAAAAGTAATAACTTAAAAATTATGATATATTTGGCCAAATGCTTTCCAGAATGATTGTACTTATTTACATACTACCAACTGTGGCACTACTTACTTACTGACACAAAGTTATCATCATCTCAAAAATCCTCTCTAATTAGATAGTCATGAAGCTATATTCCATTTCATACATTGTGGTCTGCTTTCTAAGCCCTGAAGTCTGTACTTTCCTTGATGATAATAGGTCTTAGGCCTCCAAATTATCGGTACTACCTCATATTTGTCCCAAGAGCCATGGCTTTGCTTGCATTACCTTCTTCCTTTTTGTCTTGTTGCCCACCTGAGCTCTACTATTTCAAAGTCATACTGACCAGTTTTGCTTGAGTGAGACTACACTGAAGTCTCTTCTCACACCAAGAAGTACTGATGCCCCTGGTCTCTATTCTGTAGCAGATTGGAAAAATCTGTTTATGCTGCCTCAATTGTTCTGGGTGGGAAGATGGTTTTTGAGCAGAGTTTCTGGTTTCCCTACTCCAAATTTCTTCCTTATCTTGCAGGTAGAGGTAAAGTTGAAACAGTAGTGCTTAGATTCTAAAGGCCAACATACAGACACACAGACACACAGACACACAGACACACACACACAATTTTCATTCTGGTCTTCCTACTTTTGGGTAAATGAACATAAATAAAGCGATTATTATAGACTGTTCTCATCTCAGGTAATCACATCCATCTCAATGAGCAGATTATTATAACTTCTTACACAATTATCTGGCATCAGTCAAAGAGATTTCCTAAATAGTATTCAACACAACTGCTTATCCAGGAACAATTGCCTGTGGGACTTTGGGAGCAGACTGAGGATCCCTTAAAATGGTGCTAAGTACCGACTAGCTGCTTTCCTAGATATTCTACATACTTTGGCGATTCTCTCTCTCTCTCTCTCTCTCTCTCTCTCTCTCTCTCTCTCTCTCTCTCACACACACACACACACACACACACACACACACACACACACAAACACAAAATCTGTAATACAAACTGCATAAAATATAGAAAATATTGCATATCGCCAGTTCTTAAAACATTAAGGAGAGAGTCTGGAAAATCAGCTACAATACTAATAATGTCATTTTTCAAGAAAGGAAAGCCAACTGTTACTTGGAAATTAAAGATATTAGAAGAAAGAGAAATGAAGAGGACTCCCATTGACTTTGGAGTGTTGTGTTCACAGTAACTCTGCGGTTGAATTTACCAAGAGACAGAGAACTAGGGAAGAGACAGACATGATGATATAGCCTTAAAAAGTGTTCATTATTTAAGGAAAAAGAAGAGGAGCCAAAAAAGAAGACTCTACCAAAGAAGTAGAAGGATAGTCAGGATCACGTATTTATGTGGAAGCTGGAATAGCAGCTCCAAGAAGCAGAAACAAGTCCATGGTCAAGTGCTGCACAAGAAGTCAAGGAAAAAAACTGACATAATTAGGTGGGATATATGGGTAGGAGGTGACCTTCAAGAGAGTATAGAAGTTAATGTTCCTTGAGTGACTTTTCTGGAGATCCTCTTTTTATAGAATCTGGCATGTCCCCCTCAGCCTCTTCCATTCCCTCTGCTGAGCTGGTAACAGCCCATAGAATCCTCTCTCTTCAGATGCAGATGACCAAGCAGGTGGGCCACAAAGAGTTTCAAGCTGAGCTCTTTCAGGTTCTTAAACTGGAAAAATATGTGAAGCAGAGCTATGATGGCCATAACTGGGCCATATGGGAATGGAGCTGAGAGAACCAGTCAGTAGAGGGAGAGGAGAGGAAGCAGAAATGCAGAGAGCAACAATGAACCGGAGAAAGATGCTGCAATGTGAGAAAGACTCCTTGCTTCCTCTGGAGCTTGTGTGATACTACTTGCCCTGGGGTTCCATGAATTATCCTGCTTTCTTTCCAATAATTTTGAGTCAGATTTGGTGCCTCATAATCAAATTACCCCTAATGGGAGACAGTGACTACTCTGTGCCATTTAGCTGTGTGCTAAATATTCTCGCACATGATGCTCACAAGCGCTCAGCTAAAGAAGGTGTCATTATCTCCCTTTTCCCTTAGAGGAAGCTGAAGTTCATGAGGCTAAATAACAGGCCTAAGGTCACACAGTCGCTAAGTGAATTCAGTTTTAAATTCTCATGCCACTACTTTGGGCTATAAACACAATACAAGTTCAATTACTGCTGATTGATAAGAAGTCCTCAGAAGTGTATAAAGGCTAGGTTTGTGCTATAATCTCTTCCTTTATATTAAATTATAAATGTAACACCTTAATTTGCATTACTCATACATCAGCATTTGGTACGCTCCATAAGAGAAAGTGTGTCAGAGAGAGCCAAAAGCTTGCAAAAGAAGTTTGCATTCTTCCAGTTCATGAAATAAACTACTACAATATGAACTTTATCAGAAGTTCTTAGATACTCCAACAGAAGTATAAGCCTTTCAGTTATTAAAAGAATTGAAAGCTTTTTATTGTGCATGAAAAAGACAAACTCCTCCCTTTCAAATTATTCTACTTTATAGTACAATTCCTTCGGCTGGGAGGAGAACTTCAGACACTTTTTCAAATAACCCCAACCATTTAATCTGTACCTTTAGGAAGTCATGCTGAGAGTATATGGAAAAGAGACAGACAGAGCCAGAAAAGGAGGGTAGAGAAGGGGGGAGAAGGGAGAAGAAAAGGTAAGACATTATTTCTGATGTAGTAAGAATCTCCCAGTTATTCTGGCCTACTTTAAAATAAGCTGGGTATTTCTAGCCACAAAGAACACTTAACATTGTTTAGGGAGCTACAACTTTAAAATCTTCTATTTGTCTATTCCAGATGAATCTTTCCACCTATTTGTCATCCTCATCATACATAAATCAGGACTACATTAATTAAACATTTTCACTGGAAGTTAGGATGCTATCTTACTCGGCTCAGACTGGTATAACAAAATACTGCAGACTGGCTGGCTTAAGCATGATTTATTTCTTATAGTTCTAGAGTCTGGAAAGACCAAGGAAGACCAAGATCAAGGTTCCAGCTAATTCAGGTATCACCGAGGGCCCTCTTCCTAGCTTGCAGAAAGTCACCTTCTCGCTATGTCCTTACATGGTGGAAAGAGAACAATCTCTCTTCTTTTCTTCTTATGAAGCCACTTATCCCGTCATGAGGGCCCTACCTGCATGACTTTATCTAACAATAATTCCTCCCAAAGGCCCAGTGTCCAGACACCATCATAGTGAGGTCCAGGGCTTCAACATATGAACTTGGAAGGATCACGATTCAATCTGTAGCAGATGTTCTGAACTAGTTATTACAATTTGAAAAACCCTTTGTGAGCAACACCACATAATATCAGCCATGATATTATAACAGGATACAAATGTCTGCCCAAGTAGAATAATAAAGCTTGGACAAATGCCAAGGGCCTTCTATAATTTGGGAAGGTTAGAGAAAATCCATTTGAAGGAGGTTTTAAGCCATGGGAAATGGCTTTTTAAGTATATAATTTTAGTAGGGTTTTACTGAGGGAGAATTCAGATTGCAAAACACAGGTCTGAGGGGAGGATAGACCTTATATGCAAGTTACTGTATCAGGAACAGAATCCAGATGCTGAGGGTGTTAAGAGAGGGGGAAAGATCAGCTGCTACACCCCCTCTCTCAGCCATGTGCTAACTAGGACTAGAGGAAGCTCAAGAACTTTGATCGAGTCCTGCTTAAGTTCTGGATCCTGTGAAATCTTGAAAATAATGTGTACTTTCAGAAATTCAGTAATTACTTAAATTCACTTTTGGGGACTGATTATTCTTGTTTTTGGAAAACCACTTCAATAGACCTTTTGGTTCTTCAAAGGTAAAGTCAAAATGCTAGTGTAAAATAAAAAATGTCCAGAAAACATCAACGGCTTTAATTATACCTAAAACTCTATTGTGTGTGCAGCTATCTGTCAGCAGACTGTGGCTAGGAAGTAGATTGGAAGGAAAGCTGAGATTATTTTCCCCGCTTACTAACACTCACTGTGTGGGTAGAGTACCTGGACTCTGAGTAAAGGAGACATACTACAGAGCATACATATTGTGGGAAAATAAGTCGGCCTCTAAACCATGGCAGCAGACCAAGGAGAGTCATTCTGTGAAAGGACTTCTCCTAAGAACACTGAGTCTTCCTATCTATTTCCAGTTTTGATTTTTCTTTCCTATGATAAAATTCCCTTTGGTTATTTTCAAGTCTTCATTAAAGTTGTGCTAAACGCTACAGCCTAGTCTTAGTAATGAGATTTAATTAACAATCAAAACATTAAAATAGTAAATTTTATGTTATGTATATATTACAATTAAAAAAAATTTTAAAAATAGTTTTAAAAACTTCCCAGGCTCAGATAGCTTCATTGGTGAATGCCATTAAATGTATAAAGAAAGATTAACATCAATCCTTCTCAAACTCTTCCAAAAAATAGAAGAGGAGGGATAATTTTTCAATTCACTCCATGAGGTATTAACCTCATAGCAGACAAACACACCACAAGAAAATTTCAGACCAATATACCTTATGAATATAGCTGCAGAAACTTCAAAAACAAATCCTAGCTAATGGAACCAATAGCTTAAAAATATATATATACCACACCATAACCAAGTGGGAATTATTCAAAGAATACGATGTTGGTGTAACATGTAAAAACCAATCAATGGAACACATCATATTAACAGAATAAAGGATAAAACATATAAGCAGATATACAAAAGTCATTTTACAAAAAAACTTATCCTAAAATTCAGATGGGAATGCAAGAAATACAGAATAGGCAAGAGAAAAAGTAAATCTGGAAGACTCACACTTCTCAATTTCACAACTTAACTCCAAAGCGACAGTAATCAAGACAGTGTGGTACTGGCTACAAAAAAACATATATAGATCAACAGAATCGAAATAAGAGTCCAGAAATCAAGCCCCTATGCTTAGAGTAAATAATTTTTGAAAAGAGTGCCAAGAAAACTCTATGAAAAAAGAATAGTCTTTTTTTTTTTTTAACAGATGGTGCTGGGACAACTGGATATACACATGAAAAAGAATAAAGCTGGACCTCTAGTTCACACAACATACAGATATTAACCCAAAATGGAACATTGGCCCTAATGTAAGAGCAAAAACTATAAAACTTTTAGAAGAAAACAGTAAATCTTTGTGAACTTGGGTTAGGCAATGGTTTCTTAGAAAAAAACACCAAAAGCATAAGTGACAAAAGAAGAAAATATGTAAATTGAACTTAACCAAAATTAAGAACTTTGTGTTTCAAAGGACATTATTATATAAGTGAAAAAACAGCCCACAGAATGGAAGAAAATATTTGCAAATCACACACACACACACACACACACACACACACACACACACACACACACACAATGACTTGTATCCAGAATATATAAAGAACTCTCACTCATGACTCAAGAATAAAAAGATGCATAGATAAATTTAAAAAAAAAAAAAAAACAGACTTGAACAAACATTTCTCCAGGGAAGATATACAAATTTCCAAAAGCACATGCAAAGACCCTCAACATCATTTAGTCATTAGTTAAATGCAAATCAAAACCACAATGGTACCACTTGACACTCACCAGAAGGGTATTGTCAAAAAAGATGAGCAATACCAAGTGCTGGCAAGGAGGTGGAGAGACCAGAAACCTCCTGCATTGCTGGTGGAAGTGTAAAATGGTACAGTCACTTTGGAAAAGTCTGAAAAAAACCTCAAAAATGGAAATTTGGAGTTACCATATGACCCAGCAATTCCATTTCTAGGTATATAATAAGAGAAACGAAAACGTGCTCACGTGAAAACTTGACAATTCATGTTCATAGCAGTATTCCCCATAATAACCCCAAAGTGGAAACAAACCAAATGTCAGTCAGCTGACGAATGGATAAAAAACAGTGTGGCAGTCATATAATGGAATGTAATCCTACGAAAAAAGGAATGAAGTACTTATACATGCTACAATATGAAGAAAACTTGAAAGCATCTTGCTAAATAAAGAAGCCAGGTTTTTAAAAAGGCAATGCATATGATTCTATTTACATAAAATGTCCAGAATAAGCAAATCCTTAGAGACAGGGAATACTTTATGGTTTCTAGGTACTGGGGGGACCAGGAATGGAGAGTGACTGCTAGTGGGTATGGAATTTTCTTTGGGGTAATGGAAAGGTCCTGGAATTAGAAAGCGGTGATGGTTGCACATCCTTGGCATGTACTAAAATCTACGGAATGAACTGTATGATATGTGAATTATATATCAGTAAAGTTGTAATTTTAAAAGAAGATATGCAGGCCCTCCAATCTAGACTTTTGAAGCCTTATGAGAATTATTATAAAGCCGATAAATCTAGTCAATGGGTGATCAGGGTGATCATCAATTATGAAAGTTATTCAGTGATAAAGTGACACAAGGTTTCTACTCTGATTAACTTGACAGTCAGGGAAGACTGTGCTAGCCTTCCTCAGGAGCTTCTCTTATGCAGAACATAAGAGAATAAGAAAACCCTGCAGATTATTAAATGGCTTTGAAGTTGATAATGGTGTCCATGTGCCAGGACTATTATGTGCAGCCCTGCAGGTTGTGTGCTAGTCATAGACTATGACGTAGATGGCGCCTTCTGAGGCTGTGCTTGCTGGCAACCCTGCTCTGGCCTTCAAGGAGTCTTGGACTCAGGCACACTTCAGTAAGAACATCACCACCATTAATTATCCAAAAGCACAATTCTTTATTCTGACTGTGAATGTGAATTCTGCTTCATAGGCATCTCTCTATGGTCTTCACAGTACATCTTTAGAATATATCTCCTCAGCTCAGAGGAAAACTTAAGTGTATTCGCAAGTGGTGCTTCTGTATCCGTAAAAGCACTTATGATGAGTTCAATAGTCAGCTGTACATCAAGGTCACTAAAAATGAACTGTTGCCTTTCAACCTCAGGTCCTAAATTATTGCAGGGAGTGTCCAAGTTCCAGAGTTTTCCATGCAGTTTTACTGCAGAAGTCTCTTACTTTCAGACTAGAAGTAAGCTTAGAAAAAGTAAAGAAAGCCATATTTTATTATATGAGGAAAAGGGGCAAAAATCCAATATCCTATTATACATCCTATGTTTACTTCTTGTATGGTGCTTTTTACTAGGCACCCAATATGATCTCATGCATTCCAGATTGCATTTAAGAGTCTCCCTTTATACAGATACCTCAAAAAATAGAAGGGCTCTATTGAGGATAGGTAGCTCCCTTTTATTCTTGTCATTGGTGAATATTTATGAATGTCTGATAGCTCTTAACCTGTCAGCTGAGTCTTCTTCAGATCTGAGTAAGACTTTTTATTTTACGTAGTTTCCTACAACAGCATAACATTTCTGGAGCGGATTCACTGGGAGGACTCTGTCAACAATCAGCGTTTCACTGGCATTAACATGCAATAAAAGACAATGAAGCATGACTCAATTAAATCACAAAAAAAAAAAAGAAAAAAGAAAAAAGAAAAAAAAAAAACTGTCTTCAGATAACATTAACCAAGTAGTTTTCCAAACCTATGTGGGGCTTCTGCTGCGTGACTAGCATTATGGTCAGTGCTTTAAAAACATATGTCTAAGCATCTAACAAAACCCCACACAAAATGATTTAGCGGAAAGAGCAAAACTCTTTTTGATTTATCTCCGTCTCATAGTGTATTCAGATATTTTACAACTTCTAATATGTAATATCAATTAGGTCTCACCCCTACAGAAAATAAGAACAAATTTTCCCTTTGGGATATCAAAGGAAATTTAATTTGCACAGAAGATACAATTTGAGAGATGTTTAGAGTCAGACCTGCTTAAAGGTAACAAAGAAGAAAAGATCATGTAGGCAGTAATTCAGAGAAAATATGTAAGCACTCCCGGGACATCTGACATCTGGGTGCCAATCAACCCATTCCTCAGCCAGGAATGAGTCTTATAATGAAATTGCCGAGATTCAAGAGAAAAGATTGAGTTCTTCTATCAATACATAAATGTACACATTTAAGTCTCACTTAACCAGGATGACTGGAGTGTTCCTTACAGAACCAGAGGCTTTTGTTTGTTTGGTTTTGGTTTTTCTGTACTTGAAATATTTAGGATTTTAGGTTTAAATCATTAATATTTTAGATTTCATTATATTGAACACTTAACCATTTCAGTTAAAATTGCTCTCATTAGGAAAAAAAAAAACTATTTGATTTCACCAAGGGAAAGATAAAATAGAGTCAAATATTATCCAATAAAGATCTTCAAAGATTTTATTGTTTGAAAAATTTTAAAATTCTTTCACCTTAGTTATAATAAAAGGCATGGACAAATGCCCAGGGACATAAGTTTAACCCATGGGTAAACAGTAAAAAAAAAAAAAAAAAAAAAAAAAAATACTCTAATGCATTTAAGATATAATTTATAAATTCCAAATCATTATTTTAAACCATGATTAATATAAATTCTTTCGAGATTAAATTTCTGTAAGAAAGCTATAAAACTATGCAAACAAAAGTGGAATCAAATGAAAACAATCATTTAAAGTAGACCTTAAAGGTAAATTTAATACATTTAAAGCATGATAGCCTTTTCAAAGTGTAGACATTAAATAAATACTTGCGATCACAGGTTAATTAAGAAATTACAAAAACCAATGGCAATAGGGTGACTGAATGTCCCAATATAATCACTGTTTATTATATTCAGAAGTCAAGAATATAACATAAAAACCTAAAAAAAAATTTAAATTCAAATTATGAAGGCAACTCATCAGGATAATTCAAAAGTGATTTTTCTGTTTGAAAATACTGAAAGAATAATGTAACACTGAAAGTTTACTGGTTATATTAGTTGCCTATGGCTGCTGTAACAAACTACCACAATCTTGTGGCTTAAAACTACATAAATTTATTCTCTTACCATTCTGGATTCTCCGAGGGGAGAACCTGTCTCCTGGCTTTATTCGGGTTCCAGCGGTTCCTGTATTCCTCAGCTCGTGGCCCCTTCCTCCATCTTCAAAGTACGTGGCTCCAATCTCTGCTTCCAGCATCACATCACCTTCTCCTCTTTGTAGTCAAATCACCCTCTGCCTCCCTCCCTTACAACACTTTAGATTGCATTTAGGGTCCACACAGATTATCCAGGGTAATTTCCCCAACTCAATCACATCTGCAAAGTCCCTTTTGCCATGTAACATTCACAGATTCCAGGAGTTAGAATGTGAAAATCATTGAGGTCATTGCTTAGTCTACCACGCTAGTCCAAAAAAATTTATTTTAAAATCCCCATCTCCAGCTTAGGAGTTAAACAAATTAATGCCTTTTAACTGAAATTAACCATGTATCATTACTTTCCATTGGGAAGTTATAGCTTGTTCAGGCTGGCTTACCATCAAGATCTTTCAACTGAGGGTCTGTCTCTGAAAACGTCCATTAGTCTCCTGGCCCAAGCTAGAGACACTGGGTAACATAATGAAGGGTGTTCATTCCTTTGAAAGAGAGGTACAAATTTCACTATTCTTCCCATTACTAGTCTTACAGGAGAATAAATGTGGTTGGTGTTGGTTTATTTTGTCCAATCAATGGACACGTGATCTAGATTTAAAACCAAAACGTACTTCTCAAAATTATTACTAACTTGTTGAGACAATTAAAAAAATTTTTTCTCCTCTTTAAAAAGTGCTAATTATTACTAGAAGGCAGGCCTGGAAAAGTGGAAATTGTATGAGCTTTGGAGCTGCAGCTCT
Source organism: Rousettus aegyptiacus (assembly GCF_014176215.1). NCBI lineage: Eukaryota > Metazoa > Chordata > Mammalia > Chiroptera > Pteropodidae > Rousettus > Rousettus aegyptiacus. Next base: position 57,826,452 of record NW_023416306.1, on the reverse strand, counting down.
GGGCTTACTAATTAGTAGGTTCTATGTGATCTTATTAGTCAAATGCTTAACATTTTAGATGCTCAGTCACTCATCAATCGAATGATGATGCAAATTCCTACTTCAGAGGTTTATTGTAAGAACAGTCGAGTTTTCCTATGCTGGCTGACAAAGAATAGTTGCTCAATAAATATTACTTATTTTCACCTTTTATATTAGAAAACTTGTATAAAAAGCACACAGCAAAATAGGATCAATTTACCATTGCTCAGTACAGTCTATAGAATGATTCATATATAACTGATAAATATAGTAATGTGAAAATAGTACTGATTTCTATTAACCCTCGATAACAGCATATATCATAAATGTGAAAAAAAATAGTGTTGCTAAGTTTAAAAAGAGTCATAATTTTGGTAAATTAAAGTTGTCATTCTACTACTATTTAAAAGGTTATTCACTTAAGTCATTAAATTATCATTCAATTCTAGCAATATTGCTAGCAATTCTAGCAATATCCTATACCTCTTCGCATTTGTATTATGTTTCGCAAAATGTTTACATTACGAGTGCTGGCAAAACCTAAATAAAATAAGTGCAACATAGGTATCAAAATACTAACTTTAAGAATCCCTTTCCTAATGATGGATGATATGCGTATTTTTCTATATCACAGGTTAATAAGAAAATCTACATACTAAAGTATAAAGTAAAAAACTTCCTTTCCCCTACGAAAGTATTTGAAGTCACTCTCGAGAAATGTCTCTTTTATATATCGGTTTTAAGGAAGTAAAGAAGCCAATGGAGCAACAGTCTCTGCCAACACAACACAGATCTCAAATATGCAGTGATTGGTCACTAAGGTGCTCAGAAGCAGTCTAGGTTTCTCAGATCTCCATAGGACATGTCATTAAGTCTTCTCCTCCTGCTGGGTTTGACTGCTGGGGGTGAGGGGAAAGCATATGGTAAAAAAAATTACCGTATTTGGTAGTGAATACTAATCATTCAGAAGACTCATCCTTCCATCTCTATGGCCTTTGGTACCTAGTTGGTTATAAATGTGACATCCTTTGATTTGATTTAACAATCTTTTTGAATTTACAGTAAAGAATTCATAGAATTTATCTGTAAAATTAATGTCCACATTCATGGAGAGACATATATGTTTATTTTTGGTGTTATCCCATTAACAAATTGTAAAATTAGGGCAAGAATTTACAAAAGGCAAAGTTTACAAAAGTTCTTATTTCTCTTAAATTAGTAGGATCTGGAAATAGATACAACACAAATACATACACACACACAGACATGTAAGTGATATAAGGTAATACTTTCTAGTGTGAGAATTGGAAGCTCAATGATGTGACATGCACTAAAAAGGTCTATATCAAGTTCTATATGGACAATATCTTAATCATGGTATGGAATGGCAGAAAAAAATGTTTTGAAACATGTAGAAATTATTTTATGATCTATATAAAAACAATCCATAGCATTTTCTGTTACAATAAATTTGCAACTTGAATTTCATGCATGTTACATTACACAAGGTATTATTTTGTAATACTTTAAACCCAGAATGGTTAATAAAAAGAATTCCAAGGAAAGAATTAAAAGAAATTTGGGTAAAGATGTAATTTTACTCCCTATAAAAAACTTTCTAAGGATTTATATATAACTATTTATACTGGCTCAGTACTGTAAGAAATAGTATTGCGCTACACAGAATGACAGTAATAGTGCTGTGTTACCTCAGATGGATGGCATAAATCACTCAGCTAATTTGGCTAACAATATAAATAGTCAGTGTACAAATTTTATTACCAAGTCCAATTTAAAAAAATCCTCAGAAGCTGGGTGTATTTGAATCAAATGTCACTGTAAAGTTAAGACAATATAGATTCCATAATACATACTGTTACTTTCTAATGTATCTATAACAACAAACTCCATAATGAAAAGTAATATAAAATATGGATTTTGTATCAAAATTCTTCGTTAAAACTACAGTTCACATCAGAAGTTAATATCACTGGAATTTAAACCATTAATACAAAAAAACAAATACATATTACAAATATTCTTTTGTCCTTCACTTACCATGATGCAAACTGTTAGGATTTAACCTTTAAGGGTTAAAGAGTTTAATCAATGTCAATGTCTGATCTTCTGAAGGCGATAAAGAACAGTCTGTCTAGCGATACCCAACAGAACATCACTTTGTCAAGCCACAAAGCGCCCAAAAGCTTGTCAAGTAAGTTACCAGAAACCTCTTTGTGGTTAGAACTCAGCTCCTTCCTGCTTGACCTATTATTTGATATTTGACCACTTGGTTGCAAGACACTTGCTCTTTCTAGCTGAAATGTCACTGGGGCATCTTGTCAGCTCCCCGACATCTCGGCCTGACATACAATTTTACTTTTGTGTGCTACAAGGCAGAAAATGCAGGGCAATGGCCTTGTTTTAAATTCTGTCAGCATCAAAGATGGGCGTCACTCTTGGGTCCTACCAACAACAAAAACAAAAAAAGGAGTCTATTTTGAAGGTCAAAACGGCCATTATCTTGAAGTTTTTCAGCTTATACTAAACATATTACCTGCTATACTGGTGTGAGAACTGTCCTTAAAAAGTGCATAAACATACCACAGAAATCTTCCCAGGACAATTGCTCCACTTTGTTATCAAATGCAGACTTGATAAAAGGATGAGTTTTCAATGCCTGTAGGGACCAGATTCAGCAGTTAACTTAACTTGTTCAAATGGGCAAGTGGTATCATGTAGCTTTACAAGGAGCAACCTGACCTTCTCACATTGACCAGGAGTGACATTATTGTGCAGGAGGAGAAGCAGTCACATCATTTCTGTTTTGCACAACCTGCTTAAAGTTTGCAACTAAATGCTTGTCTTCAGTTGAGCTGACAAGAGAGAAGAGGGGGCTCAGTGAACCATGGCAGGGCTGCCATGAAATGACAGGAATCATTGGCATACATTTCAAATAGCTCTCTCAATCCTATTAAAGTATTGCAGTCCTGCTTTAAAATAGACAAGTATGAAACAACTTTGATAGATAGAGACTAAAATGGCTTATTGATTTTTTTTAAGTCTGAAGGAAATTACCCAAAATGTGTCATTCTTTAACATTTAAAAATATGTTACATAAAAATGAGCAACTGTGATAATAAATAAAACTTAGAGGGAAAAAAGTTGGTTATTTCATTATTCAAGGAGATATAGATACCTGCCCACACCAAGATATCACACAATTTTTAAAACCCACTGCTACTTGTGTTGAAACAAAATTCAACTGATAGGAAAATCCCCCTTCAAAACAATTTTAATTGTACTGTTAATTCTTCCTGCATTTTTTTATTTCTTAAAGTCATAATCCAATCTGAGTTGGTCTTTTGGTAACAGCAGACATAGTTACTGGAGAGGAATGAGATGATGTCAGGGGTGCAGAATTTATAAATGTCTCCTTTAAGAAAGTGTAAGTTGTATCGAGTTCAGCTTTCAATGGCAAAAAATCCCCAACGCCAATTGTGTCAGCAGGAAGAGCAGTTCTTGCAGGAATTGAGAGATTTGAATGGTCACGTGATCCCGTCTGTGATATAAAAAAGAAAAAAATAATAAACGGAATTGAAAACTCTTAGAGAGTCTAAAACTGTAAACAGAAGAATGGACAAATAATCTCTGTAGCATAAAATGGAGGGGACATTGCCATTTATATACCTATATCATAATACAGTAAGCGTTAAATTGTTTTTCAAGTGGGAGTGCATCTCTCATTTAGTTCATGTCATAAAGTTTTCAGGACATTAGGAGTTTGCCTAGACACTAAAACTTTGTATAAAACTTTTATAAAGTTATTGAATCAAAGAGTGAATACAATCAGGCATTTTTACCTCTACTTCCATCCGCTGGCAATTTGCAGAAACCAGTGCTAATAGTGTTTATTTCCTTATGCAATATAACACATGCTTTATACAATGGAAGATTAGACTGCTTAGAAAATGAACTATGGCACTCAGGGCCTGCCACCTGCCTCCACACCTTCTCCAGCCTCCTGTGCTCCCCGCCAGCACCGTGATCAGGAAGGCTCTTGTCCTCTCTACCTGCCTGGCTGTAACGTTCCCTGCATTACCTCCACACGTTGACATTGACTCATACACAGACATGTTCAGTAACTTAGAGTCACTAAAGCCAACCACTGACTCAGAGTCAACCGCTGACCTAGAGTGAACCGCTGACCTAGACTTTATTGGTGATGCAGAATTGACCTATATTTGGAGAATACACAGGCTTTCATATTGACTACTGATGTGAAATCAAACACCTGCAGATTTGTGGAAGAAGCCACTGAGGAGGCCACAGCAAATGTCACTCGTGATTATTAAGAAGAACCCAGCACCTCCATGGAAAGCCACGAGCTCATCTTAGCGCCTGTTTAAAATGAAGCAGGTTTTCCGCGGGCTGTCATCTTTACTCTATTAACCACAACTTTTTAAGAAACCTCTGAGCTTCTGAACATGCCTACTCTTCCATTATAGGAGACTGAATACCTGTAAAAAACTAGAGAAACATAGGACGTGCCCAGGTGAGGATACACAGAGTGGAGGGTATCATCCACAGGCAAAAGAGGTATATCTCTTAACCATGTCTCATTTAATATTTAATAAGCGTTCATTTGAAAATTTTAAAAAAAGGAAATGACCTATGGATATGTTATGTTTTTAAAATCTATGAGTCTGACTTATTCAACAAACATAGCACAAAGAAAAAAAGCCAATCCTAGTGATCTCTAGAAAATAGCACACTGAGATATAAAATGCCAGTGAAATGAACATTTTGCCTTTAATAATGATGCCACAACCCTTTTTAAATAACTACTGTTCTATTATAAGTATTTAAAAATCATGCATCAAAATATAGGATTGCAACATTAAAACAATGTGTCACATATTTAAAAACATTGCTGGTATCTGGAAACTATTGGAAATCAAACAAGAAATATACACACTCATGAAGTACTTGAAAATAGAATTAATATTTTGAAGAAGCTATATATTTAAGCCTTAAGTAACATCAGTACTGAGTAGTTAACAGTTAGCATGAACAAAATCTTACCAGTAAAGCAGATAGGTGTTATTTTACAACATTTATAGATAGCAGGAAAGTAGTGATCAATTGTATGTCAGAATTTTCTAGATTCCCAGGAAATAAATGTTGCTGAGATAATAAGTCTAGTCATAAGTGTCTCCACTAAAAACTATATTTTATACCACAGAACTTTTTTAGGTAGATTCCCTCACAGTTTTGACAACAAAATAGTGTGAATTCTAAGGATCTATTTTATTATGCCATGTTATATAAAACCATTTCTACATGTGAAAACACGAGAACAGTTAGAAAAGTGTTAGAAATTCAACTGTTGTATGTGTTACCATTTTTGTGGATTTTTTTAAACTACAACTAGAGAAAAATCAATGGCTGCATCTAACACCTAGTTCAGCAATTTTCTTTGATCTCTGTTCTTTTGATTTCTTGATACTCCACTGCAAGCCTACAGCTGACAGAAGTCATCTCTTTTTATGCTGGAAGTTAAAAAAACACCTAAAATGGCCACTTGAATGGCTTTATAAAGGAGCGGGTTTAGCACGGTCCCACAAAAGGACAGAACTCTTGAGATCATGTGTTGATCCTGATTAGTAGCACTGATGAGGTTTCACTTGCAGAATCTGAACAAGGCTGAGCATATCACATCGGAACTGGAACAGACATCTCAGTACATCAAAGGCTGGAGGTGTACTTTTATTGCACCTTTAGTGCCCCGAGAACCATCTTTCCTGATTTTATTTTCAGCTGCGTGTCTGAATTGGCAGCAGCATTACTTGATTGATGGCACTGCAAAAAAAAAAAAAAAAAAAAAAAAAGACGACAATGCCACCTACTAACTTATTCTGCCAGACCTGAGAGTAAAGAGAATGCTGGCAGAGCAAGAGATGGTGGGACTTCATTTTCTGCTTACCAAAACTCGGTTATAGCAATAGTATTCTTTATTATGATAAAAGAATATTGTCAGGCAAGGCTTCAAAAGTTTGTTGTTACATCTTTATACTTCGAGTGCTCGTCTAAGAAAACAACGAATGAAAAGGGAATGTGCAGAATCAGAAGAAAGAAGGTCAAGTATTCTCTGAGGATTTTTTTCTCCTTGATGCCTCAGACTGGAGAACGATAACAGTGCCAGACTGACCAATCGCTCCTGTTTTGCAATGTTAAACATATATATAATTTACTCGAATCTATATTCTGTGCTTGAAGTTTTCTTTGTTTGTTCTGTGACTCCATCAACCTAACACATTATGTATGGAAGGCTGTTCTTTAGGGAAGGTCTCTAATTGCTCATTTCTCCTTAATATTCTATAGATCCTAGCACTCAACAAAGGGTCCCTCTTTTTGTCTTTTCTCATCTTAGTTTTTAATATGTCTGTTTTCAACCATGTTGTCTGAAAGCATCTTTTCATCTAACATAACTTTTTACTAAATGATCTTGAAATGTGGTTTTGAGTATTTCTCTACCATTTCAAATTTGAGATTCACTTTTTGCACACTATCTTCTGATCTTATGTCCTAAACATAAAAAATAACCTTAAAAAAGTGATTTCCTTAAAGATTTGCACCCCACAAAAAGTATGCCCTCCACCAAGTAAACAGATATACCTTTGTGTATATAATAACAATTTTTTTTTTGTTACCAGGGTCATTTATTATACTCCATATTCCGTACACTGCTAGAAAATAATTTATTTCCTTGAAATAGAATAAAATCTGATTTTAAGTCACTTAATAGCTTAAAAACAAGCCAGCAAAAGTTCTGGTGAAATTCTGATTTCAGACTGTAATGTTAAGAAAACAAGTAAATATGAACTATTTTTCTTGTTACAAATAACACACAGAAATATATCAATAACACTTTTAATACAACACAGTGAGTAAAAGACAGTTAAATAACTTTTATTGGAGACCTTAAAAGTTAATATTCATCACCCGATTTTATACTTTAAATCTATAAAGTCTATGGTCATTTAAACTACTTTTTAGACTACTGAGGTGTTCTCATACTCTCTCATGTAAATCTAAATTTAAGCAATTTTTCAAAAAAAATTAGTTACCTGAAATAAAAGCTAGGAGTAGTGTGAATCTTTATAGAAGCACTTTTATTTACTCAATAAGCTGTAAATGATTCTATCTGAACTGTTATAGTCCATCAATAAATATATATTCAGAATACAAAATGTGTCCACTAAATTTCTGCATTTAAAAAATTTTATGAAATACTATAATTGGACATGCTCAATAGCTATTTTTCAAAGCTTTAACATCTTAGTTTTTAAGAGTATTTTCCAACAAAAAAAGTAAATAAAGCATTAGTCTAATAACAAGATAATCACTCAATAAATTGTATATAAATCAAAGCAATTTTGCAGGCCAAAGCTTCTGAAACAATGACACTAAGCTATATGTCTCCTGTGTAGCATTTATGATCAAATTAAGTCTTCTAGAATCTAGTATTATAAAAAGTGAGGGCTGGTATGATTTAGTGAACCTGAACAGTATTGCATGGAGATTATACTAGGCACATGGTATGGTGAAAAGAGTACTAGATGAAATCAGAAGACTATAGCTTTTTCTCCCAGGTCTGTTACAATTCAGCTCAGTTATTTTAGGCAGGTGAATTAGTCCTTCTAGGTCTCACTTGCCTTACCTTTATAATGAGGAGCTAGCTAGTCTCTTTCCTGCTCTGAACTTCTACGAGTCCACCGTAATTCCATATGTGACGATGTAAGATATAATGTTAACATTCAACTTTTGTGGATGACATTAACCCAGAAATCAGAGTCTCCCAAATATAATATTTATGATTTTGAGGGGATATAGATAGGCCATTCTTAAGGGGAAGAACACATATTGCACATGGTTCTAAAAAATGTCCAACAGATAACAAGACTAGCCACAGTTTAGATGACGTGGCTTCATCCAATTAAATGCTACAGTATATTTTTTATTACTTTGACCTCCATGATGATGTTTTAAGCTCTGTAAATTATTGACTGGTTTTAAGTGAAGCGCACAGCCCCACATAAACTGATTAAGGAATCAAAGTTCCCACAAGCGGATCTTACAATGAGGCTCCCTCACCATTTCTACTTTAGCTCCTAATGGGTTCTTACTGCTAGAGTCTCAGTTCTCAACATCACAGTTTCCTTCCTTCCAAATATCTCAAGTTAATTAAGCAAATTCTACCTGTCTACTTTCCAGTTCTGCCATGCTGGCATCATAGGACAGTGTAATTTATGCAAATAACCAGAGTTGGCAATAATCACATATATAGTTTTCTCTTGTGGAATGCTCAGTTATATACCTGATATATATATACACACACATATACATACACCTGATAAATATATGTACACACATATATATATATACATATACATATACATACTTGTGACATGCATTCACATACATACATTATATATGTGTATATATAAACATATATATACATATACATTCATATATACTTGCTATCACATCATGGAATATTTATTTCTTATAGTTACCAATTATTCTAATTTGGGGCTACCGATACCAAACCCATAAGAATATTTTATATGTTTGTCTCCCCATAAGTCATTAATTTTAGTACTTTAGTTTACTGACATCAAGATATGTGGGAATATGTCAGTCAATGGAGCATCGTAGAGGAGCCTCTAGACAGATAGAAAACAATTGAAGAGGCCTGAGTACCTAGAGAGTAAGAAAGAAGGGCGATCACAGACACAGAAACAAATTAGAGAAGAGAGGTGGAAGCTATTAATAACAAATTTGATTTACATCACAATGATTTTGTCCTCAAACAGACATTCTGCAGCGGTTCTAAAGCCAGAGCTCTAAAGTGAATCTCCCTAGTTCAAATTCAGCCTTGACTACGTGGTTAATGTGGTAGATTAACTGGATTAATGGCCTTGATTCTTTGTGCTTCCTTATAGGCATGTCCTTTGCCAAGTGATGCTCAAGCTCTCTGCAGCTTTGGTTCACAAATTCTTTGCTTCCCTTTCTAGCCTCAGCTACCATTTCCTCACTTGTACTCAGCAATCTAGTTATGTAGAACTTGTGAGTCTGTACATATGATGTTCCATAGTTCACGTCTGCCTGTCCACTGTCCAAGATACCCTTCTACACTTTGTGGGATGAGTGCTTTTTCCACCTTTCAGATCTGCTCAAGACGTAACTGTTTGTAAGTCCTTTCCAGATCTTTGCCCTACCCTTCCCTAACTACAATTAGCTGTAACATCCAATCACACTTTTATATTCTTTCATGAGCATTTATTTTTCTATTTTTATTTATTTGTATACACTCATATCTCTCCTATAAAACTCTGAACACCTAGTGTGATTGATTCTTGACTTGTATTCCTAGCACTTAGCAGAGCATCTCAGACTAAATAAGATTTCTTACTGATGAATGGCTGAATGAACAAACCATGCACATTATTACTTCATGGTTATGGTCTTATATTTCTATTTGGTTATTTTAAAAACACACAGTTATGTCCCAATTAAAAGTAGCACAGTATAGTTGAAAGAATGTGGTCTTTGAAGTTGAATGGACCCTGGGTTCCGAACTTGATCCTGCCATTTATAAAGCATGTGAGCTTTGACAAACTACTTGACCTACGTGAACCTGCATCCTTATCTGTAAAGTAGGAAGACTAACCCTGCATAGGGTCGTTAAAAGGAGTAAATAAAATAATATACACAAAATGCATAGCACTTCACCTCTCTTTCTACTCTTCTCAAGCGATAATAAATTCCAAATTTATAGCTAACGGGTATTGAGCATATGTCAGGCACTGCACTGGTTTTGTAGGCATTATCTCAATTCTAACAACTCATTGAGAAAGTACTCCAACTGTCCTTATTTACAGTTGAAGAAACTGGAGCTCAGAAGAGTAGAGTAAATTGCTCCATTTTGCACAGCTTTGTAAGTGGTAGGAAGAGATGTGAGTCTTGATCCACCTGATTCTCCTCTCACATGCCTGACCGCAACTTTGTCATGCCACTCAAAAAAGACACAGCCTAAGCCTTTTTAAAAAAATATCAGAGCTGTTTCATAAACATAGTAAGAACTTGACAAATCTCTGTGAAACTGAAAAATAAAAGTACATAGATTATAATAGAGGCTAAATATCAATGTTTATATTTTTGGTAATATATTTTACCATAGTCCAATATTTGAATATCCAGAGTACTGGAATAAATAGATTTTATGGCATTTACATAAAATAAAAGTTCTAGTCCTTTCACCAAAGGAACTTATATGTTGTTATATTCAGAGACAGAATTCAGCACTGAAGTTTTAAATTACAGTAGAACATTTAAACTTTAATTTTAAATTACTTTAAAGATGTCTTGTGCCTGACAAGATAACAATTCCCATTTTCTTCTCTTGGATGTTTAGATTTCCTGACATGTCTGAGGTTGGAAAAAGAGTAAAAGAATTTTTCCAAATAGCTTTTTGTTATCTCTTTTCCTACTTTTCTTTACACCTCTGTGCTCCCAGTTTGTTACTGTCTTGGCAATTTTGATACACTTAATGGCAGAGAATGCCAAAAATGGCCAGAAAATGCAAAGGAGGCAATTTTTTCCCCTGTGTCTTAGAAACAGATAGTACAAGATAACTCAGAGAGAATTTGAAATGTAAATCTATCCATACGCTCAAGTTTATAAAAAAGGTACAGATATTGAATAAAAACTATATTTTTAATATATGTGTACTATATAGAAAGATGCCATTGATTTTTGATCTTTAAAACTATTTGAATCATGAACAAAGGCTATGAACTAGTAGTTCACAAAAGTAAAAAGACAGCTTATTAAAAAATAAATAGTAAAAAATAAATCCCAATAGTTATCAAGAATGAAAAGATGAGATGTTTATTACAAATCAAAATTAAATTTAAAAAATTATGATACTAAATATTAGTGAAGGCATTATGAAACAGGCATTCGTAAGTTGCTAGAGATTGCATAAATCCAAAGAACCATTTGAGCTATAATCTGTCTTAAATGGTTAATAGTATTGTATCCAGCTATTCTATTTATGATTAGGTTCCTTACATTAATAATAACAGGCAAAAATGGAAAGTAATCCCACATTTGACAATAGAAGTATGGTTAAGTAAGCTGCAGCCAGTTGATGGAATATTATGTGGCTGTAAAATTTATGGTTATAAACTCGTGTATAACATGGACAAATGCTTAGGCTTGACCAAGGATCAGCAACCTTTTTCTGTAAAGGTGAGTCAGGTAATAAATACGCTATTTGTGCAGGCCGTACATTCTCTGTCACAACTACTAAACTCTGTTGCTGTAGCCTCCAAAGCTGCTGTAGACAACGTGTAAACGAATAAGTATGGTCATGTTCCAAATAAAATTGTATTTATAAACACTGAAATTTGAATTTCACATAATTTTCACAAAATGAAATATTGTTTTTCTTTTGCTCTTTTTTCAACCATTTAAAAATATAAAAACCATTCTAAGCTCCTAGCCTATACGAAAATAGATAGCAAGCCGATCTGACCCACACGTTGTGCTTTGCTTACTTCTGAGCTAGACCATGTAAGTAAAAAGGCAATGTGCAAAATTACATGATATTTGCTTTGAGGTATTGGAATCGTTGAATTTTTTCCCTAAAGTTCAGTGTTTTCCAATTACCTACAATAATATGCCTTATTTTTATAACTAAGGATCCTTTATTTAAAAAAGACTAATTTTATACATACTGTAACCTGTATTTTAGTAGAGTTATGACTTGAACTATGTGGTCAAAATGAAAATGTAATTGGTTTGTTAAAGGTCTCAGAGGGTAGGTCTTTTACCAAGTGTTTTGAAAGTTTTGTAAAGATTTTAATTTAGCTAAGAACACATTCTTATTTCAACATTTTAAGTTATCAAACTCATATTCACAATCTGACATTAAGAAATCACATACACAAATAATTTCAAGGAGTAACTTGGTCCTCTGCTCTGCACAAATGCAACTCCTTATGTAGAGTGGCTACTTACAACTTGGGTGCCTTCATTTTAGCCCAAATAGCACTTTCAGCTGCCAAATTACAACTTCTGTGGTCAAAAAGTACACATGTCACACTCCCTCTGGGAACTATTAGGCAAAAGTTTTCTGACCACTTTTTCATTACTGAAGAATTTCTTCTTAAAGTTATAAACATTTTTTATTAAATGTCAAAAATTTAGTAATAATCTGGAATCTATAAACTTAGGCCTTTCGGCACTATGTTTTTTTCTGAGTGAAATTACTAACAATACATTCAGGTAAAGAGGAACAGAAGAAGGAAAGAATTATCTAAAATTTAACGTTGCTCGAAAGAGACTTTCCTAAATCTTACTAACACTCTAAGTACCTGTCAGTCGCATATCTCAACGAAATTAGCAAAAAAAAAATCACATCTTAAAATTTGAAACCATTTTCCCATACCCATCCCTTCCACCACTGTTTTAAACCATGCTCCCTCATCATTCCACAACATCACATCTAAAATCCCCAGCAATTCTTACAAGTTGTTACAAATAGTCTTTATTTCCCCACTGACCATTCAAGGTATATGTCTTATATGTCTTAGGGCTATTGACCCTTTGACCAATGCCACCGCTGGGCCTTTCTGGAGGGACTGGTTATCTTCAGTTAAAAAAAAATGTGGTCTCTCCATTTCTCATTGAGAGAGGGGCACTTCAGATGTAAGTCAAATCATGTGATCTGGGGTTCACGTCAGTGGAATGCCTTGAAATCACGACAAGCACTTGGGAGTACGCTCCAAAACAAATCAATTAGCAGGCAATGACACTTCCTTTACATGATAGGCAAAAATGTTATTTCTGATAGAACCAGGCCATTTTCAGCAGCCTCAACCCAAACTCATCTCTAAGGAGAAAATCCTATAGAACTGTGAGAATAAGGCAGCAACCACAAAATTCCAAAATAATAAACCTATAAATTAAATTTCAGGAGTCTATTCCTCACATGCTCAATTCCATGATATATTTTCCTCATGGCTGAATATGTATAAAACATTTCTAAACCCACATCCACCATTAGTATCCTAAAGTAGCCTTATTCATCAATTCCTTCAATAAAGATATATCTAGTACCTACGATGTGCCAGATATGGTTCCAGGTACCAGGATACAGCAGTGAATTACACACAAAAACATTCTCTGCCCTCGGGGAGCTCACATTGTCCCTAACCATCTGCACTGTGAGCCAGTTCTCCTTAAATTGGAATTTGCTGAAATAGTATGTAACCATAGAACTGCTGTTTTCATAGTTACATTTTGCTGTACAGTGGCACTGAGTTCACCAGCTTCATTGTTCTGTGATTAAAGACAAGGTCCCAGTAATGGGTCACTGGTTCTTCCCTGAGCTGTTCACACAGACCTCAAGTACCCTCGCACAGTCCCCATCAAGTGTTGCTGGGTGCCTGCAATCCCTCCACCAGGTCCTGCCTCCAAAGTATTAGAGGGGTCCCTGTGCCATATGGGTGACAGTTCCACAAAGAACATGCCCACCTTCCCCTACTTGTCACCTGAAAACTGTTGCAACTGTGACTGGACCCCAGGGTCACATAATATCTGTCAGAAAATATTTCTTTCAGCTTCTACCTATAGGCATCTTTTTTTCTAAGTATCCAGATACCAGTCCGGAGGCCTGCATGGAGGAGAGGCACTAGGCTGTTCTCTCCATTTCCCATCTCCTCCACTGGGCATCTGCCCACAAAATCTCCACCAGTCCTTCAACAACTGCCAATGCCCTCATTCAAATTAACTCCCCCAAATCCTGCACACCGACTTTTCAAAAAGGCCTACACTTGTTTGCAGTTAAGTTCAGAAACAGAGTACGGCATCCGCAAAATGATTTTGACATAGGTTTTAAAGCTCTTTACTTAAATTCTATCCTGTTATTTTAATGTTCCTTCGCTTTCTCTAGCCTAAATGCAGTTTTAATTTTTGTCAACAAACCATCCCCTCAGACTTATCTCTATTTCTTATTCTTCTCTTCTTTATTGTATATTTGCTTATTATTTGAGAATATTAAAATTTGCTATTGAAGACAGGAAACATTGGATAGAAGCACATAATAAGTGTTGAGCATACAGAATGAATCAGCCAGAAGTCTGTGAGACATAGGCAAAATCTACATGCTAAGAATAGATAATAAGTTAGCACCCTGAAAGGTCATTTATAGATAGAAAGGGATAGAAAGACCATATCATAAGTAGAGAGATGCCACCTCTAGGCTAATGTCATCCTTAAACTGGACACAGAACTACAGCTAAAATCCATAGTTGTTGAGCAGCATAAGTAGAAAGCTTATAGCTACTGGCCAGCAGTATTTGTCCCACATCTCTCTTCGAAGACAAGTGTGGCTAAGCGGCCCAAGGCACCTAGTCTCCCAAGCCTCTTTTTTCAAACCTCCATGCTGGTCCTCCTAACCTCACAAAGAATGCAGAAGGCTGATGCAGCCCAAAAAGACAAGTCACATGAACACTGCACATGCAAGGAGTCAGGTAGTAAGTACATGGACCCCTCTGCTGGCTCCCTACCACATCCCTTCTCCTTCTCCCTATATGTTTTTAAATTGATATGATAAACCATATGACTTGAGTATATATCTTAATTCGGTCTATGAGATCTTCTGTTGTGACCTCTGGGATAACCTGCCTGGTCATGTCTTTGGAGGCCACTACTGCATCAAGGAAATTTTCCATGAAACGCCTTGCTCCCTGGTACTAATCGAAATGCCGATCCAGAAGTATGTCCTGCTTTCTTCTCTTTCAGAGTCTCTGTTTCATGCTATTCTTTCCACTTAAAAAGAGGCTTCTCTGTCAGGTTTTTATAATTTTTCAAGGCTCACTTTTCCCCCAAACTTCCCCTGCGATCTTATCCCTTCACATTTGGGTTAGATGCCGCTTCTCTGTGTTATCATAGCACCCCACACATATTTTTATAATAGCACAATATCACAGCCTGCTGTTTGCTTAAACTTGCACTATTCAATATGGCAGCCGCTAGTCACATGTAATCTTTTAATTTTAAATTAATTAAAATTTAATTTAATGTAGAATTAAATTAAAACTTAAAATTCAGCAGGGACACTCAAAGCAAATAGTCTCAACCTTTCTCTATCAAATGTACCACGCGAACATTAAATAAATTTCTGGGATTTTTTTTTTTTTAAACTTCAAACGTAGTTCCTCAGTTGTACCAGCCACAATCTTAAGTGCTCAACAGCCATATTTCCATCATTATAGCAAGTTCTAATGGACAGTGCTGGCTTTCATTTTCTATAATTCTAACTTTCTCTAATTCTTCCTTTCTATAGTGGCTAGAGTTTTAGAAGAGTTCCTTTCTGTGTTCATCCTTCTTGACCTTCTGGTGAGTGTCATTATGGCATTTTACTTAGACCACTCTGAAAAAGAAAGAAAGAAGCCTGTAACAAATGATAAGAGGAAAGTTACCTTGGCAAGTGTCCATTCTCAAGACACCCAGGTAGGAATCCTAGCTCCCTTAAGCTAGATTTTCTGTATCAGAGAAAAATGCATTGCTTATTCTACTACTTTAATTTTCAATTTTGTGCTCTCTTGAGGAAAAGATCCTATCGTAAACTAAATTTGGAGGCAATCTAATTGTTTGATGTAAACCTTCAAAGTTGCCTTTGAGTTGAACGTCTATCTGCTTGGGCAGAAAAGGGGAAAAGAGGGAATTTACATTCACTTTGCTAAACATTAGCATCTTTTGTTCAATCATTTGAATGCAGGACAGTGAGGGGGAAACAGCTTAGAGAACAAGAGTTGACACATACAGTGTAAAATCTTTTAAGGTGCTTGGATGCAATGAGGGAGAAAGTGAGACGGAACCACAGCTTCCTAACTGTGCTCTAGTCTGCAGGAACTTTGTGACAGGTCTCTGTCTCTCAGCTACACTTGACTGGCTTTTGCTGACATTCAGCTGTCAGACAGCAACCCTTTACCAGGCCCCTAACATGCTCCACAGCTTCACCCAATTAACTCGCTTTCACTTGACACGGCAGCAAAAAGCTTCATAATAGGTGGTCAAGGTGCATGGTGTCTGCCTGCCCTCGAACTGCTCACACACGGCAAGATGTTTAAGTACTTTCTGCCTGTGTGCTCACAGCTAGTATGACTACAATTTAGTCATTCCATGTATTGAATTGGACAGGAATCTAGGAAATATTACAGTGATGCATTAAGCTGCTCAAAAACTGACTTCTAGATGACTAAAGTTAAATCAGTTTTTTAAGCCCTTCTGAGATTTGATTTTTAAACTATCAAAAATTAATATCAACCAGCAATCAATTTATAGTTATTTTTACTCTAAATTTTTAATAATACTGTATAATTCTTTAATAATAATACTATATAAAGATGACCTGGCATAAAAAAAGAACATTTGACAACTAAGGACTGAAAGGTCTAGGCACAATTCAAGAGTATGAAATTCAGTCTTTGTTCCTAAAAATTCATTTTTTTGACAACTTGACATTTTTCTGTACATCTTTACCTTACTATTTAGCTTTCAGATGAAATATATTGTACTTGAAAATACATATGGCTAAGAAATAAAAATTTTTATACTTATTTAAAATGATCTGAGTACACATTTCCTCTCATCTCCCAATATGTTCAAACTTAAGCTTATAATCAGTTTTTACTGATTTGCACTGTATAAATTATGAAGAAAACAATGTTACATAAACCAAAAAAAGTAATATAAACCATGCTATCTTTGGAAATCTACATTTGTAAAGCTATATAATAAAGGTGCCACCAAAAGAGTTACTTTATGATAGGTCTCTATTATTAGCATCCAAATGCAGATCTTTATTAGTAAGATAGTGTTATTTCAATTCCAAGGATCCTATCAGTAATCAAAGCTGAAAATCTAATTACAGGAATGAGAAGTTCCAGTCTCCCCACCATGAATCAATCCTAGTAGAGATTTAGCACTCCTTTACATCAGACCAAGTAGAGTTTAACCATGCCTTGTCATTCAATATGAGTTTGAGAAGGCTCTACACTTTTGAAGTTAGCTCTTCAAGTCGCGATGCTTTTGTAATATGCCTTCAAATTGAAAGAAATCTCTCTCTCTCTCTCTCTCTCTCTCTCTCTCTCTCATATCTGTTGTTTTGACTATTGCTCACTTTCTACCAGAAGCTCAAAGCAGGGGTAAATCTTGATAGAATCCCTGGGCAGCTTGGAAACCACCCTGCATCCATTTTATTCATTAAGACCTGCCAATTTTTTACATCTATATCTACCTAGAATCTAACCCTTCTCTATCTCCACTTACTACTTTCACACAGATAATTCTCACTTCTCACTTGGACTTCTTTAATATGATTTGTCACAGTTCATTACAAGTATTCATGTATATGTTTGCCTTCTCACAAAAACTTCCCAGATCCCTAAGAGAAAATCCCTTATCTCATCCTATTAAGGGTGTGCTGTGATGTAATGCTTAAGAATGAGGACTTTGGGTTCACACTACCTAGGTTCAAATCTTGGACTCTACACTTGAGTTTCTTCATCTGGCACATAGTAAGTATTCAATAAATAGCAGTTGTTATTACTCTTACTAGTATTAGTATTCTTATCTGGTAAAAAGGACGTAGCATATGGTAGGTACTCCATAAACATTTAAGTAAATGAATAATTAAGTACTTCTTTGATTATTGCTTCATTTCAGATGATGTGAAGAATAAAAATTTCTCATGAAGAGAATTAGTGATGAATTTAAAACTTTGAGTTCTAATAATATCATTTTTATACAACTAAACAAGAATTGAAAATACCTAAATTTGAAAAAAATCAGTAAGAATTTGGGAAGTTTCTTAGACATTTATTTCTGAACAGATAACAGAACCAGCATAAAGAAAAAAACATAAGTCCTTTATTGGTCCAGAGGCATTTTTTTATTTACTGTCCTATTTTAAGGATTTGATGAGTTGCTTAATCTAATTCGAGGAAGGTCTCATTATTTACTGAATTTTTAAGGAATGGGAATAAATGGCTTATTTGAAATGAAGCTTCTATTTGGATACCATTTTAAATCTTTTTAATTTCTTTGTTTCCCTGAAAATAGCTTCACATTTTTCTATCCCAAATCTACTGAACATCTTAACCAGAAAGGAATTCGGACTGATAAAATACAGGAGTACTTCCTGAGCTTTAATTCACCCAAAATGACAAGCCATGTTTTGTTATATGCCCTGTAAGCAAAGGCAAATCATAAAACAAAATTAAGCTGCACAATTAGAAAAATTACTAGTATGGAATATAAACAAAAATTTGCCAAATTTTCAAATTTAATTTCAGTTTATAGCTACCCTGAATAATGCTTTTTATGAGACTAAACCCCATATTAAACTTACCAACTGTATTATTTTCCTAGGGCTGCTGTAACAAATTACCACAAATTGGTGGCTGAAAATAACACAAGCTTATTTTCTAACAGTTCTATAGGTTAGAAGTCTATAGGTTAGACATCAAGGCCACCCTGATCCAATATGAACTCATCTTAATTTAACTAATTATTTCTGCAAGACTCAATTTCCAAAAAAGGTCACATTCTAAGGTTCTGGGTACCATGAATTTTCTAGAGGATTCTATTCAATTGACTGCATCAACTATTAACAACATAAAAAGGAATGTTTTAGGGTTATTATTCTTATAATTGTGGGCTCAGGACACCTATATAGTTCTGCTTTTGACTATTTTAAATAATAGCTTAAATATTAGTTCAGCAAAACCTTATGGACTTCCTAAGCCCAATTAACTTTTAAAGATCATTGTTCGTGAACATCACTTCTGGTAAAGCTAGTCTTCAAATGTTACTAAGCAAATGGAGCAAATATTTTATGAGACCAAGTTATATCTTAAAGTGAACTAACCTTTTTACCTTCATTTCCAATTGCTGAATATTTTACTTTCATTATAAACCAAATATGTTCAGAAAGTAGGGTATTTTTAAAGTATATTAAACAATGCCATGATAAACATAAACTTTTATCCAAAAATTCTACAAACACCTCATGAAACAAATTTTAAAGTCTATGAATGTTAAGGTCTCGGAATTTCTATAATATATGTGTAACTATAATTTTCTAACAAACGCGTGCAGAAACGGTTTATAACCATAGTGACAAACATCGCTTGTTGTTCCATTATCCAAATTCATGCTATAGCAATTTCTTGTCTCTACTAAATCCCAAAGTAACTTGATTTATTAGTAGCACTTGTTTCATTTTTTAAATCAACATAATCTTATTATAATAGGATATTATTTATGCAAAAATTGAGTCAGATTAAAATGTTAATTTTACAAGCTAAGGAATAAAACCCTGTATCGAGAAAGTATTAAAGTATTAAAATATAAAAGTACTATCCCCCCCTGCCATCATTAAGCAGGCATTTAACAACAGATCTTGAAACCTAACTAAATAACATGTTTTAAGACAAAGACACAAAAATGCCCAAAAGAAGGCATTCTAAGGCTAACTACAATGCTCTGCCTAGGATAGGGAGTTATTTTGAGGCCCTGGTAGTTCCTTCTTATTTGGAGAATAAGTAAAAATTATAATCTCTGCTTAACTAATTAGAACATAATAGAAATGGCATTAATAATAATGGCAGGGACTTTATAAGTATCCTTTCCTTTGATCTTCCTAGAAGCCTAAAGAGAGGAGCTGCTATTATTCTCATTTTTACACATGATGAAACTGAAGCATTCTTGAAGAGGCTGTTAATTGAATGAGGATCTTATTGTTAGCAAGAGTTGTGATGCCAGGATTTGAATGATCCCACTCCAAAGCCCACACACCAGCCACCGTGAAAGGACTCTTGATTTGGACTGCCTGTGCTCAGATCTTTGCTCTGGCACCTAGTAAGTCACACAGTATGGAGATAATAATAATATTGAAAAAATAATGCATACACATAGGGGTGGTTCTGAGTATTAAACAAGTTAACTCGTATTAGGTTCTTAGACTATTGTCTTACACATGGGAAGTACTGGATAAATGTTAGCTAATCTTCCTCCTCCTCTTTCTGCTCTGTGTATCAATCCTTTGGCTCGAAAACTATATATATGTATATCTAAACACACACACACACACACACACACACACACACACACACACAGCCCTGTTCTGTTTCATGTTCATGTTCATAGACTGTGTCTTTACCTAAAAGGCATTTTCCTTTGGTCACAAGGGGGCATCAGTAAGAAAATATAGATGATTTAGTCCAAAGAAAACAGTAGTGGTCACAGCAGTTTACAAAGAGCCAGGAGTCTCAGCTATTTGGCTTACTAGCTGGGTGATACTGCACAAATCGCCCGGCCTCTCTGAATCTCATAAATAACACCTTTATCACACACGTACACAAAGGTACAAGGTTATATACATGGACGTATTTTGAAAACTGTAAAAATATTTACATAAGTTAACAAAATTGTCATCATTAAAAAAAAAGAAACAACTCATAACCTGACATTAATTGAGTTACATCAGCAGCATCCTCTTTCTGCTCCCATAGTTCACCCCAACCAAAATTGCTTATTAAAACCCTATTGTTTCTTCAAAATCAAGTTCAAATACAAATTACCAAAAAGTTCCCTAACCACCTCAGTCCAAATAAATCTATCATTTTAAACTCCATTGAGTATTTACCATCTTATTGCTTTATGTGATTCTG
Organism: Rousettus aegyptiacus; assembly: GCF_014176215.1. NCBI lineage: Eukaryota > Metazoa > Chordata > Mammalia > Chiroptera > Pteropodidae > Rousettus > Rousettus aegyptiacus. The sequence continues at coordinate 57,805,621 of NW_023416306.1, read as the reverse complement.
TCCTAATTCACCAACGAGATTATAAATTCCCTCAACTCAGTGACTCTTCATTACACCTTTATTATTATTATTATTATTATTATTATTCAATCCATGTGCAGATACAACTATCTTTCTTGAATAATATATGGGAAAAGATGGAGCTCTAAAAGATTATAGACCCTTGAAAAGGCAACAAAATTCATTGACTCAAACTTTGGTTGGATACTTAGTAATGAGTCAGGCATAAAGTGGGTGGTAAGGCTATATTTAAAGATGATTAAACACAATACCTGACTTCTTCAAAACTGTGTGTAGGCCATCAGGTCTTGATCATGATCTAGTTCTAAACATACAGATCTGGTCTGAATGAGTAGCAGCGATCTGGCATACTCTCTGAGATATTAGTTGATTCTTGGGACCTGATCTTTTCTATCTCTTTTCCTAAACACTTAAAAAAACAAAGGAGAGGATTTACCAATGTTCCCAAGATCTCTTCAAAATCAAGGACCACCCTTGGACCAAACTGGAACCTCAGAAGGAGTTAGAGTAGGAATGAAAAGTTTGCAACTTGAAAATAAATTTATATAACACCAAGTGCATAATAAATCCCATCATAAATAATTGGAGGAATATTTTTCAATTCTCCTACATGATCTCAAAATAAATATATGACTTTTTAAGTTCAGGTTTATTCATTTCATAAATATTAACTCTTTGCTATTACAGGCTTAATTATTATATAATTTCACATGAACAAGCCTGTTTTTTTAAACATATAATGCTCTTAGCATTTACAAAAATAAAAGCAAGCACAATTTCTTAACATCCTCTATGTGATGTACTCCATATGCATCTCGGAAGTTCTGAATTCATAAATAATTGTTCCTGGCGCTGATCTAAAAAGATCTTTTTACATTTTCCTTTAAAGGTTTCTGTTCTTCTCATACTTAAACTACTGAAATTGCCCAACTACTGAAATTGCCCAACTGCCATCATGCAAATCAATTCTAAGGTCACTGAATTATATACATCAATGACAACAGTAAGGATACTGTTAGCAATGCTGAGAAACTCACGGGTATTATAGAATCATTACTATGTTGCCATGAACTTGCAGGAAACAGGAATCTTCAAAAGGAAAACTAACATCAAATAGAGATGACAAGCCATCCAGCAGTTTAACTCAGGATCCATCTGCTTACTCAGTTTGGTTTGGGTTCAGCAGCCATAGTTCAGGGTTTGGGGTTATTCTCAGGTGGTCTGACACTCCCACCGCCAGATTTTTCAATTACTTTGTTTCTTTTTTTCTTTAATTTATTGTTGTGTACATTGCTATTGATGTTGTAGGAGTTCTTAATCATAGTTTAAAATTTCTATAATACCTTATATCTTTACTTATATTTCTTATGGTAAAGAAAAATAAATCAATATTTTTTTCTTAGGGATATGAGATGTCAATACATAAGGATTATTTGTTGCAGAAATTACGATTTCTATAAAACTCAAAAATGCATTCTGAAGCAGTCTTTTTACTTGAACTTAGAACTTAAAAGAATAGCTCTTTTATTCTTGTATTATTTTTAAGAGCTACAGATGATCTAATAGTATACTCCTCACCATCACCATTATTACTTATTTATTGTGCTCCAATAGTATGCTAGATACTGAATAAAACATAAACAAAGACACAATCCCTGATCTCAGGTGAACAATTCAAATGGACCTATACATTAGAAATTTCTTTCCTTCTCTGGTATCTTTCCCTTAAGACAGGGAGTGGGGAAGACCATAGAAAGGACAACTTCGATAATAACCTGACATAACAGATGATCTTAAGAATAAAAAAAAAATCCGAACCCACAGAGACAGAAAAATAATCAGAGCCACAAACTTGGCTTTTGATAACTGAACTTCCAAACAGGCTGGTGAACTTTAAGTTAGGCCACATAATGTGGAATTTGCAATGGGATTTTTAGCAAACTATTCCTTATGTCTCAGGTATTATGCTAACACATAGGAATAAAGCAATCTCCTAGTCACATGGCACTTCTATTTTAAAAAGGTTAGTCAATTAATAATCAATGCAATAAGGTATAATAATATAACATGTATACTAATATACAGATATAATTTAATATGTGTTTATGCAATAATATATGTATAAGAATACAAAAATGTATAATAATATAATAGGGTGTTTTGCGAGAGACTTGGGATTTAAGACTTTAGGGGAAAATCAACCAGGCAAAGAGTGGAATATACTGTTCCAAGCAAAGGAATCAACATATATGAAGGCTCATGAGAAAAAGAGGCCGGTACTAATTATTACTAAGTTAAAAAAAAAAAAATCTAAGTTAAAAAAAAAAAAAACAGATCGGGAACCCTGTGACTGTTATAACCCTGTGACTGGTAACCTTATATTAGGTCTTTGCATTTTAAAATGAATTGGTTTATTTTATATAATATTTGTTTATTTTGTTCCTAAATGACTAGTTAAAAGAGAGGGTTCCAGGCTGCTTTTCCTTGTCTAGGATGTCTTTTGAACTATACACCGTAAGTCTTGATTTTCAAATGAACAGACAATTTGAATACATTTTTACAATTTTCTCTTTTAACACTGGATTTAAAACACTAAAGACATCAAAGTGTTGGCATAAGAATTTTGATCAGATGAAAGGAACTTATGGATCTGTTTATGATCATGTGAAATAAATTCCCAAAATTATTCTTTTGGGGGAGTTCCTTACTACCACTGTATTTCAATGTTCTTTATGCTTCCTGTCTATCCAATGATACACTGTGGATGTAAATGAAATATAAATAAGACTAAAAACAAGTTAAACTATAAGAATTGTTAAAATCACAATAATGTCCAGAAGTGCTGAACTAAGTGATAAATTAACCAAGTGTTGAATCAGTACTAACAGTGAGCTCCACTAACCAGCTTACTAACTTGGAATGCATTCAGGGACTATCAAATATTACATTTCAAAGGTGAAAATATTTAAAGACTCATTTTATTTATTAACCTAAAACACAGAACCCAAAACAGATGCCATTACTATCATTAATGACCTGAATCCTCTAAAACAACCTGCCGGATGGATGAGGTAACATTGCAGCCATACAAACCCCTGAGAGGACAGCCTTTAATTTGTACCTACACACTTTTGAAGGTTACAGAGTAGAAGGTTGTGAAAAAATAAAGTGAAAGGAAAAACATTTGTTTAGTACTAAAAAGCACCTTAGAGGTCATCTAAGCCAATATCTTCCTTTTCACAAATGTGGAAACTCCCAAATTGGTTATTCACCCAAGATTATACACATAGTAGGGCAGTGCTAGGATTAAGTTCTTAACTCTTGATTCTCCAGTCCAGTTTGCATTCCATTACACTTCATTAAGGCATATCCTCTCTACTTTTCTGTACCCCAAAAATAATAGGTAGAAAATGTTGCAGAGATAAAACTATAGTATCGTGAATATGTGTCAGTTGTGATCAGGAAAATAGAGAGGTAAAATCAGTGAAATGTTTGATAGATTGGCTAATTTTAATATCCGTGTTGGTTTCCAAATTCACTGGACAAGGTTGGCTTTATGTAAAGGATCCCACTTTTATTCCCAATAAAAAATTTTTGTGAATGTCCTTAGCAAGGGGGAAGTTGAGGATTCAAATCAGTTACCACTGTATTTCTGTTCCCTTCAGCCTGGAAAAAAAGTATCGACCATAAGTTACTTGAAGCTTAATTAGATAAGATTAGATCAAAGTCTGTGGATAAGAAAACTTTGTTTCAGTGTATAAGAAAACTTTGTTTCAGTGTAGTACTCTGAAAAGTCTTTATTAAGTTTATGAAAGTCTAGTATAAGACCTAGATTGAAAAATATATGCTATCATATGATTTTATTTCTGTAAAGGTTACCTGTATGCTTTTACTCAAAATATGTATATCACTATTATCCCAATAACAGGTAACATAAATTTATATGTTTAACGACAAAAATCAGCATTAGCAATCAAGACCTTGTACAAAGTAGTGCCCCCAAAAGTATATGCATAGTCACTCCTGACTATGAGGAATGGTCACCCCTGCCAGAGGTACTGAGCGAGTAGCCCCGCTCTACCTGAGCTGCTCTTGCAGCCCCTCCAAAGTCAGTGGGCATGCACAGCCCACACAGGTAATGTCCCCTGAGCACCAGGCTCTCGTGGTCAGAGGGGAATGTATTTTTAGGCCCCAAAGATCTGAAATAACCAGAGAAATGCTTCAAGAGCATACCAAGAACTAGGGCAAGGTTGAACAATAAGCTTCATCTCCTACTCAGGGAAACTCATGCAAGACTGTGGGAGAGAGCTTTTTTTGTATAACACATAGAAACACACATACAGAGTCAAGCAAAATGAGAAAACAGGGGCATACATTTCAAACAAAAGAACAAGATGAAAACCCCAAGGGGAAAAAAAAAAAACTAAAACACCTTAATGAAACAGAGATAAGCAACTTACCTCATAAAAAGTTCAAGTAATGGTCATAAAGATGCTCACCAAACTCAAGAGAACAGATGAACACAGTGAGAACTTCCATAAAGAAATAGAAAATATTAAAAGTACCAAATAGACATCAAAGAGATGAAGAATACAATAACTATAGTGAAAAATACACTAACAGAGTTCAACAACAGACCAGATTAAGCAAAAGAAAGAATCAATGAGCTAGGAGACAGGGCAGTGGAATTAACCCACACAAATAAGCAAAAAAGAAAAAAAGAATTTTTAAAATTTTAAAAAGAATTTTAAAAATCTTTAAAATTTCTCAGCTTAAGGACCTTTTCAGACAACATCAAGTGAAATAATATTTACATCATAAGAGTACCTGAAAGAGAAGACAGAAAGAGCAAAAAAGTATTTGAAGAAATAATGACTGAAAACTTCCCAAATCTGAAGAAAGAAGCAGACATCAGATCCAGGAAGACTATAAAGTTTCAAGCAACATGAATGCAAGAAGATACACACCAAGACATATCATAATTTAAATGTCAAAAGTTAAAGATAAAGAGAAAATCTTAAAAGCAGCAAGAGAAAAACAACTTATTATATACAAGAGGACTCCCATAAGACTATCAGATTTCTCAGCAGAAATTTTGCAGGCTAGAAGGGAGTCATATGACACATCAAAGTGCTTAAAGAAAATACTTCCAACCAAGAATACTCTCACTAGCAAGGTTATTATTCAGAATTAAAGGGAGAGATAAAGCATTTTCCAGACAAGCAGCTAAAAGAGTTCATCACCATTAAACTGGCCTTACAAGAAATGTTAAAGGGACTTCTTTAAGCTGAAAAGAAATGGCATTAACTAGTAACAAGAAATCATGAAAGTAAAAATTCAACATATTTAGGTGTTTCTATGTTGGGTGCATACATATTTACAAACGCTATATCTTCTTGTTGGATTGACCCTTTATCATTAATTATGTAATGTCTCTCTTTGTCCTTTATAACAGTCCTTTTTAAAAAGTCTATTTGTCTGATATAAATACTCTAGCTTTCTTTTAATTTTAATTAGCATAAAACATCTTTTTCTATTCCTTTACTTTCAGTCTGTGTATATCCTTATATCTGAGGTGAGTCTCTTGTATATAGCATATAAATAGGTCTTTTTTCCCCCCATTCAGCCACTTCTATATCTTTCGATTGAAGAATTTAGTCCATTTATATTTAAAGTGATTATTGATAGATATGTAGTTATTGCCAGAAATATTCACTGGTGAATTCTATCCAACATTCAAAGAAAAATTAACATCTATCCTTTCCAAACTATTCCAAAACATTCAAAAGGAAGAAAGGTACCCAAGCTCATATTAGAAGGCCACCATTACCTGGATTCCAAAATCAGACAAGGAAAATTCAAAAAAAGAAAATTGTAGGCCAATATCTCTGATGAACATATGTGCAAAAATCCTCAATAAAATATTAGCAAACTGAATTCAGCAACACGGTAAAAAAAATCATACACTATGATCAAGTAGGATTTATTCCTGGGATGCAAGGTTGGTTCAATATCTGCAAATCAATTAATGTAACAGACCACATAAACAAAATGAGGAATAAAAATATAATCATATCGATAGATGCAGAAGAAGCATCTGACAAAAACCAGCATTCATTTGTGATAAAAATTCTTAGCAAAGTGGGAACAGAGGGAACACACCTCACCATAATAAAGGCCATATATGGCAAACTCACGGCTAACATCACACTCAATGGTGAAAAGCTAAAAGTGTTTTCCTTAAGATCAGGAACAAGATAAGAATTTATATTTTCACCACTTCTAATCAACATAGCATTGGAAGTCTAGTGATAGCAATCAGACAAGAAAAAGAAATAAAAGGCATCAAAATTGGAAAGGAAGGAGTAAAACAGTCCTTATTTGCAGATGACATGATACTAAAGTAGACAACCAAGATTCTACCAAAATATTGTTAGAACTGATAAATGAATTCAGTAAAGTAGCAAGATATAAAATTAGTATTTGGAAATTGGCTGTATTTTTACACACCTATAACAAACTATCAGAAAGAGTAATTAAGAAAACAATATCACATATAATTGCATCAAAATAAAATAAAATAAAATAAAATAAAATAAAATAAAATAAAATAAAATAAAATAAAATACCTAGGAATAAATTTAACCAAGGAGGTAAAAGGCCTATATTTGGTAAATTATAAGACATTGAAGAGATACAAATAAATAGATGCATATACCGTACTCATGGGAAGGAAGAATTAACATTGTTAAAATGTCTATACTAGCCAAAGTAAGCTACAGATTCAATGTAATGCCTATCAAAATACCAATGGCATTTTTCACAGAACTAGAACAAATAATTCTAAAATTTCTATGGACACAGAGACCCCAAATAGCCACAGCAATCTTCAGAAAGAAGAAAAAAGTTGGAGGTACCATGTTACCTGACACCAAACTATACAAGGAGGCTATAGTAATCAAAACAGCATGATACTGGCATAAAAACAAACACATAGATCAATGGAACAGAATAAAGAGTCCAGAAACAAAACGACACCTATATGTTCACTGAATATATGACAAAGGAGGTAAGAAGATACAGTGGGGTAAAGAGAGTCTCTTCAATAAATGGTTTTAGGAAAATTGAACAGATATATGCAAAAAAAAAAAAAAGAAAAAGAAAAAGAAAAAAGAAACTGGACCACCTTCTTACATATAAGAATAGACTGAAAATGGATAAAGACTTAAAGGTTAGACCCCAAACCACAAAACTCCTAGAAGAATACATAGGCAATAAACTCTCTGACATTGCTCTTAGTGATATTTTTTTCTGATACATGTCCTCAGGCAAGGGGAACAAAAGAAAAAATAAACGAATAGGACTACATCAAACTAAAAAGTTTTTGCACAGCAAAGGAAACATCAGCAAAACAAAAAGGTAACCTCCTGAATAGAAGAAGGCATTCACCAATGATATATCCAATAAGAGGTTAATATCCAAAATTTATAAAGAACTCATACAAATGAACACCATTAAAAAAAAATTTTCCACTTAAAAAAAGGGGCAGAAAACTTGAATAGATATTTCTCCAAAGAGGACATACAGATGACCAACAGACATATGAAAAGATGCTCAATGTCCCTAATCATCAGAGAAATGCAAATTAAAACCACAATAAGATGTCACGCATACCTGTCAGAATGGCTATCATCAATAAATCAACAAACAACAAGTGTTAGCAAGGATGTAGGGAAAGGGAACCCTTATGCACTATTGGTGGAATTCCAAATTGGTGCGGCCCCTATGGAAAACAGTATGAAGCTTCTTCAAAAAATTAAAAATATAACTACCTTATGACCCAGAAATTCTACTTCTAGGTATTTACGCAAATAAATCCAAAACACTAAGTTCAAAAGATATTTGCACCCGTATGTTTATTGCAGCATTACTTACAATAACCAAGGTATGAAAACAACTTAAGTGCCCATCAATAGAGGATAAATAAGAGGTGGTACATATGTACAATGAAATACTACTCAGCCGTAAAAAAAAAAAAAATGAAATGGCACCATTTGTGACAACATAGATGGACCTAGAGGGTACTACACTAAGTGAAATGCCAAAGAATGACAAATACCATATGATTTTAGTTACATTTGGAATCTAGGGAAAATAAATGAACAAACAAAATAGAAACAGACTTAGAACAGAGAACAAACTGATGGTTGCCAGATAAGAAGAGGGCTGGGGGCTAGGTGAAAAAGGTGAAGGTATTAGAAAGTACAAATTGGTAGTTAGAAAATAGTCATGGTGATGTAAGTACTACATAAGGATATAGCAATAAGATTGTAGTAACTGTGTATGGTGCCAGGTGGGTACTAAACTTAATAGGGGGGGATCATTTCATAAATTATATAAGTGTCTAAACACTATGCTGTACATATGAAATGTCAACTGTAATTGAAAAATAAAAGGTGTGATAGATGTATAAAATAGAATACTACGTGGCCATAGAAAAAGAATGAAATCTCGCCACACGCAACAAGATGAATGGACCTCGAGGGTAATATCCTAGGTGAAAAAAGTCAAACAGAGAAAGATAAATACCACATGTTTTCACTTATATGTGGACTACTTAAAGGAACAAAACGAAACTCATAGGTACAGAGAATAGACTGGTGGTTGCTAGAGGGGAGGAGGGTTGGGGGTGTGGATAAAATGGGTGAAGAGAATTCAAGAGGTACAAACTTCCAGTTATAAAATGTCATGGATGTGATGTGTATATACCATAGTGATTGTATTTAATAATACTATTTACAAGTTTGAAAGTTGCAAAAAGAGTAAATCTTAAACGTCCTCATCACAAGAACAATAATTTTTTCTTACTTTGTATGGTGACAGATGGTGGCTAGAGCTACTGTGGTGATTACTTTGCAGTATATACAAATGTCGAATCATTATGTTGTACACCTGAAACTAATATAATGTCAATTATACTCCAATTAAAAAAATTTATGCTTAAAGTAAAGCAAAAATATTTGTGAAAGAAACAAAAACAAGTCTTAGTTTTAGGCCTTCAAGCAGCCATGTAGCAAGCAAAGATGATTTGACTAAGTTCAGAAATTATCATGACATTGTATTCAATCTTTTATGTTTTCACTTTTCTTGGGGGGGGGGCCTGATAATAATCTATGTATGATATGTTTAAATGACTACTCATATAACAGATGACTGTTTTTGTGTGTCTTCTTGATATAACAGGGACTTTCAAACTTTTTAACAGCAGAATCCTTTTGTTAAATGAAATCTTATTCGGAAATTAAATTTTCAAATGAAATAAAAGTTATCCTGCTTGGATATGGGGTATAGGGTAAAAGCTCTGATCTCTAGGTTTCCCCCACTCACCCTGAGGTATCCATATGAGACAGGGATAAATAAGACTCTGAGGTTTACTCAACAGCTGTTTCTAATAATGGTAACCCCCCTGCACTCTTCATGCTTGCTTAGCATTACAATAGTGACCAATTTAAACTCTTTTGAATATTGCTAAAAAGCATTACTACAGACCTGATACTTTCCGTTATCAGTGCCATTAAAAAAAGAAACAATGCAGTTATAAAAGCCGAATTATTTAGAAACCTTACTTAGAATTTCTTGGGTTTTTTTTTCTTTTTTCTTTTTTTTACCTGCTTTAGGAAAAACATTTAGCACATTTCAAAGAATGGTAAGATTTCATATTTAAATAAATACGGATCAGGAAGCATAAGTACATAAACCAAACCAAGATATTTAAAAAATTACTCCATTGGAAAAATATAGTAATATCCCAAAATAATGAATACCTATATTTATATAGGATAAGATATTTCTATGTAGAGAAGATAATATTGACACAGAAATACACATATCTAGGTTCAAAACTCCTTCCTAGGCCTTTTTCTTTTTTTCCAAAAGATGATTATATTAATAAGAAAAGGCAAAACCAGTTAGGGTATACATAATTATAATTATAAGAATCTAAAATACACAGTATAATAAAAAATTTTTAAATTAAGTCATATACCACCAGGAAGGATTAACAAAATGATGTATCAAAACAGTTATTTTATCATAATAAAATGAAATATAATCTACAGTGTATACAATCTACATGGCACTTTTTTTTTTCAACAAAATTAATATTTTCAATTTGAAGTCATCAGCAATAAGATGGTGGTGACTAGAAACATAAAGCTGTAACCTTAGTTGGCCCCATACATTCTGGAATGGTATCTTTCCAATTGGTGTCAGGCAAACACTGAGAACAAAAAGATATCCCAAAGCATAAGTTGAATTCAGAATCTATCAAAGTATGCCCTGAGTAACAGTCCTGGGAAACTAAAACAGCAATTTCTTTCCAAATTCTCAACTAACATAAAATCTTAGGAACAAACGTAATATGTCCAACCTTCAAACCAATATAACATGGAAGGATGTGCATTTTCAATTCTCTGTACATAAAGCAACTTCAAAAAGTAAAAGAAAGGTCCTTTTGTTCTAGGTAAAAGGCCTTAACCAGAGACCTAGTGGATTTGTCAGTGTTCATACACAGTCATTTTTCACTGAAAAAAAAAACAAAAAACAAAAAACTTTTTTTTTTTTTGCACAGAAAACTCTTATTCAAGTTTAAATTCTCCTGTCTAAAGGTCTAAATGGTCTAAAGGCACACACAACATAAACTTCATCATTATAATGTTTCCCTACTATTTCACAACCTGGAATCCACTTTCCAAGAAAAATGTCTGTTTCTATCTTTAGTTTAGATCATGCACTTTGGACACACAGACATGGGTGCTGATCTAAATTCCAAACAGCATAATCTTGGGCAAGTTACTTATCCTCTCTGGGGCTGAGGTGCCTCATCTGCGATACGGGGAAATAATATCTTTCATGAGATTGATATGTCGATTAAATTAATAATAGATGGAACAGATACAGATGTAAAGTGTCTCTAAAGTCTCTGGCGATTAGATGTTACTGATATTATTCAGATCGTGGGATTACTAATTTAAACTATTTTGAATCAGTTCCCCAGCTTCCTCTTTCAAGACACACATACTGTATCATCAAAAACAACTATTCGTCCATCCATTCCTCACAATTAATTAGGTATGTATTAACTCTTAATTCAACTTGAACAAAAGTTTCCTTGTCCACGAACGGTTTAGAGTTGGTTAACTGTTCAATGAGTCTGACTAGTAGAAAAAGATGTGCCTTGACCACCCACTTTGTTGGATTTAATGTCTTGGGTGTGGGAGATTTCATTGTAAAGAAATCATTTAGCTCTCTCTTGGGTATTCGGTTTGGCATAAATAATGATTTTCAAGCAAAAGTTTCTTCCAAAATTATGAGAATTATATGACTCTTTATGTTTATTGTTCAGCTGCCCACCTTACTCTTTTGGTATTGCTTTCTATTTAATATCTACTTTTTAAAATATTGACAAATAAAAAACCATTCACAGCATATAAGGGGAGTTTTAGACTTCTAAAATACAATGAAACTGAAACAACTTTAAATATGTAGTTAGAATATTTATGATATCAGTGACAATTGTATTGAAAATTCCAAAGTATTGAAACCATATAATTATTAGACTTTTACTTCCCCTGCAGGTATAAATACATGAGTCTAATAAACTTTCTCACTATGAAAAAACACACATTATATTAAAATATTTAAAACTATTTAATGAGGTTCGTTTCCTTCCATAAGTAAACTGAGGTTGTGTCTGAACCAGCTTGAGGCAAGGGAAGTTTCAAACATAATGTTTTTAAAACTAGCCATTATTTCCCATGTTGAAAAAAAATTGCAATTTTATTTCCTAACAGCAAATGAAACTGTCAGGAAAATTTAGGTGTAATAAAATTGGGTGGTTAAACCAACATGCTGGACTTGAAATAAAACTGAATTAAAGGAATTAAAATTAATTCTTATGTCAGTCAACTCTTTAAAAATACTATTCAAAACTTGCTGTTTTTACAAACAGAACTTTCTTGTTCTTGATAAAGTGCAAAGTTAACTATCTCTTTAATGACCACTAATGGTGCAGTTGTTGAAATTGTGCATCGAACAATATTTTGCATAAAAATGTGTTGCTTCTGGCAACTTTTCTGCCTACATAAAAAGTTGTCAAGCTGGGTGACTTTAGTGGTACAGTTTTAAAATGGTGGAATTAGTCCAAGGTTAGCTAATAACGGCTGACATGCCCTGGAATCTTGAGGCCTAAATCAACATTGTTTTCACAGCTGTAATTAAGCCACCTAATCAGAAGCACATTTTGACGGGACAGTTTCTGGAAGCCAGACATTACAATTTCTTATGCCTGGAGCGCAGTGGCTCATGAGAGGTCCTCATTTAATTTCAGGTTAAAAAAGAAGGGGGGTGCACTAAAATAAAAAGACTACTTTTTTTTTTTTTTTTTAAGTAACATACACTGTTGAAATGAAGCAGGCCTATGTGTTCCTGCCTTGACCAGCGTTGTATCCCACCCTCCTCTGGCTCTCTGCTGAGTCCCCCAACTCTCAAGTGGCAGCTGCACAAAGTGAGATGAAGGGTCTTTGCCAAGATCAACAGATGAGCTGGTCTAAACTGGCTCTCTGTGTGTTCTGATTGTAAATTGTGCTGGTGATGATTAGAGAACTCTAACACAGGATGTCGACTCTTAAAACTGTCCAGAGAAAATAATTTTTTTAAGTTCAGGAAAAAAATTTTTTTTAACTTTTTTTGTGGCTTGGTGCATAGTGTTGTGTCTATAACTTTCATGTGATTCAAATGAATTCCCCCAAATTAAGCAACTCTGTTATTAAAAAAGAAAAAAAAGAAGGCCATGACTTGGCTCATAGCAGGGACCTTCATCTCTGGTAATTAATATAACAGTGCTGGAGAGTGTGGTTCTCCACCAGCACACCAGCCATGTGCTTCAACCACCTGCCAACAGGAAGGTACTCCTAAAATGATCAAAATCTAGGATGTGATATTTACGTTTTATCAAGAAACAGTGTTGACGTCTTCAAAACAGCTAAAAACTGCCAGCTGAAGTTGTTTTCTGCAGTGTTGTTGCATTTTGTAACATTTAAACTTTCAACCCCAGAGGCCATTGTAAAACTATCAATATGAAGGCACTAGTCACTGGAGTCTGATTACATTTAGTTCTGCATTTTAATTACATATGGATTCTATTAACTAAACCTTTTGCCTTATAGGCAACATTTTAATCAAATTACTATAATTTTCAAATATGTTACAATAGTTTGACGAGTTAAAAGTTCACATTCCTAACATATTAAATATCAAAAAAAAAAAAAACCTTTGCTTAAAAAAGGAAATACTTACAAATACACTAATACATTTTCAGATTACTTTGGGGACTTTTTGACTGCCTAGTTACAAGTTATTGTTAAGTTTATACAACAGGTATACATTTGTAAATAGATTATTGGTGTTGAATATTTCCAAATTCAAAATATAATTATGTTCTTATAAATTTAGAAACACTACTCATTTTATTGTTGTAAATTGAAGCAAGAATAAAACAAAACATGGTTAGAATCTAAGTATTCAAAATGAGTATTTGTAACTTCGATCAAAGAATTTTAGAGCTGAGAGGGAATTTAGATTCGTCTAGTTTAAACCCTTCATTTTACAGCCAGGAAAAACCAAGTCCGAGGAAATTGTGTGATTTATTTTCCAAAGCTTTGTGGTGAGTCGATAACAAAGGTTGTTTAAGAATCCAAGTTTCCTCTGATTCTCTGTCTTGCTACTTTCCAGTACAACATATTGACATTCTGTGTAAACAACAATATAGCTCCCTGTCCCATACCACCCAAAAACTAAAGAAATATTTTTTAATGTGGTAAAACACTCAACATAAAATTTACCATTTAAACAACTTTAAAGTGTACAATTCTGTGGCATCAAGTACATTCACAATGTTGTACAATCATCAAAACCCATTTTAGCTCTAATTTTTTCCATCACCCCAAAAGGAAATCCCATACTCATTAAACAGTCATCCTTCATTTCTGCTCTCCTCCCCTGCACCATCAACCACTAATCTGCTAATCTATTCAAGTCCTTTGCCCAATTTAAAAATTAGATTTTTTGTCTTTTTGTTGTTGAGCTGTAAGTGTTATTTACGCATCAGACCCTAATCAGGTATGTGATTATAAATATTTTCTCCCATTCCATGGAGTGTCTTTTAATGCGCAAAAGCTTTTAATTTTGATAAAGCCCAATTCGTCTATTTTTAATTTTGTCACTCATGTCTTTGGTGTCATATCTAAGAATCCACTGCCAAAGCCAAGCTCATGAAGATGTATCTCTAAGTTTTTTATTAAGAAATTTAGTTCTGGCCACAGTGGGGCAAATGGCATAGAGGATATAGAGGCTTTGTTTATCTCCTCTTGCGAATGCATCAAAGTTGTGATGGAAGCATGGCACAAACAGCAAGCGGTCACCTGAGGTCTAGATGAACAGAAGCCCTACAACCAGGGAGAGAAATAAGAAATCACCCTGCAAAGGTAGGAGGTAGGAGGGGGTGAAGATTCAAGGCTGCTGGGTCCTGCGTGGCTGAATGGGACGGAGGCTGCGGCAGCTGCAGATGTTCTTCTTAAAGGGACCATGTCCACGAATGGACTTCACAGTGATGGACTCACTCGCTCTGAGCACCAGTGCCAGGTTGGTTGATCGGGAGGCACCAGAGACATACAGGGGAACGCTGAGGTGTTGGAGCAAGTGCCGGATGTGAGGCTCTCTCCTGGGCAGCGGGGTCAGAGTATCCATTGCTCCTCTATTGAGCCCTCCTCCTTCTCTGTGTGTGGACGCAGCATCGTCATAGCTGAGACGTCATCAAACTGGAAAACAGAGGTCACTCTGTCCAGAGGATTCCGTAAAACTTTGCCTCCCTCAACTCATGACTCTGCCTAGGCCACATCCAGTTGTGTCCTCAGCAAGTCCTGCGCTCCTTGCTGAGCAGCTCCACCCATGCTAGTAGAAGCTGGCCTCGGTTTTTGGCATGGCCTCTTGAGGCAACTATAAGCACAGCACCTCTGTAAATTGCTTGCTGAATTTTAACAGGTGGCCCCAGAGGGGTACAGGCTGGGGCTAAACTTGGCCTGCAGCTGAACACCTCTCAGGACTGTGCCACTGGACACCTACTACACAAAGCCATGCTAATAAGACCTGGAGACTTAGGAATTTTGCTTAGTACACAGAAACAGACACAGAAAGGCAGCCAAAATGAGAAAACAAAGAAGCAGAAACCATATGAAAGAAGAGAGCAGAGATCCAGAAACAATGGAGTCAAGCAATCTAACAGATGCAGAGTTCAAACACTGGTTATAAGGATGCTCAATGAACTTAGATGAGGTGTCAATGAACTCAGTGAGAACTTTGAGAGATAAAAGACATAAAAATGAAATGGAAATTATAAAAGGGAACCAGTCTGAGATGAAGAGTATATTAGAGGGAATCAACAAAGTGGCTGAAGAAGAGGATTGAACCACTGATATAGAGGATGGGGAAGCCAAGGACACTCAATCAGAATGGCAAGAATAAAGATGCCAAGACTAGGATAATAACTGAAGGAGTCTATGGGACAAAATTAAATGTAACAATATCTGTGCCACAGGGGTACTTGAAGAGGAAGAGGGAGAACAAGAAATTGAAAACCTATTTGAAGAAATAGTGATAGAAAACTTCCCTAACCTTGTGAAGGAAATAGACATACGACCCCAGGAAGCTCAGAGAGGCCCAAAGAGTCCCACACCAAAACACATCATAATTAAAATGCCAAAGGTTAAGTACAAAGAGAAAAATCTTAAAAGCAGCAAGAGAAAAGCAGTTAGTTACCTATAAGGGAGTACCTATGAGACTGGCAGCTGATTTCTCAAAAGAAACTTTGCAGGACAGAAGGGCTTGGCACAAAATATTCAAAGTGATGAAAACCCAGGAGCTACAACCAAGGATACTTTACTCAGCAAAGCTATAGTTTAGAGTCAACAAACAGATAAAAAGCTTCCCAAACCAAAAAAGAAAAAAAAAAAAAAAAAAAGCTAAAGGAATTCATCAACACCAAGCCAGTATTGAAGGAAATGTTTGAGGGACTTCTTTAAAAAGAAAAAAACATGTATCAAAAACAGGAAAAAGCATGGTAATAAGTACATATCTATGAATAAGTACCTCAAATAGAAAAAAATTAAATGCTTCAACCAAAAGATAGGGTGGCTGAATGGATAAGAAAACAAGTCCCCTACATACGCTGCCTGTAAGAGACTCACTTCAGATTAAAAGACACACACAGACTAAAGGAAGGGGATGGAAAAAGATATTGCCTTCATTGACCCAGAGGGTATTATGCTGAATGAAGTAAATCAGATAAAGACAAATACCACATGATTTCACATACATGTGGAATCTAAAGAACAAAATAACATCAAAAACAGAAACAAATTTATAGATAGAGAGAATATTTTGAGGGCTACTAGATGGGAGGAGGGTTGGGGGGATGGTGAAAAAGGGCAAAGGGATTAAGAAGTACAAGTGGATAGCTATAAAATAGACATGGAGATATAAGATGCAGCATAAGGAAAATAGCATATGACGTCGTAATAAATATGTAAAGGGGAAGAGGGATTCTAGATTTAGTGGGGTGATTACTGTGTGAGTTATATAGATCTCTAATCACCACGCTATACAATTGAAACTAATATATTATTGTATGCCAACTATAATTGAAAAAAAAAAAACTCAAACTGTAAAATGTAAATATGAGCAACTAATTGTCTATTATATTTAAATTAAGCTGTTTTTTTTAAAAAAAAGAAATTTAGTTTTTAGATTTCTGGTCAGGATAGGAGAGTAGATAAATGTTGTGCTTGCCTTCTCTCATGACCATATTAAAATTACACCTAAAGTACAAAACAACTGTCATTGAAAATTGCCTGAAGTCTAGCTAAACAGAAATCCTACAAGAATATACAGAAAAAAACTACCTCGATACTGTTGAAAAGAAAAAAAAAAAAGAATTTAGTTCTTATAGTTAGGTCTTTGATCCATTTGGGGTTAATTTTTGTAGATGACGTGAGGTAAGGGTTCAAGGAAACACATTTTTGAAAATAAACTTTTTACTGATTTATATAAATTAGATTTCTATTCCTGAAATAAACCTCAGATACTCTTACTATTTGCTAGGCCTGGGCACAGTTAATTTTCATTTGGTATATCATTTTTATCAACAGATATTTACTAAGTACCCACCATTGAGTAAAAGTTATTACACTGATCATTTTATGTCTATGTGGGTAAACATAGAGAAGCAAAGGTCCCCAAAAATCCGACAAAGTTCAAAATTATTTAAGTGGTATGTTGAAAAGAATGTTCTTCTTTGTTGCAAATAATTTTGGGCTTTATGGTGTTGGGGTTTGGGAGAATTTTTTAGGAAGAGTAGTGAAGAAGAGAAGAAATATCTAATTTATTTATTTGAATGTTTTACTTAAAATATTTATTGATATAATAATGAATTATTCTATTGATTCTCATTAAGTATTTGCTAGAGAAATATATGAAATAAAGTTTGATGAGAATTATTTTTGCATGGGTAAAATCTGGTTTGTACAATGTGTATGTTCCATTATAATTATATATTAAACAAATACTATTGAAGGAATGCTCCTCCAATTAATTTCAATTCAAATCATCCAGACTTTCTTGTTTAAGTCAGATCATTATAATAGATTTTGAAAAATGAATAAAATATCACCTCACAGATTCACAATATGATAATACATACACAACTAATTGATTATATAAGTCAGACTACTACACAGTGCTCATGCAGGTAAGTACAGAGATGAACTAAAAAAACAGATGGAGTCAGAACATGCCTAATGTCAATGATAAAGAATTTTCGTGTTATCCTGAAGAAATTGTAGAGCTAAAATACATGTTGAGTCAAGCTATGGCCTGACAATATCTGTGTGTTGGAAAGATAACTCTCGCACTAATGTGACAGACAAGTTCATAAGAGAAATCTAGATATGGGGAAACTCACTAGAAGACCACTGCAGTGGCCCAAGGAATGCTTAATGTGACCACTAGAGTGGAAAGGGCAGAGTGAATCTAAGAGATCTTTGGAGGAAGAAACATTAAGACTTAGCGACTGATTAAATATTAAATATAAAGAGAATAAAGTTCCTATCTTGGGCTGCAAGGTAGATGTGTCAGAGAGATAGGACCAGTAAAGCTGGGCAACATGTTCAGTTTGAAGTATTTGCAGAAAATGGAGTGGAGGCTTCCGAAAACCTAGTAGGCAACTAAAGCCCCCAAAGAACTCAAATTAATAAGAAAGATAAAATAGTGGGAGAGATACCTAGAAGCATATTTAGTTGCTGTCACTCTTTAAACAACTGTTAAAGATAATTAAAGCATTAAATTGCCAAATTACCATCTACATTTTCTACAACTTAATTATTGATTACAATGATAAGTTTGAAATTTTCATTCTTGCCACTCCTTACTCTGTCACTGTAATATTTCATCACTGAAGAATAGAATCATATAAATATATTTATTATATTTTATATTTATACTTATATGTAGAATATTTATTTAGATATATTATGTGACCACGAGTGTAGAAAGAACATAATTTATCTAATACACTAGATCCACTAGATATAAGTATATCTAAATATTTATTTATCATATAAATGTTGCATATAATTTATATAAGTATATCAGATTTATATTAATATAAATATAAAATTTATAATATCATGGTCCCGCAGTCACTGTCTAGCTATCATTCATTGAGAAAGTGGCTCCTCTTAAACTGCATCATACAAAAACTGAAAAACTATAGAAGAGGTATTAATAGGCTGAAGGAATACACGTAATTACATTCAGGCCCCAGTTTATTGTGTAAAAATAAGCTTGAGTTTCTGGGCTACAAGAAACTTTTAAAAGTTTGGAAATATATATCAAAGATCAAGAAAAATATTTGTATGTTGAGTGGGCTGACCCATCTCTCGATATTTTATGTTTCCCTTATTTAACTCTGTTAGTATCCAAAGGCCAGAGCTGGAGCTCATGATAAAAATATGGGAGAATATAATGAGCATCTAAGTAAGCAACATTTAGCAAAAGACTAAAACAGATGTTATGGCATCTGAAGTCAGTGAATTTTGAGAATAAATATAAAAAAAAAGTTCAGTCGTCAGAAACATCTCACTTAGAGAGCTTCTCAGAAAGCTGAGAACCATGGCTCGTAAGGTATAGGGATCTGGCCCCTTCCTCCTCCGGTCAATTCTCCTACAGTTCTCCACCTAATTCATTCTGCTCAAGTCATACAGATATCTTTCCATTCCTTGAGCATTCCATGCTTTCCCTTGTCAATTTCTATTTAATCTTCATTTTCTCAAATAAAGTTCAATTTTTCAAGTAGGCCACCCTAAGCCTAAATTAAGTCCCTCAGTTACAGGCTTTCACAGCACTCTGCGATTCCACTTGAACATTATTATTTTAATTATTCGTTTAATAATCATATTATCACTACACTTGAAGTGCCACGATGGCAGAGATTTGTCTTAATGCACATTGCAATCTCAGAGGAAAGCACCTGACAAGGAATCGGAGGCCTTGGGTTTTAATCTAATTGGGTTCTAATTAAAAATCTGGGAGCGATACTTGATAATCTATCTGTACTGTATGCCACTGAGCTTCACTGTACAGCCTCTCACAAAAAATTAAGTCATAGCTTACCACTCATGTAAAAGAAGTATTTTTCTTGAAGAGGTAAAAACCTCGATAATAAACATCAAGAATCAACTGAAATAAAGTATTTGAAAGTTTATAAAAGCAAGTTACCTAGAATAAGTTACTTAAATTTTCATTTTTTTAATACACACAACACTAATAAATACTAACAATCTTTTCTCTGTCAAGAAGATGTAATAAAAATAAATGTGACAAAATATTATTTGAGACCTTAAGAGAAAGGGGAATCTTATTTTTTTATTTTTATCTAAACCAAACCAAAATATCTAACGCTTTCACCTTTATTAACAATACCACTTGACAACTACCAAATCTGGCAAAATCTGAACAACGATGCAAAGATAGCTCTCCCTTGCAAAGATACTAACTGAAATTCTCCTCTGATTTGTAATTTATTACTTTCTCATAAATAAAGTACAATAGAATTAAAAACATATCGCTTAAACATACAGTGGAAATGAGGCAAATCAATACCGCAGCTTGCAGGATCATAACTCACAGCAAAGTATTTGGGTTTGGCATACTGTGTTTCACAGATTGAAATATCATATGTTTCTCCGCAGCTGTGGATGTGCTGGAATCCAAACACCCACAAGTAATTGGTTCGAACTGCGGGACTGTTCTCTACTGGGCTGCGTGGGTCTCAAAAACTCTTTACTCAAAGCCCTTCCTGGTTACTATTACTCAAAATAAAAGCTCTAGAGCAGCCCTAAGTTAATGGGTCAAAGACCAACATACTGAAAATGTTAAAGTACTGGCACGTTTACAATTGATGAGAACTCTTAAACTCTAGCATTATTATTATGTTACTGAACAAAAAATGAAAATGTCACCTGAAGAGGGATAAAGTTTTCAAAGGTGACTATTCATGTCTACAATATGATCCATCTCTTTCTATGCATTACAACATTATGATGTATTTTTTGATTAATAATGAATATTCATCTTTTATTCTTATACAATGAAATGCTGGAAAAGACAGTAATGAGCATAGCATCTACTGAGTCCTCATGTCCTCACTCATGTCCTCGGTTCATTAAATAAGTGATAATAATAACTAACATTGTTGATACTGTATTTAGTATGTGCCAAAAGCACTGATTTAGGGTTGTTTTAGCTCTTTTGCCTACTCATAAAAAGATTTCCTGGCAGTCACATATACTTCTTAAATCTATATGCTTAGCTTAGTTGTAGGAAATACATGTAACTATCAGAAATATTTTTTTTTTTTTACGTGTAGGGAAGAGAACTAATGTTTATGGAGTTCCTACTAGTAGGACAGATACTTTGTCTTTGTTTAGTCCTCATAACAACCCTACAATGCAGTCAATTTCAGCCACACATTACAGCTATAAACACTGATGTTTAGGGGTTGTATGAATCATAAATAACAGTGCCAGAAAGCACACCCAGGCATGCCTCACTCTAAGCCTTATATGAGGGTTAGAAGGCCACAGTAAATGGGGCGGGTATTAGAGGAGAGAGCATAGTTCATCTGAGGGCCCATTAAAAGAGTTTTGAAAATTGTCACTATAACAAATACTAGAGAGACCAAACCAAAACACTTGAGAGCAAACGTCAGGAACAGAATCAAATCAGATTACAGAATAAAAAATAGGGACTTGTTAGTACAAGAATGGGTTGGGAATTGGAGTGACTGTTGCAAGCAGTGCCGGGATCCAGTGGATATAGGCTGTTTGAGTGAGCTGGATGTCTTTAACTGAGAGAAGAAAGGGAACTAGGGCAATAATACAGTTTCTATTATACAAAAAAACTCATTATATAATTTAATTCACTAAACATATGTAATATCCTTAGGCCTATTCCTCGAAGTAAAATAAAAAATGTTTTGACTGTTCTGCCTCTTAATAAAGTGTCAAATTGCTACACATTTTTCAAAAACTCCCAAACACTTCATCTTCTCAGCACCTTCTTCTGACAGTGTTATGCAGAATGAACTCCTCCCTCAACTATGCTCCCACGGACTTTAAACACGCCTATTTTTATGACTCGCTTATGTGACTACGAGGGTAGAGATCATGTCCCATCACCTTCATCCCCATAGAACAAATAAAATGGTAGACAAAAATCCAAAAATGTCAATGATTATATTAAATGTAAATGGTCTAATCACTCAATTAAGAGCCAGAGATTGTCAAATGAATAGACAAAACAAAAACTATACCTTCCTACAAGAGACCCACTGTAAGTTTAAAATATAGGTTAAAAGAAATGAATGGAAAAAAATAAGTTATGCAAACACTAGTCAAAAGAAAGCTGGAGTGCAAAGGTGGTAGTTGGTTAAATTCCGGGTTTTTTTTTTTTGGAGAGATAGGAGATTCAACTTCCACTTACATATCTACCTCTTATTTAAAGAGCCTTTGCCAAGTTGACGAGGGCATCCATGTATGAAATCCAAAAGCCATTTTCAATCCTCTTTTCACTTGATCTTCAGTACCATATGACAATATTGTCGTGTCACCTTTCTTGAACTACTCTATTGTCATGGCATTGTACTTTCTTGGTTTTCCTCTTACCTCTTTGCCTGTTCCTTCATAGCCTCCTTTGCAACCTAACCTCTTCTACTCAAGCATCATATGTTGGAGTTTTTCAAGCTTCATTCTTAGGCCTTTTACTCTTCTTGCCTTATAAACCGTCCCTGTGTCATTTCATTCTTGCTTACAGCTTCGAGGCCCATCTATACAACAATGACTTCAAATTTTTATATCCACCATTGCATCTTGCTTAAATTCTATATCAAACAGTCTTTTCGACATCCCCAGTTTGATGTCTCAAAGATATTTCAAACTCAACACACTCAAAACTAAACTCACAATATTTCCTCCTGTTCCATTGTTTCTCTCTCAGTGAATGAGACTATTGATCCAGTTCCAAAGCAAAAACCGTAGGAATTATCTGACATACTTGCTCTTGTTCTTCCCCTCCAACTGTTTCTTCACATCACAGCCAAAGTGGTCTTTTTTTAAAAAGGCAAATCTGAACGTGTCGCTCCTTCTTTAAAGTTTTACGATGACTTAAAA
The DNA here is from genome assembly GCF_014176215.1 of Rousettus aegyptiacus. NCBI lineage: Eukaryota > Metazoa > Chordata > Mammalia > Chiroptera > Pteropodidae > Rousettus > Rousettus aegyptiacus. The sequence goes on along the minus strand of NW_023416306.1, from coordinate 57,782,762 downwards.
CAAAGACAACAAAGTCTGACCTCTGACCTTCTCTCCAGAACATCCTTATTTCAGACACTCTTGCCTAGTGTCCTCTTTATTCCAGCAACACTGGTCTGTCTCGATTTCTTCTTTCATTACAGAGTCTTTGTAGATGCCCCTAATTCTCCTCCTCTTGATTGGAAAAACTACTCTCTTCTACCCCTAGATAACTCCTATCCAGGCTTCAAATATTATTAGCTCAAGCATTATTAACCCTGAAAAGGTTTTAATGATAACAAGCTGACACGACCTAAACAGCATAATATAATACTAGCCAATGGGATCAAAGAGTTTGCAGGAAGAAATGTATGTTTCAGAGAAAGACTAGAATAAATTCCGAATACTTATCCAAAACTTTTTAAGTTTCCTCCTCATTTTGATTTCTCCTCGTGGCGGTCAAATTTACTACTCTCTCGTTAAGAAATTAATATTTAAAAAACTGGACTCACATCTCAGGTCCCAAATATCAGCTAGTTTGTACACTTATTGGATAAATTACCAGTATTTTTCTTTCAGTAAACATTTATTGAATACCTATTGTGTGCCACACTGTTCTTGACACACCTTCACAGCAGTGAAAAAAACACCCCAAATTTCTTGTCTTTATGAAACTAAGTTTATACTGAGAGTTGGGAGCAAACAGGCAATAAACAAATAAAATATATTATATATCTATTGATGATAAGTGCTACAGTGAAAAAAAAAATTAGGGAAGGTGGGAGCTAAATAGGCACTCTAGGGCAAGAGTGAGACAGTTTGGAGGGAAGAAAGGGTTAATGGTTGCAATTTTAAATACCATGGTTATTAAGGCTTCATTGGAATGCTGACACTTGAGCTAAGACACGAAGGAGTTGAAGAACCAAAACATAGCTGTACATATATTTGCTTTAATGCTACCTCTTTTTTTGGTTGAAAGTATCATTTGAAATGGGTCAATAGTTGAATGGCAAAATGATACTGTTCCTTACAAGTTACCCTGATATATTGTAATTAAACTAAAAAAACAAAAAGTACATTCCAATTATGGGTAACCCTCTGACTATCACTGTTGATATATCTGCCTTTTGAGAAAAAATATAAATGTTTATTTTATTCCCTTATATTCATTTTTTTGATACTCCCTGAATACATATTTCAAATGTAGAAAATTTTGTTTAGACTTAAATGAGCCCAAATTTCATCATGGGCTAAAATTTTAAGAAATGAAATGACTGCTGAAACTGAATTTTAATCATATAGATGAATCACAACATGAATTTTAGCTAGGCATGTATTATGGATAAGTCTAGTTTTCTACAGAGAATAATCACATGTTCTAATTACCATTTTGGTTTAACGCATAATTAATAATATTCTGTCTTAATGGGACACACTGAATCTTCAGACAGTTGCAAGCTTTAACTATGCATACTGCCAAACCCAACTGTCAGCTGCACTGCCAAACACAAAGGGATCTTGATGTAGTGTTTTAGCATTGATAACATTACGCATATCTTTATACATGATACAGTAGAAAATTAATTGCTTTCCTTCTTTCAAAATTTTCTCCACACTAATAATTTTATATTGCTTGATTGATCATTTACCTCAAATTATATGTACTGGCAAGTTATCTTAAGAGCAATAAATACATAAATGTAAATGTGACCCTGGATCCAAAGAAGAAAAAAATATTGTAGGACTTACTGATTGTAAGCTTTCATTTTCACGTAAACAGGCTGTGTGAAGTTCTGATTTCAAGGTTGCAATGTGACTTCGATGAGAGGTCATTTCCTTTTCTAAAGTAGCAATTCTAGTGCTTGCAAGCTGGTAGACATCCATGAAACTTTTAATCATTGCCTAAAGAAATAAGAATAATGTCACATGCAATTCAAATAAAGCTGTCCCCAAAGGAGAATTTCCACAATTTGAAAGCAGAATCATTAAAATTTTTAAATAAACAAATTTTCATCTTCCTTTAAAAAAAATAAAGCTAAACTTCATATCTTATATTGAGAACAGTGACTATTTTAAGAAAGTTTGGGGGAAATAATTGAGACTTCTTTTCTAGGCTATTTATTTAAATAAGATGTACTTTGATCTATTGTACTTAAAATTTAGAATGCAGTTTTTAAAAATGGCACACTTATTTTCTTTGTAAAGTTAAATTCAAGTTATAATTTGACCTAAATTTCAATCTTAAGGTACACAACAGATGGATATATAAGCAAAATACTTCAAAATGAGCTTAGTAAAATTTTCAATCCACCTTAAAAAATGTTTGTGAAACAAAAGGAGCTGAAATAATCCTGTGATTTTAAAAAAGTAAACAATGTGATTTCTATACTGTAAGAAAAGCATAATCGCATTCATTTATATTACAGAGAAATGCCTTTGCATTATACTATATATAATAAGTAACACGAGCAAGTGCTGGTAAACTTTTCTCTCGCCTAAATAGTATAATATTTTCAGGATTATTGAACCTCCATATTACAGATTGTTCATATTTTATACATTTTCTTCTAAAAGGTAAATTTTAAATCCAAGTACACTATTACACCTTTTTTATAAAGTTCTCTCAAAATACTTCAAACATAACAAAATAAAATCAAACACTTCTCACACATTCAAATACTATGTGATAATATTTACAAGAAAAAAAAGTTTCAAATGCAGTTACAGTTTAGTACAATACTAAATAATTGGAGAATTTCCAAATTATATTTAATCTGAAAAGTCTAATTTGGGAGAGCTTTAAGAAACTAGATATTTGAGCAATTCTGAATGCATATGAAATCATTTGGTGAACAAAGAGTATCAACATACATAATGTATGAGAAACAGAAGTAGGTTAGTACTTGTAGTTAAAAGTAAGAAAATTCACACCTTTTTGCCAAATAAATTCCTATTTGCCCTCAAAAAACCAACTCAGACACCACCTCTTTCAATAAGCCTCTTTTGAGCCCAAAGGCGGTATTATTGTGTACTCTGGTTCTCTGTGGATCCCTTATCTTGCTTCTATTATTACATGTATTGCTTTGGCCGAAATCCATTAGTTTACATGTTTAACTTTACTATAAGAGGGGCACCTTGGGCCAGATACTGTGCCTAATCACCTCTGTATCTTCAGGGATGAGAGAGGCCCATAGTGAGCACTTGTTTGAATAAACGAAAAACTGAAAAAGATGAAAAGCCACAAGTTAAAGCCATACGCTAGCATAAAATACTTTACAGGAAAAAAATGAAGATATCTGGGGAAACATAATCTTAACACTATAATAAAGTATCAACTGTATTTTGTTCAAGTTGATAAATGAAGCAAAAGTATAGCTGCAGGCATAAAAGGACAGAGTACCCAAAAGTGAATTCTATCACCCGACACTAAATAAGTATGGGATGACCTCATGTTTGGGAATATCTCACATGTCCTAACCTATTTTACTTTAAGCCATTTCGAAGTAAGCTTATAGCCTAATATGAACACAAAATATTTCCTTCTTTCAAAAGCATATAAAAATCAGAAACTATAAAATCATATCTGTTTCTTCCTACACCAAGTCTCTTTCTCTTTCCATTTATATATTAATTCATATTCTCTACTGAAATAATGGATCAGGAACCACAAGTCCTATTTTTTGTCCTCACCCTGCCACTTACCTTAGCATTATGACTTGGCAATGTCAAGTCATCTCTGAGACTCCATTTCTCTCTCCAAAAAATGGGAAAAGTCATTTTCTTGCCTACTTCCAAATTGTTGTAAGGTTCAGATCATTAACAATTTAATACAAAGCTATTCTCCTAATTCTAATACATGAAAGTTCTCTAAAAATGGTATTTACTGAATTTCATTGTAGTATTATTATTGTTTTTCTTTAAATTCTCTACTAAGATCTTAATGAGATAATATGTGGTTTGTACACATATGTTCTTGTTATTTGAAGACCTAAAATGTATAAAAGCTTATTGCCCTTTATTGAATTAAAAATTAAAATATGCTTATTGAATTAAAAAAAGGAACTACTCTTCTTTCAGTAATAGGCTTATGGATTATTATTACACTGTAAATAATGATAGAATTGGCCTCAAATTTTAAGAATAAAAAAGTTCAACACTTAAAAAATTACCCCATTTCCTAAATTTGGAGAAACAATTCATAAAGATTTTCACATACATGATATTCTAAAAGAAATAATATTTCTTTAAAAAATCTTTTTTAAAAAATGCATTTTTGAGAATTACATCTGAATATCTATGTGGTAAATGGAACAAAATCATAATTATTTGACTCCTTCCTCCATCTTCTTTTAATAACTAAATTCTAATATTCAGTGCATTATAAGAGAAACCACATATTACTTCTTTATAACACTAAAAACGTTATAATCTACTTTTTGATTAGGATTTAGAATCTTGAGCATTTAAAATCTTTAAAGCAGTATTTTATTTGAGAGACAAAAGCGGTTTTGTATAACACTTACTGAATATGATTTTTTATGAGCATTAAAGAACAGTGATAAATACAAAATGCATGTTTCATGACACTAATATACACTCTTCTAAAATGAAAACCTCCTTCAGAACTGAAAGGTATAGAGGAGTACCTGTGAATTGCAAAGTTATTCAAAGAAGTCACAGATCTTCTGTGAAATAAAGAATTTTAAATTCCAGTATTAAAATGTGATTCAAACCATGTGATAAATGATGCCAGTGAAAATCAACTCTTTTACTCTAAAAGGAAGGTGCCAAGTTGTAGAAGAAATGGAAATGACAGTCTGAATCAAGTGAGGGGGCAAGAGGAGGAGGGAATAAGTTAATGACCTCTACGTTAATTTCCTAAAGTCTAACCCTTCGCAATACAGCTCCCTCCCGTGGTAAACATCACATCTTTTCACATTAGGAAACAATGACAGAACAGCATGATATTGTGTACAGCATGTCCAGTGTTTGAAAACTTATCCTATGTCATCTTTGGCCCTAGGGATTTTGACTATACCATGTAATGAGATATGTATTTCAGTGGGGCTTACCTAGTTACATGAGAAATAAAACAAAAGACAGTTTCTGGACAAGAACAGCCTTTTGTTTTGGAGATAATTTATAATGTTTATAATCAACATAACATGATGAGAGAATCCAAATATAAAATTCCACATCCTATCTATTTTAAGGAGAAGTATTATAATAAAATATAAAGAAAGTTCAGATACAAATAGGTAACTGTCACCTGAGGGCTAGACCCTTATTTATATTATTCGTTTATGTACATATTATTAGGTAGTTTAGATTGACTTCCAAAATAGACTTCAGAGAAAATGGGATCCTTGGGGACCCGATGTTAGGAGAAGGAGAAATTAGCAGAAAATATCAAAAGGCCTAGATACCAAAATAGCAAATCTTTTATTTACACTTTTGAGCGCATAATTGAAAAGCAAAAAACTCTGACATTTCACTTTAAATTATATAATTTTAGATATTCTTCCTTTCTGTATTCTATATAAAGTATACTATGTAAAATAGATAGATCAGAAACACTAGATATGTTTGAGATAATGGGATAATGATTCCTACCTTAAAGATGTTGTGGCTATTAAGTAAGCAATACATGAAAAACCCTTAACTATATGGCACATAGTAAACATTCAGGTAAATATTAGCTATAATATCAAATTAGAAAATTACTATATTACCTCATAAAAGAAACATTCGATGTTTCTTAGGGGTATAATTAGACATAAATATTTTAAATATAAGACATTCTATATAAATTGAATATATATTTAAATCTGTTTAATGTAAAAAAAATTTGGAGGCTACTTCCTAACAATAAAACTTCCCATTGATAATAAAATAGTTACTGTTTGTAATATTGTTCTTAAGAAAGTCTTTCAAAGTCTTCCTTTAATTCACTGACACCTGGGATTAAAAGAAAATTATTTTCTTCATTATCAAAGAGTTACTCTAGTAAGGTTGCTTAGTAGATTTACTTTCATTCCAATATTTTATAAATGTAGGGATATGACAGAGAATGAGAGTTAAAGAGCTTGTTACAAGAAGTCTCCAAATAGCAACTGTGTCCCCAAATCTAGATCAGTCTAAGGACTGGAAATAGACTCTTCAGTCTGGATGTTTGGTTTCTGGTCCTGTCCACAAATGCATGTTTCATCATGACATTCCAGTGTAAAGTTATGCAGGAAAGACTGTATGGAGATGGCAGACTGCCATCCACCGCCTCGCTCTGCCACACTGAATATGTGTGCATGTGCGTATCTGTGTTTGCATGTATACACGCATGAGATAAGCTTATAAGAATGCTATCAGCTGACAAGAACTCTGAGGAATCAAGAAGGAATAGAATGTAGAAGGAAGTAGAAAATTTTAAAGAAATCCTATCAAAACACAAGTAAGAGACGACTTCTACAAAGGTGGAGCCAACTACGTGTGAGCTTGAAGCTAAGCACGAGAAGTGAGAGGGGCTTAACCATGCTTTACCAATAGCCCTACAACCCTTTACACTCAAAGTTATCATTAATGATTGTTAATGAAAAAAAACGTGATTGTTTTATAATTCTAAAAATTTTTTTGTTTAACTTTTTTGATGTAGTTATTTGTACATCTAATTCTGAATCCTCACCCTCAACACCCACACAACACATGGGTGCATAGGTAAGATGCAAATGGCAGAACTATACCATTGGTTGTATCTATTACATTGACATCCATATTTTAATCCTATCAGTTATACGAAAATTTTCATTGGAACTTTGGTTAGAAAATATTCAACTTCCCTGAATCAATCAATCACTCTTTAAACTAATACATGCCATGTTTTTATATATTTTTAAAAATATATATTTCATATTAAGTATATTTTATATTTTAACAAAGGTTCGAAACTATTATTCAAAACACTATTAGTTAAGAAATTATGCTTTGAAACTTTTTATGCGTGCATATATGAATTTTTACCCGTTTAGATCTTTTCTAGAAAAAAAAATGTTTGTGATTCTGGAAATATTTCCAAACTATTTTCACAATGCTTTCTCCATAAAATTCCTTTAAAAAAGCAATTAGGTTTCTTTTGACAAATGTCAATTTACCTTGATGTGGCAGAGTTTGTTTTGTTTGGGGAGGGTTTTAAAAATATTTTCTAGATAGAATGCTTTTGATAGCCACTTACCATCAAAGAAAAGGTCTACAGATTTGGAATTCTTTTCTTTTTGTTAAAGAAAACTGCAAGTTCAAGAGTACTTTGTAACACTCTGTCACAAGAAAAACAGCAAACCTCATATAGATTTTTAAAACTACTTCTTATTTAGTTGTTAACCATTATAAAGATAAGGCTATGTAAAAAAAATTAATCCATAAATTAAAATTAAATCATACAGAGTACATAATAGTTCATGCTGAAATACAAAGAAAGTAAATAAGGGAGTAAGGATGCTACTCTCGGTCTGCATTGTGAAATCCTTCCATCTTTCCCTTAACATAACTTATAGGAAATGTTAATGTCTAAAAAATGGACCAAGTGAAGACACCAGTGTCAGCCCATAACAAAGAATAAAAATTTTATTTCTTACTTTACAAAAAAAGAAAGAATCTATTGTCTTACATACCCACTGGGATGTATTCAGTATCCAAAGTAAGTTAAAATGAAAAATAAATCAGAGAATTCTACATATAAATTTTATATTACATTTAGATCTTTTAAAATACCTTTTTTAAGAGCAATTTTAGGTTCACAGAAAAATTGAGCAAAAAGTACAGGAAGTTCCCATATATTCCCTAGCCCTACACATCCAAAGCCTCCCCCTCATCAACATCCTGGACCAGAGTAACAACTGATGAACCTACATTGACAAATCATCACCCCAAATCCAGAGATTGTATCAGGGTTGACTCTTAGTGTTGTACATTCTATGGATTTTGACAAATATATAATGACATGTATCTACTGTTATAGTATCTTACAAAATAGTTTCACTGGCCTAGAAATCCTCTGTGCTCCAGCTATTTATCTCTCCCTCACCCTAACTCCTGACAATCACTGATCTTATTACTGTCTCCTTAGTTTTTATATTAACTTTTAAATCTTTCTCTTTAAAATCTTTTAAAATTACATCTTTTAAAACTTCCTGCTTTTCTATTTTTTATGTTATAGAGCTTGTTTTACAATGACACATGTATATGAGTATAAAACATATATATATTGAGGGATGCTGGATCAAAAATAAGAGTGAACAATCAACAAATGTGGAGAACACTCCTCTGCATCACTTGGTAATTAATCTGTGGAGTACACCAGAAGCAACTGAGCTAAGTCAGTTCTTCCCCTACTGGTGCTGAGAGCAGCAGTAGCTGGGTTTGTGCTGAGATGAAACAGTAAGAACCCTAGAACCAGAAAAGCAAAGTATGGCCTCAGGAGCCTCTACATCCAAGAGACAATCTACCAACCCACTGTGCCTGATAGCATGCATGTCCCACTTCTTTATCTCACACCCAGATGTAAGTAAGTTCCAATAATCAGAAACCTCATCTACATAAGCACAGAAGCATCGGCCCGCTCTAAGATACCAAAATCTATACTGCTGCATAACAGATTACCAAAAATGTAATGGCTTAGAACAACAGAAACTTAGTATTTCATAGTTTCCATGGGACTAGCACGGGTGAGATGAACTTCTGCTCATGGTCTCACCTGGCTGGTGTCAACTGAAGCTGCAATCTCATCTGAGACTCAGGGTCCTCTTCCGAGAGCATTCGATTTGGTGGTAGAATTTAGTTTCTTAAGGTTCTAGAATGGAGGTGATTTTCTTGCTAGCTGCGGCTCTTAAAGACCAATCTCAGGTCCTTGCCAACACAGCTGTTTGCTTTCTTTCAGGTGAGCAGAAGAGCATCTCTCCGACATTTGACCGTCTTTTAAAAGACTCAACTGATGAGGTCAGGCACATAGAGGATCTCATATTTACTGGTCTTGCCCATACTCAAGAAGAGTAAATTAATTACGCAGTGCATGGAAACCAGGGGGAAGGGTATTGTGGGACATCTTAAAATTCTGATTACCACAACCTAAACCACACACTTTAACAAAAGCTAAATCAAAACTGATCACAGATTTAAATGTAAAACATAAAACTAAAACTTTTAGAAGAAAATATGGAGAAAATCTTTGGCATCCAGAGCTTGGGGAAGAGTTCTTAGACAAGATATCAAAGATGTAATTCATAAAAGAAAAAATAATCAATTAAAATTTTAATTAATTAAAATGTAAAACTTTTACTCTGCAAAAGATCCTATTACAAAGATTTAAAGACAAGCTACAGACAGGGAAAATCATTTGCAAACCACACATCTAATAAAGAACTAGTTTCCAGAATATATTTGAAAAATTCTCAAAACTCAATAGCAAACAATCCAATTAGAAAATGAGCAAAAGACACTAAGATACATTTGACCAAAGAGAATATACAAATCTCAAATAAGCACACAAGACTTTCAAAATCACTGGCCATTAGAGAATGAAAGAAACACAATGAGACATTACTACAGAAAAAAAGAAAAAATTATGACAACATCAAAATCTGGCAAGGAAGCAGAGAAACAGGATCTCTCACACATTCTGGTGAGAAGGAAAAATGGCACGGCCACTCTGAAAAACAGTTTGGCAGTTCTTAAAAAACCAAGCATACACTTACGTATGGCCCAGCAATCAAATTCCTGAGTATCCTAGTGAAATGAAAAGTTATGTCCACACAAAAATACGTACACAAACGTTCATAGCGACTGTGTATGTAATAGCCAAAAATCGGAAACAAACATGTCCTTCAATGTATGATACTCATTGACCTTCAATACTAAACAAGTGGTGTAACATCCATATTAAGACTGCCATTCAACAATATAAAGGGACAAACTATTGACAGATACAATGACCTGGAGGGGTCTCAAGGGCATTATGCTGAGTGAAAAAAATCAAGCTCAAAAAATCACATTCTGTATAAATACACTTATATATTGTTCTTGAAATGACAAAATTATAGAGATGAAAAACATTTAATGGTAACCAGGGATTAGGGATGATTTGGGGAAAATTGGTTGATATTTCTACATAAAGTAGCTGGGGGGGATCTTTGTGGTAATGGTTCTATAACATGGTGGTGGCCACACAAATCTGTGTGTGTGGGGCTGGGGGGAGAGAAAATGTCACAGTCTATACATATACAATGTACCAAGGTCAATTTTCTGGTTTTGATATTGTCCTAAAATTATGTAGGATGTGATGTAGCGGGAAACTGGGTGGTCACTATTTTTGCAATTTCTTTTGAATTCATAATTATTTCGAAATTAAAAGGTAAAAAAGAAAAGCTAAGTATATATGTGCACGTGTGTGTATAGTATGCTAACATTTAACTAAAGCAATATAAAAACAAATTTATAGGCATACCTACATATATTTTAGAGACAAATAAACAAGGAGAGAATAAAATCTTTTCCAAATTTTTAAATGGTATCTATTATCTGGAAAAGACCTGGACTAGACCAGCCAGTCTTCTGCCTATAATTCCTAAAGATTCCTTTCTGCAGATACACAGATGAAACTACCTAGCATTTTGCTTATTACACCCAACCTGAAAGGATGTCAGACACTTGTCTATACCTTCTCACTGTCACAGCAACATCAGGTATTCCGGGGCTGTAGGACAGCCTGTAGCCTCAAAGGAGTCAATGCAATCTGAAAGGCATATGCCCTCAGCTCAACTTTCCACTCAAAATCAACCCTAAATCTGCCCCGAAGTACCCCAAGGAGGGTACAATCTATGACCAAGATTCACCAAATGAGCTGGAACACACTGAGTCAGTAAAGCCTAGGCTTGATCATCTTTGCCCAAACTTCCTCTATAGTCCCCATGCTCTGAGGCTTGCCTGGACCCCAATTCTAACAACAAAAATTACTATGCGCCAGATACCACATTATTAGCTTTGCATAGTCTTCTAATTCTGAAAATAACCCTGTAATACTCATACTATCTCTACTTTACAGAACAAGAAACTAAGGCTGTGATGCCAAGTACCTGATCCAAGGTCACCTAGCTAATAAAGAATGGAACTGGGATTCAAATCCATGTCCGTCCAGTTCCGAAGCCCATTCACATTCTATATGTTGCAAGTTTTCTGGTTTGCTTTGGATTGGCTTTGTGCTTTTTTTTTTTCTTTTGGTTTGTCTTTGTTGGCTGTCTATATTATAAAGTTTCTCAGTGAAGTCAGCAGAATTAATCAAGGCTTTCCAAGTTTCATAAAATTGCATAGCTAGTCTATCACAACATTCATATGTGTCAATCCACACTCTCCTCTATTGACTAAAAAAGTACAAAAGCAAAGCCATCTTGAATTTTGCTACAAAACCAGGATTTTCATAGATCTCAAACTCAATTATTATTATACTACATTGACTCTGAGCTACCAGTTTTTGTTTATGTAATGGAAATATTTCAAATAAAAGAACTTCAGATAATATTTTCTCAGGGATTTCATTCGTTCTGTAGAAAGGGTTCAATAAACATTTGTAACAAAAGAATCTCTTGTTTTATGCAAATATGTCACATGATTTCTAAATTCCCCAAAACATCTTTTGATTTTAGAAAAATATAATTGAAAAGAAGGTTGTGAGATTATTTTAATATGAAAAAATTAATTTTAGAGATTATAGCAAATCTATTATCCACACAATAGATTATTTTGAAAGAGAAAACATGGGGAAAAACTTCTAGCATGTTTAATTGACTTATATATATAAAATGACAATGTGTTATACAGCTCTCAGCAGCCTGACTTAAGAATCTGATATCCTCAGTGAAAGATTTTAGAAACAAGATACCAAAATTGTGATATCCCTAATCCCACCCATACAAGATCAGTTCATCTGACATGTAAATTCTGTATAAGGCCCAGGCATACTGTATATATGTATAGAAGGAATGGGATTCCAAGAAGTTGTATTTCATTTCCATTTTACCTAAGATTTAGGAATTCTTTTCTCTTGCCACATCTGGAAAATTTCCTGGCAGAAAAATAACCTTTCCTTTACGGAGATTTTGGTGAACCAGGTTTTTCCTTCCCCTTTCTCTCATACAAGATGTTTTCCCATTCCTAGACAGCCCACTTTTGACCATAGATGTATGTCCTATGGGATTCTGTGCAGGACTAGAATTACTATATTTTCTTTAGAAACTGGTCTGGGCCACTGCTGTCCACTTAAGACTGCGTACTCCTATTTATTTAGTAAAGGGCATGGTTAAAAACATGTGTAACTAGGTATATAATGCAATGTGCACACAGACACTGACGTGCTTTTAGTATCTGATAGTGACAATGATAAAGATAGTAAATTGATAAAGGTTATTAGAAAAAAAATTTTGGTCAAGCATAGCCAAAGACAAAACACCATGAATTGACTTGATAAGATGTATAGAGTTCAGGTATGTTTTTGTTGGTGTCATATTATGTAAGAAAAAGAGAATCAAAGTTTGTTTTCCCTTTTTGCCATGTGTAATGGCTCTGGGCTTGACTTATCCCATTGCTCAAAATTTTTACTGGCACCACTTTGAAGAATGTAAATGTAGTAGCTTTTCAGGTTTGAAAAGGAGCCTCATGGGAAACCATGTTCAGCAGTTGCAGAATACTTTTGCAGCAGATTTTTTTAAATGATGTTTTCTTTATATCATGTTTAGACTCTCAACTTTTTTCTGGCCTCCACTCAGCCATGGCATATACAACTTAAATGTGCCAAAAACAAGACCAATTCTTTTTCAAGTATGTTATTTCCAATCAGAATTGAATCAAAGCCAATCTTGAGGCTAAGTGCAGCTTCTAGATTGATGGTGATTACCGCTCTTATTATGCTAAAGCTTACTGTTAAGAAAGACCAAAGGAATAAGAAATGACATGTTGGTTTCCTACAAGAATATGGAAAAGAAATCATCAAAATAAAAAAAAAAGTTCCTATTGGAAACTATTGCATATGGACATAAAACCATAAAAAGAGGCGGTGATCTTGGAAAATTTCTAAGAATAAATTTCTCTGAAGATATTGCTAGATCAATAGTAGTATTAGTAGCAGCAGCAGCAGGAAGGAGGTGGAGGAGAAACTGCCTTGCTTTAGGGGCTTAAAATTTTAAGTAATATACAAAATGTTCGTCATATAGTAAATTACAGAATCAGCATTGGGTTTATTAATATGTCCAAAACAAAGCCTGATAAAATAAAGGTATTCTAGTCAGTAACACAGAATTAACTATGTGCCAGAGGAAACCGTGAAGAAATTTAACCACGTTATTTTAGCTCTCCTTTAGAGGAAAAAAAAATGTTACTATAGTTACCATTTCTTGAGCAGCTACTATGTCTTAGGATGATTGGCAGTTTGTGATGAAAATTATTATGCTGCTTTGTAGTCTACTGGCATAGAAATAAGTTTTAGTATGGAATGATGGTACAGGTGAATTTGGGGATTCAGTTGTGATGGTGTGAGCTGGAATTCAGGCAGTCTAGGTTTCCCCATATGTCAAAACCATAACATTTGGCAGTGACATGTGGAAATATTTGTATGAACTTTTGATACCTAAGAGTATACTCTTTGGAGATCAGTCACTTTGACTGTTCTCTACTTCTTATCAAGTAATAGATACACCTTACCCCAAAGAAGAGCATTTTCTAATGATACTAAATAACATACAAATCTGAGCAGTCTGTTTTCTGTAGCAACACACATAACCTCTAATCTTTATGCCATCTTTCCAAAATAGGAATTTAGCACAATATGACATATAAAGCTACTATTGAAGTTCAGAGTCCATAAATAACTTTCTTAACAGCACATTCCTAATAAGTGGCACAACTCTAAATCATGGGTCCATCTGATTCGAAACTCCTTGCACTTTTGCTTAATATGCACGGTTCTATATTTTTAAAAGGCCACAATAAAGAAAACCTCAGTTCATTCATTAATGTGTTCAACATTATTGAATTCTTCATTTATGTTCTAGGTGCTGGATAGTGTGCCAAAGACATCCTCATTAGAACCTTTTAGGGGTTCATTATGCAAATTTTCATAAAAGAGTGGTGTTAATACAAAGAGAAAAGTTAAAAGAATAAAGGCTTACAGGGCTGACAGTGAGTTGTTCACTACCAAAGAAAAACTTCTTGGTCCATTATCTCAATACTCTCAACTTTCAGAAAGTACACTTGATCTAAGCTACTGATATAGAGTAAATATATATACACATACACAATATTGAATATCTCACCTTTCCTCTTTTCATATAAAACTGTTAGCTTTATTTATGAATCTCAGCAAAAGACATCTATAATTGTCATCTTTACATTAACTTAAACAAAGGTGCTAAAAAGCCGTAAGAATATGATATACCTGTTTGTAGTTGAATTAAATACAACATGAACAATTTCAATCTACCTGAAGAAAAGCAAATCAGTAGAGAGAGAAAATATTTAATGCCTTTCTTAAGAGCTAATTCTTTTATTACCATGATTCCACTTGGATTCTGATATATCAGAATGGCCTGGGAATCTACATGCATCAGTCAGCATTATCATCTACTTCAATAATCCCTATAATCTCTACTCTATAACAAAATTCATTAAAGTATTTTAAACTATATCGCTGAAATAATATTATCACAATATTGTTTTAAGGACAACTTTGTTCTAAGGTGCTTTCTGACATTTAACTAAAATCAATGGATTTACTTTTTGCACATTCTGAAGGAACAAATAAGATCTTTATGAAATTCCAGAAAGAAAATGATTTATCCACAATATCACAGAGCTTTGGTAGCTAAAAAGGTCCTGGCAAATCATTTAGTTCATCTCCCACTTGCAGATCAGGAATCCCACAGACTCCACTGCTGCAGAGCTACCTAGTGTCTGAGACTCCAAGCCAAATACTTCCCATCTCTACCTTCTAACAATGATATTTTATAGGAAAGGGGATTTGTAGCTACATAACCTTCAAGACCCACTCAAATGCCACCTCTTCTATGAAGCCTCTCCTACTCTTCCTAGCAGGAATGAATTTCATTCTTCTCTAAAGGGCAGGCTATGGTACTGTATCTATGCCTTTCCTACAGCAATCACGCTTCCCATCTCACATCACTCTTAAATATCATTCCCCTCAAAAAAGATTTTTGAGTCATTTCTATATTGCGGAGCATAGCACAATGACTTGAACTTGGTAGTACATCACTGAATGGTGTTAGCCATATCCAAATCTATATGATCAAGAGAGTTGGCCATTTTATTTTTTTAAAGCCAATTTCATGGTTTACATTAGTCTTTAAATACTCTCAAATGATATTTCCATTTTCCCTCTAGAAGACGGGGAACACTTTGAAGCAACAGACATCCTGGTTCGTAAGCCTCCTAGAGATTGCCAGGACTCAGAGATACGAACAACCGGGCCCTTGCTCTCCTTACTTAGAACAGCTCTGGCTTATGCAGAGCTTTTAAGACTTTGCATTATCTTATCCGGTGGAAACAAATTAGAAAAATAAGGAAGAAAAGGTAAGCAGGTTATATGATAAACATTTTCATTCATTCTGCTTTTGGGATATAAAGTGGGAGGGGCCCAAAAAAATGGTTTAGAGGATTCCTAATCATGTGGAATGAAAATATGACTTTAGTTTATAAAAAGATAATTGAACACAAACAAATAAAGCCATATCTGATTTGCACATTATACAATTGATGTCTCTGAGTTTTCAGGTGGCAAAAATTGTTACATGATTCCTTTATAATCCAAAACAAAAACAAAAAAAAAAAACAAGAGATGTTAGAAAGTAAATCTAAGTTTCATTCAGGAATACTATCCCACAAGCTGAATGTGCCTCACTATAAGAAAAATAGAAAGCTTACGTTGAAGCAACCGTATGTGTTATTTGTGTGGAATCTGTTTTTTAATGCTGACACAGTTCCCACAATCCCTTACTTGAAACCGTGGAACCAGGTGAGTTTTGGAGCTCAAGATTTTTCAGATTTGGTAAATATGGGGCATATACAATTATACTAACACTCTTGTCAGGATCTGGGGCAGCACACTTTAACCAAATACATTCTACAGCAAAACATCTGAATAATAACACCAAGGGGGATAAACCGAGACTATAAAGAGCTTCATGCCAGCTCTTTACAGGTTTTGCCACAAAATTGGGTTGTCAGGTTTTGCCTCCAAGTCACCAGTTTTTTTTTCCATGATGACAAAAAATTTAACCTCTTAATTTGCAATAATTAAAAACCTGGTGATAACATGAGACAGCTTAACTTTCAAAGACCCTCTTTTCAATTAAGAATCATACCATTGCTCAAGTCATACACATTGTCTTGATAATAATAACTGCTATCTGTTGAGGCCTTTGTATAAAATACTGTACTATTTTTTCTATTTTGTCTTATGAGATAATTTAATAAGTATACAAGGTTAAACTGCATGTTTTAATTTAATCGTGATTTCCTTCTCAATTTTAGAACATGGGAGTCTCTTCTTTTAGGTTTTAAATTGTGTGGGAAAATACTTCTATCGGATAATTATTGGACCACAGATCTAAGGGCTTATTTGCAAATATAGAACCTGTGCCTCTTTTATATACATCACAGATATTTCTTAGGCTTCTTCAATGTCAGTGTCCTAAACCGCCTACCACAGGGACGGGACCCCAGGCAACTTTCTCCATTTTAGGGCTCTGTTTTCTACGTTCACCTTTTAATTTTAAGGAAGCGCTACCAAGCCAAGTTCATTTTGATTGATATGCATTATAAAATATACTCTGGGCAAAATATTGCCCTGTAGCATTGAAGCAAAATCTGGCTAGATATCAGTTAAATAGCCCTCACTCAGAAAATAAGTTAGAAAGAAAGGAAAGGAAAGGAAAAAGGAAAAAGGAAAGGAAGGAAAGAGAAAGAAAGAAAGAGAGAACAAATGAACGAACAAACGAACGAAAGAAAGAAAAGAAAGAAAAGAAAGAGAAGAGGGTTACTACTACTATTAATAGAAGGCTCTGAGACTAAAAAGCATTTAAAGCTTGAAAATTACTCACTCTGCATTTCATTGGTTAATATGTATCGCTTATGCAATCTCAAATAAAATATTTTTTTCTTAACTGTGATTCTGACAACTCCAAGTTTAAATAAGTGGGGAGAGGAAGATGTACTATTAAAATTACTTTCAGTTCTTTTTTTCATTTCGATTCTCTCACTCTCTCTCCACACACACACAAACACACACAGACACACACATTCTTGAGAGTAATAATAGTCTGTTTAATAAAATTTAAGACATCTGTGGAATTATTACAAGAAATTACTTTTTTTACCTAGTTTTAGACTGAATGATTTACTGAATTTCCCTTAATCCTTAAGTTGCATATTCATTGCTGTATTTTCCTCTAACTGCTGTCACTTAAATTGTCATGTAGAATAGGGCAAATCAGGGTCAGTTTATATAAGCGGCATCAATCTGAAGAACTTCATCAGTCTTTATTTCAAGGCATTATGCAAAGAAAACTGACATTAAGAGAGCCTTAACTGACAGCAAATGAAATCAATCAGCAAATCACTAAGCCATAATAAACTCACTCAATTTGTAGATAACCCTTCCTTTTCCAGGTCTTCACCTAGGCAGTCCATCAAACGCTGTTTTTTGTCCAACTAGCTAAAATGAATAGCAATTCTATTGTAGTACTTGAAAGTTCAAGTGTTCACAGGCTTCGGTCTCTCAATAATAAGCATTAAAAGGTATTATCTAGTGGGGTTATACTTAAATAGGCTTCAAAAAGAAAAAAAAAAGATAGAGAAAGGGTCAAATTTGGGATTTAGTTTTTGCCTCTTAACACTACTGATAAAGAAATAATGTTCAAATATTCATGGGAATGTAAAGTACAGCATAGGAAATGAGAAAAAAAAGAAATTATATTCACAGCATTCAGCAGCTTTTCTACTTTAAGCTACCTAGAACTAAAAGCTGTAACCAAAAAACAAACAAACAAACAAACAAACAAAAAACGAATGCTCTGTACTTTCATGTTTTGTGATTTTGTTTTGGTTTTTGACTTAAGTGTGTCTCAAACATCTAACCTATAGGCAAATATCATCATCACAATCATCACATACAGGCAAAAAAAAAACCCTCCGAGTTGGAATCCGAAGTCAAAAAAAATTAAATAGTATAAATTAAGGCAACAAAACCAGTTAAAAGAAAATATGAAAATAGTAGTAATACTTCAGTTTCTTGGCATAATAATTATTCAAATAGAAGTACATGACATACATTCATCAAAGTTTTAGTAATTGTATTAGACTAAACTGTAAGGAAAACACTGAAGTTGTGGAACATTTTATTCTTTTGATTGTGCATGTTGCTACTAAAGTGAAACTTGTATCGAACAGGTCATCAATCAAAAATTTCCAAGAGTCAAAACACTAAAACACACCTCCATATACTCAGGTCACTTCATGACCCCAGACCTGTTTGCAGTTCAGTCCAACATCGCTTATATTAATTTAGCATTTTATAATGCAAAAAGCATGCTCACATGCATGCTCTCTCAACTGATCTCCCCACTACCCTGTGAGTGAAAGAAAGACAGGCTTCACCGTCTCCTTTTGACAATGAGGAAATGGAATCCCAGTGCTGCTGAGTGAAGTGCCACGGTGGTTAATAAGAACATAGTATTTAGAAGCTATAACTCCGACCCATGCCTTCTGACTCTCCGCATAGGCTTTCTCCAATCCTATGGTGCTTGCCTCTTTCCAGCGAACAGTTATTTTATAGCTTCTAAATACTATGTTCTTATGAAAGTAATTCCCATTCTGATTAACATGATGTTTCCAGCAAAACTCACTGACGTTCAGAAAACTGCAGATTCATGGTTGCCTGTAATCTGATGTACCTGCTTGTCTGTTAGAAGGGCAAAAATCTCAACCTGAAATTGAAAACTAAGCAAGCTTGCATCTGATCAAGGAACATTTACATGCCAAATATTTACAGAAAAACAGTTCAAAAAATATCTATTAGTGCTGTTTAATTTTCAAAGTTCTTTCATGCATATATCATGTGAATGTCACAACTGCCCCAAGATGCAGCAGGGCAGGTATCATCATCTCCATGTCACGGATGGGAAGCCGACACAGCAGAAGCATCAAGGACCAAGAGCTCACAGAAAATAGTGATTCTAGGACAGAGCTCCTGTAGCACGTGCGGGTCTACAAAGATGGTAACTCATGTTCACCCGCCACGAGAAACAACAATGCTGTGTTCCATGAGAAAAAAACCATTGGGTAAACAATAATGGGAATTTCTGCCACATGTGTAATTTGTGTCTACAGGGGCAGGCACAAATTTCATCCGTTCTATGGCCAATCTGACTTCCTATTGGTGAAGGTGCGTAACCTCTTCAACCTTCTGTAATACTGTCTCTGCTGTGATCTTATTTTCTAATATTCTTCCTTGTAATAAAGGAAGAAATGATAAAAAACAAAAGTGGAAAAATAACTTTATGAATCATGCTAGTTTTTAAAGAATTCTGAACAGATTTCACTTAGTGTGGGCTCAGAGCACTGATACCAGATTATTCCCAGAAGTAATAATTTATGAATATTTTCAGTCGAGTTAAAGAGTAAGGAGTCATGAGATTCCTCAGCATGAGGTTCTGTGCAGCAGAAACTTCATACTGATGCATTCTCTTGCCCTCACGTGTCATCCTGTCATTTTTCAAAAGGGAAAGAGAGATGAAAGTCCCAACAAGAAAGATAAGAAGTTGTTTCAGACTACCACTGTTCTGAAATAAAACCCATGATGTGAGATGTAACAGGTCTCATCTGCTGAATATTAAAAAAAAAAAAAAAAAAATTTTTTTTAGAACTCCCAGCTTTAAAAGATATTTCTTGCAAGTCTGTTATCATGTAGTGCACAAGACTATGTTTTAACGATAGATGTGAAGAAAAATACTTTTACAATAAATATTTTATAATAAAATATGGTGACTAAGAAAGGAATGGTAACATATATCACCTGGTAAATTATCTGAAACTAGAAAAGCATAATTTTACATTTTTACTCTCAAGATTATGTCTTAAAATTCTGACTGATTTATCCCCTCCCTTCCCTTCCCTTCCTGGCCACCATCACTGCCACTAAAAAAGAAAAAAATAGCGTAAATCAAATCGGCAGAGGAAGGGAAGGTGAGAAGAGTTATGTGATGATACCAAAACTGCTCTAGTGACTGATGTGCTAGGCCAAGTCTATAGCAAAATCTTCCTGTTAATCAAAAAATAAAATCTTAGAAAAAAATACAGATTGAGGATAGTAAGGCATAATTCATAGTGACTATAACCAGTGTTTAAATGCTATGGCTTGAGTATTTAATAATTGTTTTCCCAATTTGCAACACACCTTTAAAACAAGTGCTTCTGTATATACCAACGTCTTATTTCTTGCAATATTTTGTTTCATTTAGCATTGTTTACAGCTCTATTACCTGGAAATTTTGAAGAAACAATGAATGCTTGCGCATACCAAATTTTCAGAGGAGATTCCTAAAATTTTAACTAGCAAATAATGGCAATGTTCTTGTGACAATACTACATCAGAAAATGTCAACAGAAAAAAAATACAAACTAATTCTTCCACTCATCTTCAAGTTAGGGCTGAAACCTAGGACATTTACATTCCTCAGCAGCACCCTTTACAGTCTGTAGAACTATAGGCCTACCAGCTGTCAAGCAGCTAGATGAGATTGAGGACAAATTTTCATAGATAACAACTTTAGATAACCCCAAAATCATTTTGATACCTTATTACTAAAATGGTCCCGCTTGCCAAAAAGGTCAGATTTCCAATAATCTCAAACATTCAGAGCACAAGCATGGACCCAGAAATAAATGAAAAAGAATATCCATGGGACAAACACCTGTCACAAAATATAGTCTCTTTACTTCGCCATCGAGACCCTTAGACTGAGTCCTGTCAACTCTAAATTAAGGGCCAGTGAAAATGGAAATCTGAAAATCGGGGAAGACCTAAATTACAAAATAAAGACAAAACTTACTTTTAGTATCATAAAATAAAGAACCATACTTTTAAAAGGAAACTAAAGAACTAATAGAGTCACTTAGGAGTAAACAGAAATAGTCTTTTTCAGGGGCAATTGGTGACTATGCAACAAACACCTTCGTGTGTGCTTAATCTTACTGCAGCAAATCCACTATTGTATTCTAAATAAAAAAATAGGAAAGCATGCAAAAATTTATGCAAAAAGATATTCATTGCCACCTTATTCATAATAACCAGAAAAATTAATGACTCAAATATCCATCAATAGAAAACTGATTAAATATGTTGTAGTAAATGCATGTAGCGTAATATAACTCAATCATCAACGATGATGAGATAAATATGTATTTATTGACAAGAAAGACATCCATGATGTTATTAAGCTAAAAAGATGCTTATGATACAGTGTGGTCCAATTATTGTCTAAGTATATATAGACATATTATATATGTGATATATACATGAATGTTTGTATTTATGACTAAAAATAACTCAAATAACTATAAGGATATATACCAAAATTTTAATGCTGGTTATCTCTGAATAGCAGAACGTCAAATTATCTTAATTTTCCTCTATGCTTTCAGAGTCTAACTTATTGTCACAATCATGTATGATTTTCATAAATTTTTAAAAGCTAATTTTCAATATTAGCAAAATTTCTATGAAGCTGTAGTGTTTAAAGATAAATGACATTATATATGAGTACTTTATATTATTATTATAATGTTACAGTTTATAATAATGAACCAGCAAACAAAAATGTTAATTAGGTATGTTATATTGTTTTTATTTAAAAAACAGTATTTGACATATCTAGCAAGATTTTCATTTAAAATGGCTGGTTAACATGTTTTAAAAGATAATAAGATATCTGAAAATTAACTTATGTGGTTGGGATAACATAAAAAAAGAAAATATCTAAACAATATAATCTCTCAAGTGAAACTGCCTAACGTCTCTTTAATTTCTAAATATGCCAGAAAAGGAGGAATTTCTTGTGCAGCATTTAAAAGTCTGCCACATTAAGTAGGAGAGAATACATGTAAAAAATTACCAGGAGTGATTCTTGAAATTTTTATCACCTGATAGTTTAGAAACAGATATTTATTTCTTCTTTCTATACATAAAAAACAACAAAATTCTCTTTGAGATGCTCTTAATGATTTAACTTTATAAATACAACAAAATAGCTGGAAGAAAGTTCTATACCTGGAAAATAAGTATAAATGTAAAAAACTATGGTATTCCAAAAGTCGTGGGTATAACACATAACAAAAAGCCATACTATGTAAGGACTATGTAATAACATGTTGGGTAAGGGGTGATTAAAGGATTATTGCATTTATGGTGATGACTCTGTTGTTTAAAATCTTCATAAGTAAATGGTTTCATTATGAAGCCTTTCTAATTAAGTGTATATAAACATATATTTATAAAATATACTATATTTCCAGAAGTATAGTTATTATGTACTAAGCCTTTAACAATTTTATGAGATGCTTTGGGGGACTTTTTCTTTTTAAATTAAATGATCCTAGAAGTGAAAAATTGATACCAATTCTCTTGAGAACAAGCACAACTTAGGCGAAACATTCCAGGGCTGATTTGTCAAGGGTCTGGAATCAAGTCCTTCTTCACCCATAGTCACAGAGGGCCTTCTCTGAACTAGGCACACAGCTGAACTCTGAGGATGCAGCAGTGAACAAACCAAGTTCCTGGCCTCATGAAGCTTTCAAGTTAGTGGATGGCTAACAAATACTAATTGTTTACAATGTATCTGTCACTACTCTAAGCACTTCAGATGTAGTAACCCACTTAATCGCCTGTCACACTGAGTTAGAAACTTTTATACTATCTTCGCTTTACAGATGTAGAGGCTGAAACACACAGTTTAAGTAACTTTCCCAGTTATCTCTTTTGGATTTCTATTCTCTTCACTATTTTCCTCACAAATGAAATTGTATTCTACAGACAGATCCCATCTTTATTCTTTTCTTCTCTCAGCCAACACACACACACACACACACACACACACGCACGCACGCACACATGCACGCCCGCACGCACGCCAGTAAGCCATAGATTACAAAAGGCAGAAAGTCACAATTAAACGCATGAATGGACTAGTTACACACTGGATGTGTGAGCTTTAGCAATTTACTTCACATCAATAAACTTCAGCTTGTTTCTTTATAAAATGTATAGAAGCAGAGCACCTATTATTCATAAAGTCATTGCAGGGATTAAATGAGATAATAGATATAAGGTGCTTAGCATGGTAACTAGTAACAGAATAACATTATAACAAATGTCAGCTACTGATATTGTTCTTTGTTGTTTATTGTTGAATGGAGATGGAGATACACTTATTGCATGCCTGCTAAAATCTGCCAGATATTAAAAACACTACATAACATAATTATTGAAAGAACACAATTCGAAGTATAAAATAATGAGTAATGGAGATTATCTTTAAAAAGTATGGCAGAATAGTTTTATTACAAACTCCTCTGCATTAACATTATACCGGACTTTTCAGCTAAAGCTAACTTGCCTAATCTACGTGGTTTCCTTCCCGCCCCAGTATTCAAGTAGACTAATATGCTGGTAATTTGAGAGATAAAAACACAGGTATAATTATTCTAAACTTTCCACAGGAGCTTAGACAAAGCATTTTAGTGCTATACGCCTCGCTGGAACATAAAGAAACATGGAAAAGTAAATAGAGAGGTAAAGTTGATATTGATCGAAATTATTTAAAGCTTTTGAAGAAACTAGGAAGAGTGAAGGAACCAAATAAAAAGATAAAAAGAATATTCTAAATAACCATTCCTCAAAATAAAACTTGCACACACACCTCTTAAAAGTAATGAAAACAAGCGATTGTTGCATACTTCATGTTTACAAGGGTTCTCATGAATGGCTAAAAGAGAACAGCCACCATGCATTGCCTGTTTTCTTTGTGCTAGGCACCGTGTTCTCTACCTTACATGCACTGCCTCATTCAATCCTACTACAGGCCTGAGAAATGGGTGGTATTACACTTTTTTTGCAGATAAAGGAAATTGAGGCTAAAAGCTAGCAGATCTCCGAGATCAGCTGAGCATGTGCTCTTTGGGTCCAGAGAGAAAAGGTAATCCATTCATCCATTTTGCCTGTCAGTCGTGCTCCTTGGTCTTCCTTCTGCCCAGTATTATACTTATAATAAAGCTTTTCCCACTGGAAAAGACAGGGTTCCTAGGAAAACTTCAGCATCTACTGCTGTAAATGCTGTGTAGGTTGACCGAACGGTTCATACACTACCACAACTTGCATAGTGATATTCTCCTCATCATAATCAAAGGACATGCACTCTTTGAATCGTCCATTTCATCAGCACTGAGTACAAAACTAAACAAATACTGGATATCTAAATATGCAGACACACTTAGCATAAATATACATATTTATATACTGCAAAAAGTTAAAAAGTAGGGTTCCATAATATAAGTCTGTCAAATGGAAACACAGTATTTTATTGTGACTTTGTCTACAGTACAGCATAAACTGTGACCTATATCATACATAGATGCATAATGAATATTTTCATAACACTGAAATAGTACCTACTATTATTATAATTAAGGTCTTCGACTAATACATTGCCTTTCTTCTCAAAGTACTTCAAGCATATCACCAACTGTGTATGCATCTGTGTGTGTGTGTTTATGTGTAAAACACTATTATGGCCCAAATCATATGCTCTTCTCTATATGGAATACTAAACCAAAATATCTATTATTAAACTACAATGTATATTACAGCATGTCAGGCAAAACTTAGCCAAGAGTTTAAGTATATGGTAATACACATAATTATTTTTATTAGAACTTGAAAAAGATATTTAAAATATGGGTTTATACATTCCCTTCTTGCTACTCACAGATGTCAAAGACATGGAGAGTTCACATTTTGCCCCCCAGAATGGCATTCCTAAGAATCAGTCTCTTTATAAATCACCAAAATCTAGAGTTTGGGGAAAATCTTTATTTTTGAATTATGACAAGAATTAACCTCTGTGAGATTCTGAATCAAGGCAGCCAAGTAAAGGATTATTTTAAAACCACTAGAAAAATCTCAAATCATATCATACAATGAATTGATAAATAATGATAAATAATGATAATCAAATTCATACTAAATAATGGTACAGTATTCTAGCCTATAATTGGACATAAAAAAATTTTATGCTTAGTTTTATAATTACATATATTGGTGGACAATTCGATGGAAAAAAACAACTAGTTTTTATTTTTTCTTTGTAAAGCATCAATTTGAGTATTAATAACAACTTAAATTAGGGTATGGAATATGTAGAGAAAATTAACATAGCCCCACTTGGACTGACATTAATTTTCCACAAACTTAAAATTTCCCAGGGTCATAAATTGAAGAATGAAAAAGTTTACTTTAAACCTCAAAATGTAAAACAGAAACTGAATGTTAAGAGATATTGCTCTTTTAAATACATTGCAAAATCTAGGCTGCTATTGAACAAGGACAACCTCTTTTGAAATATCAAGCTCCCTATATTTTAGATAATGTTCAAAGATAAAGGCATTGGGCATTAAAAGAATAAAGCAAACACAATTAAAAAAATTAAATTAAAAAAATTTTAACCTTATGAAAAAGATCATGATACAATATAACCTAGATCAGAAAGAAAACTGCAGCATCTGAAAATGACTGTTTTAAAAAATAATTATCTTTATTATTTTTAAATTATTTGAGGTTTTGTGATTTAGTGCTTGAGTTTTATAAATGAAATAACCCAATGTGCACATATTATAATGTTCATTAAAACTAATCATTAAAGGGGAAAATACTCTACATGGCAAAGTACAGTTAGGTTCTAGATTTGCTGAAATTAAATAAATTACCACGTAAGAAATGTTGGCTATACTTTGAAATTAACAATGAAAATTTTCAAATCTCTCTCTTGATAATTTTACTTAAAGTGATTTATTTTATAACAGTAAGAGCTACAAACTGAGACTAGCTTAAAGAGATAAAAGCCTAGCGTCTTATTGTCCTCTGCTGATGAAACAAGTATTCTTTTAATACTGTACTTATCTATAAAAGACATTTTTCCTTGTTAAAAAAAATACTTTGCTGAATTACTCAACAGGCTGGATTGAGGCTTTAAAAAAACACACACACACAATTACTTGTTTAATACAATGTTAACACGATAGAAGAAAAATGAAGAAAAAAATTTTGCATCTCCTTTATGTTATTCACAATAGTTTGAGGCTTCCATTCTCTCCGGTTAGTGCAATTTATTTTTCCACACGTCTCAGCAGCAAACAATGTTATTTAGACTCTAACCTGGCACGCTACAACCTCTGGCCTGCCCTTGAGCCCCTCCACTGCAAAGGTCTCCAGGTGCAGTTTGGGTAGCTGCAGGGTGAAGTCATTCCTACTTGCCGCAGTCCGTGACAGCGAGATCTGATCTCTGACCTAAAGGGAAAAAAACAGCATCAATGGTAATTCCCCTTCAGACACATTAACTGGGATGAACTGGGTCCCCTTGAGCCCACTGAGTGGACTTGCATTGATCGCTGGACCTGAAATCCATGAATAAATTTAGGACTAATTGATTTTTCGTTGCAAATAAATCTCTAATTCGGAGTGCTGGGGGAGAATGTTAAGAAGAAAAAGCATCCTCCTGCTTGATATGAGGGAGGGAAGAAGAGTCACTAGAGCTCTTCTGATCAAGAGGTTCTGAATTATTTTTCACTGTTGCACTCTGAAAAGAAAAAGGAAAGAAGGAAAAAACAGCCACAAAATAAAAAACAAACAGTAACATCCTAATTATTATCACTTTCTTAATAAGATGTTTAATTTAACTGGCATTAACTGATATAAACATATATTTGACAAGGCAATTATTAGGTACTAGTCTTTGAAAAATAACTTCAATAATTGGCATCCTGAAATAAAAACAAATATATTCGACACCCGAAAATACTTAAAAATATACTAGCAAGAAGGTTTGTTTGCCCTTTTTACTCTTACTAAACTTAAGTCTTATTGATTAAATACATATAAACCAACTCGGTAATGCAACTTATAAATAAGATAATGGATAAAATCAGTAGTATTTTTACTCTATTTTAAGTATTCAGAAAAGTAACAATACAAACAATTCACAGATACAGGAAAAATACCAGTTCTCTATCCAGTATAGATATCACATGGAGTTGATATTACACTGCCACCTTCTGGAAAAATGAGAAAATACTCCCTTTATAATACAAATACTACATATAAGAAAACATTCAGAAATAGACATTTTCATTTTTAATATCCAAACAGTAAAGGCTCTAACAATTCCATAGTTTAGCTTGCTTTTAGGATCAATAAACTCTTATTTTTAATCACATGGATTAATGATAGTAGTTTTCATATGTAGGCATATTTTCTAACTATCCTTATGTCTGAATTGATTTTAAAAATTTATCTCTTTGCTACCACATATAAAGTCACAGAATAGATAGAGTTTTTTATGAGTTTTATGACTTTTAGCAAAGGTCAAAATAGGTAGAACTATAAAAAATAACTAATTGCTCAAATAAATGGATTTAAATCTCTACTTTTACCTGAACAACTTAAAATGTAACTTGGCAATAATATATGATAGAAAACTTGTTCTTCATTTTTCTTTTCTACATTGGCAACTTGTAAAACAGCTTAAATTATTTTTTATTATATGAATAAACTATCATACAATATAGTGTTTCCTTAAATCAGCAAATATATACAAATATATGATGACATCTTTAATTGTTCATGCTTGTCTATTAAAATCCTTATATTCCTAAGTTGATCTGCAGAATAGCTGTCAATAAGTGAATGTCAAAGTTTATGCTGTAAAACATACCCTATAATGCAATTTTTAGAATAGTGTGACTACTATATGCAAAATGGAGTTCCAATTCAGAACGTATGTTTATCTGTAACAAATATTCTCCGGTCTCTAGTCAGTATGAGAATGTTGTTAAACTTACCTAACAATAGAATAAATCATATTTTACAAATATATTTGCTTTAGGTTTTACATTTTATATGTATGGATAACTTTCCTTGCTCTTTTTTTTTTTTTTTTTTTTTTTTTTTTTGGTCACCAATGTGCACTCAGATAAAAGAAAACATTAATGTGGATTAAGGTACTGAGAATTTATCAACATCAAACCACTGGTGTTTTGCCTTCTACCCTTCTGAACCATAGTCAATAGATCTAAATATTTTACTGCACCCTGGCCAATTCATTGTTTGATGTTTAAAAACTCACCAAGAATCAAAGAAAATTTATTAAATTTGAGCCCCCAAATGAGATACTATTAGCTTTGAAAGTCAAGTTTAACTGCGATATTGATGATTCTCTTTTTTCTATGACAAAATTCACTAGGGAAATCCTGGATGTCAAAGTACAAAAGCAGATTGCTAATATGGACAAAGGGGGGTGAGGGTACTAGGAGCAATGTAGGTATAATCCACAACACAGTGCTAGCACTGGAGGTCCTTTAACCCTATTCACACCAGGTACTACACTTTTGTGAAGCTGGATGAAGCTTACAAACAGGAACAATAAGCCACATTTTGTATTCTCTAAGTAAGCTTTACGAACAAAATTAAGGTTGGGTGTTTGGCATTTAAAACTGAAATTTATTGTGAAATTAACATTTTCACTACAACATTATTTAATTTGGCAAACCTAATAATTCTTTATTTTAGATTTAAAAACTCAAAATGCAGCTGTTTTGCTAAACCTAATGATGAGTATCATAATTATATTATTTGACTCATGTGCATGTGTTAATATTGTCATTTAATTATAAATTATCTGTCAAATGTTGACAGTGCCATCAAGATATATAAAAGACGTAATATCACAAATATTTCTACTAAAATTTAAGAATTTTTTCCACATTTATATTATAGCAAAACTTTGAGAGCAGGCATCTAAAATGTTCTCCAAGTATTTCTAGAAAAAGGTATTTTTTAAGTCTTAAAAAAGGATTGGCTGAGAATTACTTTATTTTAATGGGTCAAGGAAGTGAAAGCATATATGTTCACAGAATACAAAACAATGACAGTAAGACAAGTAAAAATATAATAGCACAGCAAAGGAGCAGGAAAGAAAAATGACAAGGAATGGGGGGAAAAATCGAGGGTGAAAGGGAGACTGGTTCAGAAAGAATGAAGAAGGCAAGTTTGAATTTCAGGGTGTGAACAAGGATAGACAGGGCAGAGATTCAATACAGAACATAGAAAAAGGACTCTCCCCTTACTGCATTAAATTTGTTCATAAAAAAAAAAATAGAACAGGCAGGCTGAGAACAAAGCAACTAAAATCAGAAAAGAGATAAGTAGGGTTTTTTTTTAGGAAATATCCATTGGATACAAAATGATTCCTTTCAAAAATGAGAATCTAAAGTAAGTTCCTTTACTGTCAAAAGTTTTGAATTAACGATATTAGAATAGTATAATTATTTTTTCCCTTAAAGGAAAAGCAGGTTCACCCTTTAAAATATAGATTTTAATGCAAATTAGTGTTAAAATAACCACTGTCACCTGTCCATGGATTATAATTTCACATTTTAAATTCATTTTAAATATAATTTCAAGATAGTCTTTAATTCTGTTTATAGGACATCATTATTTATCCTATAATTAAGATACTATACCCTTTTCAGTAATTTATTTATAGATGTGAGCAATAAAAAATATATATACATTTTTCTACTTCAACATTGCTAATAGCTCACTTTTAACATTTAACAAATTTTTTCATAAAATTTCATAATATAAGTCTCAACTGTCAAATTGTATACAATGTTATAACATTCTATAAAAGTTGTACAATTTCATATTTTGACAAAGAATAAAGAAGATAACTATATTACTCCATTCTAAAATTTTGATTTTTATAGAGTTTACTTTCTCCTTTTCTTATTAGTTTCAGAAAACAGATATTTCTAATAGATATACTATATAAGAGATGTACATAAAAAAATAAATGAAACTTTCTAAGAAATAAAGTATTGTTGCAAAATATATATTTACTTTTTATAGCAAGCTAGTTCCAGAACTAAGTGATTCATAAGATCCATGTTGTACTATTCCTATTCCTCTGATTAGCCTTTACTTACAAGACACCAATCTGTTTTGCTTATTTTCTGTACTCCAACCATAACACCAAAAAAGCTATTTCTCCTACATATATCTATTAAATTAAATTAGTCATTTTTAGAAAAGCTGCTCAACTCTCAAAACGTGAAGCTGCATCTTGTATCATGAACAGCTCTAAATTCCTCTGGACCCAATGTTCTAATTAAAAAAAAAAATTAAAAAAACTCATGAAATGTACTACTATCTATGTGTTTACCAATAACATACCAAGGAGAAGTAGTAAGTAGTAGATCAAAGTTCCGGATACACTTCAGAACATGTATAAGAAAATGTACACAATTCCTGCATCTTGAATGCCTAGGAAATGTAACTGATATTAGGATTCTACTTCACATTCTTAATCTACCTAAAATTATATTTTCTCTAATCTATTACTGTTTCCAATACTTCAAAATAAATGTTCTTATCAGAAATATCCCATCAAATACAGACCTCTACCATATTTCCTGCAACCTCCATTCTTAGCACTCTGTGTTAGTGTTTCACTTTGCTTCCACATTCCCTGCCTTCCTTTATCCCACCTCCCTCCTCTGTACTTCCTTCCACATCCATTGATACCTTGTTGCATTCCCTTCTCTCTTTATCCTAACTTTTTATCCTACACCTAGAGCAGCCTATGCCCTATTTTTCAACAAAGGCAGTAGAGAACAGTATGCAGTTGACTCACTACAGCCTAAGAACCAAATTCAGCCCACTGCCTGTTATTTTAAATAAAGTTTTATTGGAACACAGCCATGGCCATTCATTTATGTATGTAAGTCTCTGGATGCTTTCCTGCTACAATGACAGTTGAGTAGAGACAGAAACCATATAGTCCACAAAGTCTAAAATATTTACTCTCTGGCCCTTTAAGAAAACATTGGTCATCTCTGCCTTAGAGGTACAGAAGGAAAGACAGTATTTCTCACCATCTATAAAGTTTCTTAAAATAACCACATCTCACCAGAGAACATATAAGCAATCTCTAGTAAAGTCAACCTTTTATCACTAACACAGAGTGCCATCTCAGACACTTTCTGGCTCTTTTTTTCCTAGTGTTTCATAAAATAAGTGTGCTAACTCATGATGTATTTTGAAGTTCACAAAATCTAGTATACAACTTGACTGAGTCTCACTTTCCTGGCACAACTACTGATCACCAGTTCTTATACCTAATCAACAGAAAATTTGGTTGAACAAGTAAAATAGTCATATTGGAGAGCCTTTTGTAAATAGAAAAAGAAATGAGTCCGCCAGAGTTAAATATGCTCTGTAATAACACTAGTAGCAAGAAAAATGCTATCCATACACTCTTAGTAAGTAATAAGAATGTCATTCCAAACTCACAAATTCTAGAAGGCAGTAGAAAGAGAGAATAACAACAACAAAAAAAGATATTTAGACAATTCTAGGCCTCTTGTATGTGCTTCGTGATAAAAGCGGGGATTAAAGCATGTCAACACAATGGAAATGATATTCATGAATTGGATAGCTATGGCTTAATGGATATTTCTCACTTTCTCTTACCTTTTCCCTAACTATTTAATTAATGAAATGGATAGAGTACAATACTATCCCTATTAGTAATAATACCATTAATACTTTCAAAAGTACTACATACTTATAAAAGTACTCTCCACATTACCTCACTCAATTCTACCATCTACCTTGTGAAATAGCTATTGCCAACCTAATATGAGGATACTGAATCCAGTGCTCTTAACAAGAAATAATTATGCTTCTTAATATCTCTAATGAACAGTTAATAGTTGAGGAAATTGTTTAAGATTTTGGTACCTCTTTCATTTTCCTACTTAAACAGCAACATTAATTTTTTTATTTCCTTTTCTTTGTCCCTTGTCTGGCAATCTTAGCAAAAGTGTGTTTCATAAAAGGATTTTTGTGATAAGCGAGAGAGACTATTATTTAAACATCCTTATTTTCCTCAGTAGTTTCGTTGGGCCTGTGAGCATTCTCATTCATTCATGTTTTCTCTCCTCCCTGCTCTCCTCCTCCCCCAACACGCATACAAGTATGACACTGAGAATCAGGTTACCTGTGCAGAATCACCCTTACACAATGGTCACAATTTCACACGGAAGATCTCCAAACTATGGTGTCCCAATATATATGCAACAGTTCCTGCTGTGCTCCACACCTATGGGAAGGAGACCTTGGCACTCTCTCAGCAGAAGCAGGCACTCCATTGGTGCTGCAGCAAGCACAGACACTCAGTATGAAAAGAAGGAAGTGGGAAACTAGCCTTCTTTCACTGGCAGGTTATTTAACTTCACCTACAACTCTGGAGCGGAGCCAGAACTCTCCAATGAC
Source organism: Rousettus aegyptiacus (assembly GCF_014176215.1). Lineage (NCBI taxonomy): Eukaryota > Metazoa > Chordata > Mammalia > Chiroptera > Pteropodidae > Rousettus > Rousettus aegyptiacus. The sequence continues at coordinate 57,750,100 of NW_023416306.1, read as the reverse complement.
TGCCAGCTGCTGTCACCAGAAAAGAAGGCAAAATCCCCCACCACAACCACCCCACGCATTATAGTTACATCCCAATTATGCAACTAAAAAACTGATCTCTTGAATCAAATTATCACGCTGGCTACATCCCAATTAAGGATCTGAAAAACTGAACCCTCAAATCACATTATTAAGCTGGAACACAGAGTGATTTAATCATGGACAGCTTATAAAGGCACTAGACAGTAGGATAAATCTGTAGAGCAGGTTATATTTCACAGAATGTACCCCACAAACAGATTACTGTGACCTTGAGCTATTTAAAAAACACGAAATCCATACTTGAGAATAGAGAGATGTATTAATGAATTGTTACAGTCCTTCACACAGACATACTTTCTTTCCTATGGTAAATTATTTCAACAAGAAAGACAAATATATGCTGAAATTAGTTATTTAGATGCGTTTAAGCTAAAAACTGTTAAGCACTTGTACATGACATTCTGTAGTGTCTTATCTTCAGTTTGTCAAGGTTTTTAAGTCCCTCTTGAGTTGGAGCACCATTTTTAGCTTGGCTAGGTCAGAGTGACACTGAACAATATGAATGATGACACACAAGACAGCTATATGGACAGACTTGTCATCAGTGAGCCAGCTGTGCTAACACCTGTACGTCCTGCACAGCTGATCTTCAGAACCAGGATCAAGAAGCTAAGAATGGAAAGGAGTTCAAAGATCATCAGTAACATTTTAGAGAGTCATTAATGAGTCATTAAAAATTAGGTTTGAGAGGCAGGAGATCACTATTTCAACTTTTAAAATAGTGTCAGTTTCATAAATTAAAAAATATCCTATGGTCTTTGTATTACTTATAAATGTAGTAAAAAACTAAAAATCAAAGATAACTAAGTATTATCAAATACTCTGGTTAACCATTTATAAAGTTATAAAATCACATTTAAAGATTTGGCTATGTAGAGTCTTCACGTTTCAGATCTTGTTTGACTCTATTCTGTTCCACAATTCACTCTAACAATAGAAGTAATCATCTTTCTATTTTTCATAGGCATCGAACTAGCTAGTACTTTTATATTCATTGTTAGTATACTTCTATTTCCTAGAGACATTCTTAAAATTAAATTTAGGCTTTCTCCTCTAGCTCTTGATTAGGCAAAGTAAATACACACACTATTTTTAGAAATCAAATAAACAAAGCAGGTCACAATATCAACAAGACTTCACTGGAATCTAGAGATGGCTTTAGTTATCTTTAGAGACCGGGTGATAATAAAAGTTTGACCCATTCAACAAACATTCATTATGTGCCCACTGGGTACCAGACACTGTGATGGATGCTGAGGATATAAAAATTCAGGTAAAGAAGTCCATCCCTCAAGGACTTCAAACTGTAGCGGCATAATTAATCTCTCAAAATGCATTTCCTAGCCTCCCACTTATCTATAATGTCTTGTTTTTCCTGTCAATTGCTATACCGCCTTCTTTCTTTGCCAGAAAGTACTACGTTAATCAATCTCAAACCTTTATCTGACTCACATATCCTGCTGATCACTCGGTATTACCTTAAACTCATTAGTTCCAAAACAAAACTCGTCACCGTCTCCCTTCGCCCTACTGAAAAAAGCAAACAAATAAACTTGCTCTTCTGTACTTCTAACATCAGTTAATCTCACTACTTTCACTGGGAATCACCTCCCTGCTGTTCTCTTATTTTACTAAATATGCTATTTTACTAAATAAGTTTCACATCCTTTCCTCAACAGCACCTACCATCACTATCCTGGTTCAGACCTTCGGCCCTCATCTAGCCTACAGATTCATGGCTCTTAGAACCCCTTTCTTACTCACTACATCCAGTCTGCAAATCCGCCCTACAGAGTCCAAATTCAATAAGGAAATCTGACAACATCACTCCTTAGCTACACCCTAGTTTATTCCCAATTGTCTCCATTAAAAAGATTCAAGGTTCTTGGAATGGCAAAAAAGTTCTTTCAGGACCTAGCTTCCAGCTGCCTCATTCAGCCTCATCACTCATACTCTCCTTGCATTTAATGCTCAGTTGAGGCTATCTGGCTATTCATGCTTCCATGCACTGGCACATGCTACACTCTCTGCTAGAATGCCTTTCCCATCTTTCCTCACACTTCAAAGCCCCATTCAGGCATTAATTTTCTCCTAAGAAACCTCCAGCCCACTCTTGGGTTTTCTAAGTATGTCTCACTGATGAATCACCCTATCTAAATGGATATAGACCTCATCTTATGGATGCATATTTACCATGGTATACTGGAATTATCTGTGTCTCTACCTTGAGGGAAGGGACTAGGAGATAAAATACACACACACACACACACACACACACACACACACACACACACACACACACACACACAGTTTCCCCAAGGAGGGTACAGTTTCTGGCACATAATATACACTCAAAAGGCATTAATAGGCTCAACTATTTATAGTCAATATTGCATTTTATGATGGCTTAGAAGTTTTAAATAACTTTACTATAGAAGCAAATCCAAAAGGGCTTCAGCAAAAACTCCTGTGACTCATTGGTTATTGTTCCAGTGTCATTTCGGCCTGATCAATTTAGGGAATTCATATATGCAAGGTCTTCTACACAGTCTTTTGAGGTTTCTGGATTATGGCTTCCTGTTTTACCATTTAAACAATTTACTGAAAAGATATTTAACACCTCTCAGTAAATGTTCAGTGACAACTTTAAAGTTTATAGTACACCATGACCATATATAGGAAACATTTCAGGTAATTTTACCAAACTTGTAGAACTCAAGCAATCTCTAAAAGAATCCAGCCATATTGCTAATTCAACAATTACAAAAAAATTACTACCAAAAATGTTCAGATTCTTCTCTACATTCAAATTTTACCCAAATCTACTTACTTTCACCCCTAGTTATAATAAACAAAGACGTCTCTCCGCTAAGACCTTTGTTAAGTGGAAATAAATAATTAACTTAATTTTCTCATACCTAATCCTAAATAATCCAGGCATTATCCTATCTATCCAGTCACTACCCTATCCTGAAAATAAATTCAATATAATCATTGTACTTTCACTTTTTTCCAACAAAATAGAAATGTTTGAAAAGGCTCTTAATTTTTAAAAATTTCAATTCCTAAGCATCGATACTATCAGTAACATTAGAAGCTTTTTTGTTGGTAAAGTTATTAGTAAAATAAAAGTATATAATAGTGGTGTGACCTTTCCGTGCCACCATAATAGCACACGTGAATTTCTGGCCCATGCACTGAAGAGCACCAATAATGCTGCAAAAAGAGGGAAACTCCAGGTTTTTATTAGGCTGTGCTCCGAAGTCATCGCCTGGTTTCTGCCTGTGACGACGAAGCATGGTTACACTGGCGAATCTGAAAACACTGATGATCACAGAGCTGGGAAAATTGTTATGAACCTCACAGGCAGGTTAAACAAGTGTGGAGTGATCAGCCCCAGATTTGATATGCAACTCAAAGATTTAGAAAAATGGCAGAACGATCTGCTCCCATCCCATCAGTTGGTTTCATTGTACTGACAACTTTAGCAGGCCTCATGGACCATGAATAAGCAAGACAAAAACACAAAGGACAGAAAATCCTGGGATTCCTTTTCTAGGACTGTAATACATACATGCAAATAAAATGCCTCAATGGAAAAATATATATATATATTAGTGAGTGATATGTGGAGGAAGGAACTCCAAAAGCCAGACCTTCCACAAAAGCAGCAAATAAACTGGCAAAGTTTGTCAGAATCAACTTTTTCAGAACTCTGGAAACTAACTGAAATAGTATATATAGCAACCAGATGAAATCAAAGAAAAAACATCTGAATCTCAGTATTTAAAGAAATCTCTGTTGAAACACTAGCTCTCCACTAAATTAACAGAAGATATTTCAGTGGGTACACGACAAACAATACAGATTTTACAAAATTCGTTTTGAGATGTCACTAACCAAACAACCACTACTAGAGTAACAAGTAACAATGAACACTAGAGGTAGGGAAACATTTGATTTCCAGAGTTGCCACATTGTAATATTCAAAATATCCTTTATTCAAGAAAAATTATAAAGTATGCAAAGAAATAAAGTATGACCCATACACAAGAAAAGTAGAAATAAGAACTGTCTCCAAGGAAGCCCAGACATTGGATTTACCACCAAATAACTTTAAATCAATTATTTTAAATACTCTTTAAGAGTTAAAGGAAATAATGTACAATGAACCAAAGGAAATGAAAAAGAGAAAATATAAGTAAAGAGATAGGAAGTATAAAAAGAAACCAGATAGAAATTTTGGAGTTGAGATATGCAAAGTACTGAAATGGGTGGTGGGGGAGAGAGAAGGGAGCAGTGTCAACCAAAAATTCTATATCCAACAAAAATATTCTTCAGAAATGAAGGAGAAATTAAGCCACTTCAAGCTACATGATAGCTGAGGGTACTCATTCCTACTAGACCCGCCTTAGAAGAAAGGCTAAAGGGAGTGCTTCAGTCTGAAATGAAAGGACACTAAAAGGTAACTCGAATCCATATGAAGAAATAAAGTATTCTTTATTCTAGTAAAGGTAACTACATAGGTAAATATAAAAGACAATGCTAATGGATATTTTTGTTTATAACTCCTCTTTTGCCTCTATATGTTTTAAAAAACAATTATATAAAACATTAATTATAAACTATGTTGATGGGCACACAATGTATAAAGATGTAATCTGTGACAAGAACAATATAAATGGGAGCTAGAGCTATACAAGAGCAAAGTTTTCGTATAACTAGGTGGGTATTAATTCAAACTAGATTGTTGTGAATTAAGACATTAATTGTAATCCTCAAAGCAACCACTGAAAAACTAACTAAAAATATATAGTAAAACAAAAGAGAAGAACATCAAATGTTATACTAGAAAAGATCTACCTGTCACACACAAGAAGGGAGAGGACTAATACAGAAGCTTAAGAACAATATAGATATACTACATATAGAAAAAATGGCAAAAGTCCTTCCTTATCACCAATTACATTAAAAGTAAATTGATTAAACTCTCCAATTAAAAGTTGGAGATTGGAAGAATGGATTTAAAAAACATGATTCAACTACATGCTGTCTACAAGAGACTTATTGTAGATACAAAGACACAGATCAGTTGAAAGTAAATGGATAGAAAAAGATTTTTCATGCAAACAATAACCAAAGGAGAGCTAGAGTGGTTATAGTATCATACAACTTAAACTTTAAACTTTAAGACAAAAATTTTATAAGATACAAAAAAAGATTGTATAATGATTAAAAAGTCAATCCACTAAGAAAATATAACAATTTCCAGATATACATGACCCTAACAACAGGATCCCAAAATACATAAAGCAAAAAGTGACAAAACTGAAGGGAGAAACAGTTGAACAATAATAGTTGGAGACTTCAAAATCATGTTTCATTAATGGATAAAACAACAATACAAAAAGATAACCAAAAAACTAGAAGACTTTAACAATACTATAAAATAACTAGACATAACAGATATATGTGGAATATCCAACAAAAGCATAATACATCTTCTTTCTAAATGTACAGTAACATTCACCATGATAGACCAAATTCTGGACCATACAGCAAATTTCAATAAAACGTTTAAAACTTAAAAGGATGGAAATCCAGCAAAATATCTATTCAAACCATACAGAACTACATTAGAACTCGACAATAAAAAATATGAGAAAAATGTCCAAATATTTTGGAAACTAAACAGCACATTCTTTAACAATAAATCGGTCAGAGAAAAAATCACGGGGAAATTAGAAAATATTCTGAGATAGACAAAAACAAAAACACAATATAGCAAAATTATAGGATGCAATGAAAACTGTTCAGGTGGAAATTTATAGATGTAAATGCCTACATTAAAAAAAAAATCTCAAACCAATAACTTAATATCCATCTTAGGAAAGTAGAAAAAAGAAAGTAAACTAAACCCAAAGAAAATAGAGGAGGGAAATAAAAAAGTTTGGAGCAGAGACAAATGAAAAAGAAAATAGAAAACCAAAGTCAAGACAACCAAATTTGGTTTCTTAAAAAGATCAACAAAATTGTCAAATCTCACCTAGAAGTACCAAAAAAAAAAAAAAAAAGATTAATGAATTACTAAAATCAGGACTGAAAGTGGTGATATACTACTGACCTTACAGAAATAAAATCAGTTCTAAGATAGTGAACAATTGTTAACAAACTAGATAACCTAGATGAAACAGATAAATTCCTTGAAAAATACAAACTACTAGAACTGACTCAAAAAGAAAGAGAAAGTGTGAATAGGTAGACTTTGCTAAAGAGTTTGGAATGGAAACAGCCATTTTTACCAGACTGTGAAAGACCCTGAACCATTCCTCTGTACTCCTCTTAGTTTCTCCAAGACAGTGAAAGGCCACTGGACAGTCCAAGGTGGCCAGAAAAATAAACCTGTGAATGTTGTCATGTCTTCATGATAACCTTCTGCACCAACCTAAGTACTTCAGGAAGATTGTCTGCGCCACTTCCTTATAATCTGTTCATTACCACCTTTCCTAAATTTTTACTTCAAAGTTTAAAAATAATTGATAATTTAAAACCACTATATAAACAAGAAATTTCTAAAGATATCAAAATTATTAACTATTAAATTTAAAGGAAAAAAGCCGTAAAGCAAAAGTAAATCTACAGTGACTGTAGCCCAATTCTAGAGACATCTTTCTTCCCATATGACACTAAAATCAAAAGATGAATTGCAACTGAAAAACCATAATTGTCCAGTTGGGAATCAGTTGTTATTATTTAAAATATATATTTTGTCATACTTATAAGGAAAGGATAAGGTAACATTTATATATCATATTGATCATGGTTTTTCTCTGACGTCAATATCCATTGCCTGAGACATCTGCCATTCAACATTTTTTTTCTCTAGCCAGGAAGATGAATAAAGAATTGGATTTCAAAGGCAACATTAACTGTATAAAAGGTATGACACATATTATATACATAATTAGTTTTTCCTATCTAAAGCACAAAAAAAAAATGTCTCTTTTCCTACAAATCTAAATTTCAGATTTCTAGCACATGGGTTTGATGTGACTATATTTGAACTATACTGAATAGCTAAACTTTTTTAAATCGAGAGGAGAAATGATAGCTTCAAACAAATATTACTTAAAAAATAGCACTCAGAATATTAGATTTTTTTTTTCAAAATGCTTTTCATAATATGAAATAATGCTAGTAACTTTCTAAGATACCTAAAAGAATACACAAGCTTAGCATTTCCAAATGGTAAAATGTATTAAATATTAGTTTGCTAACGTTTAATCAATATCTCCTAAAAAGGGTTAGCTTTTAGGGTATTTTTAAGTGGTTTACAAACTATATTATATAATAAATTGGCTGACAAAATTATTCTAAATATGATTCATTCATGAATTCCGTATGTCTTTAGGACTAGGTATTTGTATTTTCAACAAAGTGTCAATTAAACAATTACAGAAACACGTAAATAACATTTCTCTATTTTTAAATAATGAAATAGTGAACACATCTTTGAACCTGAAGTGCTAACAAAAGATGAAATCAGTTACTACATTAAGTTTTTAGTAATATTATAATATCGTTATTATGCTGCTTATCACTACGAATTGAAAATTACCTTACAGAAATAATCAAATTTGAGAATAATATAACATTAAATATGTTAAACTTCTACTTTAAAAATACATTTTTATAAGAATGTAAATTATAACTTGAAAAACATTACTGCCTAGTTAAGGTATATGAGTACTGCCAAATACAATACATTATGTCTCTTTATAAATATACATATATAGGATAGTAGGTTTAAGAGTTGTGAGAGGTTAGACATTGTGGTCAAACATTTTATCATTATGAGACAGTTAAGAATCTTAATGAGCTCTGGTTCATTCAGCAAAGACCACAAATAATTCAAGTGCAATTATACCAGTTTGGGGAAACCATTATTTTCGTAGTTTTATCAAGTACATAAAGTGAATTCTGAAAAAAGTTATGCAATAAAGCATTGTATAATATAAATTTTCAGTCATTTGAAAGAATCTTTTTGTTAATTCATTTTTAAAGAAAGCACTAAATGAATTAAAGTGTTTTGCACTTAATAAAAATAATGACTAGAACAGTGTCATAATACAAGTTAAATAATATTTAAGAAATGTTACAGTACCTTATGAAGCATGTTTTCTACTGTTCTCATATGATTAGCAACACACTCTTTGTCTCTAGAAAAAAATAAAGATTAGGTGTTAGTAAAACCCAACTGTAGTTAGTAAAACTACAACTGTTACATATTTTGATACGTCACTATTATTGAAAAATAAGGGTTAATTATCATTGTACTCCTAAAAGTGTAAAACCTTACTATATTCACTGGTATATTTATGCATTTAATTCTTATCTTCAGTTATACTGCTGCCATAGATTAGAGGGAAAAAAATCTTAAGGACATTTTTAAAGTTAAAAAAGAGTGAAAAATGAAGAAAGAAAAACAAAATTAGGTTATATTATTGATTAAAAATGTGCTGAATGGGCTAAACTTTTATTCTTTTGGTTTCTAATGAAAAAGAATTTTGAAATCTTACTGGTGGGGATATGTTATTAATGGCCATAAAATTCAAAACAATATTTTCTTTCTATACAGTCTTTTTTTGCTATAATACTTACACACAAACCATCAATGACCTTGAACAGAAGTATGCAAAGTTACTAGTTTCTTCTATTAGCTTTGTATATTAAATTTGCTCATAATAATTTTTTTTAAAGTTTGGATGAGAACACTGAAGACAAAAATTTAACAGTAACTAATAAATTAAAAATTATAGGTAATATATTAGCTCTCCAAATTTCACAGACAAGCCGAATTCCTGGATTAGCAGCAATATTTGGAAAATACAACATGAATCTGGAGGTTTTATAATCTTGTTTTCCTTAATCTCTGAATTTTCAGTTGTAAGAGACACTAGAAATTACCTAGGCTTAGTTTCTCATTTGACAGGAGGTAACTTAAGACAGAACAATGAAAACAAAAGGCTGATATATATTTTAAATGACAATTACATATACCTAATATGGTATGCAATACTACAGAGCCTTACAACTTTCGAAAAAAAATTATTGGTGAGTATTCAAACATGCCAAATTTTGGCCTTGTATAAACTGATTTTTTCATCACGTATGGGCAATTTCCCAAGCCCACTGGCAAAGCTGTGGATATCCTAAGATTGCAGATTCCCTGTCCGTGATTTAGTTTACAGACTACATTCATATTTCATGATAAGCATTTAACGAGAGTTTGTCTCAAAAAAATTTTAATTAATACATATTTTTTGGTAAGTACAGGAATCCAGAATTCCAAATTTAGAAAACACTGAGTTTATTAAAATTAGATGTTTCTTTAATCCATAAATAGATTTTCTTTAAACCACGCTGTTGTACAAAGGACTGTCTTAAAGTACTCCATGTAATTTAATGTGGGGAACAAATAAAAATACCCAAGAGAACTGTTCAATTTGAACTTCATGTTGTATGTCAACTTGATTACCTGGTAAAAGGGAAAACACTCTCATCACATTTACATAGTTGCCCACTCTGAAAACTGTATATATTTTCTAGTTAACATATTAGAACATAGAGCTATAAAATTAAATGACTTTTCCATGATCAATATGTTTTTACTGCACGTAAAGAGGCTAGGATACACATGTTGATTGTATACTAACTTCATTTCTTTGTGGAAATATTACTTGCAATATTAGTATATTATAATATATGCATAACAAAATATGGAGGGCAGTGGGGCAGAAGGGGAAAAGGAATATGTGATAGAAAAAAACTGTACAAAACTTTTAAATAGTCTTATATTTCATATTAACAAAAACATGGTTTCTAACATGTAACACTACAACGGAGCCCTAAACACACAAACTTAGAGGTTAGACAGAAACTTACACTTTTCTGAAGTTTCCCAATAAAATATACATTTAGAATGTTAAGAGTTTTCTTTTTTGAGGATATATCAGAGAATTTCAAAGAGAGACAGCTGTACTTTTGTTTTCTAACACTGTATTATCCAGGGCTAAAACCCAGAGCATGAAAGTAAGAATTGATCTTTTGTCTGTTTTAAGTGATCTCCCCAAGGTCCAAATGCTCACTTGGCTGCCATGCGGAGGGCACTTTCTGCATCATGGATGTTCTCCTCCAGTCGACGCTTGTCCTGCTCCAGCTGGGTAAGATGTCTATTGAGCTGACGCAGAGATTGATCTTTTCTTCTCAGCTCCATCTTTGCCTCGGAGAGACTCTGCAAGCAGACAGAAAACAGAGTTACTTGTCAGCCCTGATAATTAACTTCAATTTATGCCATAGGCTATTAAACAAAGAAAGATACAGACTGACTGAGAAGTAGACTTGGGTCATTACACATCAAGGTTTAACAAATTTCCTGCAAAAATTTTACATACTTACTAATTAGAAATGATAGAACTGATAAGATTTTGAAAAATGTTTAGCTACAAAACATGACTCCATTTTACTTTTTAAAATACTTCAAGGCAAATATATGTTATTCTTACTAAAACTATCTGGTTATAAAAACCTCCAGTTGCTTTTCTTTTAATGATGAAAAATAAATATTTTGGGGGAAAGGACATGAAATTTAGGCCTATTAAAAACCAGAACTACACATGCTCAAACCATGTATATGATTGAGAAGAAGGGGGATTATGATACCTGTAAGAGTATAGAGAACCCAAGATGTAAAAATACCATTATCGTCTTTATAAATATGCCTATAATAGTTGCTATAGACAAGTCAGTGGACAAACTGGACTCCAAAATAAAATTCACTTACTTTCCATAAATAACTCTCATGTCAAAAACAGCAACACGATGTGATTAATATGCTTCAAGAGAGGAAGGTATAAATAATACTTGCATTTTGAATTATATATATTCTGTAAATATTTTTCTAGTCACAAAAGTATAAAATCTATTGACTGATATTTGGTATTTATTTTAATCTGAAATATTCACTTAGAATAAAAATATTAAGATGCAAATACACAACTTAATCTTAGAACTTTAGGGCTAAAAGTCTTAGAATCAGAAACTCACAATTTAAAGGAGAATTTTCTAGACCTCATTTCAAATTCTAGGATGTAAAACAGTATGGGGGTCAGAGTATCTCTTAGCACTAACACTCTTTTCATTCCTTTGCCTATGACATTTCTAGAATATAAGCTTATCAGCTTTTCATTTAAATTTGTTGGACAGTGAGCTGAATAATTGATTGCATACATATTTTTTTCTTCTTGCTCAGAGTTTAGCGACTCATTACTGTCCACAACTGCACTTCAAATATCCAGTAAAGAATAACCAAAATGTGATAATTTCATGTTTAAAATTCTTCTAATAATATTCTTTCAATGCATTCACAATAGGTAGCTTAAAAAACTCAAGCTGCCTGCATGGAGCTAAAGCGATTCATTCTAAATGTTAGTGAATTGAAAGCAATCATCAGTCAAATAAAGTATTTTAAAATGTTATGGTTTTAAATTCAATATTTCACTTTTCAAACAGTCAAGTTAAAAAATAAGCAAGTTAAAAAAATGGTTACTTGTCAGATATTATATTTTATTTTAAATCTTTAGTATTAACAGATCTTTAAGAACATCTAACTATGGAAATAGTCACTGATTCAAACCAACTTCAAAAAAACAACAAAGAACAGCTTTTAAAAACCGTGGTAAACCTACTTATTTTGTGCCAATGTTAAGATATTTAAAAGCATTTAAAAAATGAAATCCATATTTGAGTCTTTTTTTAATCCAGTATTTCTGACACCTTTCAGGTAATAAAAAAATGCTATTTTTCAGGTATGAAGATAAAACTAATGATCCACCAACAGTTACACATAAAGCTTGAATTCTCTTCCAACAGAAGTAATAGATTTGTGCCAATCCATTCAAATTTTCTTACTCAGTAATTCTTATGACTAGAAGTGGATAATTATGAGGGGTATTCAGGATATCATCCCGAGCCTTGCACAGATTGAAGCTCACTTGTCCAATCTGAGTGAACCCATGACCTTGGAATCATTATAAAACCACACTTGACTTTTCAGCAATTCTATGAGATATAACTCATAAAATTAAAATTTCTACTATATGTCTACATCTTTCGTTTTCATCTTTCAGGGACAATGGCAGAGAGCCACCAGTCTCTTCTACAGCTTACACTATTTCAGAGCTATAACTGAATCATCTATTCTAAGATTGAAATTACAGAAAATGTAGTATAAACAAAGTGATATAGATCATACTTCTAGAGTGTAAAAATGAAGAGATAATAGTTTCTTTTAATCATAGTTCTATAATTATAGACACAGATTTCTCATTTTCAGGAGTTGAGGGACATCACAATGGAACCTATATCCATCAGTGGGTCCATGGAGATATGCAAAAAACACCAAGACATAAAAGTTATCCAATAATATGTCTTTTCTCTAATATTCACATTTTTTGTTTTTGTTGACAAAAGTACTTATCTTTAAAATCCTAACGCGGAGCTTTTGGGAAAGAAAAATATATTTATATATCTGTGTGTGTATATATATATATTATACATATGTACCTATATCATATATAATGTTATATATATATAAAATTTTAATTTTAAGTTCAGCTTTTCTTTTCTCCTGTTTAGATTTATCTAATTAAAACCCATGATAAACTTTATAGACTCTAATATTTCTGACTGAATGACTGAAACCAAGAGGGTGTGCCTCCAGGCAGCAAGGCAACAATGATAAGCAGCAGGTTAGCCACTAATTTCTCAACCAGGGTAGATTGTGAAAGTGTGATGTTCTGATATCCAAGAAACTGTTCAGGAGAGAATAGGATAAATCAAGTTTAATAACTCTGCTCCTAATTGTTCCCCCAATGCTCAACTCTAATTACTTGGAGAACTCTCCTGACTGTCACCTGATATTAAGTTGTTGGAGGCTGAGCCTGGAACAGCAAGATAATCAATAAACATTTAGTGGGGAGAAGAATGAAGATCCTGTTAAGCAGTGGGAACCTGCAGCACCCAAAGCCCTTCTGCTCATGAGAAAACCTATGGGACAGCCATAGTGATTGCAAAGCAATAATCCAAAGCACTGTTTTTAGGCCTTGAGGCCTTTAGGCAACAGTACATTTGAGGAAAAAAGGTTAACACGGTCACCCTAATTACAGCCCACTTTCACATACTTCATATATAAGCGAAGACAAGCCAATTAGGTAGAAAGGAAGATAAGGGAAGTTTTATTTGTATACTAATTAAACCCCTGATGAAATTAAAGGAAAAACATACAGCTCTGTAATTGTGTCTGAGAAAGGTCACTTCAGGTTCAGTTATCAGAACAGCACAGCCTTGAGATATTTCACTTAATCCACAATACAGCCCTCATTTAGTACTCAGGTCTGAATATTTACCAAAAAAAAAAAAAAAAAAAAAAAATTCAAAGCTTGATACTGCAATTATCTTTAAACAGTTGTGAACAATTTTAGAAAATTAATGCTAAATATGATAACAAGTGTTTTTAAAAAGATAGAGAAATAGTCCAGCTATACAAGAACCAATTTCACTATATTGTTTATCAAAGATTCTGGAGTTTTCATTTTAAATCCAAAATGTTCTAAAGCAAATTTTTACAACAAAATCCTAAACTGACTATATTTTAAAAGTTATTCTGCAATATATTTATTGTATTTCTTTTTAGATAATGATATTATTGCTCACCTTCATGTACACCTTGCACGGTCCAGGACAAAAAAGCCAAAGCTTTCACTAAACTATTCTTATAAGAATATAGTTTCACACTAATTGTTTTCCTCAGATGGTCTTGAAAAGCTATTTATTACTAATGAAAGCTGGCCGGATGGATGGACACCAAGGAAGTACAGTCGTGCACTGCTTAACGACAGGGATGTATACTGAGAAATAAATTGGTGGGTGGTTTTGTTGTTGTGCAAACATCATACAGTACACTTACACAAACTGAGATGGCATAAACTACTACATACATAGGCCATATCATGTAGCCTATTGCTCCTAGGCTACAAAACTATACAGCATGTTACTGTACTGAATACTATAGACATTTGTAACACAATTGTAGGTATTTGTGTATCTAAACACATCTAAAAGTAGAAAAAGTACGGTGAAATACAGTATAAAAGATCAAATATGGCACGCCTGTAGAGAGTATTTGCCATGAATGGAACTTGAAGGGCTAAAAGTTGCTCTAGGGGAATCAGTGCATGAGTGGTGAGTAAATGTGACAGCCCAGGACATTACTGTACAATGCTGTAGACTTTATAAACAATGTACACTTAGGCTACGCTAAATTTATAAAACACAAGATTAAATCAAGCACAAGAGAAAATGATGTAATCAAGAGACTCGGAAACACTAGATGTATGAGGCTGCTGACTGCAAAATATGGCATACTGTTTAACAGCACTTTTTTTTTTTTAAGTAAAAAGAGTCTCCTCTAAAATAATGATTAAAAAGTATAGTATCGTATTCAGGGAGATCATTTATAAACTATATAAATGTCTAACCAGTGTACTTTATATTTGATACTAATAATAAAATAATTTTTTTAAAGTATAGTATAGGATATCATAAATGTATAAACCAGTGACATAGTTGTTTATTATCGTTATCAAGTATTGTGTATTACACATATTTGTATGTGCTATACTTTTATGTGACTGGAAACACAGTAGGTTTGTTTACACCAGCACCACTACAAATGCATGAGTAATGTGTTACACTACAACATCATGATGGCTACATCACTAGGCGATAATCCACCCTTTTAAACAGTACAATTCAGTGGGTTTTAGTATATTTACAGAGTTGTATAACCACCACCAGTGGAGATCTTTTTTGAACAGTTCTTTCTTAAAAAAAAAAAAAAAAAGCAAAACTTAACAAAATAACATAGTTACCTAAAAACAGTATGTCTCATTTCAGCAAACTCTAATTTTAAACTATACATCACACACACACACACACACACACACACACAAAGCTTACAATTTCAAAAATATAAATTTGTAACATGAATTCTCTGAATAAGAATATTTGATTAATAAATGTAAATAGTACATAAGTTAAAGTTACCCGGAAACTGCACAACTCCCCAGTTAATATTTCCGGATGTTAAGGGAAGCATCCAACACAGTTCCTTCTCACAGGGGTACAGAATCGCGGTGCTTTAGACCATTAGGCCAGCTAGGAAGACCAAGCACTAGGGGATGTCACTTTTATAGATTTTCCTTTGTCTACTGGGAAATATCTATGGATCCACATTCCTACAGACTAAAAGCTAATGGCTTATTCAATTTGGTATAAAAGTTAGTCATACAAAATGAAAGGAAAGACAACACACATGCTATAAAGAACTAAGCTACATTTCCTAGGTCAGGGGAAAAAATATCACAACATTTTTTTTTAATTTACTGCTGTGTAAGCTTTGAAATAACATTCCCAGATTGTGATAAACTCTGTAAAACATCTCAGAGCACTAAAACTAACACTGGAAAAGGGAACAGCATTGTCTTCGGGCCTACTATTGTAATGTGACGGCTAAAAATTACACTAATCAAGAATTGAGTAACTGCTGGGTGAGTCAAGCTATGCAGATTGCCACAGAAAGTATAAAGTTAAAATGATACAACTAACAAGTTTACAACCGAGCACACAAGTTAGGTTTGAAACTAAAAAATAGTTTACAATAAAGCTTGAAAATCTGTGAGAGACGCAACTACAAAATTTACAATAAATATAGAATAGTAAAAGGTGCTGGTATGTGGTAAAATTACTAAAGGAATAGATTTTCAATCTTTCAAAGTTCTGGAATTTTACATGATCATCCTTAGGGACACTATCTTTTATTATTTTCCAATAATAATCCTATGCAGAAGATAGGTGACATATTTTTAAACTGAAGCTGAAGAACAAATAACTTAACCACTTTTGGGGTTGAACGATCCTAGTAAGAATTCACATGTCTGGTAAGACAACAGATGTGGAAGTGTCCTATAAACTGTAAGAGGTTATACAGATTTAGTATACATAATGCAATACTTACACTTCTACATATAACGTCATCACATGGTCTTCTTTAAATCCCTACCAATATGTGGTCACTTATGTTTCCATATTATTTTTACATCATTGTTTTTATATATATGATATATAAACATGTTTTTAAAAAACAACTATTTCTATCATACTTGAAAAAAGATAAAAGGAAATAAAAACAAGGTTAAAATAAGTTACGTGTATAAATAGGCCTTATGGTAGGTGATTATTAAAAAATGGTACAAATGAGTAATGAAAATCCACTTTTAAAATTTCAAAATATGCTATAAGGTTTTGTTGTAAAATCCCTTATGATTATTGGTATCATATTCTCACATGATCCTTTAAAAATGTCCTCCTAAATTCCATCAGTATAAAAGGAAAAAGTTAATCCTCCCCAGTAAACTAACTGAAAGGGATCAATAGTAAAATATAATTCAAAGAAAAGGAATCTCATAAAAGTACTCAAAATATATTGAATGCTATTTGTTCTAAGCCTCACATATATACTACAAAACTCTGGTAGACTAAAAGTGTTAGATAATAATGAGGTAAAGTGAGAGAGATATAGTTAAAAATACATTCTAAATGACAAAAAGGAGGATAATAAAGAGAATCATAAGAGCTCTCTCAACTAGAAAATGCATTCAGAAAAGTACAGAATAGACAGCGGTTGCTACATTTATTGTGACACATGACATGTAAGCAGTAATGTGGTAGTAATGTTTTCTCAGAGTAGAAAACAAACTGCATTAAACGTCCTACGGACCTTAGGAGACAGGAACTAGCTGCAGGTAACAACCATCATGACGCTGCTATAATAAAATCAGCCCTTATCTGACCTCTAAGTTCTCTCAGTGAATATCTAAGAAATACAAGGGGATAGAATACACTAAAATTCTTCTGTTGGACCTTATCGGATATAGACCACTCAGCAGATTCCAAAAGCTTAACACAGTTGAAAATCCTACCTACTTGAAGATCCAAAAATTTGATGAATTCCCTGGCAATAATTTAAATAAGTGAAACTATGAGTTAAGGTTGTACAAATATATTTAGAATTAAATGCTGTTTTAAAATCATTTGAGAACTACCTAAAACAACTAAGAATTTGAAAAAATATGAATAATTTATATAGAGCTTCAAATAGTTGGATTCTTGACATTTTACAAAAAATAAATGATTTGGAAGAACTTTTCAATTTCAAGAATTCTTTTTGTGATATAACTAAATAATAGGGTACATAACCCTATATAATAATTAAAACACGCTCACATTAATAATTTCATTGTACTATAGAATTTAAATGACTACCCTGAAAATGTCATATATTAAATAATATTAATGATAGTAAATCAAGTATCAGCTGAGTAAAAATCAATTATTTAAGAGAATTTGAAGGTCAAATTTAAATTAGAAAAATTAACAGTTTCTTTTAGACTTAAATATAAACAAAACGAAATGGTTTTTCTTCCTTAAAATTTTATTCATTGGATGAATTTTTGTATATTAAGTATTTTAACAACAATTTCTATCTTAAGTTTAGTGGTATATGCATGAAGGAAAAAATTCTGAATAGCAAATGTTTGTTAACTTTCACTATCTGGAGCATTCCATCTTTGTATGAAGGCACTACTACGCCTGGTTCGTGAACAATGCCTATCATACTGTAAGTGTTCAATAAATATTTGCTATTATAATTTATTTCTCCCAAATCCTAGGGGAGTGGAGGAGGTGGAAGCAGAGAATAGTTTGAGTGACAACTAAACCATATCCCTCATCATCATCATCATCATACAAGCATTTTATAGTTATATTCATAGTTCAGTGAGGTAAACTGCAATGTCATTTCTAATACATGCAAGGAAACTAAAACTCAGAGAAGTTAAGTAATGTTGCTAAGGTCATGTAAATACTAAATGTGAAAATGTGAACCCAAGTCTTCTAAATCTAAACCCTTATTCTCCTGTATTTTTTTTTTTTAATGTATTTTCATTCAACTTGGTCCTGAATGAAACCAACCTCTTCACTGGTACCCAACCAAAGAAATGACAATATATTCCAACATGCAAGAAAATCTGGCTGTTTTGGATTTCTTCAGAATATGTCATCTCTAATTTAACTCCCCTCTTCAGGGACTTTTTAAGGGAATAAAAACAAATATAAACAGTTTATTGAATTGGGTAGACAGAAAGAGGTAAAAAACAGAACAAAACAAAATGGCTTAATCATTTTTCACTAATAAGTTCAAATATTCCCTGTTACATTTCCCTAAGGAATTCCTAAAGATATTTTTGTGGCCTTATATGTTGATATTAAAATCTAACTAACCTCAACATAGAATGTGACTCTAATGTATTTATTTGTTCATTTAACATACATTACATGCTTATCAATGTCAAAGCCATAAATAATTATAATATCTAGCACTTCCTAAATACTCATTTTAGGCCAGACATTAACACAATCAGTTCTCATAACAACTCTATGAGGTAAGTAATACTATTATTCCCATATGATAAATGAGGAAACTGAAGTAGAGTTCAAGTAACTTGCCTAAGATTACATACATACAGGCAGTTCAAAACTGAGCAGTCTGACACGTAGATAAACAAATACAAAAAATATACTCCTCTTGGAAATGAAGTCCTATCTAGCAAGATAAAAAGAGGTTTAAAAAGCAGCTGGTATTAAAGCTAAATGGTCAGTGTTGAGCATTCTTAGCAGAATGAAATGGCATGTACAGAGGAGTACAGACTAGGTACAGCTGAAGGCTATGTGCTACTAAGAACGGCAGGAGAAAAGACTAGAAAGGTACATAGAGACCATATACAGTCAGAAAACTAGACTTTTAATCTTGTAAATGATGTATATATGGTGTTCCGCAGAGAATTGCATCAAAATCTCTTAGCGGGCCTCCAAACCCTACCTTTCTTCCAACCAGAATTTGCTTTAATGTTTTCTATGACCTTTTGTATAAGATTTTGTTCAGAAAAGGGCTTTATGGCTCAGTATTTGGCAAGTAAATCGGCATAGAGAGCCATGGGAAGCTGCTAAAGAATCCCCAGCCATGGAGCAGCTTTCTCTGATCTCTGTCTCCAGGATCGTGTATACAAACCATAGCTGCCAAAATAAAATAAATACAAGAGATCACTCTGCCATACTGCAACAGCTCGTTTACATCTTCAGTTGGACTGTAATGAAGGTTTAATAAGATTTCATCTTTGAGTATAAAGATCCAGTGATATACTAAATTAAAACTCATTTTAAAAAGAA
The DNA here is from genome assembly GCF_014176215.1 of Rousettus aegyptiacus. NCBI lineage: Eukaryota > Metazoa > Chordata > Mammalia > Chiroptera > Pteropodidae > Rousettus > Rousettus aegyptiacus. Next base: position 57,730,615 of record NW_023416306.1, on the reverse strand, counting down.
CTGGCTTATAACAGTTTTCTTTAGTATATAAAAGAGTATTATATCAAATTCACTTTTACAGTACTTAAGCAGAGAGTATATATTAAACGTTTACTTCAGATAAATGCAGTATCCTAGCCATACATTTTCTATATCTACTAATAACTACATGAATTCCTACAAGTTATTTGAATCATATGACAGAGAGCCACAAACTCTGAGTCACAGAAGAAATACATGATGAGAAGAACATATTTTAGGAGCACCAAAAAGTTGATTAACAATTGAACTTAGCTATTGTTTTCTAAGGAAAATTACATTACTTGGTCTACAGTTTTAAAAAGGTTTTTTTACATTTTACCAATAACGAACTGGTTATCATGTTGGGTTATTTTAAGAGAAAAAGGTGGAAAAAAGTTACCAGTAGCAATAACCATTAAGTGAAGTTTCTGAATAACTAAAAGGGTTATGTGATAACTGAATCATTATTTTTAACGTATTTGAGTGAAACATATAGCTTTTAATCCCTCGTCACTCCTATTAATTATAGTGAGACTGAAGCTGAGTAATACAGAAGGTGTTAAAATAAAGATGAAGACTCACATCTAAAATAACCATAGTTTCAGCAACAGTTAGTAAATTCAAACAACGTGTTATAGAAGAGCAGAGAGATGGACCCAAAGCCTCAGTGTAATTTCTTGAGAAAATGTGCTCAGGAAAACCTTGGTATGTGTTTGGGTTGTAACAGTTTGGGAGTCAGGGGGTAAATATGTAAATATGTAAATATATTTATATATATGTATACAAACACGCACACAAACACATATATGTGTGTATGTGTGTGTGTTCTGGGGATGTAACAATATAGCAAAACATTTTATAGCTTTGCTTTGAATGGAATTTTCCTGTGTGAGGAAGTGTGTATAAGTGTGTGTGTATACATGTATATATACATTTTCAATATATACTGATTATAAAGAGAGCTTCCCACAAAATTAGTATGGTTTACACTCCTGACACCTCCAGTAACCAACCCATTCACATGAAGAAAAACACAGCTGTTCAATCCTTCTAAATGAACGAGATCACCATCTAGTGGTGACTCCTTGAAATGTCAGGCATACGCCTTCTAGAGCCTAGAAAATGCTTTAGGGAATGTGGTTAACGGAGTCTACATAACCTAGAATATTTGAATTTTTTTTTTTTTTTAAAGAACACAACACATTGAATAATATTTTTATTTATTTTCACACTAAGAAATACTCTAGAACAAGAGAGAAGAGTGCCAACTAGACATATGGCTCCCTCTCTTCAGTCCTCCTAACGAACTAGGAATAAAAACAGCAGATGTTAAAATGTAAAGTTATACCAAATCAAGTCAATATGGCTAACTAGAAAACAGATTCTTCATCTTTTCTGTACTTTATAAAGTAAAAACAAAATTAGTTATTGTAGTGGATTGTGTGATACTCCACCTCCCTGAGGAGAAAGTATACTCTTCCATCCCATTGATAACTATCTTGACCATGTAAACCGGTAGTGCCTCTTTCGGAAAGATTATATGATACTATCCTGTCATATCTGAAAGTACTTAAGTTACTTTCTTTGGCCAATTAAATGTGGGAAGTAAAATAATGTCGCTTCATGGCAGACACAAGACAAGCAATGTCCTATAAAGATCTACACTGTGAAACCAACAGTGCTATGGTATAAGCCTTACTCATAGGGTGAGAAACCATAAAGCAGAAGCACAGCTGATTCCTGATGGAAATGTATTATATGTGAGAAGTCACTTATTGTAAGGACACTGAAATTGTTGGAGTCATTTGTCACTGTAACATTACACAGGGTATCCTGACTGATATAGCATATCACCATCTTACAGAAAAATACTGAATATGCACACTAAAAATTATAATAAATTCATCTGTATCACTGTAATTCATAAAAAAAAATTTTCTTCCAAAATCTTCCCTAACATATTCAGTATATGCATATTTAAATTTAATATTTTCCTCTAATGAGGAAAAAATATGTCAAGGCAATTCTTTGTTCTTTTTCTTTTCCTTCTTAAAAATAAATAACATTCACTGACACTTAAAAATAGCAGTGATATATTTCTCAGTTTTAAAAAGGAGTACTATAACATTGTAAAACATGATACTGTATGTTTAAATACATGTGATATATACATCACTAATATGCAAGTAAATATATAAATGTATGCATTTAAAATTTTGAAAAGTAGACACTAAAATGCAACAGAAAGATTCCTTTTTCTTATTAGTATTTTTCCATTATTTTCAATAGAACATGTATAAATATGTAACCCAAAATTGCAATTGATATAATTTTCATAATATCAACTTTCATCACAAAATCTTAGTTTAAATTTATATACAGGATATCATAACAGTAACTAAAGTTGATTTGTTAAATATGACCTACTAAACAAGGGTAGGAAATTAATCAGCTATATAACTTCTTATCAAATGGTAAAAAATATATATTATGTACATCTGTATATGTAAAAACTTAGAAATATGTAAATATACAGATGTACATAATATAAATTTACATATACAGATGTACATAATATTTTGTACATAATATTTTTTACCACACCAATACACATATATATGTAATATGCATTTAATAACTACCATTTATCGAACTCCTTGGGAAAGAGGTTTCAATGATTTGTTTCCTTTCCAGAGAATAAGCAGTAAGGGTTTTAGTATTTCTTATGCTAAATGTCATATCCAAATAATATCCATCTGATTCAGGGGGTTTTGACAAACCTTCTCCATAATTAAAGTTGCCTCTTTTTAAGACTTTTAACCATGATGCAGCAGAGAAGCCCTAAATCCACATTCTTTACAGACAAATGATTTTCTAAATTCCACAAGGACCGTATGTCTGTTCTGTGTCACAGGACTCAGATCAGAAAAACAGATGAATTCTATTTCCATCACAGACGCGCTCTTGATGATTTTGGTCTGCTTTGATACTCTGACTTTAGTCCTGAAATAAGATAAAAGCACTATAAAGGTGTTTCCTGTTTCATCCATCACAGCGATTTTTCTTGTTGGTACTCTTAACAATAATCCTGGTAGAATACAAATACCTCCCTAACTACATTTTGGAATTTAGCCAGGTTTTTGCTATCAGAATGCAAAACTAACAAATATGTGTTACCCCTTACAGTTTCAGGCATTCTAATTTTACAGAGGTTAATACTAACTTATTTTTTTTAATTAAAACATAGTAAATACTTGCCCACATTCCATAAGAACAAAGCACTGCAAAGTCATTCATTAGGTAATCTTTTAATTATAAAAACACTAAAATAAAAATTTTCAAGATTAGCAAACACCTGTGTTTTCTGAAATAACATGTTGTTAGTGATATAACAATAAAATATTACTAAACTTCCAAATAAAATTTGAGCATGTTAATTAAATGTTTCCTATAAACAGAATAGTATAAGGATTTAGAATACATATCCCCACATAGGAGTAAAATCACCTTTTAAATGACTTTAACACTGCCACTTAATCATGTCAGAAATATAAACATGTAATTAGATAATTACCTCCAAAGTCTGAGACATTCATATTTATGCTCACTCCATTACAAATGTAATATTCTAAAGTTGGTTACTATAATTGTTCAGTTAAATTAAATAGTTCTGAAACAAAACCATCACCGTCTCACATTAATGTAAACTAAAACAAATACATTCAAAGAGTAAATAAATTTTGATTAGCCCTTTACGTTATAATGTACTATTTACTAATTTAAAAATTGGCTCATTGAAACAATAAATAAAAGTATTTTCATAGTTATCTATGGGCTGTTTGTAATTAAAGTATACACTCTGGGTCATTTTGGAAAGTGCCTGCAAAGGAAATAATTTTTCTAATAGAGTCTTACTATTATCATCATCAATAAATACCTCTGGGTTCAGTTCCTTGTTCCGCCAATTACTAGCACTGTGACCTAGGGCAAATTAAATTCTCTGTGCTTTGTTGTCCTCATCTGCAAATTAGTATTAATAATATTTATCTCAAAAAATATTTTAAAGATTAGATGAAATATTGTCTTCAAATTACTTAGAATACTAAGAAAATAATATCTAATACAAAGACAAATGTTAACAAAATTTACACAGTCTCTGAAGCCACAGTCCACAACGGAAGGTTACAAGACGACAGAGAACCTCTTCTGATTATAAACTTGCACATTTATATTACATAAAGTATTTTAGCATATTATCAATTCAATTAATCACAGAAACTAAAGACTCACATTTAACAATGGCAAAAACCAGCTTTAGTCATTCTATATTCTATATGGCATAATGTAAATGAATATCATTTACAAAATTCCAAATAGTTTACATATACTTGAAATTTTGTTTTCAGGCTGAAATGTGTATTTCAGACTAAAACATAGCTTCATTTAAGCATGGAGTACCAAGAGATCAAATGCCAACCATGGCTGGATAAGGTCTAATCAGAAAAGAAAGCTCTGACTTGCACACCACTGAGAAGCCCACTGCAAACTTACTTGGCCTATGATCTTTCACACCCAAAAGTATAAAAATTAAGTATCTTTACAGACTTAAACTTTAGTGAAAAGGAAAGAGAGATTATGGGGAAAGGTGATTAAGGTGAAAAGTAAAGGCAGCCTAAGGAAAATTCCATGTAAGAGGTAATGCTTTACGAAAAGCAAGACGAACAAATAGGAAGCCAGAGCAGGGGACAAAAAAATAATCAAAACCAAATATCCAAACACCCTCTAACTATAAGGGACTTTAATATTGTAACAAAATCAGAGAAAGAAAGAAACCCCAAAAAGTCATATTGATATTCAGGCTACCAGGAAAAAATATGATTTCAAACATTTTTTAAAAGGCAGTTTTGTAGGCCTATTGATTCCTTTTGCACATTTCAAGGTAAAGTATTTACTTTGTACTTGACTCAATAATATAACAAAGATCTCTCAGGAATCTGGATTTAACAAGAAACTTCTCTATTTTTGAAAGAAAATCTAAAAAACAAGTTACAGCCCAAACTAACTGGAATAAGTGGTATGCAAGTACATGTGCTTAACATGCAATCTACTTATGCAATAATTCCATTTTTCTTCTAAAGCATAAGTCAATAAATCTTTCCAGCTGCACTATAAATTCCAAGGTCATGGACAAAGATGTTTATTAGTATAATTACAATATAGAAGTAATACCATTAAGCCTCCAGTTCCAGGTTTCATAAATTAATAGAAATAGAAGATTAAGAAAGTGTCAAGTGTGGTTTTAATTCCTACACACTAAAAAAAAAGTTCCCAGCGTAGCTCTTTTTTTCATGAGCTAATGTCTGATTTCATTTTCATTTGATCTTTAAAGTCACTAACATTTTTTAAAAGTACCTGCAAAGTACAGTTTTGTAATCATAAAAATTGAGTTATGGGTTTAAGAAGAGGGAGAAAGAGCCAAAATTGCTTAATGGCTGAAAGGAATTCATTTATAATGTAATTAATCACTGAACTTTCAAAGAAATTCTTCAAGAAGAATTTCTAAATATTTAACATTGTATACAATTCTTAAACAGTGCTTGAAATCTATCTCTATAGAACTGTAAATCTACACAATACCAATAGGTTCTCGATTGCCCTTCAATATCCAATGGCTTAATTTTCTATTCCCATTAATAAGTAGAGAATCAATATTTCAGAGACAAAAAGTTTTTTATGTATGGTCAAAAACTTTGCATGCATGGTATAACATGAGAAATAGCATTGCATTAAATAAGAATATCTAATTCTTAATGCCTATGCTTCCTATTATTATGGACTTTATTATCATCAGAAATGCTTGAAAAGACCAAGCAGTTGTTTGGGGGTTGATTTGTTTTGTTTGGGGGAAATCTCTTTTTAAATATGCTTTCCTTCTAATAAACAGTAACGATAGTATAGCAGATACTTAGAAAATAAATATCACTGCTTTCTTCTGTCACTAGAGAATATATGAATTTAATATGAGAGGTTGTTTATGTAACATCTGGTTATAGGATGTCTGAAATGTTTAAAGCTAAAGAAAATCTCAGTAGGTCATCTAGATCTGATGGACCTTTCATGTCTTACTTCTGAGAACATTTCACCGCCATAGAAACAAACAACAATAAAAACATTTTCTTATGAGGATATTTAGTTTAAACTAGATATTCACTTAATGCCTCACTCACTTATGAAAATATAAAAATTTACCCAAACAGCACTCCAACAAGGAATTTTCTGACTACACCAATTTTATCACTGGTTGAAATTTGACTAGGTCAGGGAGCACTGACCTAGTCAAATTTCAACCAGTCTATAGGAACACCAACTCTTCTACCACATCTTCAGATCTTTCATCTCTCTTCCTTTGTTTCTTCTTATTCTCTCATTTTTATGTATATTCAGAATCACGGCTTTCAATTCAGGTATACTTAGGTGGTCCTAACTTCTTTAAACATCACTTGACCACAGTCTCCTTTCGAGTTATCATCTATCATATTTTCTTCCTGTCCTTGTTAATTTCCAAAAAAAAAAAAAAAAGTAAAAATCTATATCAACTACTTTCATTCCCCATCCATACACAAGATATAATAAAAGAGTAGGAATTTTAGAGCCAACAAATCTAAATACAAATTCCTACTCTAACACTTGCTGAGTAAACTTATCAAACAAATATTCCTGAGTCTTATTTTCCTAATCTTTTTAAAAAAAAATTATGCTGCCTATATCACAAGTTGTTGTGAAGACTGAATGTGATGATACCTTTCAAGCATCTAGCAGAGAGCCAGACACAGTAACCACTTAATAAATAAACTAAATGCTCGCTCTTCTTTGCCATGTGAAATGTGGCCTCTGGTTCCACCATTCTCCTAACAGAGCAGGACCCAACCTGCTAGTGTCCAGTGTCCAACCTCTTCCAAATGCCAATCAAGAAGCTCACTTATAAACTAAGGATGCACAAACCCTGGTGATTATTTTTTCAAATCAAAAGACTCTAATTTTACAACCTGTCTTCAGAAAAGAGCAAAATAATGTTACAGAGAATAACAGTTTTAACATAAAACTTACAACTCTCTGAAAACATACAATTTTTACAAATAATACCATTCAGGCTTCTGTAGCACCCTCTACCTCTATGATGGGCCTCTCTATTTTGTATTACACTTACATATATACATACCTATGTTCTTCCCCAATAAACTGAGATATCCTTTGCATCAGGAACAGCTATTTGTTGAATAAATCTTCTTTTAAAGAGTTTCTGCATACAAATCTAAGCATATGCAGACATATTTTAAACAAAGTTTCAACATAGATTCAAACTTACTACATAATATTTCTGGGGATCTGATGTCACTGAACATATTTTCTCTTTTTTTTTCTAATTTAAATTAGATTTTATATTATTTGTTCAATAAGCCTCCATATTCGAAAATTAAGAATTTCAGAAATAGGAGGAAACATGGTGGAGTGAGATATATCCCCAGAGCGCTCCCCTTGAAACAATAATAAGCTGAACATCTAAAACTCAACAAAAAACACCCAAACAGCACACTACCATGTCTGAGTGTGGGATCTGCACATAAGAACTACCACAGGTCAGAACCCCGGGTGTCAGGCAGTGGACTAGGAGAAATAAAGAACCTGCCTCTCATAGCTGCCAGAGCTACCTGTATGGGGAGGGGGAGGGGAGAAGGACCTAAAAGTTCCCTGAACAGCCCTGCCTGGGAAAGTTGTGAGCTTTCTGTAGCCGGCTGGCAACAGGGCCCAGTCATTAGGCCAGAAAGCAGAGAAGCGCCCGGCAAAAAAACAACAGTTGACTTTTACTGGCCGCAATTGCAAAACTAAGGCTGAGCCGCAGCCTCCAAACCCCAACCCAGAGGGCTTTTCCACCTATATCCTTCAAGACCAAACACTGCGGAGCACCAAGGGAATCTGAGCAAACGCTACCAAAACTATTGCTAGCACTGACAGGGACTGAAACTGAGGGTAGTGAGCATGATTAGATATCTATCAGAAAATAAAAAGGCATTTTTAAGGCTTTATATAAAGCAGGGATTGGAGCGGCTGAGATGATATCTACTGGAAACCAAAAGAAAAGTGCCTTCTTTGCAGCAGCTAAAGAGAGACCTTTATATAATAAATCTTCTTTCTGGGGGGGGGAAGCAGAATACACTTCCATTAATGCCCAGGCAGAGAAACAGTCCATTAAACACCATAAACAACCATGGTGACAAGGTATCTCAGAAAAAAAAAGAGAAAAATCTACAGAAAATAAGTTTTCAGACATAGAAATATGCAACTTAAATGATAGAGAATTCAGGATGGTACTACTGAAAAACTTAGTTCCAAAATGAGTCATATCAGCAATTTCAGATATTGCAAAAACGGCTGGATGAGCAGAGCAAGGAAAATGAAACTCTCAAAAAGAACCACGTAGAACTTCTGAAGATTAAAAAAACACACACACTACAAGAGTTAAAAAATAAAATAGAAAGCTTGGGAAACAGAGTTGACCAAATGGAGGAAAGGGTCAGTGATATGGAAGCCCAAAATCTAGAAATAAATCAGGAGGGAGAGAGAAACTGAAGAATGAAAAATAATGAAAGAGAAATTCAAAAACTAGCTTATAACATTAGGAGAGGAAGCAAGAATAATGGGCATTATCGATGGCAAGAAAAAGGAGCAGGGACTAGAAAGCATTTTTAGACAAATAGTGGACAAGAATTTCCCAAATCTAAGGAATGAGCCGGAGCTTGGAATTCAAAAAATCAACAGAACATTCAATTACCTCAACACAAAAAGGACTTCAGCAAGACACATTGTATTAAAAGTATCAAAAATTGATGATAAAGACAAAATTTTCAGGGCAGCCAGGGAGAAGAAAATGGTAATGTATAAAGGAAAACCCATTAGATTATCCTCAGACGTCTCAGCACAGACCTTACAAGCCAGGAAGGAACGGAATCAAATATTTAAACTATTAAGGGAAAGGAACTACCAGCCTAGAATAATGTATCCAGCTAAGCTCGCCTTTAGATATGAAGGAGAAATTAAGACCTTTCCATATATACAAAAATTGAGGGAATTCTCCACTACAAGGCCTGCACTACAGTAAATACTGAAAGGGGTCAACTTACCTAAAAAACAAAATGACAAAAAAACCCAAAAAACATAATTAGGAGTAAAGTGACTATCAGGCAAATAGAAGCAGAGGAGTGCAACCCTTACTAAGAACAAGGCATTATAAGCTTAAATAATAATAACAGAATTGCTAAACCAAGATAGTAATGAATGTTCAGCATATACAGGGACAAATTGAAATAACAACAACTGAAAAGGGGAGGATTCGAAGATCCTCATTCACAAAGGGAAATGAAAATAACACATGGGCAGAAGAAAATGGACAACTATATATATATAACTATCCTTTACATATTCATAATGAGAACCACACACCAATGATTCAGAACTGAAGTATATAACATAAAACAAAAAGAACTAGAGGGAAAACCCACAACAGCCAACCAAAATAAAGAAAACAGAAACACAAGGACAAGGAAGCAATGGAAACACCGAGCTACCAGAAAGCAAAAGATAAAATGGCTATAAGAAGACTTCATATTTCAATAATCGCCCTAAATGTAAATGGACTGAAATGGACCAATAAAAAGGCGGAGTTGCAGAATGGATCAAAAAGCAAAACCCAACCATATGCTGCTTCCAGGAGACACATCTCAGCTCCAAAGACAAATATAGACTCAAAGTGAAAGGGTGGAAAATGATACTTCAAGCAAACAGTATTCAGAGAAAAGCGGGAGTAGCGGTACTAATATCAGACAAAACAGACTTCAAAATAAAAAAGGCAAAGAAAGATACTGAGGAACACTTCATAATGATAAAGCGAATCATGCACCAAGACATAACACTTCTTAATATCTATGCTCCCAATCAGATAGCCTCAAAATATGTAAAGCAATTACTAACAGAACTAAAAACAGACCAAAACACTATTGTAGTAGGAGACCTAAATACCCCACTGTCGGATATTTACTGATTGATCATTTAAACAGAAAATCAATAAGGAAATAACCTCCTTAAATGACACATTAGACCAACTGGACATAATTGACATTTACAAAGCCTTCCATACCAAAAAAAAGCTGCTTATCCATCCTTCTCTAGTGTACATGGAACATTCTCATGAATTGACCACATACTGGGTCACAGAGATAGCCTCAACAAATATAAGAAGGTTGAAATCATACTAACCATACTCTCTGATCATAATGCTTTGAAACTAGAGATCAACTTCAGAGAGAAATCAGGAAGAACCACAAATACATGGAGATTAAACAACATACTATGAAGAATAACTGGGTCAGAGAAGAAATAAAAAGAGAGATCAAGAGATACACAGAAACGAATGATAATGATAGTACAACATATCAAAACCTTTGGGACACGGCAAAAGCGATCATAAGAGGAAAGTTCATATCATTACAGGCCTATCTCCAAAAACAAGAATGAGTCCAAATGAACAACCTAATGCTTCATCTTAAAATTTAGAAAAGGAAGAACAAATGAAGCCTAAAATCAGCAGAAGGAAAGAAATAATCAAAATCAGAGCAGAAATAAATGAAATTGAAAACAAAAAAAATAGGAAAAATAAATGCAACAAACAGCTAGTTATTTGAGAAAGTGAATAAAATTGACAAACTCCTGGCTAGACTCACTAAAGAAAAAAAGAAAGAACACAAATAAACAAAATGAGGGAGGAAAGAAGGGAAGTTATGACTGATATCACAGAAATACAAAGGTTCATTCAAGAATACTATGAAAAAGTATATAACATCAAATTTAATAACCCAAAAGAAATGGACCAGTACTTAGAAAAAATACATTCTTCCTAGAATGAATCAAGTGCTGGAAAATCTAAATAGACCGATGATCAGCAGTATGGAAATTGAAACAATCATCAAAAACCTACCAAAAAGTAAAATTCCAGGACCAGATGGCTTCACCAGTGAATTCTACCAAACATTCAAAGAAGATTTAATACCTATTTTCCTCAAACTCTTCCAAAAAAACTGAAGAGGAGGCAATATTTCCCAACTGATTTTATGAGGCCAATATTACTCTGATATCAAAACCTGGTAAGGATAACACACAAAAAAGAAAACTACTCTCATGAACACAGATGCAAAAATCCTAAATAAGACACTAGTGAACCGAATACAGCAACATGTTAAAAAGAATATACACAATGATCAAGTGTGCTTCATCCCAGGGGCACAGGGATGGTTCAACATACATAAATCGACAAATGTGATACACCACATAAACAAATTAAAAAATAAGAATTGTATGATCTTATCAATAGATGCAGAAAAAGCCTTCGACAAGATCAAAACACTTAACAAAATAGGTATAAAGGAAAGTACCTTAACATAATAAAGGTCATCTGACAAACCATCAGCCAATTTTATACTTAATGATAAAAAACTAAAAACCTTCCTTCTAAGATCAGGAACAAGGCAAGGCTGTCCATTATCACCACTGTTATTCAATATAACATTGGAGGTCCTTGCGAGCACAATCAGACAGGAAAAAGATATAAAAGGCATCCAAACAGGAAATGAAGAAGTCAAACTGTCACTATTTGTGGATGACATGATTCTCTATATAGAAAACTTAACGACTCTGCAAGAATACTACTAGAAAAAATAAGCAAATACAGTAAAGTCTGGATATAAAATCAACATTCAAAAATCCATAGCTTTCCTGTACTCTAATAACAAAGTGTCAGAAAAAGAACTGGGAAAAATAATTCCTTTTGCAATTGCAACAAAAAGAAAAAATACCTAGGAATAAATCTAATGAAACAAGTGAAGGACCTATATAATGAAAACTAAAAGACCCTATTAAAAGAAGATACAAAGAAATGGAAAGATATTCTGTGTTCTTGGATTAGAAGAATCAAAATAGTTAAAATTACCATATTACCTAAGGCTTTATACAGATTTAATGCAACCCCCATCAAAATCCCATCAGCATTTTTTAAAGAAATAGAACAAAAAATCATCAGATTTGTATGGAAGCACAGAAGACTCCAAATTGCTAAAGTCATCCTGAAAAAAAAGAACGAGGCTGGAGGCATCACGCTACCCAACTTCAAATTATACTACACAGCAACAGTAATCAAAATGGCTTGGTATTGGCAGAAAAAAAGACACACAAACCAATGGAACAGAACTAAGAGTTCAAAAGTAAACCCATATTTATATGGGCAAATAATTTTCAACAAAAAAGCTAAAAATATACAGTGGAGAAAAGAAAGCCTCCTCAATAAATGGTGCTGGGAAAACCAGAAAGCCACCTTTGAAAGAATGAAACTAGACTGTTGTCTATCACCACACATCAAAATTAACACAAAATGGATTAAGGACCTAAATTTAAGACCTGAAGTAATAAAATGCATAGAAGAAAACATAAGAACTAAACTCAAGGACCTTGGACTTAAAAGAGGATTTTATGAATTTGACCTCAAAAGCAAGAGAAGTAAAAGCTAAAATAAATGAATGGGACTACATCAAACTAAAAAGTTTCTGCTCAGCAAAAGAAATTGTCAACAAGGTCAAGAGAGAACTATCCAAATGGAAAAATATATTTGCAATCAATGTCTCCGACAAGGGCCTAATACCTAAAATATACAAAGAACTCATATGACTCAGTAACATCAAAAATCCCCCGCAAATGATCCAATCAAAAATGGGCAGAAGACCTGAATAAGCACTTCTCTCTAGAGGACACACAAATGGCCAGCAACTTTATGAAAAGATACTCAACATCACTAGCTATTAGGGAAATGCAAATCAAAACCACAATGAGATACCATCTCACACCTGTTAGAATAGCTATTATCAACAGGGCAAGTAATAACAAATGTTGGAGAGAATGCAGAGAAAAAGGAACTCTCGTACACTGTTTGTGGGACTGCAAATAGGTACAGCCGCTATGGAAAACAGTATGGAGGTTCCTCAAAAAATTAAGAATTGATCTTCCATATGATCCAGCAATCCCTCTATACTGGGTATTTACCCCCAAGACTTGAAAACCCATATCTAAAAAGATATTTGCACATGGATGTTCATAGCAGCAGTATTCACAGTGGCCAGGACATTTAAGCAACCAAAGTGTCCTACGATAGATGATTGGCTAAAGAAGCTGTGGTACATATATACAATGGAATATTACTCAGCCATAATAAGAGATGAAATACTGCCATTTGTAACGACATGGATGGACCTCAAGATAATCAAGCAAAGAAAAATAAGCCAGACAGAAAAAGTTGACAATCACATAATATCACTTATATGTGAAATATAAACCTAAAAGCAACAAAAAACAGGACAAACAGAGACTCATGGACACGGACTATAGACTAGTGGTTACCAGAGGACTATAGAGTAGTGGTTACTAGTGAGATGGGGCAGAAAGGAGTAGGTAGAAGGGGTAAAAGGGGTCAAATATAGGAGGTTGGGGGAGGGAGAAGTGGGTAAAGGGGATCGAATATATGGTAGCTGAAGGAAACTGGACTTTGGGCGGCAAACACAGGAAAGAATATACAGATGTCAAATGATAATGTACACCTGAATATTATATAATTGTATTAACCAGTCACCCCAATAAACTTAATAATAATAAAAAAAAAATTTTCTAGGTCCTGTTTTCCTAATCTCTTTTTCTTACTGCCTTTCAAATAGATCTTTCCTATATTTGTCTGCTCTTTCTTTCACATCTTCAAGATAGTTCATCTATTTCTTACATTTTTGACAACACTTTACTACAACTACCAACTATACATTTCCTTACTCAAATTTATAACCATCTCAAATTCAATAAAAACAAAAATTGAAATAATAATTTATTGCATTACACAAACTGATCTCCCACCCTCTTTGTCAGAAATATTAATCTTACAAAGTATAATATTAATTCATATTTTATTGCTCAATTCCTATAGCCTTTAATATCAGCTTGGTTGTGATGCACCTCTACTGAAGACTTCTAAAAAAGAAAGATCCTAACCTCATATATTTTTTTAAAAGGGTTATAAGAAATAACAAAATTAATCCTTTACTCTCATTCTGGCCCAGAGGAGAGTAAGTGAGGTATGAAGAATTCTAACATTAATTGTTCAGGCACAAAGTAAAGATAGCTTAGAAGCAGAAAAGCTTATTCAGCTACAAAAAACAAGGGATTCAACAATCACAAGATCTCTGAACTCAAGTGGCCTATTCAATCTAAAAGGAACAAAACTGAGGGCACCATAACCCAACTAGCTTAATCAGATTAAAAACACACATACACAAAATTACGAATAAGAAGGAGCTGATTATACTAGATGCATGTAAACTTTCAATGATTATAAGGAGATGTATCACAGCCCTAAATATATATGAAGTACATTTTCAAACTTGAATAAAAGGAAAGATTTCTATAAAAATATAGAGCCAAGCAACTGACTTAAGAAGTCACGAAGTCCAGTTCAAAATGACACTTCACTTCCCTGTCATTACTTCGTTTTAGGTAAAAGTATCAACAAACCACAGAAATAAAGAGAGAGGTGCCCTCAATAGAAGAAAGATTTCAAAATATATATATGAAAGGCAGAAACAGATGCAAATGGAGTGCAGCAGAGGAAGCTTCAGCCTTCTAGAGCACACATGGGAGACATGTACAGAAAATAGGCATGGCGCTTAACAATTGAGAAGAGGCTCAAGATGTGAAAACGCAAGGTACAAAACAGGGCAGGAGGAAGTCAAAGTGCAAAAGACAGAAATTATTTGAAAGACTGAAATCAGAATGACCAACCACACCCATGTGCCCTTCCCCCAACCATGTAGAACTCAGTGTAAACAGACATTTACCTGCAAAAGAAAAAAAAAAAGAAAAAGAAATCTATTCTGTACAACAAACTAAAACCAAACAAGAATTGGATAAGTTCTCTAAGGGAGAAATTGGCAGCTAGGTATGAGTAGCTGTGCCACAGAACAAAAACCAGAAGCCGCATTACCTTTTATGACCTAGTACTAAAAGTCATGCAGTATCAATTCCCCCTTATTCTATTCACAGGGGCAGGCACAAAGAGGGAACAGATTCCACCTCTTGATATGGAAACGGAAAGGTTCTGGAAGCATTGGCAGGACTAGAAATATTGTTGTGGCCATTCTTGGAAATACGATCTTCCACAGCCTCCAACATGAAAGAAAGTGATCAATGGAAACAGAAAAAATACAAAGACCTCAGAAGAAAGGAAAAGAACTTAAATAATTGTTTATTGTCTGCTAAACCAACAATTAAAAAAAAAACAATTTAAGAAGACATGGAAACTATTTTTTAAAAGGATGTTATAAAAAGAGAACCAGAGAATTAAAAGTAATATTTAGAAATTAAAAATGAGTATCACTATAAAATAATTAAACAGAAAAATCAAGACAAACTTACAGACTTTACCAGAACCTAAAGCAAGAAGACAGAAAATATAAGAGAAAATGTAAACACTATAGAAGATCAAGCCAGGATAATCACCTTCTCACAGACTAAGAGGTGCTTTAGAAAGAAAGAAAAAGAAAAAGAAAAAACAGGAGGAAATGAGATTGAATTGAGATGCAACAATCTAGTATTGTTTCAGAGTAAAAATGTCAATTCTCCCAAGACTTAGTATCTACCTCATTTTGGTACTCCCCTGCCAGCAAGTCTGAGCTTAGCTTCAAGTAGTCTAAATTACAAATATTCACTCAAAGAAAAGAATTTGAAAGCTAAAAAGATTCAGATTAAGACACTTATAGAATTATTCCAATTTTCATTTCTATTTTAACCTTTTTTTTTAAAGTCTCTCCTAGAGAGAAAATAAAATACCCCAAACCCCGAAAAAAAATTCTGTATTGGAAATAGAGTGGACTGTGAAGTTAGGCAGATCCAAAGTTCAAATTCTGACTCCAAAATCTAGAAATATGTGACTGTGGGGAAATTTATTAATAACTCTGATCCTTAATTCATTATATATTCATAATTTACATTTATGTATTATTACATGTTATCTTTCTAGGTAATGAGGATTATAGATATAAATCATCTAATCCATAATGGTTACATTATTAGCATGATTCCAGATACTCATGAGAATCCACAAGTGTGACAGCCACATTTCCACTCTGCTTCTATCATCAAAGAAACATTCTCTGAACTAATGTTAGGACAACTGATCTACCCATTGCCTGGTCTCATCTACTCCTTGTCTGTATTTTCAGTTACCAATTATGTGATTTGTGTTCTTAAAGCAGGAGGCTGTAGCAATCTGATTTCTGCAAACAGAGCAAATTGATAGGTTCTATTTCTAACAGTGTGAACTGGAAAAGTATTCTCATCTGAGATTCAGTCACAGATGGAGGAAGAAGAAAAGCTGGAGTGATTCGTTTTATTTTCTGCTCCCAGATAATAAGAAAGAAGACTTGAGAGAGACAAAGCAGGAGAAAAGCATGTATAGTAAATGGTTACCAGCATCCAAGTCTGAGAATCCAAGAAGAAAGGAAACATTTTAACAGTAGACTGGCCTAAAATCTCAAAGCCATGTAGATAATGACAATCTATTACTAATAATGTGAGCCATGCTGGAATTCAGGCAACGATTTAACCACTAGAGGCTGTCAACGTATATTAGAGGGGACCATTCTCATTTGAGTACAATGAGTCAAGGGCAGACAACAGTAAAGGGTTAGTAAGAAAGATATTAAATTGTACACAGATATTTGTTTCTTAAAAGAGTTTAGAAAACAGAAGTCAGCCAATTTCCTACATGAATTTTGGTCTGTTTAGCTACTTTAATGAAAGATTTTTATTAATTACCAAAAAGAAAAAGAAAATCCTGTGAAATTCTCAATTCTGATCTATACCTTAGCTAAAGCACAGGCTTTGTCAATTTAGACCATAAATTCAGGTGACTGAAAGTACCTGTCACCACCTGGGGGCAGCATACCACTAACTGTTGGAAGGACAAAGAGCCAATAGAAGACTGAACATGCAAATGACAAAGACCACACCCCAAACATGTCATAACATAGGTTTCTGACAGTAAACAACACAACATACACACATACATAAATTCAGATGTACATACCTATATAGTTTATATATTTACACATAAAATTAACATATAAGTAGAAATATATAATTGCATATAATTATATATAAATTATATCATATAAACATAAATTAAATATATGTAATTTATATAAATTGTATAATTATGTATGTAGTATGTGTATGTATATACGTATAACCAGCTATGTCCATTTATATGTATATCTGTGTATATAGTAAGTCTTTACTTAACATCATTCATAGGTTCTGTGACTTTAAGCGAAATGACATATAATGAAACAAATTTCACCATAAGCTAATTGATATAAACAACAGTTAAGTTCCTACGGCACCTCATCAACATATGAAACATTGAACAAAGTGACATTATTCAAGATCCTACTGTGTACATATAAATATGACTGAAAACTGAAAAGTCAATGTCTTTTTTTATTTAATAAAATAAAAATTTTAATAATAAATTGTACAATTTCTTTTTTAAAGCTCAGAAAAAAAATTTCTCTGCCATGTAGCTTCACTAACTCAGAGTACGATTAAGTGGCTTGATAGGGGAAAATTAGATTCATTACTATTGTGTTTTCTCAAAGTGGACAACATCTGACAGGTTATAGAAATATGCATATTTTCAAGTCTAGAAGCAATAATATCTGTTCTAAAACCTAATGATTTTGTTAGAAGGCAAATAATTTTTTACTCTGCCATGAAAATATTGTTATAGAATATACAAAGAAAACATATAGTACTTAGCAACTTTCCCTTTAAATAGATGTGAATCATTTTATTTTTCTTAAATATAAAATACATAATTTTCCTGCTGTGATAGATTACAATTACAATTTTTCAACAATAACACTATTTAAAACTATTAAGGACTCAAAGAAAAGCCTTTCAAGCATATTTAAAAAATGTATTCACATTTTATGTAAAACAACTTGATCCTGTATACTGTCAAGTTCTTTGCAATGATTTTTCTTAATCTTCACTGTAAGTAATTAGTACCTATCTCTTAAAATGTTGTAACTGTTAAATAAAATTATATGAAGTGCCTCACAATATGTCTAACCAAAGTGTATGCTTCCTCTTTTCTACAATTACACTACAAATAGCAAATTAACTTCACAAAAAAATTATCTGACTAAAAAACACCTGAGTGGGGGAAAAATTCATTGTTCCTTTTTATGCTCAATGCAAAACAAAACAACATACCTTTCCTTATCTGGCAAATGTCCTTGGTTTTTATTGGCTGTTATTGGTATTTTAATGACAATGCCTAATGATATCCAATGCTGGTGAGAACGGGGCTGGCTGGGCTGGCTGGGCAGGTGCTCTTACACACACCCTTTCAGATGTACACACCAGATGTAAACACCAATCCAAAAAAAATTCATGGCCTTAGAAAAGCACACACAACCACTTTCAAGTATCTATATTTCAAACTAATAAATCTGCTTCTTGAGCTCTATCCTGAGAACAGCTATACAAAGAGTTAATTTTAAGATGCTCATCTTAATAGTGAAAAATGAACACAGTCGGAATCTCCAATAACAGGGAAATAGTTATATACATTTCAGTACATTCAATAGAGGGAATATTATATGACTCATTAAAATAAAGTTTTTAAATACTCAATAAATGTAAATCCCAATCACTTGTTTGCTGAGGACCATCTTTGATTCATCTCTTTCATATTTCACATCTAATCCATTAGAAATTTCTTAAGTTTTACCTTCGAAATGAAAATATATCCAAAATCTTGTCATTCTTGTCTTCTAGCACCCTGTTTTAAGCCACCATCATCTTTAGTCTAGATTATACTGTTAACCTCTGACTGGTCTCTCTGTTTCCACTTTTCTATATATACAGTCTAATAGATACTATGATATAAATGTAAATAATGCCACTCTACCACAAAAACAGGATGTAAAACTATATATGCTTCCAGTTTTATTTGCTAAAATATTAATAATGCTTATATATGGGTGATGATGAGATTACATATACTTTGTTTTTTCTGCTTTTAAATTTTTTATTACTGTACATGTAATTTAAAAAATAAGGTAATGTTTATTTAAAAATTTACACAAAATTCAACTGTATGATTCAAAATATTTTAAGTATTTAAAATATGGTCTAACCAAATATTAATATTGTTAAGAAACATGATAGCTCTAATCTCAAATTACTACTCATTGAGGACAACTTTAAACATGGAAAAAAGTATTTTTAAATTATATTTGAGGACATAAATACTTTGAAAAAGGGAAATTATGTCATAAAAGCTTTAAAAGGAAATTTTTTTAATTTTATTACATATTTTTCTGTTGTTCAGTCTACCAAAAATGGGAATAACACCTTTTTAATAATCTTTAGCTTCTAGCTTGAATCTTCTCTGTTAAATTGTAATTTTTATAAAAAGGATCTGAGAGCTGTTGTTTTCTTAATTCTCTTTTCTCTGACCTTGAAATATAATTGACTACTTTACAGGTCTCAATGGTATTAGTCATTAGGAAGATAAAAAATATATGAGATTAAAGTAAAAATGATAAGACTTTTAAATTAAGTAATGACGTTAATAATCCTACTATATGAAAATGGGTTATGTGATAGATTTTAATTATTATAATAATCAGGCTTTATCAACTAAAAAAATGTTCAAATATTTTAAAGTAAATGAATTTGGGGGCTCTTTTGTTGAAAAGTTTACTAGAAAAAATATGGCTATATATTCAAAATTATTAAATCAATGACTGTTCACATTCTATACCCTCAGAGTATGGCAAATAATTTTATTAATAGTATAAAGGTTAGTTCATTTTTTAAATAAAAAGAAGGTATATATTCATATAATGTGACCTTTGAGACCATTACTACAACCCAAAAAACCTTTACAAATTATTCCATTTGAAATTTGAAAAATACTCCTTTTTTTCTTGCTTCTTCTTTCCCATCCACGGTGTAAGTGTGATTAAGTACTGAGAGTAGAAAATAATAAAGCACAGAATTCATTTACTATTAAAATTGAGACATAAGCAAGAAAAAACCAAAGTAGCTGCAAGAAGGTGAAGAATGATACAGGGAGCTAGGAGGATGCAAAAGTGTTTGAGATCCTGTTAGGCTGCTACAGCTTAATGGGATAGAAGACAAAACAGAAGTAACAGATGACAGAAAACAATGATGAAAAAGAGCACGTGACTAAGAGCTGGATCAGAATAATACAAACTATTTGGCAAACTTGCTGTAAATAAATCTTTCATTTTTTTCCATAAGCCATTCTCTCTCAGTGAATGTCTATGATTTTTCATGAACAGAATTACAAAATTGTGATAATTCAGATAATTTAAGATTCTGTAATATTTTTGGAAGCCCTTATCCTTATATCAAAAATCTCACCAACTGCTAAAATGTAGGCATTCTTTTTAATTAAATTCAATATATTCTCCACAAAGCCAAGTATTACACTTTCTATACAGTAAAGGTTCAACTGTATTAATTACATGATCAGAAGTTACTTTTTAAGAAAGATAAATCATGTGGTGATTTTTTTTTAATTTTACAGAATGATTCTTTGCTTCATATAAATATAAAAAGATTTTTAAATTTTCTATAATCAACACACTAAGTATGTTTCAGATGTCATTGAGAGTTATCAGAATTTTGTAGACATCCAACTTTTCCCAGGAAAAATAAGAAACAAGTATATACCTTTAGTCTAAACCTAAATGAGTCAGTCATTTTTAATGTCAAACTTACTAGAGAGAGAGAGCAAAATTAAAGTCTCTTTTCATGTAAGCAAAGTCATTCAGTTTCCCCTTACTCTAATCTAAAATATTTTAAAAAGTGACACAAATATAATGCCCATCAGCAGATAAATAACTAAACAAACAATGCCATTTACAGTATGGAGTGCTGTGCATCACTTAAAATGATAACTAGATCATTTAAGGCTGGTGTAAGGTTTAAAGAACATAGGCTGTTTTAGTCCAGACTGGTGGTTTCTTGGGCAACACAACTATCTCAAAAAGTTGGTAGGCTTTTAATCTCCTTGCTTCTAGTCAGTGCCATGTGCCAACAAATATAACAAGATTCTTTCTTAGAGATTACCGTCACTACTGGTTTCCCTGTTTCTATATACCCATGTGTGCATGCAGTCATTGCACATAATGGTGGTTACCTTGAGGTCATCTAAGATAATTAAGAGAGAATAAGAAAGCTGTATCCCTAATTTGCTCTTTGCTATAGGACTGAGACTTAATGGACTCCTTTCTAGGTCCTAGATTTCTAGGATCTCTCTCTCTCCTCTCTTTTATTTATAGTCACAAGCTAATTAATTCTTTCCTGACTTCATCCCTTTCTTACAATACTTTATTCAAAGCAAAGTGTCAAAGCCAACACATACAATCGTCAGCTCTTTCCAACCACTTCCCCAACAACTATAGTATCAGCAGTCTTAAAATATCACAAGAACAGTTTTATCAAACATTTTGCCACAGTTTAACATGGATTTCCATCCTTCCAACTTTGATATGTATCTTCACCACAAACTGTCTGACCTCTAAGACACTGCCTCAGACTTCGGGTATTGGTTACAGCAGCAACCCATTTTAAGGTGTAAATTTTGGTACTAGTTCCCACAAGTATATTGCTCACAGGTTGACACTCTCATTAAAGTAACTATTTTAATCATTCTTTCACCTACTGTATTAACATGGAGTGTCTACTAACAAACAGAATCTGAAGTCTATTAAGAATAAAAATATGTAAGGCAGGATCCAAGATAAAATGGTTAGCATAAATAGTTATTAAACTTAAGTCTAAGTTTACTTGAATTCAAGAAAAAAAAACACATTGGATATAGAGCTTTTGTTGTCTTATGAAATACCACAGAAAATAAAAAAAAAAAAAATGTTGCCTAACAAAACTCTCAGGGTTCCAGTAATACTAATGATATTATGGACCAGAACAACAATATAAAATATCTCAAAAATGATTTAGGGGAATGGGGGAAAAAAGATAAAAAAAACAATTCTTTAACTTGTTCTATTTTTTTCTACACTAACATATTCCATATTCATTTGTCTATAGTTTCCAATAATAGAGGTGTGCTATAATAGCTAACTACAGTTTCTGCCTTCAAAGTATGTTACTTTCACTGACTTAGAAAGACCCTAAGCCCACAGATTTTAATATTTTATTTTTGTCTTTGTCATTCTATAGTCTCATTACTATGTTTCTATGTGCTTATTTGTTATTTATCCTGCTCATGGTACAAGGGATTCCTTTAATTTAATAAATTACTCTTTCTTTAAATCTATAAAGTTTTTAGTCATTCTTGCTCAAAATATTGCCTTGCCGTGATTTTCTCTTTCTGAAAGTTTATTAAACATTTTCATTCTATTTTATCCTACTTTCATTCTTTTATTAATAAATCTCATTCTTTTTCTTTTCAATTAACTTCCTATTATCCATCGTTTTGTCCCTCTGTAGAAAATTCCTACCCAATATTCAAACCATTCACTGAGTTTTTAAATTCAATGATAATATTTTCATTTATTGTCTTATAATTTCTACTCATGTCTTATTTCTTAGAACACTTAAAAATACTTATTTTAAAGTAACTTTTAAAGCACCTTTCAAAAATTGGAGTAGTATTCCTCCCACCTGAGGTGCAAATTTTCTCATTTGATATGCAATTCATTTCTTTCCACAGTTGGTAATATTGAATTTCCTATTAAAGATTTTTGTGTGTTCTCTAAAACATCCCTACTGAATATTTTCAAGTTTCCTTCTACAAGGTCATACTGGTTCTACAAGGGTCAGACCATTTTGAAGATAATTTCTCAGCTCAACAGACCTTGGACATAGAAGTAGCATAAACTAAGACCCTCCTTTCATGTGTGGCACAGGCCTGGAGTTCCAATTTTTTCCTACCCAATGTCCACGGTAGACATAAAATTCCCCTGTATGTGGCAGGCAGGGATGTTCTAGGCCCCATTTCACAATCGGGCAGCCCTTCCTGCCTCCCAGCTTCACACAGGAAGCTAATAGCTCTTTTCTAGTCCATAGGGGTTGAGGCCTAGATTTTCCTAATGTCATGATTATCAAGTCCAGCCTCCAGCTAGGTTTGCACACCAGTGAGCTATTTAAACTTCAGTTCTCCTCAGCATTTGGTTTTGAATATCCTCTTTATTTCTAGTAACTGAGCTTTTTTCTCACTTCCTTTTAAGCTTGGCTGAATACCCCATAACACTTTTGTGATATTTTACCTAGTTTCCACTCCATGCGTTTAGAGAAGTCCTTTCATGTTAACAAAACTTTGGTAACCAAAACCTGACAATGATAGCATGAGAGAGATAAATTACAAGACAATCATGACTAGGAACATAAATTTTAAAATCTTAAGTGAAAAATTAACAATTTGAGTGCAGCAACGTAGTTTTTAAAAGTATCACAACTAAGTGGGGTTTATTTTATTATTTCAGGAATGTAAGCCTGCCTTAACATTAGAATATTGAATAATGTAATGCACAGGTCACCACATTTTAGATAGGAAATACTCTGTGTGCCACTCGAAGTCTCTGTCACATATTCTTCTTCAGGTCATTTTTTTTACTTTTTTTTTTTTTTATGGTCTTTTCAATACGTAAAAACCATTCTTAGATCACAGGCCATACAAATACAGGTTGTGGTCACAGCTTGCCGATCCCTGATAATAATTAAACATACTAACAAAATAAGAAGAAAAAAATCATACAGTTATCTCAATCGATTCGTAAAATGTATTTGATAATATCCAACGTTCATTCATGACTTTTTTAAAATAATGCATAATCTAGGAAGATAATTCCCTCAACCCAAAAAGGATTATAAACTGAAAACCTGTAGCGAACTTCCTTCTTAATGTAGAAATGTTAGATTCTCTTTAAGACTGGGAACAAGATAAGAATGTTTACTGTTTCCACTTCTACTCAACAGCGTATCCTAGCCAGTATAGTAAGGAATTAACAAAAGATGATTAGGTTTGAAAAGGAGAGGAAAAACTCAATAATATGATGGTTTAATTAGAAAACCCTGTGAAGTACCGATAAAGTATAATTTGAAATAAGAGAGTTTAGCAACATGGATGACTATAAGATTAACATATATGTCTATTTATTCATGTGCCAGTTACTCAGTTGATGTTAGTCTGTGGGGGCTCCTGAAGGAACTAAATTAGGCAAGCTTTCTTCTAGAGAAAATTTTACATTTGCTTCTGTCTAGACACTACTGACCTGAGATTATCCCATTCTGGTATTAAGCAATTCCTTAACATGGGCATCTCAGGTTCAAGGTCTGATCTGTTGGCGGAGCCCAAAGCTTAGTCTACTTTCAGTACTGGATTTGTTATTTGCCTGCAGGGTAAACCCAGCATCTGTTCACAGTGCTAACTTTGATTTCCACTCATTGGAGTTTGTGTTGTTATATTTTCATTCTGTGAGAGTTCCTTTACTATTTAATGCACCACTGTTATATGAGAAGTGTCTTATCCAAATCTAGCTGTATTGTAAAGAAAGGCTATTCTGAGCATCAAGTCTAAAGCATAATTTATAAAAACTATT
This sequence comes from Rousettus aegyptiacus, assembly GCF_014176215.1. Taxonomy (NCBI): domain Eukaryota; kingdom Metazoa; phylum Chordata; class Mammalia; order Chiroptera; family Pteropodidae; genus Rousettus; species Rousettus aegyptiacus. The sequence goes on along the minus strand of NW_023416306.1, from coordinate 57,705,815 downwards.
ACCAAAAAAAAAAAAAATGATTAAAAACAAACCCCAAATGTTAACATTGGTTGTTTTCAAAAAATAAGTTATGAATAACTTTTCTCTTCTGTATTTCCCATATCTTCTATTCATGATCTTATTTTTGTTTTAAAGAAAAAGAAGCAATACACTTTATTTTTTTAAAGAGATTATACACAGGACATGTTAAAAAATGATTTAAGTATTATTGAAAAACAAAAGAATACCAAACATACAGATGCTTTTCAAACAGTATCTTAATTAATTCTCATAAAAATTCTGTAACTTAAGTATCATTATCCCTAATTTTACAGAAGAGGAAACTGAAGATCAGAAAGGTTAAGTTACTTGCCCAAGTGACAGAACTGGGATTTGAATTCAGAAATACTTGTTCCGAGGCCAGTGCTTTTTCTACTGAATCATGCTGCCTCCCACAAGAGAGCATTTTCACATTACCACCTGCTAGTTCTAATTAAGAGATAGTAATTAAACAGTTCTTCACTCCTGACAACAATATTTAAGCTACTGGCATTTTAAAGAAATTAATACAAACAGCTTTTTATCTGCTGGAAGATACTATAACTAAACGCAAATTTCAAGCTATTGCAAAGAGAAGAAACTCCAACGTGACACAGCTATATGCATTTTCAAAGCATGGTTAATTACATTATCTATTAATAGAACATAAAGTATAAAAATGTTGTTCGATGACCAATTTACTTATAAAAATGTTCAACTTGACTAGTAATCAAAGCAATACAAAGAGTAACAATGACATACGGATCAAAATGGAAAAAAATTTTGAAATAGTAATAGTTAGATTGGCCAAAAAGTGAACTCCTCATACATTTTAGGAGAGAATGTAACTGGTAAAAATTTGCCGTAGGCCAAGTGATAACATTTACACTTTAAAATACATAAGGTTTTTGACCTAGTAATTCTCATCCAGGAATTTATCCTGAGGAAATAATCAAGATATGTAAATAAAGATTTAGCTACAGGGTTACTAACCATAGAAATACTTAATAATAGCAAAACAGAAAAAAAAAAAGAGAGAAACTGAAATGATTGTAAGTCTACAGAAATAAAAAATTATGTTAATCAATTTTAATAAGTTTTTCTAAAAATTAAATCCCAGTTTCAATATTTATAGGCCAGGAGACCTTGAGCAAGTCCATTCAACTCTCTCAATTTTAGCAAAAACACAATGGAACACTAATAGTACCTACTTCAGAGAGGTTATTTAAGAATGATATAAAATAATTAATGTAGAGATTCAGCATAGAGCCTGGCATATGTATGTCAATCAATAATATACATATGTGGTGGTCAGGAAGGCAGATGTGAAATCTGACTCTCTTGGTTTATTATTTACTAATGCTTGTACAAGTTATGTAACCTCTTTGTGTCTGTTTTCTCATTTACAAATTGAGAATAAGCCCATAGTTTGTGTCAGGTTTATATGAGATAATTGTTTATAAAGTATTTAGTATAGTGCCTGGCAAACAGGAAGCTCTCAATTAACATTGACTACGTCATTGGAAGTGTTAACATTAGTTATTAGCCACTAGAATAAGTAGTATAACTAACTCTGAGTTGCTTACTGTTATTAGGTATGATACCCGATATAAAAGGTATATTATATAATTTTGTTTTCCCTAGCATTAGTTGTTTCATTCTAATATGTATAACCTCACTAGTGTAAACTCCGCAAGTATTATAATCATAAACTAGAATTGTATTATATTTTAGAGCCAAAATTTATAAAAGATACCACAGTCTTAATTCCACCAATGAAATTTTCTAAGAGAAAACTATTTCATTGTAACTTCTCTTTTCCTTTCTGAATACCTTTCCCACAAATAGAACAGTTCTTCTTAACCAAACTTCTTTCATCCCCAAACACCTACTTACATAAGAATCTGAAAGACCCAAATCGAAAACCTTTCAAAATCTAAAAGATAACATGGAGTTTCAAGGGCTGGAGGGCACAAATCAAGTAAAAGAAAAAACTAAAGGGAGGCAGAAACAAGAAAGATAAATGAAACAAAAAAGAAAATTATTACTGAAAACAATCTCTGCTTTGTTTTGAACAAGTAAAGCCTACTTTTACATTTTCAATACATGTGAATCATACTTGGAACTGGGTCCTGGAACCATGTTTCATTCCATCCTTCTAGGCTCTTAAAGAATAAAAATTTCATGTCTTGGGATCAGTTCCCTATGCAGAAAATACACAAGGACCCACACCCAGAGAGGAAACAAACCAGTATGCAAGGTCTGTTTTCCTACCTTAACGGCTTCTCCGAGAGTTTGGTTTTTGTCAGCTTCCTCACTGGAATGCAGTTCAAGTCTATAGTTCAGCTCCTGCAGTTGTTGTGCCTGTTCATTCAATAGCATTTGTGCCTGCTGTTCCCGAAGTAACGCATTATTCAGTTCTTCACATGCACTTTCAAACTTCTCGTGGGTGATCAATTTCTGAAGAGGGAAAAATTCAATGATCAGCTAACTGCATTTTGTATCATTTAATCTTCAGAACTATTTGCTAACTTAAAGAGTATAATACGAATGTCTGTAAATGTCTGATACATGACAAAAAAGTTCGTTTTTCTTAATTTAATAAGTCAAGATTAAAAACACACACACACACACATAACTCTGGTTTTTAAAGCACAACAACCATACTTCCAAAGTTATATTTAGTCAAGTAAAATCTTGGGGGTTGGCTCTAGAGTGTAGTGGTTAGTACGCTGGCTTTACACGCAGAAAGTCCTGGGTTTGTGCCCCAAGTGGAGCCGTGGACCACATCCCGGGTGCCCCAGGTGTGGGCAGTGAGTACGTGGGAGCAAACACCCCGCTTTCAGAGATCCACTTCTTAAGGGGAGACGGCAACATCTATAGGTCAGGGAGGGAAGGGGGGAAGGAGGATCAGAGAGGGGGGGAAATAAATAGATAAAAATAAATAAAATCTTGGGAAACTTATTTCGAGTTCTAAATAGATTCATAATGCTCAGTTTAAATCTTAACACACAAGCACATTTTATAAAGATTACAACTGCGAGAATTAAAGCCTTTAACAAGTTTCTGTACTTTTATTAACTTAAAGTCTGTGTTCGGTGTGTTACCCTCCAGGTCGCCCTGGTCATATGTCCCTTCCTGGAGAGTCATTGCCAGACCATTACTTCCTGAATCCCACTCAGCTCACATTATCATACCATCTTCTTTTATTTTCTTCACTGACATTATCATTACCTCCATCTATCTCATGTAGTTGTCCACTTTTTTTTATTGCCTGCTCACACCCCGCCACCAACTACATACTTTAAGGATGTGAACTCCACTGGGCAGGGACCTCATTCACCTTCCTCACCAACACACAGAAGAGTGGCTGACACTCAATAGGAGCTCAATAGATATTTGAGCCAATGAAACTCTGCACCATAATAAACAACATGGCTTTTATATGATGACTGCTTTGGAAAGCGAAGCACTCTGCTCTGGAATAACTATGACAGTTCTAAGATGACGGCCATTCCTTCAGAGGTGTGGAATCCAGAGGAGAACACATTTATATTATCTCCTGTTCAAAACATCTAAACAAATGAAAATTAGTTACAACAAACAACAACTGACATCTTGATCTTGAAGTACAAACAACAGGAAGGTTTCCAAAAAGGTAACTTGAGGAAAAAAAACTAAAGAAAACCACGTAGGTTACTTAATCATAGTAAGTGTATACTTTTATCTATTTAAGAGTGATAACTTTCCTTTGTTGAAAAGAATTGGATGTGGATTAATATAATTAACCACTAATATAAAGCAAACTGATTTTTTTTAAAAAACTGATTTTTAAAAAACATCTAGTTGAGGAGGAGTAGGAAAAAATCCTATTGATTCTAGGTATCTGAAATGTGTAAATTATTACATTTTAATGTGGACTTTACCTCTGAGTTTTCTGACAAATGAGACAAAAATAGAAATGTGCTTAGTTATAGTTTCCTCTTAGGTCAACAATAGCAAGCATGTGGTTCAGGTAGAGAGAAAAACTTTTGCCAAAGCTAAGTTTGAGGATAAATTTATTACATGGGTCTTTCTATATTATAATATATAAGTACTGTTTTACTTTGGTACCAGGTACCTGGCCTGCTACCTCCTGGAAGAAACTGTCTTTTACTATTATTTGCCTTTTCAAAGGTGTAGATAATGCATTCCTCAATACTGATTAAATTTCAAAAGGTAACAGTATAGCATAAAAATAGATTTCCTAATGATTAACCTAAGTTAATACAAAGTAATGAGAATGATCACAAGGCACATACAAAAGCTGCCTCATTTACTGAGAGTCAACTAGATGGTAGTCAACTAGTATCTAACATTGAACTTGTACAGTGTTTAGATTTTAGGGAACACATCTTTTTACTTTCTCTTAACAGCTGCCTCACTCTCTACAATGTCTCATTACAAATAAACCCTTCACTTTCAAAACATCAACTATAACAGCCTCCTCTTGGCACTCCAGCTCCATTTAAACAACTTAATATCCCTCTATTCCCTAAGAGAAACAGCACTCTTCTGGGTCTTGTGAACAAATATTCATGTAATTCTATCTTTTGTTTGTTATGTTGTTTTAAATCACCACTCCTTGCCATCAGACCACTCTGTTCTGTACAATCTACCTGACCTCCATAAATCAAGATCCCTGACATTTTGCAGGACTTCTTCCCACTCCTCCAGAATTCCTCCTTTACCTAAATACTTAGCTAATTTTAGCCTCACTCCTGTCCATCTATCCCTTCCAGAGATTCTCTCAATTATATTCACTCTTTTGCAAGCAAATAGAATCAAACAGTTATTGCAATGTAAAATAAGAAAGAGATGGTATCTGAAAGGGGCTAATAAACCAAAATAAGATCTTCAGGGTTAGTTGTTAAAGGCATCAGTAGACAAGCATGGTATCCCAAAATAAGGAAAGTACTGAAAAGCTTTTGACAAGCTGGATGTTTCCTTTTACATTACATTTTAGACGAACCTTATCAAGCTATTTTATCTTCCTCCTACATAGTCTGCTTGAAATCAGTGAAAGATGAATCATTGCAGACACATTCCCAATTTTTTTAGAGGAAAATATCTTTTTTGCCATCTATTATGTTTTAATAAAATAATCCTTTATTAACATAGCTAGGTATGAACATTAACCATCACAGTGAAGTGGTTAAGAGAATGAGTTTTAGAACCTGACTACCCAGATTCAAATTCTGTCATTTCCACTCACTAACTGTAACTTTTGGCAGGTTACGTAGCTGCTCTGTGTTTCATATTTCTCATCTGCAGAAATATAACAATAGTATTGAACTATTATTGATATGAAAGGACAAAATGAATTAACACCCTAAAGTGCTTAGGGTCAGTGCCTGATATATGGTCAATGTCATTAAATGTTAGAAATCATCACTCTGTCATTACATATACCATTCCCTCAATTATTACTTCAATTAATCCTATTTTTATATCTACACTTCAGTGGAAGTAATTTACACTAAACATTTCCTGTAATAGATTCTTAGCTTTTGCTCCAGGCCAGTTAGCTTTTAACCAAAGCCCTTACAAGAAAATTCTATCACCTTCCAGCAATTTTTCTTCAAACTCTTACAATCTCTGTAGATTCTACAAATTGAGTCCTGACTACTTCCAAACTAATTAAAGATAAGGTGTTAACTTGTTTTCCTAATACTTAACTAGGAACTAGGAAATCATATTGTGTGGAATATCTAAAATTCCTCATACATATTTCAAGGAGAGATATAGGTAAATAATCTTTCAATTTTCAGGAAATCCACTATTAACTAAATCTACTTATAGCTGACTATATTCTAAATCTCAAATTGCATAAATGGCTATCTCTTTCCATTTTGGCAGACCATCTCAAGATCCCAAATTTAGTTAGTACGTAAAATTGAAAGCAAACCAAAGAAAGAGAGAGAGACACTCCAAAGGAACTGGCTTTTAAAAGTACACACAACAGCTTTCTATGTTTAAGTATAATGGCAAAAGAAAAAATGTTGGAAACAAATTAAATGTCTATAAGTAGGGGAACAGTCAAAGTTTGATACATCCATATGATAGAACAGTATTCATTTATCTAAAATTAAATTAATAATAAGTAACACAGGAAAATGTTAACAGTACTTTAATTGTTTATATATATATGCAAACTGCACATGCAAAATCATTCCAAACCACAACTATGCATAAGGGCACGCATATAAATCTGTACACTGAGAAAAACGTAAGAAACAAATCACATCCACTCTTCAGAAATGATTGGTTCTGGGTGGTAAGATTCGAGTGATCTGAATTTTCTTCTTTACACATTTTGATATTTTTATTTATGACTATCATGTACTACCTTTATAATCAGGAAAAGAAATATTGAAGCAACTCATAAATTTTTCTTCTCTAAGCAAAAAATGAAGGAAGTGAAGAAAAACCAGTGTTGTCTTTAGATATTCACCATAAAGAAAACTATTACTTATCTCCAATCTGAAGGGTAATTTATGATTACCTGATCTGCCTAATTTATAAGAACTCTTCACCCTTTGAAGAGATAGCTATTTGAAAAAATAATTAACATTAGCAATTCACATTATCATAGGATTAATAACTAAACTATCTGCTGTTTTCTCTGTGCCAACAAATGTTAAAACTACAAATTCCAAATTAACCAACAGGTAGGTACATTTAAACTGAAGCTAACTCGCAAAATTTAGGTTTCCCAAAGAAGGGAGTACTCAAAGTAGCTTGTTGCTAAATTTAAGAAACGAATTTTGTACTCACATTCATATTTAGCTGTCATCAGTTGTATACAGTTTTGAAGTTTTAGAGTAATCATTTAACTCTATATTCCTATATTGATTTTAAAAACAAAGTCAATAACTAACCCAGCTGCAAATAGAATGTGTGGAGATCTGCATTTTGTTGTGCCTCATATGTTTACACATTTCAATCTTGATCTAACGTTATTTGGCTTTTCTTTTCTCAGATATTTTCTGCTTTCTTAAATAATACATATGAATCCTTGATGGATGTTACGCAAAATGAACATTTCTTTGGAAAAGCAACTTGATTTCATACTAAATAACCTAATTTACTCAAAATATCCAATGTAAGATGAAAAAAGGAAATTCCACCCCCCACTCCAAACATCAGTCTTCCCCCTTCGGGGCATTTTATTTATTATTATACATTTGGGGGCTTAGTCGCTATAGCAGTTAAGCTACCCTAACTTAATCGTTTTCTCTACTTTCAGTCAGAGCATACATTTTAATAGAGTTAAGCATTCTACTGACACAGAATCAGTATTCCTAAGCATCTGGTATAACTTTTTTTTAATTGAGATATATTGGACATAAAACATTATGTAGTTTAAGGTGCCCACATGTTAATTCGATAAATTTATATGCTGAAATATGATAACTACCATAGCATTAGCTAACAACTCTATCATACCACATAGCTATCATTTGTGTGTGTGTGTGTGTGTGTGTGTGTGTGTGTGTGAGAGAGAGAGAGAGGGAGAGAATCAAAGGAGAGTTCACCAAAACCATAATTTTTAAATCATATATACTTACAGACTGCTTAAATTCATTTAATTGCATTTGGAGACCCTGGGCTTTGTCAAGCTCCTTTTTCATTTCGTTCACATTTCGTTTGAATTCTGTGACCTCTAAGCGCAGTGAGCGGCGCTCCACTTCTGCTGCATGCAGTCTTTGTGTAAATGCAAATATTTGCTTCTGTAATGATGCTGTGCTTTTCTGTTGTTAAACAAGAGCAATTTTACAAGACGTAACTACAGATTTACTAATTAATTACTAATGACCATTTTACCAAATTTAATGTAACAGGTTACACAGAGAATGATACCAGCTATAGCTGAAATTTAGAGGTGAAAACTTCATTTTTATGTGACAAATAATTTGGCTTATATGAAATGAACGACTGAAGAAAAGAAATAATCTAGATGGCTGGAAAATAGAACTGATGATCGCTTATGTCTCACACAATTTCATTGCAGTATACTTGTAGGGAACAGTCAACTCAGAACTCAGGCCAGAACTCTGTATTTTGACATTTGGCCACATTTGGAAGTACATGATATCTAAAGGAAATCAAGATACAGTCATGTACAACTAATTTAAAGTACAAATAAGCCTCACTCAGAAATAAATTTACAAGTCCTAAAGTCCCTATTTAATAAAATTTCATACCTACCAAAATGGGCACGTGGCCACACAGTCCATATTTCAGGGCCAGTGTGTTTACTTTATGAAGTCCGCGAGCCAGCCTCTGAGCCAGGGAATCTTTTTCTACATATGTAACACTCCTGATGCTGCTGCTACTGTGCAAAGGTAAACTCTCCATTGCCAAACTAATTTTATCCATGAGTTTT